>NC_068290.1:8012562-8707562 GCF_025860055.1 Xyrauchen texanus | reverse complement strand
TCAGTGCTTTATTTTCAACCTCCTTATCGACAGGCAGAAATTGCCAGATATACATCACAGCACTCCCAGCAAACACTTCCCATTGGCAAATCCGCTCATCCACCTACAGAGAAATATTTACAACTAAGTAAAGCTACAGGGCGATGTTTGACCTCTTAGTCCCTAAATATTTAAAATAGCCTCTTAAAGTGTGTGCTTTCTTTGGACTGCATCTATTCAGCATATATCCAAGTGCAGTATAACAAAACATGCCAATTATGGAATGAACACTTAAAACAGGTGGGGTGCAGAACATCCAGCTTGTTATATTCCTTGTAAACAGGGGGTACCAACACCCTTTAACATGCCCCTGCCACTCAAACGACAAAGTGGCATTAAACAAATAGAAAACTAGTCTCAACATTTATTTCAGGACACCTGGACTTTTCAGTTAACTTTATCTAAAAGATTTAAGGAAACCATGATAACTACATTTGGGCTCAAAAGTGGTTTAGGGCAGAATGATGCACAGGATATGAAGCCATAGCTCCAAAAAGAAAACAAGTTTTTAAAACAGAGCAGTTGCCCTCGTTACACATTAAGTGACATATGACAAAAATGGCCCAATGTTGCTAGTGCCGTAGAAATTCTGCCAAGAAACTTAAGGGGGGTAGAGTCAAGTTTACCATTACAGAAGTTTGAGGTTTCATCCATAAATAGGTTGCATGAGGTGCCATGCTTGGACAGTTATAGATATGAACCCTAAAGCTGTCCCAATGCTTCGGCCATGGCACCAGCATGTCAAAATAACTCTATTAAGTCACAGCTGCTGTCACATGGCATTAAGCCTAGTGGTCAACCGATATATCGCAGATGCCGATAAATCGGCCGATGTTCTGACTTTTTTCATTATCAGAATCGGTCGATAAATCTTCCCATTTGGCCGATTTGTTTCTTGAGGATGCCGAAAATCAGCTGCTTGCATGTGAAGCAACTGAGACATGTAAATGACCAGTCACAGTTCATTTTGTTGTTACGTGTTATCATGTTACCACAATAACAGACCCGTGAGAAACACAGTGTTATTTAAACGGTCCGCATATCAGAGCCGCGAAAACGCGTCTGAGCTCATAATGATAAAGCGCTCGCCTGTTTCATTCTCCCTCTCTCTCCTCAACAGTTGTACAACTTGTAACTTTTAACTCTCTTGTCTAATGATAAAAAGGCAAATATCAATCAAACTAATATCATATACTGTCAAAACATTTGCATATTTCTTTTAAACAGATGTAATAAACAAACCTCAAAAAGCTTGAGCAGATCCAGCATCCTCTGGAGCGCTCATTTATTTACCTCTAAAGCACTGTATTCTATCAGTCTCTCCTCAGCAGTTCCCTGACACTTTTTACTTTCTTTTCTAATGATAAAAGGCAAATATCAATAACATTTCTATCATATACCATCTGCAAATATGTGTGCATATCTCTTTTAAACAGATGTAATTCACGAACCTCATGAAAATCCAGCGTTTTCTTCCCATTGAGCGCTCATCTAATATCTTCCTCTGAAGCGCATATTTGATCAGCCAGAATAAAAAAAATTCAGGATCACAAGTTCCTCTGCTTCACAAATCATGATGGTCACTCCATGTCAATCCAAGCAGGTGATCCAGGCCGTTTAAACTTTCAGGAGATTGCTGCTCAAGCTGGATCCGCACAAGTGTGTGAGTGCATTTTCAAAGTAAAAGCGCTTCACGTGTGCTAGAAGTAAATGTGTTACTCACTATGCACTATATACATTTGTTTTGATTCTGTATTTTGTATGAGAAAATGCGATTGCTAACATGGACATGCCATCCATGGTACAACTGTATGTACTCTTATTTCCTAATATATTAACAATTTCTTTCTGTGCAAATAAATAACTAAAATTTGACGACTAAACAGAAATCAGAAGAAATGGCTATCTACCATTTAAAATACAATATATTTTTTTGATGATGCACTTCAAAAAGAAGTGCATCATCCACTTCTTTTTGATGCATTCTTTTTGTAATACATTTCTTTTTGATGCATTTTCAGTATATACATACTACTCGCACTACAAAATGGCATAGAATTGTGCAGAAGTGTGCGGTTTGGGACGCACCTAAAGCATCATGTATTATAGACACAAATGTTGTATTAATGCCAGAAAGTTATGTTAATTCCACTATATACACAGCACACTAGAGGTCGACCCACATGTCGGTTTTGCCGATTAATCAGCACCAATAACAGATATCGGATATTGGCAAAAATCCACACCGATAATTTTTCCTCGTTGTGTCTGGTGCTGGAGCGGCTGGGAAGGGTCCACTGTCATTAAACAGTATGAGAGCGGCCTCTAGAGTTAGAAGTTAAAAAGTTAGAACAATGTGATAAAATACACGCAAGTCCAACCTAAATGTTTAAATGTCACAATTACCATCTATTACCATTAGTTTATATCCAGCTGGTCACGTTTAAGCATTCGTTGCAAGTTGCATATTTAATATTTTCATGCAGCCGAGAGAAAAGTACAAAGCAAAAACGCATCTGATTTCAATTAAAAAAATGTATCCTCACTGGAATATGCGTGTTTACATAGAACAACAAATGTATTGTTGCAAAAGCATTCAGTGTAAACAGCCCCTTACAGCTGGTGGAGGTCTTTGGGCATCGCGTCTTGCTCTCTTATAAACGTTTCTCAGAGTTAGAGTTGTTTAAATGCGCTGTCTGGAAAGATGTTCAACTTGGTTCCATTCGGTTCCAGTATGTTTGAACAGCCCCTGGCCTGGGCTCATATTCTGAGCCGCTTCACCACCGAGTTCAGCCGAATACCGCTGCTTCCTTTGAATATTGCTACTCTACATACAACTGTGCTAAAAAACAATGTGGTATTTCGCTTATTATGAAGCTTGAGGCTGTATTAGTAGGAATCAGTACAAGTGTAACACCATGTGAACAGCCTATTGAAGGACTTCCCCCCCTCATTTTTCTTTTGACTTAACATTTGAGAATATGGACAAAAACATTTTTATTTTATGCCCATTAGTTGAAAATTAAATGCTGATAACAGCAAAGATAGGAATGTTCTATGCAATAATATAACGGTGCTGAATGGTTTATGTATTTATTGTGCCCTCTTGTGGACTAAGGAAACAATGTCAATTTAAAAATCAGCTGAATAAAAATTTGAATAGTAGTTGATATATATTTTTTATTCATTTAAAAAAGTGCAATACATTGTCATGTTTCAGTCAATACAGTTTATTTTAGTAATAAAGTTCAGCACTGTTTTACTTTGAGTGTTATTTTTTTTATTCAGTATCAGTTTTAAAAACAATCAGTTGATTAATCAGTTATCGGCAGCCACTGCCCATCGGTCGAACTCTACAGTACACTCAAAAAAAGTGTTTAAAAAGACAAAATATGAGTGTACATACAAATAAATGATATATACAATCCCATTTTCTCAATGCTATCATGCATCTAATTTCCTCCTAATCTAATATGATACTAATTTCAGTAATACTTATATTACTTTGATATACACATACTGAGCACTTTATTAGGAAAACTATGTCCTAATAAAGTGCCCGACATGGTCTTCTACTGATTTAGCCCATCTACATGCTAATCTGCTCTCTACAATTTTACAGAGTGGTTATCAGAGTTACTATAGCTTTTCTGACAGCTCCAACCAGTCTGGCCATTCTCCGTTGACCTCTCTCATTCACTGGATGTTTTTTTGTTTTGGCCCCATTCTGAGTAAACTCTAGAGACTGTTGTGTGTGAAAATCCCAGGAGATCAGCAGTTACAGAAATACTCAAACCAGCCCGTCTGGCACCAACAATCATGCCACGGTCGAAGTCATTGAGATCACATTTTTCCCAATTCTGATGGTTCATGTGAACATAAACTGAAGCTCCTGCCCGTATCTGCATGATTTTATGCACTGCACTGCTCATTGGTTGATTAGATAATCGCTTGAATAAGTAGGTGTACAGGTGTACCTAATAAAGTGCTCAGTGAGGGTATAACTTTATATTTGTTTATTGAATTTTAATTTTGTTTCCCAGAATTGATACTAATTTCAGTATTACTTTTAATACTGTATATACAAGGGGGGAGTATGACTATTATGTCACATCATGGTCAATTAAAAATAAATGTACTGGTAAGAATACACACATGCTCCTGATGATCAGGAAGAGACGAAGCTTGACAGTATCTGTCCTCACGTGTCAGTGCACTTATGCCTGACCGTTTCGTGGAGAGATGCAGGAGAATCCCCACTGTTAATCCCTGATGAGCCTTCCCCCTCCCTGCCCTCCCTTCCACAGCATGACCTTTCACCTGAAAACCATACATATAACCGTTTCACAGACAGTAAATGAGAGAAATAGCAAGGACACTGTCACCTTGGCCACACCAGTGTCATCATTTATTTTTTTAAATGCAATTAATATACAATTATTTATTCTGTGCATACTGCTTTAATGTATGCACTAGATGCCATGCATGGGCAACAATGGAAGGATTAAGGGTTATTTTCTTTCTTAAGGGGTCAGGAAAAGTTTAAGTGAGATCAGGTTGCTCATGGGTCATGGGTGTCATTGGTAGCCTTGAGCCACAATATGCATCAGGATGTATTTTTACACAATGTAGAAAAAAAAAAAAGCATAATTCCTACATGTTATATACAACATTTACATACAACTAAAATGGAAAAATCTCATATAACAGTATACAACTACTGATGATAATAATGCTTTTCCAGAGATTGAGAGAAAAATGCATGAATAGGGCTTTGATAATTGTGAAGTTAGTGGGGAAAAAACCTGTATAATACCAGTTGCACATTACTTTTAAATGTTTACTTCATACTTGAATCAATGCACACATCTCTTTAACATGCTATTTGCACTGTATATAATCTTTCACTGTAACAGTCATTTGCCATTTCTACCTCATGCAGTACCAATGTACCTTCTGTATATACTATTACTTACACTAACTGGTCAACAATCTGAATTTATATTCAAGTTGAACATCTGTCCTGACAAAGCATTTAAACAATCATTGCTTCACACACACACACACACACACACACACACACACACACACACACACACACACACACACACACACACACACACACACACACACACACACACACACACACACACACACACACAAACTTTTGAAACACTTGACTGAAATGTTTCTCATGATGATCTGAAGGCATATGCTTAAATGTTTGAAATTAGACAAAAATATAATTGTGCTACCATATTAATTTATTTCAATTTAATTAAAATTCAAATTTGACTTTGACCAAATAATAAAGAAAAGAAGCCAACAAGTGTCCAACACAGATGGGAGCTCTTTCAATACTGTTTAAAAACATCCCAGGTATCTATTTGCATTTCTGGTTATATGCTTCTGTATTTCATTGGCTCTGTACTCTGCACAATGACAATACATTTGAATCTCTAAACTAATCTAGTGCTTGTCCCTCCTCTGCTGCCTCCAGTGGTCAAGCTAAATTACAGCATGAACGCTTAGACTGTGAGAGGGAAAAGCCTTTACAGATCAGCACTTGTCGAATGACTGAAAGGACAGGTAAGGTATATATTTTTTTGAAAACACATATCTTGTTCTTATCATGTATGATTGTCTGTAGCACAATGTCATGGCTTGCTATACAAAAAAAAAATTTGCCAGCATTTGCTTCAGTCCCACCCAAAAAAAAAAAAAAAAAAAAAAAAACTTTCCAAAATAGGAAACAATGTAAATACTAATAGTTATCTTAAAAAAAAAAAAAAGTTGACTCAACTTGAGCTTTATTTTTTACTATTCAAAACAGTTTTAATTAAGCTACCGTTACTCTCTTAACCCTGAAGTTGTCATTAATTAAAAACAATCAAGTGGTCCTAATTAAACAGTACTTGAAATGTCACATTTTGGAATCATAACTCAGATATATATGATCTTTAAACTTTTGCTTCTAACTCAAAATTAACTTATGGAGAAATATAATTGATATTAAAATAATTTATAAAGTTTTAATTCTTATGACTACAGTTGTTGTTTTGTTGTGAAGTCACAATTAGGGTGACAAATGTTACTTCTGGTGGACTTGGATCCTTTAACATTTTTACTTTCCTCAATTGTACTTTACAAAAGTTCAGATTTATGTGCACTAAGAAGTACTGAGAAGAATCCAATGTGCCATATGGCTTGGCCTAGAGTCCAGTCATAATTTCTCTTACACTGTATTAGAGGTGCTTTAACACAATTTAAATAATTAAATAAAAATTATGATACTTTAATCACAGATGAGTTAAGTTTAATTGTAACTAGTAAACCTAAATAATTAAGTTCACTGTACTTGAGCCAAATAAGCATGTTTACTTTTTTTTAAGGCAATCGGTTTGCATGCTTTTTCTAATTTAGGTAAACTAATTAGATTTTACTTGTTAATGCCATAGCAAATGCATCCTTCTATATTGTGTGTTTAATATGAAAATGTTTTGAACAACAGAATCATCAAATGATTTTTGGAACTAGGCCTATAGTTGTAAATTCCTCAAAAGATCAGTTTTGGATTTCCAAAAGTCTCTAAAGAGAGTATAAAAAAGAAAAAGAAAGAGTGCAGTAAACAGTTCTGATAAGGTCTGTAATAAAGTTTAAGATGAAGTGTGCAAGATTACATTCTACCTGAAAGAATACTAAATATTTAATATTGGTATGGGGATTTATCAATAATTTGGTATTCGAATATTTAAGCTCATAAAAACGAATACCCGAAAATTTTTGTTAAAAAAATTTAAACAAGCGATCTGTGAAAACTAAAAAGTATAGAATGAAAGCATTTAAGCTCATGCAAAGCAAAGATAAAGAAACCACCAATAAAGAAAACTGAAGCAATTAATGTACAGGAAGAATATAAACACTCAGCATATAATAGTTATGTCTTGTTTATATTGTAATTCATGTCATGTTTTTGTTGAGAAAAACAAGCATATACACATGCTCCGTAAACTATGCTCATTTATACACAACAGTTTAAATGATGGGATGACCCTTACCTCCGCATATATACACTATAAAAGTTCACATTGACACAGGAGTTGATGAACACGTGATATAATGGCAGGACTGGAATAAACTAAGGCCACTGGATTTGCAGGACAAACCCATTTAAAATAATCAATCTAAAACACGGGTCAAATACATTTCCCCATTAGAATGCATGAGTGCAATAGACAATCTATTGGAGAGGAAATGATACCCAATTGAACATTTCCTAAAAACCTATAAAAGTTGAACTGCTTTGTCTTTGCACATTCACATGCAAGTACACAATTCTTTGGAAAGTTTGAATGTTATTTCCACTGCAAAATAAACATAAATCTTTTAGATACAAAAAGATTGATATATTAACAAACGTCTAGCACCTCGCTCTAGTTTTTGTATATATTTCACTCTTATATCCACTAAAATAAACAAGTTACTGTCATCAACAGACATCATTCTAGGGCTGCATGATTTTGACAATAATAACAAATGGTCTGCAAAATGGTAAATGGTCTGCACTTATATAGCGCTTTTATTTTAACCTTAGCAGTTACCAAAGCGCTTTACACTGTGTCCCAATCACCCATTCACACGCACACCCATACACCAATGGTGGCAGAGCTGCCATGCGAGGTGCTAGCCTGCCGTTGGGAGCAACTTGGGGTTCAGTGTCTTGCCCAAGGACACTTCGGCATGTGGAGTCGTATGGGCCGGGAATCGTTGGAACTGACACTAGAAGGAATTACCACTTCTGTTAATCCGCCAATAAATTGGCCGAAGTCGACAATAGCCAAATATTGGCTGATTAGTACTAAGATATCTTAAGACACGGTCACACATACCTTCGCATGGCGAAATTCTGCTGGTGAAATACATTCATCTGAATGGGAATCCAAGCGATCGTTAATTGTGCACGATGGGCTTCCAGTGGAAAGAATTTCCCCTTACGGATTTCGAGTGGATATAAAGTTTGGTGAACCTTTTGGTTTCGCAGTGACCTTCATACACAGCTAAACTAAATATTCACAATGGACAAGGATGTATTTTTCAGGTTTATTTTTTTCGTATCTCCCCTTCTTCCCAGTTTGGCATGCTTAATTCCCAATGCTCACTAGGTCCTCGTGGTGGCACACCTCAATCCGGGTGTCGGAGGACAAGTTGCAGTTGCCTCCACTTCTGAGACAGTCAATCCACGCATCTTATCACGTGGCTTACTGGACGCATTACCGCTGAGACTTGCCGCATGTGTAGGCTCATACTATTCCCTGTGATCTCCGCGCACAACCTACCATGCACCCATCGATAATATGTTCTGCTTACCTTTTTCTTTATCTCTCATATAGAATATTATAATTTTGGCAGATATATTTATACATATCATATAAAGAGATTTTGCTTTATTATTGAAGGAAAATTAATCATAAAATGTGTAATCACAAACAGCTGTAGCGTCAGTCAATCCAGGTACACATAAAGACGAATAATTGCCCGTGCACATTAAATTAGAAGCATACAAATGTAATGATCTAATGAAAAAGGGTCTCCTCTGTAAATCATATGCAAATGTATGTTATAATCACAGTAATTAATAAGACATCATGTTACAGAATCACAACAATACACCCTCATGTTCACAAGAGCCATCTGAAACATTTAAGTTATACTTTGTCAGCCAGTGTGTAGCCTATTTTGGATAATGCCCCTCTATATATAATTCCCAAACAGCAAGTTGGTATCAAAAATCATTATATAGCTGAATTAGGTTTAAAGCGTTCCATTAAAATATTTATTGGTTAGTTATCACACAGGTGGTTCTCTAGACCAGCACTCCTGAAACTGCCAGGTCCATAAGGATGACAATTGATCTCCACCCCACCCACTTTTGGACATAAAACCAATTATACCCATAACATTACATGTATAAAGTATATACACTGTAAAACAGCAATTCTTAGACTCCAGACCACAGAAACTTCTCATGCCCCTTAGTCCAGATCTTCCTCTGCCTATCCTATTCCTCCAATACTTCACATACGATGTGATTAAGCTTCTGTTAATCCAGGCATAATCTCTAGAAGCTCTGGCTATTTAATTCTTGCTGTGCCAGCTTAGAGCAGTCATGGAGCCTGGCAAGGGGTGTGTGCAGGCATGCAGGCAAGCACACAGACAGGCACTTTGCTGTCACAGTCAGCGCATGACGCAGTCTTGCACTCCCATGGTGACAACAAGGCCTTTAACATGGACACACACAGCCTTTTAACCATGGGCCTTGAAACAGGCATGTTTCAAATATTGGCTACAAAGTCATACATGCAGGTGTTTAAGCATTGTAATGGCACATGCTCAAGTCCAGAGATACATGCATGTGCACAGATAGAAATCCTTCCAGAAATCGCAAATATTTGTATCACTTAAGGACCTTATTGCACCTGATAACATCTCCAATTACACCTAGTTGAAGTATGCAATTCCTTGAACAATTGTGTTCGTATTTCTAGGCGAGGGTCTCTGAATTCATGACTAAATATAATCACTACAGCAGTGTATTAATGCATGACAATAAAGTGCAAAAGTACTAGAAGAAAAAGAAAGTGCAAAAACTTCTCCCAATTATACTTGCCTGATGTTTAGAGCAGAATTATATATTTTTTAGATGATCTGTATAAACTGAATGTTGATATCAGGCACACTGAACAAGTTCCAGAACTTCTTGTACATGTATGCACTTTTAAAATTCTTGTTAATTCCTTTCAAAACCACACATAACCGACAACGTTTAAGACTCTTAATTTTAGGGGCCTGGGTAGCTCAGCGAGTAATGATGCTGACTATCACCCCTGGAGTCGTGAGTTTGAATCCAGGGCGTGCTGAGTAACTCCAGCCAGGTCTTCTAAGTAACCAAATTGGCCCGGTTGCTAGGAAGGGTAGAGTCACATGGGGCAACCTCCTCGTGGCCGCTATAATGTGTGAATCAACAAGCCACGTGATAAAATGCACAGATTGACAGTCTCAGACGCGGAGGCAACTGAGATTCCTCCTTCGCAACCCGGATTGAGGCGAGTCACTACACCACCGTGAGGACTTACAGCGCATTTGGGAATTGGGCATTCCAAACTGGGAAGAAAAAACCCTCTCATTTTAGTCCAGTGGTTGATTGAAAGGTGAGTAGGCGATGCTTAACAGCTGTTTGAACGCATTTAAACAGATGAGCGTTTACACGATAAGCCCGATGTGGTCACATGCGTTTTCGACCATCTCCGGATGTAGTTGAAGACAAATTTAAAAAAATGTTGACCCCGTTTACACCTGTCTTTAGTGTCGTTCTGTTTCAAATGGATCAGCCAAAGCACATTTTAATGTCAGGTGTAAACGGGCCAAGAATAATTCTAGGATGACAGATGAAACTAGTGGTCAACTGATACAGGTTTTTCCAATGGCCGATCATGAGAGCGCTTTCACACTTGGTTCGATTCCTCCCCCCTTACCCCTGCTGGTTTCTGTTCACATCATATTTTTCAAGCGGACTTGGTTGCGGTTCCCAGGTGCACACCAGAGTTTGGAAAACAGTGTTGAGCGAACCGAACTTTGATGTCATTCGGACCCGGGTTTGCACTAAAAGTGCTAGTGTCAAAGCACCCTTGTGTGTGAAATAGGCTAATACAAATGTAATGTGCATATATATAGGCTGAAAAAAACAAACAAAAAAGAAAACACTATTTTTTTTAACAAAATATTTGAAAACAAATTGTGCATTAGCAATTGACAGGTCTGTAGGTATATTTTGGAAGTGACACAAACATAAGCCCATACTTCTGTTAGCCGACCAAGTAGCTATACTTATCAGCTGATTCTGATAATCTCAAAATGCCAAATATCAGCCGATGTACACAGTCGATCACTAGATGAAATTGTGCATATGATGACGGCCTACCTGATGGTGAATGTTGTGGTGACTGTATGCAAGAGTGGTCTTTGGACAGGAAACAATCTTACATTTTTCTCTGTAAATAAAAAAGCTGAGAGGTTTAGAATTATGGGCCCAGATGGAAACAGCAGACTTTTCTTACATTTTCTGTACTGATTTTGGGGGTAATGGTCATAGCTTAGAGTACTACACTCTTATAGGTAACTTAGTGTAATCAAACAAAGCAAATTATAAAAAATAAAAGCCAATGTGAGCCAATCAATCTGCCGCTAACAACAGTTAGGTGGTTCTTCTTTATGCTACATTGTTTTAAAATCACTGGTTATTAATTACACAACTTCTAAAGAACATTTTAACTAACTTTTTAAATAACTTTATTCTCTATCTCGCCACTTGTCTTTCATGCTTCAGATTAACTGGTCTCAGTTATAAACAAAAACCTTAAAAAAATGCACATTCTTAATTCACATTTAATATATCTGAAAAGCCTCTTGTTAGGCTCACATTAAACTGGTAAGATTTCTTATGTACTTAACTCACATTAACTGAATTCTAAATGATTCTGAAGCTCATCCATTTTTAGCTGAAACAGCCTACGCTTTAGCCCAACAAACTCATAATATTCCTTGCTGTTTTAATGTGTGTAATCAAATCAGTTGTATTAAATTTTTTTATGGTAGTTACACCTCTTAAAATTGTAGCAGTGCGAAGCTTACAAATTGCAACTCTGCTGTCATTATCACCCAAATAAATGTAATTCCAAACCAGAGACATTTTCTTTCAAACGCAACTCGAATTGAAGGAAAGTTTTTCCACCGCCTTTCGACAAGAAATAATCGGCCCAAAAAATCTGCCAATGTCCAATAGTGAGATTTGCTTGCACAGATTCTGTAGGGGTCTCATTCAAGGTCCCTTGACTATTGTCGCTTTATTGTCGTTTTTCCACCGCCTTTTGACAGGAAATAATCAGCCCTGATAATCGGCTATTTTTAAACAAGTCTGCCAATGTCCAATAGTGCAGATAATTGGTTTAATCACCTGATACCGATGTTTGGCCGATACATTGGTGTATTTCTAGGCATGTGTAGAGCTTGGAGAATGACAAGTATTCCAATTCTGCGGAAATCTGCTGAGTTTTGCTTGCACAGATTCTGTAGGGGTCTCATTCAAGGTCCCTTGTCTATTGTCGCCCTATCAGTAAAGCTACATACCAAGCAAAATCATATCACAGAATAACCACCATACAGGTTTGACTAATAAACATTGGTGCAACAGACTAAAATAAACTGTGTAGCATGTTCTCAGTTGCTCCTCATTTCCTTCCTTCTCCTCTTTTCTCCTCTCATCTTTTCCCCCAGTCCTGACCCACTTTTATTTCCCTTTGAAGAGAGAGTGACCCAGCAATGTCCCTGATGAGGATCCTTTACTGTTCTGCCCCGCACTACTCCCACGTCACAGTATCCAAAGAGACACAGACCATCTAAATATTCCACAACATACAGGTTCATCATATTCCTAAAGTTTGGATGAGAGAAAGAATTTAATTATTCACAACAAACTGAAGTTATCAAAAGTGTAGATTGAGTAACTGTTATTAGCCATTTCAAACACCTAATTATTTTCATTAGGTTTGTTTACTTAACTCCATGTCAAATTCAATAAACTGTTTTCTACTCAATTTCTGAATTGAAACAAGTTCCTAAAGGAAAGATTAGAGCTCTGTACTTCTGTAGAGAATGGGTGACATGGGTAAAAATCTACAGATTTGGTCAAGATTCATAATAACTTTCTGGACTATTCTAGAGTAAATGTGCAATATAAGTAAACTAAAGTGAGGTCAATCCTAAGGTTATTGTCATGTGGTAGTATCATGATCATGGACATGATCACAAAAGCATTACTACATTAAGCTGAAGTTACAAAGTCATCAAAGACTTAAGAGAACTGAAGTTGTCCAACACCAAAATTACAAAAAATGTAACATAACATTATTAAAATGGTCCATACAACTTGTGTGCTACACCATTATTCAATGTTAATGTTCCTCACACAAAGATATCGTATGGCTTCAGAAGTCATTTTGTACCATGACAGCCCACTGTTCTCATTAACTTTCTATATAAGAGTGGCCAGGATATTCTTTAAAAATTATCTTTTTTTTTTTCTCAGCAAAAGACAGAACAATATTAATTTTAATATTTGGGTAAACCATTACTTCAACCAAACTGCCTTCAACACAGCCATCTTTAAAGAACATTGCGGGTTCAATACAAGTTAAGCTAAATCAAGAGGCATAATGTGGCATAATGTTGATTGCTTACCACAAAAATAACAAATTACAAAATTATAGCCACAAGATGTAAACAATATGCATGTTAACATGATTTTAGTGTGATGACATCACTTTCTAACCTTTTTTGTGTAATGTTATATCCAATTTTATAACCTTGTTGCCATGACGACGTACCACAGTAAACCCAAAAACTCTAAAATGACAGTAAAATGATAATATGCAAGTTTTAATATAAGAATTAATGCAAGTGCATTCATAAAATTACAAGCTTCACATTTCTGCCTTTCAACATTCCAAACATTGGCCCCACTCACTTCCATTGTAAGTTCCTCACTGTAACCTCCATTTTTACTTTGGATTACATCTTCTAAAAATCTTTGTGTTCTGCAGAAGAAAGACATACACATCTGGGATGGCATGAGGGTGAGTAAATGAGGAGACAATTTAAATTTTTGCTTGAAATAATCCCTTTAACTAGTCTTTGAGAGGCATGCATTTCCTGCATGTACTAACAATAAATTTTTTTTTTTTTACTTTGCTGTCAAATGTCCTACGAATCAAAAACAAGTCTGTCCCCTTCTTTCCAAACACATTGACTGTATAAGCTAAAACATGTAGCCTATCCTATATTAAACATATTATTACCCCCAAACACTGACACGTTTACAAAAGCTTTATAAATAATAAATATAAAGGAAGTTGGATCTATAGCCTAGTGGCTACTAGCAAATGTGCTCCATACATTGAGCCATGGTGCTCATGCAGGAAATGCTGGCTCAAATTGATTCCCATCTTCTCATTATTTCCTGTCATCTCACTACTTATGTCATCAATCAAATAAAGAATAAAGGTATGGACTCAGAATTCACAATAGCTGAAATAAAAAGCTATGTCTAGTCTACACTGAGATTTTGGTATGTTTCGACAGTCATCACAGTTTGGACTACACGTTTTACTAAACAACACATTGGGAACATACAAATGAATTTAACGTTGTGGCCATGCCATGCACTTGATTTTAAATGACTATTCTCTCATGGTGCCTGGATTTGCAAGGGATGGATAAAGATTACAAAAATAATGAAGAAAAGTCTATTTTAGGAGCAAGCTCATAACATCTTTATCCCATCCAGCTCTACCAATGATTCCCTCCTCTCTCTCTCTCTCTGACACACATTCATCTTTTCACCTTTCTTTTATGTCTTTAGACTGAATAGGAGTTCCATTTATCTTGATTTATTGAGATCTCTTCTCTCCAAGTGTATTCTACTTCCCTGTTGCCTTCCCCATCTACCATGGACTCACTCCTTCAGGCTTTCAAACTCATTCTCTCTCTCTCTCTCTCTCTCTCTCTCTCTCACACACACTCTCAGAGTTAAGCAGGTCACATAGGCAGGGATGGGGAAGATCGGCACCAAGAAAACCAGCCCATCTTATCATACGCATGCAAAGAGGATGCTAAAACAGAAACATTCTGGGAGATCTCATACTGATCTAACACAAACACGCATACACACTTATGTAAGTGCTTAAAGGGATAGTTCACCCAGAATGTTAGTGTCAGTCACCATTCACTTTGATTGCATTTTTTTCTCTCCATACAATGAAAATGAATGATGATCGAGGCTAACGTTCTGACTAACATCTCTATTTGTGTTCTACAAAAGAAAGTCATACAGGGTCGGAACAAAATGAGGGTGAGAAGCCTAAATGACAGAAATATATCTTTTGGGGTTAACAATCATGCACAGCTCAACTTTCTATCTGCACATAATGTAAACAGAATGCATAGATTACAGCACAGCAGAAAGGTAAAGCTACTTTTGATTTTCATTGTAGAAATATTTGTGTGTGCAAATGCATATTCGTGCATTAAGACCAATTTTTATAGCGCTAGCCGTGTGTGATGTTATTAAGACAGCATGTTGCTTGCATGTTGAAATTATTCAAATGTTATCTAGAAAATATTTACTTTGTATTAAGTTGACTGCAGGGCTGCAGGATATGGACGAAAAATGTAATATGCAATATGATAATCCTATGATGATGTCATCGGAGCGTGCAGAACATCAGAACCCTCATCGCTCAAATTAACTTTATTTAAGTTTATTGGAATAAAAAGGACCATCTGTCTCAGAGAACAGACTGCATACAGACTGTGTATTTCTGTTAATGCGAAGTTTTACCATTAGCTATGTAGCGGTTATTAAAATTAATCTTAAATTATTTGTATTTTTCTGTAAAAAGCATATGAATATGTTAATTTCACCATATTGTTGACTATCCTAAAAGAATCGGTGTTGTAAAATATTTTATCTTTAAGTTTCATACAGAATTTTTAGCTTTATGCATATACTGTAGCGATATATACATTTGCAATATTTACATACATTTGATATATGACGCAACCCTATTGACTTATTATCTTTTGTCTAGCCACTACTAGAGAAATGTAAGATGTAGGCCTATAGACCTGAAGAGAAATTTTGTTGCAAAGCAACTTTAGAGAAAATATTACCTTACAATCCCCAGCGAGAAAGCTAAAGGTGACACTGGTTAGGAGAAACATTGGCTGTTAATAGAAAAATAAAAAAGTAATATATACCTCGTGACCCCAGTTTGAAAACCCCTGATCTAGATTTGAACATTTTCTAATGAAAATGCCAGGACATTGCTATGTGGTTGTTAAAGTATTCTGAGTGGTTCCTGGGGTGTTGTACTCTGTGATATTCTGGTTTCTACATATGGCTCAGGACCTCCAAAGTAAGTCTATGTGATTTTTATGCCTGTTTTATTGTTTGCCAAGCGAAAATCTAAAGTCTGATCACTTTAAGTAAAAGCACACTTCTCAAAAAGTCACACAATATTAGGTATCATCCAGTTCTGCAGCACAAATGTGTGGGAAGAGTTACGTGTCAAAGTTTAATACTTGGAGTTAGGGGTTTTGTTCAAATCTCTAAACCCAAGTGTAAGCAATAGCCTAGTAATAATGATGTTTGCCTTTGAAAGCACAACTAATTATGTTCTAAAATTATTTCTTTTAACTTTTGTATCAACTTTGTACTTCATTAGCCTCTTGAATGTCAAGATTTTCATCATATTGTCTCGTCAATGAAGTGCATTGCTGAATCTTATAGGGTTTCTGGGCTTTGACAGCTCAAACACTGATCAAGACTGCATCACGTAGAGGTGGGGACTGGACTAGAATGACTCACACAGTACTGCTGCTGAGGGGTACACCTCACCAAGGCAGGTTTGATATGTGCATGCGGTAATTAAAAATAAGTATAGAAACAGTAAGGACCATAAAATCTAAAACACTCCCATACTTCTATAAAAAAGACAATTGCTCTATTCCACAACCTAGTGATCTGTTTACCTAGACGGCAATGTAGTCACGTATTACCCAATGTAATATTGCTACTATTACAACTAATAATAATAATAATTTTTTTTAAAAATCAATAGTAATTGTATTATATTTAAGCAATATATCACATCTGTGATGCTCTGTTATGCAGCACTTTATTTGACCAAAAAAAGCCCCAGTGTTGTATTATGCTGTGAGGTTCTGTATAAAATAGGGATGGGCAATTTCAAGTAATTTTGTAGTGGAGTACTCTAACCCACAAAAAGAAAACAAGTAATCAATTACTCATAAATTAAAATAGAAGTTAAAAATATAAAGTATGACGTCCATGAAATTTATATTTTGTTCTATTCACAGAAGTTACCAAGAACGATTTATAATAAGATAACTTCAACAAACTGTGCTTTTCTTTTGAGAAAAAAATAAATAAATAAAAAATTAACAATATGCTCTAATAAAAATAAAAAATAAATAAATATATAAATGTAAAAATAACAGTACAAAACATTTGCACTCACATAGAAACCAATACAGAAGGTATTTGGGTAATGCACATATATACTGTAAACTCTTGATTCACATGTTCTTATTCAGAAAAGTAGTGAAAGTTGGCTTTTTATAAAATGCACTCTGCCCATGTTAAAAGATTTAACGCACATACACACATACTGGTCAGAACAGCTTCCGAGTTTCTCGTACCACTTGGCATATTCTTTTCACCATGGAGATTGCACGACTCCATTAAGAACCGTAAAAATAGAGTTTGGAAACCACATCGGGTGAGTCAATAATGACAGAATTTTTATTTGGGGGTGAACTATCTCTTTAAGAACTAACTTTTCTATCCTCTCTCTCGTACTCTAGGTATATCCACCATTCCTGTCCAACATCTACGAAAGCCACAATGTGTTTTTTATTGCCAATTTATGTGCCACTGGAATCTGGAAGAAAAGTACATTAGGAAGGCTCAGGCAGCAACAGCTTATGAAAGGAAGCTGAGAGCTTGCCATGACGCCAGTTAAACTTTACTTGCACCAAACACAGATGGAGATCAGGGTGAGGCATGGCACCAACAAAGGATACAGGGTCAGACCTGAATGAACCTGTGGCTTTGCAATGTGACCATGATCGGAAGTGCTGAATCTACAAACATAAAGAAATCAATTCATCACTTATGTTAATTACCAATTGACTCCATGTATACTCATTGATAACTCGTGATTTAATTTTTAGAGATAAAAAGACAACGCACAAGTCTTTAGAACTCCAAAAACTGCTTGCATGGCCAATTAAACTTGTACACACAATGAAGTTTTGTTTCCTATTTAGGACTGGCTTTCTTTTAAAGCCCTAAATATACTTCGGTTGCGTGACGCAAATCTCATCATCAGCAGAGTGCTCGAGCACTGAACGCGGGCAGCCCGATTTTTCTAACCGCACGCCTTTGAACATGCAGATTGTGCATGCACCTGGAATTATTTGCACGAATTAGTGGATTCACAAGGTTGCAATACTCACATTTGAGCTGTTGTTGTCACGAAGAAACGCAAGACCTAATCGCTGGTAAATAACAGGAGACGAAGGTAAAAACAGTCTGAAGAAATATAAAGGCATTTTTATGGGTCTAAACTCAACTGAAATAACTGCAAAATTTACGATTTAAACAACTTTACAGCTCAAATAATCCATGAGCTTTAACAGAAAAATGTATGTAAGTGCTTTTACACTGGCAGCCAAAAGTTAGGAATAATGTACAGATTTTACTCTTATGGAAAGAAATTAGTACTTTACCAAAGAGGCATTCAACTGATCACAATGTATAGTCAGGACATTAATAACATGAAAAATTCCTATTACAATAATAAAATAAAAAAAAACTCCATGTAAAGCAATGACAGCTTTGCAGATCCTTGGCATTCTAGCTGTCAGTTTGTCCAGATTTTCAGGTGACATTTCACCCCCACACTTCCTGTAGTACTTGCCATAGATGTGTCGGGCACTTCTCACACACCTTAAATTCTAGCTGATCCCACAAAAGCTCAATGTGGTTAAGATCCATAACACTCTTTTCCAATGAACTGCTGTCCAATGTCTGTGTTTCTTTGCCCACTCTAACCTTTTCACTTCCATTTCAAGTGTCTATTTCTTTGCAATTCTTCCCATAAGACCTGCTCCCCTGAGTCTTCTCTATACTACTGTACATGAAACTGGTGTTGAGCGTGTAGAATTCAATGAAGCTGTCAGCTGAGGACATGTGAGGTGTCTATTTCTCAAACTAGAGACTCTAATGTATTTATCCTCTTGTTAAGTTGTACATCTGGCCTTCCACATCTCTTTCTGTCCTTGTTAGAGCCAGCTGTCCTTTGTCTTTGAAGACTATAGTGTACACCTTTATCTTTGAAGACTGTAGTGTACACCTTTGTATGAAATCTTCAGTTTTTTTTGGCAATGCCTTCATTCCTCAAAAACAATTGACTGACGAGTTTCTAGAGAAAGCTATTTCTTTTGTGCCATTTTTTACCTAATATTGACCTTAAGACATGCCAGTCGATTGCATACTTTAGCAACTCAGCTTTCAACTGTGTTTGATATAATGGCAAGTGATTTTCTAGTACCAAATTAGTAATTTAGCATGATTACTCAAGGATAAGGTGATGGAGTGATGGCTGCTGGAAACAGAGCCTGTCTAGATTTGATAAAATATAACTTTTTCAAATAGTGATTGTGCTGTTTTTTACATCAGTAATGTCCTGACTATACTTTGTGATCAGTTGAATGCCACTTTGGTGAATTAAAGTACCAATTTCCTTCCAAAACAGCAAAATCTGTACATTATTCCAAACTTTTGGACAGCAGTGTATAAAATTATAAACTTCACATTTCTCCCTTTAAACCCTCCAAATATTGGCCCCATTCACTTCCATTGTAAGTGCCTCACTAATTTAACTTGAAGCAATGTTTACATAATTGAGAAACACAGGAAGGAAACATGCTGTTGTTTTAATTTATTTACATTGATATTTAACTTTTTAAATTGGCTAAAAAGTGTGTTAAATAGCATATCCATTTTTGCTGTGTGATCGAAATTGGTATCGAGAATTGTGAATGTACTGATAACAACAACTAAAATTGTGGTATCATAACAACCCTAACTGTGCACCGTAAACACCATAACAAGTCAGAGAATATGTTTTGAGTATTAATTGTGCATGAGTTAGGCTTTTTTTGTGTGTGTGTGCAGAAAATGATCGGGAATGACTACAGTTCAGACAACTATGATCCCAGCGCAATTGACGTTTAAGATAAAGGCTGTCATTTCCCAATGCAGTTTCCCAATGCCTCAATTTTATATTTAAATGAATTATGCTCTTGTGAATGTCCTCAATTGAACTAACTCAATCACAAATCTAGACACTGCTCACCAAAACCCCTTTCTAAGCTGTCAGTTTGGACGATGCTGAACACAAAATGTTTACTGTTCATGTTGGTTTGAATGAAATTTGACACTTTAATAGCCTGGACAACCTATTGATGAAGAACATACTTCCTTATGGATTAATTCAGTTCCGTTATCATCCATAGAGCCACATGTTGGCCCCACACACGCACCATGCTTTGGAGGAAAAGCTTGTTAAGAGCCACATCCAAATCAATGTGTTAGGCTACATGCCATCTCCATCTGATGAGTGAAAGGATTTGTCCTGACAGAGTAAGGGCAGAGTCACACAAGGATAGACAGATAGAAATAGTGTGATGGGTGAATGGGTGGGATAGGGAGGTCGGCTATGGTGAAACTTGAGGGTATATCATGCACATTTATAGAGATATATTCTTTCTAAAAGTTTTTCAATCTTGCTTTCATCATGAGTGCACACAGTAAGGCCTTCCAAATGTAGCTTATGCTTTACATCAAGTAAGCCAGAATGCAAAAAAGTGACAGTACAAAAACGATGTACTTGTAAGTGTTCGTGTCCTCCCCTTCCAGAGCTGTCAAATTTAGGAGTATGTTGTGAGATGAATGGGGAATACTGCCTCAGGTGGTCTCTAAAAAGACTAACAAGCTTGTGTCCATCCCAGTTTAGTTTATGTCAGCTGCAAGCAATGAGGACATGAGAGACAGAATATTAAAGGAATATTCTGGGTTCAATACAAGTTAAGCTCACTCGACAGCATTTGTGGCATAATATTGATCACCACCAAAAAAAATGTTGACTTTTCTTTAAAAAAGGCATTTACTATAGAAGTGAATGAGGCCTGTCCATAAACATTAAATACTCACTGTTTCTAAAGTATAGTCACAAGACATATACAATGTGTATATGCCACCTAATTTAGTAAGTGATTTTATCTAGTGTGATAAAATCACTTACTAAACGTTTCTGTGTAAAGTTATATCCAATTTGATAACTTCATTGCCTTGATTATGTAATGTCAACAAACCTTTTTTAATTAAAACAACTTTACAGCTCAAATAATACAAAAAGTTTGAACAGAAGTATTCATGTTATAAATTTATTAAATTATTAGCTTCACATTTCTGCCTTTAACCCCTCCAAAAATTGGTCCCATTCACTTCCATTGTAAGTGCCTCACAGTAACTTACTTAGCAAAATACACTTTTGATATGTTTTGGCTTGTTTTCCAATATAAATATCTAAAACTCCTTTAAAACAACATACATTTACTTTAGCAGCTATACTGCAGAAGAAAAAATTGTTATCGGAGAATGTTGAAAATAATATAAAAAACACAAATATCCGGGGGCCTGGGTAGCTCAGCAAGTATTGACGCTGACTACCACCCCTGGAGATGCAAGTTCGAATCCAGGGTGTACTGAGGGACTCCAGCCACATCTCCTAAGCATCCAAATGGTCCAGGTTGCTAGGGAGGGTAGAGTCCGATTTTTAGACTATTTTAAATGAAAAACAAGACAAAAACTCTTGATAACAAAAGGATTTTTTGCAGTGAATATCTTTACTGAATTAAAAATTGAAATAAAACTTCTTTTTTTTTTCCCCCTTTAATTCAGTGAATTATATTTTTAAAAGATGATTTTGTCCTCTTTATTGTTTGTAAGTATGTTTAATACATGATAATTATGTTTAAGTTGGGCACAAGCTGAATAATCGGTTAGGAGCTAATGAATAATCGTTGCAATAAATCGCAGAATAGTCGAATACAGACAGAATACGCATTTTGATTCAGTCAAACGCATTAGACAATATGTAAACTACAATCTTTTCAATTCTTATGACTGCCAATTGAGGAAATATTGTGAAACTTGCATAGGAGTACTACTGCATGAAATTTCCTTCCAAAACCGCACAAAATACCCAATATAACATGTAAATGCAGTGGCAAACTCTTTGAATGGAATATAGAAACAACTCTTTAATCTAACCATTCCCGGCAAAGAAACCTCCTTTAATATATCCTCACTAGATGTTTACAGTTATACCAAGATTTTTTACAATGAAGTTAGTTAGTCTTTTCACAGCCGTGTGCCACTCGGCCACAGACACCAAAAGAAATCCAAAACAGAGCTTCTCATACATACAAATAAATCTGATAAAAGGGGGTCGAAACTAAATGAAAGCCTGGGTTAGTAGACAAATGTATGGTTGAGGCAGATGTTTGTAAATGCATTAAATGCACCAACACACAAAAATTGGGGGGTTGGGGTGGGGGTTCGAAGATGAAGAAGAAAAGATTTTAAGAGCTCCCACATAGCAACCAAAAGGCCATTTCTCTCAAATAAGTAATAATGCATTCTCTTCTGACTAAATATTCCAAAGAAAATGGATGGAAAGAATGACCAAGTAGTTTTGCATCCAATCTTTCACCTAAAATTGAAATCCACCCACTTCTGTTCTGAAAAATCGACATCTGTAGCAAAAGCATGAATCCATGAAATAGGTATGCTTTTACCATTCCTAAAGGTGACAATGTCTGTTGATGCAGAAAGAAGGCTGGTCGAGATAGCGACATGCAAAAAAAAAAGAAAAAAAAAGGAAGAAGCAGAAGTGAGTCCATTTTGAACCGGCATTGCTACTTCAGCACCACAGCAGAAGCCTTGCAGAAAACGCTATGGAGATGAGGGATGTAGGCATGGCCAGATGTAGTTAACCAGGGCTTCGACTGCACAAATATTGGGCCAAATAAGACACCTGGGTATATGTGCCACATTCAAATGTATTCTAGAGGTGGACAGTAATATGAATCGCCCATATTAACCCCCACCCCCCCAAGCACATATGAACATTAAGAAGAAAAATGTAACGTCACCCTTTATAGACACCCTTAGAATAAAGTCGCATTTGTGTAATATGCTAAATATGCCCGTTTGTAAATCAAGTTGCACATCCTAGCATCCAAACAGTGAATATATGAACAAATATGGTGCAAAAGCGACAAAATAGCAGTCAAATTTCGACATTCTGCTCAGAAGATTTGCATCCCATGCAACACCGCAGTTTTGCATTAATGTAATTGTGGCCGAAGTGATGCTGTGGTATTTTTTTCTTTCTTAACCATTAAATGACAACTGGGCGTCTTAAACGAAGGTGACTCATCAATCTAAATAATGAAAAGCGATAATCAAAGGATGCATTGAAAGTCTCATAATCCATAATCGAACATGGGTGCATGGTTGCAAACGCCTGCAACCCGATTCAAAATGTCATGCATTGGTTTTGACTGATGCTCATTTTTCCTGATGTGATAGAATAAGCTGTTTTCCATTACCTAGAACCTAAATGTCCAAGCCAGATCAGGCTAAATCTATTGCATGATTTTAATCATTCTGAATCACATCCACTGACAAACCATGATGAGCTGAGCTGCTGCTGTATGGATGGATGGCAGAGCAGGATAACGTTTAAATACCTGCCAGTGGTCTTTTGCATCTGACCCAGTTTACATTAAGTAAGAAGCCGAATATGCCCCTACTCCCTCCCCATTCCCCTGCCCAGAGCCCCGGCACTGAACGGCCTGCGCATCGGACATCTTCGCAAGGGAACACGGTGTCTTATAACAGTATAAACTCGGGTGAAAAATACTAGTTAATATGTTTGAAGAAACCCGCTGTCCTCTTACCTCAGCTTCGTGTCCAGCTTCCCGACGCAGCCATTACCAGTATTCCCCTTCTACCGTCCGAACCTCCGCCACACAGGTACCGGGGCGGACCGAAAAACCGGCAAAACGACCCCCCCTCCCCCGAACCGCCACCCCTTCGGACGGACGGGTTGCTGATATCGCCTCCTCAAAAAAAAAAAAAAAAAAGGGAAAAAAGACGAAGCACACAGGATCGTCTTGTCGTTGCTCTACAATCCCTATTCAGCACGTTGGTCTTTTTCAGTTACAGTCCCCAGAAAAAGAGCGCGACAGGAACGTTTGCAAACCCCCGGCGTGGCTAACCTTCAGTCCGATGAGCAGGACCGTGACAGCCGATACACCGCCTTTACGTGGTATCTCCCTTCTCCTCCTTCCAGAAAAAGTCGCTTTAAATCAAGTAGTAGCGGTGGTGGTAGTATGTGGGTTTCGGCGGCTAACGCTCAGGCTAACCTCGTTCACATCGCCCAGCAGCGGCAGTTGTAGTAGCGGCTTGCTCGCGGTGGTGTTGCAGCAGCAGCAGCGAGGGGTGAAGGGGTGAGAATAATTGAGTGATTAAATGAACAAAAACGAGAAACGAAAGAAAAACGGGTGAACTTAAAACCGGGGTTTCTCCGTCGCACCGCTAAAATTAGCGATGTCCATTCGCCAGGGACCCCACTCACTGCCAGTTAATCTCGGATCGGCTCCGCGGCTGCTTGTCGCTAGTGAGGGTCTGTACGGTTGAAGCGCGTTCCCGCTGCAGAGCGCGCTACCGCTCGCTTCAGTGTGCGTGCAGTGTTCACAAAATGGCCGCTTAAACAAACCTGACAACGGGCTGCACCCAGCGGCTGTTAGCGCGATTTGCCTGTGTAGGAAAATTAACGATATTCGTACGGAAACAACAAATAAAAGGACTCACGTTTAAGTGGCTCTCTGGCTTGTATTCTCGGCTGTTAGAATGGCATAAATTGCTTGAAGTCAAAGCAAATGAACAATGTCGAGGCAGTGATCTCGTGAAGCTGTTTACTGTGCCAATCTGCGACAGTTAATGGAACTTTTTTCTTTTTCTTTTTTTTTTCCTTAAAAAAATAAATTAGCATTATCTTTGGATAAAATATCATTTAGAATACGGCAATGTTAGGTAAAATACGGTATCAAGTTGCGTTTTCATGTCCAAATAACTTAGCTTATTTCAAATACTTGAGATGTTATGTTAATATAAAAATATTAGCATAGCTTGGTGCAAAGTGTGGGCCTCTTAAGCCAGAACTAAAGGGATAAATGTGTAAAATCACTGCTTCAGTAACATCGCCAAGCCAATTTCATAAAATGTATCTCACAAATCAAGAGCCACATATTTTAGAGTATTCCGCAGAGATCATCAAATAATTGAAATCATCACTAAACAGAGTTGATGAAAGCATCACTTTGGATTTAGTCTGTTGCATGGCACAGTAGTTCTCAACCAAGGGGTTGGGACCCACTAGGGGGCCTCAGCACACGTCCAGGGGGGCCTCAAGATCTCTTAAAATTATTTAAAATATGATAATTATTATAATGTTAATATAATTATTATAATTCAACTCACTGAAAATGCTAAAAAATGCTAAATCACGAAGAATATACAGTTCTAGACATTTCTGCAATCACAAGTTTTAAGGAAATATCGGTAACACTTTTTAATAATGGTCCGTCATTAATAGGTAACTATGCAGGAATGAATGCCGGATTAATGAGTAGTACTACATTAACACTTTAGTTACTACTATTACATTTATTCATTTGGCAGACACTTTTATCCAAAGCGACTTACTATTAACTAATATGGAATCATGATTAAGCAATCAGTAAGTAATAGTGAACTGATGACAGAGTAGTTCACTGTTAAGTAATCAGTAATTACTGAATCTGATTTTCCTCATTGAGGACTATCAACTAAATACAGCTTAATTTAAAATAACTACTAATTAATTAATAATCAAAACATGTGTCTAAAATGTGAATGATTATGTTTGGTTAATCATGTTTCCATATTAGTTAATAGTAGTAACTATAGTGTTATTGTAGTACTACTAATTTTTCCTGCATAATTACTTATTAATGATGGAGTATTATTATAAAGTGAAATATCTTATAATATATATATCTTTATATATATAAAATATGTGGGGTCTTGGGGTCAAAAAGGTTGATAACCACGTAGAAGACATATTTAGGCATCAAATACTGAGGTGCCCCTTCTGTTCACATTTATAAGGTGGGGTCGTGCAGTGAATGTGAAACTGTCTGATAACGTTTTGCAGATCTTACACTCTCTGTTTCCTCAACACAACACTTATTACATTTTAAAATGGTCAAAATGGGTCATGAGCCAATGTTAAAAATGACAAGGCCCTCCATTTGAGACAATCATAACAAACATAGTCATAGTTCGTTAATAACCTTTAAACACAGGCTTTAACATTCAACAATTTTTAAGCTTTGACACTTTCACCTCTTTCTTCATCCAGTTTCACAGTTGAATTGTACAAATCGCATTCGCAAAATACACGCAGGGCCAAATAGAAATGTAAATCATATATTAATCAAATGGGCCAACAGGTCAACCTAGGTTATCAAAATGTTTTAACACATGCAGGAAGTTCGTCATCACACTCACAGAAGGTGAAAGTTCATAGCGGTACCTTTAACTCTTTTAAAAATTTAGATCTGATGCCCTCTAGTGGCTTTTCAAAACACAGTGAATTACAGTTGAAAGCTACTTTTAAAACATTCACAAACAGATAAACTGAGCAAATTATGTCTTTGTTCCCCACGTCTTACAAAAACATTGTTTTTGTTGTCGTTTTTGCAAACCCTTTAGGCCAAAACACGTATATGAGCTTATATACATATATTTTCTAAAGAGTTTTATTGGACCATTTGTTAATACACACTGAAAATTTTTTGGAGTGGGGTTTACTTAAAAAAAATCAAAATAAATACAAATCTAGGAAACAATTTCCACTGGGCCTTCTGTACTTTCACATGCATCTCCCATGTTCTTGTTCTTATTACCTTTTAAGTGCCATGGCACTAGAAGATCTTGGGAAAGGTAAGCTGTGTGGTTAGCATGTATGTGTATTCTGGGTTGTGTCGCATTGTCAGAACTGTCCGCTAAACGTGTCACGTCTGAACTCATTTTTCCAACATTCTCCTCCTGTTGGTTGAGGTTATTTTCATCAGTTCTATGTTCCTGATCTTTGTTCAGGCTAGTTTGCTGCTTGTTTTCTTTTAGATATTTCAATTTCTGATTGTATTCCTGTTCCATGGCCCAAACGTAGATAAGAGCGCTTCTTCCCACTTTCAGTAATAACCTGACCAGCTTTTCATAGCAGACTGTCTTCTTTCCTAAGAACAATACATATCATGTACAGATTTAAACATGCATCATGACTTCACTAGATACAAACTTTGATGTTGGCTTGACAAAGACTTGTCTTAAGGTTAAAGGGATAGTTCACACAAAAATGAAAACTCTCTCATCATTTACTCAACCTCATGCCATCAGAACAAAAATTCTGATTTTTAGAAGTATATTTCAGCTCTGTAGGTCCTCAAGATCTAGGACCAGAACCATGAGGCTCCAAAAAGCACATAAAGGCAGCATAAAAGTAACTCAAATGACTCCAGTGGTCAAATCCATATCTTCAGAAGCGATATGACAGGTGAGGGTGAGAAACAGGTCAATATTTCAGTCCTTTTTTACTATATAATTTACACTTTAACCAGCCCTTCCTATGCACATTCACAAGAGGTCTTCTTTTATTTTTGGCAATTTGCATTCCTTGTGCATATAGCCACCTGCTGTTGGGCGGTTGTGCAAATATTTTTTATTTATTCTTTTCCTTTCCAATATCCCTCCCTTTTTCCCTTTTCTCCTCTCTGCCCAGTAGGTGGTGATATGCTCAAAGAAAGTGAATCACCAAAAAAACTGAAG
Source organism: Xyrauchen texanus (assembly GCF_025860055.1). Classification (NCBI taxonomy): domain Eukaryota; kingdom Metazoa; phylum Chordata; class Actinopteri; order Cypriniformes; family Catostomidae; genus Xyrauchen; species Xyrauchen texanus. The sequence continues at coordinate 8,679,817 of NC_068290.1, read as the reverse complement.
AACTCGTTCCTCTTGTGAATGTGCATATTAGGGCTGGTGAAATGTAGACTTAGAGTAAAAAAATGACTTAAATATTGATTTGATTTACACCTACACCTACCATATCGCTTTTGAAGACATGAATGTAACCACTGGAGTCAAATAGATTACATTTAAGCTGCCTTTAAATGCTTTTTGGAGCTTCAACGTTGTGGTGGTGCCAGATCAAGACATAGCACTCTAATTTGGAACAATGTGAAGGTCTGTACCATGTTTGGTAGATGTAGCTAGAAAGCTGTATGAGGAGTTCCAATTTATCACTTTGTTCTTGGTTTAGGGATTTTGGGAAAACCCTAAACATGTCTGTAGAATAACAATATGTTGGCTTTGTCGAGCTAACGTAATTAAAGGGATAGTTCACAAACAATTTAAATTTGGACATCATTTATTCACCCCTTTGCGATGTTAGGCAGATTGTTGTCCTCAGTCAACATTCACTTTCATTGCATAATTTTTTCAAAACAAAGTTTATGGTGACTGAGGTTAACAATCCACCTAAGATGTTCCTCTGAATTTCCCAGAAAAAGTAATAAGGGGGAAACTTTGTGTGTTGTAAACTTTTAACATATCCCTCTGAATCACTGAGTATGTTCACCTGTGTAGAGAAATGGTGAATGACATCAATGGAGATGCAGGCATCATAGCTGCCACTGCACTGTTGGGACAGACATTGCATCCGACACAAATGGCTCACAACCTCGCTCAACACAGATCTGAACCAGATTAGCACTGTGGTCACAGCCCACCTACAGACAGAGAGATTAAAACGATTCAAAGTGGTTTTCTATTCTTCAGAGGTGAAGTTGTGGGTAATCCTCATAGTTATTGATAATCATGAAATGTTCAGCTTTAAAAGCAAATCTGTGGGTCACTTCCTGGTAAAGTCTGCTACTATTGAAATCACATCTGGGCCATTGCCACATCCAACATCCACCAGAAAAGCACCAGGTGCCAGGAACAGCAGGAAGTCTCGAACCTGGGGCCACGACAAGTGTTGCATGCTGCTGAAGTGTGAAGACATTTCTTCATAGACCTGATAAACATACTGTACCTCCAAACGGCATGCATTACCTTCAGCAACAGGAACTGTGGGTGGAGAGGGTGGCCACTGGCTATCACATACAGATGGATCAGCTACAAAGGGAAATAAACAGAGTTTTATAATGGATGCATGTCATTCCTAAATCTATACAAATGGGTAAAAATGTGACAAATTTATTTTGTCCGGATCTAGTAAGTTATTCAAAATTACATAGAAAATGCAAGTCACACAAAACAGTTATTTGAATACACCTCTACTATGATGAACATGCTAATCATTCTGATATTTTTTTCTGAGGCTTACAGTCAAAAATTCTCAAAAAAACAAAAGGCTAAAAAAAAAATAGTTTCGTATAAACTCAATATTATTTCTTTAAAAAAAAAAAAAAGGTTTTTGTTTTAAAACATTCATATTTGAAAAACGTTTTAAAACATTAATACTTGAAAAAGGTTTGTTCACTATCAAAGTTAGGTGTAAACATAATGCAGGTAGCCATTCTGTTGTCATGTGAGCAAAAACAAACAAACAGAAAACACACAACAGCGTGTGAAGTAAAAAAAAATTGTGACTCACTGTGAATTTCTACAAACTTGACGTGTTTTTAATTAGATTTTTAAAAGATTTCTATGTTTTAATACATCAGACAACCTTATTTTGTCAAAAGCCTATTTACACCAATGCATCATGACATTATGTGATTGTGTCTATAATGTCAATTGTAGTTTATGCATTTATATAGATATATTGTTTCTAGTGCTCTTTAGAAGTAAGACATTTAAAAATGGAAATTTGTCAAACAGTTTATGCACTCACCACAGTTGCAAGGTATATGACGGATTTTGCTAAATGTTAGCAGTGTCCTCGTTTCTCAGTGACTCAGGGTCAGATTACTAAAGTCAGAGGTCATAACGCCTGACCCTCCAGCCTCTGATACTGGTACAACATCAAATTTCTGAGGCGTTATACTGACATAAAAAGTAAATTTTAACAATAGTATTGAATATAAATATGATATTGATCAATTGAATTAGAACAAATGAGATGTAAATATGTAAATATTAAAAAATATTTGAAAAAAAGAAACTACGCATTATCAACAGAAACCCGAAACGTTAGTAGATACAACGGGCATATAACACCTCTGTTAATTCGGCCAAGCAGGTACACAGTCATGAGTCGATACGCTCACCTAAAAATGATCAAGAGCTCAGAAAAATACATGCTATACATGATCGAACCCATGATACGTAAACGTCTGCTTCATTAGATATGCCAATTACATAGATGCTTACTTTAAAAGAAAGATCTTCCTTTTTCTCACCTGTGGGTCCACAGATAGCAGCATTCTCCTTTCATCACTAGTAAACTCCACTCGGGCAGCACCACAACCACAGATCGTCCATCAGGATGTCTGAAGTCTATCACTGTCTAGAGAAAGGTGGGGAGGTAAGAAAGTACGAGATGTTGAAAAAGGATATTCATCCGCATAGGAAAACCCTGAGGTTTACTTACTGTCTCCATCTTTGTTTTGACAAAGGACAATCAGATAATCAATAAAATTGCTGTACAGTAACACAATCAATAAAGCTACATACAGGTCTTGTGTAACAGATCACTGCACCACACTTTATCAAACTGACCCACTCATAATACTGATGTGAGTAAAATACAAATAAAAGAGGGATTTATATATAGAACAAACAAGAGAACTATGAGAAACAAAAATATGCATTAAACATCCTTACATCAAGGTAAATTTGCCCAAGAAGCAAAACTGCATCAGATATTAAGACTTGGCAAAGATTCTGATTAAGAATAAGAATTTTTACATTGTGAAAATAAATATGGTTTTTCACTAGGGCTGGGCGATATGGCCAAAAAACCATATCTTGATATTTTTCAGCTTATTGGTTACATTTGTTACATCATTCAAAGTATAGCTATACAATTATGTATTTGCTCAGAAATGGCATTAAATGATATATAATATAGGCTATATATATTTTTTTTATTATTTTATTTATTTATTTATTTTTATCAGAGGAATAGAACCATAATTTCAACCAAACAGCAATTTAAGTAGATTTAAAATGTTTAATGCATGAAATAAAAAAATTTAAATAATGAAGGCATATTTTCTTCATTGTTGCAGTAAATTAACACAAGAACAATATTTAATAATTTTCATTTAGATGCACCAAAACAACAATACAGTATTAAAAATATATATTTACCTACATATTTTTTTTACTAAAACTTTTTGGGTACAAGTTCACTCCTTTACTATTGGAGCCCAGCAGGGCTGGACTGGTAATCTGGCAGCCCTGGAGCCCAGATACATTTAATACAATATAATGCTGAACTATTAGTATTATATTAATTATTATGAGGATAACATTTGATTTGCACAATAATATATATATATATATATATATATATATATATATATATATATATATATATATATATATATATATATATATATATATATATATATATATATATATATACACATATATATATTTTTTTTATTATTATTTTTTTATTATTATTATTTAGTCCTACTTCACCTTCACGTGGAGCTTTTATTTGGGAAAAAGTGTCGTGTGAATTTGTCAGTTTGCAATGTTGCTCATTACAAATCTGTTGAAATGTTGCCATCTTTCTGTGATACCGTGTCCTGTTTTAGATTTGTATAATAACTTGTAGCGGTTACAAATGTTTGCTAGGGGTGGGTAAATATATCGATTTCCCGATGCATCGCGATCTTAATTTTAATGGTCTTGATATCGATTATTTAATTCCAAGATCGATCTTGTAAGCTATGCGCAACCCTCCACTACAATGAGAGGAAATTGCTCGCATTTGCAAAGAAATGTTGTGCTATGCCACTAAAATGTATATATTTGGCAAATTATTTGGTAAATGTTTACATTTCACTCACCAGTGAACCCTTTTCACACGTCCGTGTGCCGCGAAGCGGAAGTTGTCAGTTGGATAAACTTGAATGACGGTGAATTAAATTTTTGCTTACCCATTTGCTCCAACAGCAAAAGGAAAGAAAAAAAAATCAACGATAACACTTTCACAGCTTTGCAAAAGAAGATAAAAATATATGGCGCTGGATAACAGCAGTAAGAAGAGAGAAACAGACCACATTTTCTGTCACTCCCTCAGAAGACTCGTCACATGAAATTATTTTATAAATAATTCAAGGGTAATAAAATACAAAGTAAAATGTTGTACATTAACACTAAATATTTTTAAACTTGGAAATATAAAAAGGTTTGCTACATTTATGTTGTTAAAGAAACGCATCATTGTGAAAAGGGTCCATTATGTAGTTTAGTGGTGGAGTTCAGCAGCGAGATCCTTTCAGTGCATGTTGAGAGTAAAACTAGTTAATGCGTGTCCAAAGACTAGGTCCGTGCAACCCGTTTGTCAATTGAAAAATGTCCCTTTCTGGTCTCTACATTCGGTTGAACCACAATTTTTATTTATTCTAATCATGCATGGTACAGATCATGAGATAAAGCCATTTGAGTCTCTCTTATGCGCATGCGCTCATTTAAAGACGCTCTCTACAGAAATTCCGGTTGTTAAAGAGACAGTACCGGTTTTAGCACGTGTTCAACAAATCAATGTAAATACTTGTAAATAGTACAAACAATGCAATTAAACAAACATGTAACAAAAATATTATATTAAATATAATATCTTATGTATTGATTGCTTATATGGATTTGTTCATTTTTAAAAAATCTAAATTTGACCAAAATGATGAAATAAATATAATTTGTAAAAGTGATATTTTCATAATGTACCTTGTTAGAAGGTTCCCTGTTTTATTAAAAGCATTAGCTGGGAGAGAATTTCTTTCATATTTAAGCAAAAGGGACAATATAACTGAAATATACCTTTATGAATCAATATCAAATCGAAATCGGATTTGAATCGAGAGCTTATCAAAATTGAATTGGGAAATCTGTATCAATCCCAGACCTATTTGCTACTGTGTGAATCTGCAGCACTTTGCTTTCACAATGCAATTGAACTGCTCAGAGAGTGATGAAAACAGCGTATCTCACAGAAAATGTCACCTGATCACTTTAAAGCACACAAATCCACTGGATTAAATCGCTGTAAAAATGCACATAAATCTACTTCCAGCTGCATAAATACATGATATATCAACTGAATGCCGACCTTGTCCTCTTTGGTACTGGTTTACTGTAAGCTGGTTTGGGACAGCATTTATGTGGTCATCAGCCAAACATCTCTGCAGTAAAGCATCACATTCCACTGGCAAGCCTGAAATGATAGACATTTATTCAATTGTTTTATATAAACCACTCAACAGTATTTCTTTAAAGTGTTAAACATAATCACACTGAACTTAAAGGAAATAGTTCCCCAAAAAATGAAAATTCTCTCATGACTTTCTCTCTTTTGCAGAACACAAACAAAGATTTTTATAAGAATATCTCAGCTCTGCAAGTCAATACAGTGAAAGTGAATGCGGTCCAAAACTTTGAAGCTTCAAATAGCACATAAAATGAGCATAAAATAATCTATTATTCTTAAGTGATCTTATCGGTTTTTGGTGAGAACAGGCCAAAATGTAACTCCCTTTTCACTGTAAATCTTGCCATTGAAGTCTCTATGAACAATCATAATTTTGAGCGATAGACTTCCTAGTGCTTGACAAATGCTCAGAGCACTAGATGGTGCTAGAAAGTGTAATCGAGCTTGAAATCATGATAGCCAAGGAGACTGCAGACAAGATGAACAGTGAAAAAGGAGTTACATTTTGGTCTGTTCTCACCCAAAATTAATTAATTAAATCCATGGAGTTTTATGGATTACGTTTATGCTGCCTTATGCACTTTTTGGAGCTTCATAATTTTGGTCACCATTCGCTTGCACTATATGGTCCCACAGAGCTGAGATATTCCTTCTGGAAATCTTTGTGTTCTGCAGAAGAAAGTCGTACACATCTGGGATGGCATGAGGGTGAGTAAATTATGAACTATTCCGTTAATACATATAATGCTTGCGAATAATTCATAATGTGGGTAAATATTTTGATCTTTAAAGGGTAACTAAACCCTAAACCAACTTTTTTTTAGTTAATGATCTGTAAGCATGGGGCTTTATTAGTATTGGTCATTGATTCAAGTAATTTTTTTGACATTTGTGTATAAAGTGTTTTAATTCTACAATGGTGTAAAAACGTCTGAGTGCTGCCCTCTTCAGGTTGAACGGTGGCTACTGCAGTTGAATTTTCCTATTGGCTGTTGCGGTACTTCGTGACGTAAGCGGTGACAGCTGACGTAAGCAGGTTCCAGCTCACCACGCCAGATTCATGTACATGTCGTCTTGCGACCGTGTGAGGAATAATAATAACATAGAGTCTGACAGCAGCTGTCAATTAATCCGTCACTACGAGTCTCAGGTGCCCCCCCGGAGTCAGACTCTGAGCAGGTGTTTAGTTACCCTTTAAACTTACCACCTGGTAATGACTTGTCTTTATCATACCAAAATTAATATCCGTAATGCTTCACTCTTCTGTGTTTTAAAGCTTCCTGAACTGAAAACAAAAATAACTTAAATAAAAATAGAATATTACATTTAAATCTGGTAATAGTTTGCAAATATCTGCCTTCAGCAAAATATTGTCTGCATTGGCCCAATTGACACAAAACTCAACCAATTCATGGATACCCAGTACAAAACAAGGCTAGAATATCTTGGTAACACTATTATTTTGAGAACATTAATATTACAACATTAAATTATACTTTATTAGATCATTACATGGAAAGTGTGAAATTAGTTAGTGAATTTTTTTTCCCATATATATATATATATATATATATATATATATATATATGTACATGTATATATATATTTCCAATGAGATAACGGGCAAATTAATGTATTTTCGTTCACATAAACTCCGAAAAACAACATATGAATCCAAATGATCATGTATTTGATAATAGCCATTTTCTATACTTTTGAGGCATACGTAATTAGGAAATAACACGTAGGCCTACTACCAAGGGACCAAAATAATAATAATACACATGTGTTACACGGTGCAATCACACATTCTAAAATGACTGTCCATCACTGATCTATATATATATATATATAGATATATATATAGATCAGTGCTGTCCACGCCATAGATATTATATAGAGACTATATGATGTCTATCCACGCGGTTTTCCGTTGTGCAACCGCTTATTTGGCCCCTTCGTGCGTAAGAACTGCAACATTGGTTCCTACAAGAATATGTTCCCAAGTTCTTTAAAAAAACCCTGACATAACCGGTATTTTAGAGTTTCTTTGGCAGAACTTCGAACTAAAGATAACAACAAAATTGGTAAATTTTTCGCATACAATAATAACCGTGGCATTTTAATGTCTGAATGAATAGTGATTTGCCTTGGTTTAAAGCGTCTTGACATTAAGCGTCAAATTTTCCTTGATCTTTTGACATGGAAGAGGTCACTGTATACTATATTATACATAATAGTAATACTATATAAACATATTGTTTGTTTCAGAACCAGAAACTTCCTCACTGCAAAATGAGTATTTGTCTATGAAGGAGAGGTGTCTGTGTGCTGAGTAAACAGTTTAGTCAGGAAACAGCTCATCACTAAATTAAGTGATCATCTGTCCTACAATATTCAACATGTTTACATTAAACAATCCTTTTTGGAATAAACTGTGGAGCTATGGTAAAATTGCTGTTTTATTAGAGAAGGCAGGGGACAGATTATGATCCCCATTTGATTGTATGGTAACTGCAAACGCTAGTTAACCGTTACAGCACCAAAACAGTGTTTCTGAAATAGTGTTGGAATGAGGGTGGAAAATTATCAGGTTTTACAAATATATGACTTATTTTTTTGGTGCAATATGAACCTCAAGGAAAATATTAAAATCATAATAAAAAGGCATGTCATGACCCCTTTAACACTTATAAAAAATGTACCATGGTACTACAATGTTTTGGGCATGCACATTGTTAATAAGGTGTTTTTGGACAGACACATACTTCTCTGCAGTACCATGGAGTCCTGCGTTAATACTATGGTAATCATTCAATGCCATTGTATAATCATCTGACACAATCTCTGTATCGCCACTGCATACTCTTTAAAGGCAATCTAGCCAGAATGGCATATTGTAAATAGTCACTCGTGCTGCTTACTCCGTTTGGAGTGAATGGCTTTCAGGCATTGTGCATTCAACCTTTGGAACACAATCAAATTTATCAGGGGTGCAGAAGTACCGTGATTGTGGATTTCAATATGAGCTTCATCATGAATACTAGTGCAAATGGTAATTATATTCATACCTTACTTAGATCTTCAAAATCAACCCTGTGTAAATTTGAGCTAAAAGATAAATGGTAACTTGGTTAAGTGAATATTTAATATTTTCTGCAAAAAAAAAAAAAACTAAATTAACTGCCCATTTCACCCGTTTTCTGACTCCGATTAATGAACTGATCTTTTGATTTTCAGACCCCCCTCAAAAATAAAATTCCTTTCATAAGTTTGCACTCCCAGATCACCAGTTGTCATACACCATAAACAACTTCTGCAACTCCCTCCTGTAGTTTTAAGACGGAAACCAGTCATCTCTATCATCAGATGTACATGAACTTGCTGAATGCTAATTAATCATTTTATCATTTAATCTCTGCAAATGTTAAAACTTTGTATTTACCAATGACTTCTACTTGTTCATTAAAACTTTTATCATTGCAATATTACAAGCATAACACACTTTAGATTTACAAATCTTAATGTGGGCAAAACCTATAAAGTTAAGCCAACTAAACTTTTAATTTGCCTATTAATTACAATGGTAAACACCAACATTTGACAGCTTTCCATGGTGTGTACGATACAAGTCATATATATATATATATATATATATATATATATTTTTTTATAAACACTCCACAATAACTGACATGCCAGTCAAGAAGTCTTTTTTTTTTTTACTAAAAATATTCAGAGACAGAAAAACAAATGAAAATATGCACAAATTTAATCTAAGACAAATAGAACTCTTACAAATCCATAGGAGCCTTATTTGTCTCATTGAAAAAAGTATGCTTTGAAAAACACTTGATTTAGTTGACACCAGTAATCAATAAATCTTACAAGCAAAAAATAAACTTCACCTCGCATTACAGTATATTACATAGCTGAGGATGATGAAAAAAGAAAAGAAAACAGTAGCTCTCCATTAAGCATGTCATCCTTGCTCATGAGATAAAGTGGGAAGTCTTCCTTTCCCAGTGGAAACAGGACAATGGTTAAGTTATATCAGTCTTTTTTGTTATCTGCAAACTGTGGGTCCATCTAGTGGCAGAAGCAATAAATTCAGGAGCAAAGGAGGACGAGAATAGTGATGCAACATCTCACAAGAGCCCCTCATTTCTTTTGCTTGGGTGCCGGTCTGAAAGAAACGAAAAATAAATAAGTAAATTTAGTTGACTAATTTCAATAGAATAAAATGGAAACCACAGACTATGTATAGCCATTGCAAAAAAGAAAACTAATTTAAGAAGTGCACCATTTACAAATATCATATATCAGAATATATACATTAAAAAAAAAAAATGCTTCCAAAAGCTCATGAATACAAGCATGATATACAAGAGTAATAATGCATAGAGATATTGTCTTTTGTGTGCACGCAGACTTCTAGTATGGAAACCACTTGGGTTTCTGCATGAGGCTCCCTGATCATAAAACCATCAAGACTTACCTGTAGATTCCCACAACAACTGCATGGTCTCTCTCATATGGCTCAAGTGTCAGCTGCTCCTGGGGTTTCATGTTCTCTGAACTCATCTTCTTAACCTCTGATGCAAACACTGCCTCTGGTGCTGCTGTTGAATCAATGCAGTTTGCCTGAAGAAAGCAATGGTGAAAGGGGAAAAACTGAAGTTTCTTTTTAAGATTTAACTTTCGCCCAAGCATGATTTTCATGGATTCAAAATAGATTTGTTAACATGTAAACGTTGATTAATATTTCTAAAAGGTATCAAAATAATGAATAGGTTTTGCCGTAAGGTTAATGATGCATTCAATTAAAAATCGTATTTTGCCTGGGTTTCTTACTGTTGTAAGACTAAGAATTCTTCAATGTCAAAACATCCTTATTTTACCTTAATGGAAATTACAAAATGGCCTCCATTCTTCAGGAAGTTGTGTGCATTCAGGGCAACAATTCTGGTTTGGTCAGGCTGAGCAACATCAGCAAAGATGACATCCACCATACCTTCAAGAAAAGAGCAGCAGTGGTTTAATAAACAACCTGGAATTACTTTTTCAAAGGTTAAAAATACATATCTGTATCACAGGAACTTACCAACAAGCATGCGATACTTGTGAGGGTGTCGTGCATCTTCAATTATGGGAATAATGTTGGTTCTTTTCTTTGCCACATTCAGCAAGTCTCTGCCTGATCTGTGGGAGAACTCGACAGCGTACACCAGCCCCTCCTGTAAGCAAACGAAAATTAGAAAAATGTAATACCCCTTACCTAAATAACGAAATCACATTTACTTCCAGAAAACGTGGCCTACCAGTAGCAGAAATCTAGTAATATAATATACCGTTTAACCATACATAGTGCAAATTTGAGTTTATGCATCGATAAGATGATTCTAATTACAAACTACTACAGAGCTACAAATATGGAGACATCTGAATCAATAATAAAGGGATAGTTCACCCAAAAAAGTAAATTCATTTATCCATATGACCCCTGTGGTTAAATGTATATCTTCAGAAGTGATGATAGGTATGTGTGAAAAACAGATAAATATTTAAATCAGTTTTTACTCTAAACTCTCCTCCCTGGCAAGTAGGTAGAGATGTGCATGAAGAATGCAAATTAGTAAAAACAAAATGTGAAAGTGGATATTTATAGTAAAAAAGGACTTAAATATTGAGCTGTTTCTCACCCGCACCTATCATATGATGCACCACAAAACATGCTTCTGAAGACAGATTAAACCACTGGAGTCTTTGTGGATTACTTTTGGCTTTTTTGAGCTTCAAAGTTCTGGCCACCATTCACTTGAATTGTATGGACCTACAGAGCTGAGATATTCTTCTAAAACTCTAAAATTGTTTTCAGTAAAAAAAAATAAAAAGTCATACACATCTAGGATGGCATGAGGGTGAGTAAATGAGTTTTAATTTTTGGGTGAACTATCTCTATCAACAATGCATTTACAAAAATCTATTTACAATTTGTTTTAATAATGTTAAATATCTGATTCAATGCATTCTATTTACTGGTGATGTGTACAAAATGTGGAAATTAACAATAAAAGCAAAGTCCACTTACCGGCCCAACAATATCAGAGACATGGGATACAGTAGTCCCCGATGCGGCTCCCAAGTACATGACTTTTGATCCTGGCTTGATGTGTATCTGGTCTATACCGCCTAAAATTGCTGCAGCCAGCTTTGAGCGGAAAGGGTTCCATGCTCTGTACTCAATCTTAGTTTCTCCATCCTTCAAAAACAGAAATGCATGTAAATATTCATAATACATGCATCTGAAGCTTTCTAGAATAACCTGAATGAAAACTAGAGATGTTACCATCACATTGAACTCACCTCAACGCTTACTCTTTTCTCTCCATATACAGACTCTCCAATCACCATGTTCTTTGTGACCAGGGCGTCTTCCTTACCGCGGCAGATAAAAACTCCTGGGATTTTCAAATTAAAGGGGATTTGAAAAATAATGAAACTCCAAAACGTAATCTCCCTTCAGACTTCAGTAAACAATGCTAATAACTCACCTTCATGTCTGTGAGGCTCTACAGTCACCCTTTTGCCTCCCCTGAATCCTCCTCCACCTCCTCTTCCTCCACGGCCTCTGGGAGTGCCACGGCTGAACCCTCGCCCACGGAAGCCCCCATCACCAAAGCCACCACCAGGGGATCTGAACCCTCCACCTTTATCAAAAAAGTGGAGATGGGTAAGTTTAAGACTTTTATAGCACACTGGAAAACTTGACAGAATCACAAGTGCAAAAGTTGTCCGATATTTCACCACAAAGAATCTCTATATTTTGAAAGCCCTAACTCTCAAAACCTTCTAAAAACTACCAATTTGCAAACCACTTTGGATAAAAGTAAATAATTATTTAAATGTAAATAGGTAGTTGACATGACATGTAATTTGGTGTCCTCAAAGAAAAGGGCAATTAATTTTTCTCTTATATTTTCATAATTTGGCTGGATAGCAAAAAACAAAAAACACACAGAATGTCAAATGATCTACTCAAATTGTGTTTTAAGCAATTTAAAGTAAACTATGGAAATTGTCCAGCAGTGTGACAGTCACACACATGTGTCAAAATGAATAGAAATACATTTTAAATGTATTTGGAGTATCTAACACTCAGAGACACAAGCGCAAAGATTTATGCATTTTCTTTTTCCTACATGAATGTGTTTATAGGAAGCCAATTATTATTTAAATTTTTTTTCTTTTAAAGCATATTTTGTTTTAGGGTGAATTCTGTGTGACTTTTGCAAGCTGTGACATACAATTAATATCACAAAAACAAACAAATGTAAACTTTGGCAGTGAATGCAAAGAGCTCCAGCTTCACTTTAAACGCTTGTGTAATGACAAATCCATACACAGTGTTAATGACACGCAGTGAAATCTCAAATGTTTTGCCCTCATGAGAAATAAGGGATCGGATGTTTAATTAGAGCATTAAAATAACGCACGAAAGTGAAGAAATTTGGATGAAATACTTTAATATATATATAATATAAAATACGAGCTCCAAAAACAACAGTGTAAATATAAAATTACCAAAACTGAAGCGGACCAAAAAGACACATTTGAAGTAATTAGAAATATTTTTATATTGTTCATGTCACAAATTATTAAAGCCTTAAAAGCAAATCATAATACCCTTTTTTATATATTTGAAGTTAAAAGAATGTTCCGGGTTCAACACCAGTTAAGCTCAATCGACAGCATGTTGCAAAATGTTTAAACTTGTTCCTACTTTAAAAAAATAACAAAAAGGCTCCAGTGAGGTAACTTGCAATGAACTGATGCCAATTATTTAGCATTAAAAGACTCACTTTTTCAAAAGTATAGCCACAAGACTAAGGATATGCATTTAGTGATGAAAATCACTTACAAACCATGCAAAGTTATAGCCAATGTTACAAATTTGCGACCATGACCATGTAATGTCCACAAACCCTAAAACGGGTAAAATTACCATTTAAACAACTCATCTTACACAAGGTAACATTATTAAGTGTTTTATAAACTTAAAAGTATCACATTTCTTTTTAAACCCTCCATAAATGGGCCCCATTGTAAATGTCTGACTGTAACCCAGATTTTTTTTTGAGGAATGAGTTTGATTTTTTTGGTGGAAAATCAACATTATGCCACAAATGCTGTTGATTTAGCTTAACTTGTATTGAACCCGGAATATTTCTTTAAATATGTAAAAATGACTTCATTAAAACATATGCCCCTTAAGAAACATGAAAATTATTAGTGGAAGTCCTGAAAGAGTCATTTAGTCACCATAATCACTAAATCTTAAAATGTACATTTTCTATATTGATATTGAAAAAAAGTGTCTCAACAAACCAGATTTGAGAAACGAACACATAAAAATGCACATTAGGCAATAATGTAATACATATCAATACATTAGAAATTGTTTTGCAGTGAACAAATAGAATGTTCCATACCACTACCACCTCGACCTCCACGGAATCCTCCTCTTCCACCCCGGTCTACTCCTCTTCCACCCCGGTCTCCTCCACGGCCTCTGCCCCCGAAGCCCCCTCTAAAACCACCGCCACCACCTCTCGGACTGAATCCTGACAAGAAAGATTAAATATCATGGTTATTTAAAAGGAAAACATAATTCATCACACTAAAACAGAACACACTATTAGTCAAACAAGGCTGGACTTTAAATACCCTGCCTAACATTCGAGTCAGCGTGGACCATGTCGAGTTCGATTCATTGATAACTTCGGGTTTGTGCGCAATAATAATGTCTCGGTCACAGAACTAAAACCAATTAATTTGTACCAGGTTGTTGAAATGCACTTAACATGGACGGACAGGCATTTTCCTAAACCCATGTGGTCACAAAAATGGGTGAAAGCTCACTCGAGAAAATATTTGTTCAAAACGACTAGGCAGCACCGACTATATAATATTAGCATTAATTAATGTAATAATCTAATAAACTGCGCAATTAATTGTGTAGTTTTAGATCATACATGTGCCATGTGGGAGCTGAAGTCCCGCGTGCACAGCATGGTCGCTCGCACGAGCTCAATATATACACAAGCTGAACTAGGTCATATTTGTAATAACACTTTGTAAGAAAAACCACGTTAAAAATGTTTACATACAAAAAGATAAGAAACAATATCAGGACATTAAAAAAAAAAGAAAAAAAATCGAGATTCGTATCTAAAACTTCATGCGCGTGGCTAACATGGCCGGCATGTTCTCACGCGGGCACATCGACATTTATAAATGATAGTGTTAAATCATACGACGTTAGACTAAAAACATAAAAATGCATCCGAAATATAAATAGCTTACCTGGTGTCATTGTATCTTAGTATATATGGCTAATCCTCTTAAAATTATACAAACTGTTGCAGCTTATACAGTTCCACCACTTTCCTTCTGAACTCGTTCAACAATGTGATCAGATGGCCACATGTGCGTCAAACGTCTTTTCCCACAATGCACTTGCAAAAAACGTGGCTCTTGCTTACCCCCGTCATCTAGTGGGGAAGATATGTAACTACAACCAAGTTCCAATGCACTACACTACAATGATTGTTTGTTTTTTCACATGGAATCATAGTTTAACCATGTTTTTTGGGCATAGTTGCTCTATATTTGCCATGTAAATACCAGTACAGTAATAAATGGTCAATTTATTAAAAAGATTGTCATAATTATGGAACAAGACAACAGGTGATGATAGACTACAAGATCAAATTAATTATTATTCTTTTTTTTTAATTAATAAGGAATTAAGATGAAATGCTTCATAAAGAGAGACACGATGAAGGCAGGGTAACAATTAGCCTAAATAAAATGTGGAAACAAAAAAAAAACAAGACTGAATTCTACAATATAAATTGGCCACAAAATGCACGTTTCAATATTTAAGAATAGATTAGAATAGCTTCTGTGTACATAGAAGAGGTGGGCATACTGTAAATTGTTTATTTCCCAGTTAAACGAAACCTCTTGTCAGGGGTGGATTACCGACAGGGCCAATGGGGCCAGTGCCCAGGGGCTCTTGACTGGGCTTTAAGGCTGCGTGACATAGTTTGGTGATGGTGAGTCACAACGTACAGTGTTTGCTGAATCTGGAACACAGGAGTGTTGTTTGAGATCTGAAGGAGTTTTTTTTGTGGTTGTTGTGATTTCTGAGTCCTTACTTATGATTTGACATGTTACCAGTTAATGTTTTGTATTATTTTTTGGGAGAATTAGGTACAAAATGATTTATTTGCAATATCTGAGATATTCTGCCAATTAAAGGATTTATTCACCCCAAAATGAAAATTTCTCATCATTTACTCACCCTCATGCCATCCCAGATGTGTATGACTTTCTTTCTTCTGCTGAAGACAAACAAAGATTTTTAGAAGAATATTTCAGCTCCTCACAATGCAAGTAAATAGGTTTCAAAATTTTGATGTTCAAAAAAGCACAAAAAGGTAGCATATAAGTATTCCACATGGCTCGTGGCTAAATCTTCAATAGCGATATGATAGGTGTGGGTGAGAAACAGATCAATATTATGGTCCTTTTTTTAATAGAAATTCTCCTTCCTGCCTAGTAGTTGGTGAGATGCACGAAGAAAGCTTTTTGTCAGAAACAAAAGAAGAATGTGAAAGTGAAAGTGGAGATTGATAGTAAAAAAGTACTTAAATAGGTCTATTGATGTTTCTTACCCACACCCACACTTCTGAAGACATGGATTTAACCACTGGAGTCTTATGGATTACTTTTATGATGCAAAATTCTGTTACCCATTCACTTGCGTTGTGAGGACCTAAGAGCTGAAATATTCTTCTAAAAATCTTTGTTTGTCTTCAGCAGAAGAAAGAAAGTCATGCACATCTGGGAAAGCATGAGGGTGAGTAAATGATGAGAGAATTAAACATTTTTGGGTGAACTAACCTTTTAAATAATGTTGTCGTTTTTATGACTTAAAGCTTAAGTATGTCATTTCTGTGACACTAGCGGCACTGAATGCTCTTAGAAAATTAAACATTAGCCTCTTTTCCACCATCGGGTCAAACTGTTCTTGTTGCGAAACCGTTCTGTTCTGAGCCGAACCAGGCTAGCCGGCACAGTTACGGATTATTTTGTCCACTGTGGTGCTGAAAACACACTTCTAATGTACACAAGAAATACGTCAATCATTAACTTGGTAACACAAGAGTTTAAGGACCACGTGAGAAGTGTGTTTACGATGCCCAAATAGTGCGCTTGGCCAGCTACAGAGAAAAAAAAGAGTAACATTGGCAACTGACAAGTGACCAATCGTGAGTCGCGACATCACTACAGGCATTCCATCAGCACAGTTGTCTAACCGTGCTGAGGATTCCAGGCCGGGAATGGTTTCTAATCTTGCCTTGCCGAATTGTGCCCAGGTAGAAAAGCTACTGTAACCTTTCTTCACCGTGCTCAGAACCATTCGGCCCGATGGTTTAAAAGAGACTATTGTTTTCAAAATAGCTTTTTGGATATGCCCTCTGCCTCCCATTGGTCAAACAAAGAGATAGTCCCATGCCCAACTCAAGCTATTGGTTGAGTAATGTTGTTGGGGCGGGTCTAAGTGGGTATCTCTAAACAAACAGTATTTTTTATGGCGCTAAAGAGACACAGTGTTTACAGTTTATAAGAAAGTGTACCTAAGAATGGCTTACTTCTAGTTGTCTCTACATATTAAACTGGGATAGTATGTTAAAGTATTTTAACACTGAAAAAGTTACATCAGCTTTAAATGTGAACTCAGTATTTCTTCATTTATGTCGTCTTGTACTTACACTGACAGCTAGGAGCATGGATGAAGCATAAATCAAACTCAATAGTTTTCGTTTACAGATGCCATTGTAGAAATTCACTTTTCACAGTCACCTATTATTAATTTAATCCACGAGTGAAAGTTACAGAGATTAAGCAAGTAGTCTTCAGCTGGTCATGTGATCCAAAAATGGCAGCCCCATGAGGAAACCCACTTTATGTAGAATACAACAGGTTTTATAAGGTTACTGATTTGACTGGAGTCTTTATTTTAATGTGAGTGGTCATGAATTTAAACATGTTTCAAATATACTATTTATTTCTTTAGGAATAAAACTTTCATTGAGGAAAAAATGACTGAGTGCACCTTTAAATTAATGAATACACTCACAGATTTTTTTATCCATGTTAATTTTCGCATAAATCAACAAGAGGATCAAGCAATTGCCATTGGTCCATTTTAGACCTTGAACATTAAATCTTGGATTACTGTGATGTTTTAGTTTAAACAAAGCTCGAATTTATCTATTTGCATTAAAGGAATATTCTGGGTTCACTACAAGTTAAACTCAGTCGACAGCATTTGTGGCATAATATTGATCACCATAAGAAATTATTTTGACTCATCCGTCCTTTTCTTTCATAAAAAGCAAAAATCTAAATTACAATGAGGCATTTACAATGGAAGTGAATGGGGCCAATTTTTGGAGGGTTTAAAGGCAGAAATGTGAATCTTATAATTGTATAAAAGCACTTACATTAATTCTTCTTTTAAAACTCTTCTGTATTATTTGAGCTGTAAAGTTGTATATATCATATGTTTTGACATTACATTGTCATGGCAACAAAGTTGTAAAATTGGATATAACAGAAAAGGTTAGTAAGTGATTTTATCACACTAAAATGTAAACATGTATATTGTTTATGTCTTGTGGCTTTACTTTTGTAACAATAGTTATTTGAACATTTACGTGCAGGCCCCATTCACTTCCATTATAAGAGCCTCACTGTGACCCAGATTTGTGTTTTTTTAAAGTAAATTTTGCAAGCCAAAATAATTTTTATTGGTAATCAATATTCTGCCACAAATGCTGTCAATTGAGCTAAACCTTTATTGAACCCAGAATATTCCTTGAAATTACTTAAATGAGTCTTTAAATGACTGTCATTTTACTGTCATATATATATATATATATATATGTGTGTATTAGTAACTTCTTGAAAAATAAAACAGAAATTGAATGAACTTTATTAAGTCTGGTGTATTATAGAAAGAGCAAAAAGAGGGCTTGAAATAATTTTGAGGGCACTTATTCAAGCAGAATCATAAATGAAGTAAAAAAAAGAAGATATGGAAAATGACACAATTAACCAATTAGTACAATGTTTCATAATTTCTCTGACACAAACATCTTGGTTTAAATAAAATATAATGAGCAATTGCATTGTGCGTTCTTATTTGTTGGGTGTTTATAGCCAACTTTTTGTTGCTTGTGTACACCATGATATGTCACAGAGTCCTCAAAGTATCTATCTCTCAAATAAGTGAAAAAGTGTTATGTACGTGCATGTAATCTCACTTGTTGTGAGTTAAAGGGATGGTTCACCCAAAAATGAAAATTCTCTCATCATTTACTCACCCTCATGCCATCCCAGATGTGTGTGACTTTCTTTCTTCTACTGAACATGAACAGATTTTTAGAAGAATATGTCAGCCCTGTTGGTCCATTCCTATCATATCACTTCTGAAGACATGGATTTTACCACTTGAGCCATATGGATTACTTTAATGCTGCCTTTATTTTCTTTTTGGAACTTTAATGTTCTGGCCACCATTTACTTGCATTGTATGGACCTACAGAGCTGAAATATCATTCTAAAAATCTTTGTTTGTGTTCAGCAAAGAAAGTCAGTCACATCTGGGATGGCATGAGTGTGAGTAAATGACAACAGATTTTTTATTTTTGGGTGAACTTTCCCTTAAATCAAATACATTGCATTTAAATTCGAGCTGAATGAGGGTTTAAAGAGATGGTTCACCCAAAAATAAAAAATCTGTTGTCATTACTCACCCTTATGTTGATCCAAACTTATATAATTTTTTTCCCCAGTAGAACACAAGACATATTTAATAATGTTTGCGCTGCTCTCTTTTTTTCATACAATGGAAGCGAATAGTGACTTGAGATTGTCAGTCCCTAACATTCAGACTGAATGCGTTATCGCACGCACGCACGCACGCACGCACGTACACACACACACACACACACACACACACAAACTAGGCACATGCAGCACAACTAATAGAACAGAATGCAGGTCTCGAGACGAGTTTTTAAAAATTGAAGTTCTTAACTTGACACTTTGTCTAAAAAAAAAAAGATGCTGAAAAAACAGCGAAATGCAGACTTCTGTCAAACACATGTTTATGTTGAATTGGAAAACAGAGCAGATGAACGCAAAACATTTTCGGTGTGTACGCCCCTTTATATCTCCTTTTGTGTTCCATAGGGAAAAATCATAAGGGTGGGTAAATGTTGACAGAATTGAAATGTAAGTATTTTTTTCATCAAAAAATGTTATTTAATAATATCTGATTTTGTACTATACTTGAAAACAGTTATTAATAACAGTACCAGTGTAAATGTAGACCTATAGGCCTATAGATTTTTACAGTACTTCAGTTTATATGGCTGAAGCAAACAGAAATGCAGGTGCAAGTTCTTGTTTTCTTCGTCAATGATGCTGCAATGTGCCATCTGTCCACACGGGGGCAGCATAAGACTTATCACAAAACAGTCGGACTCGGTCATTCTTGTCCACATTCCATTCTGTTCACATCACCATTGCTAACAGTCTCTTCTGCAGCTGCTGCTTCCAGTTTACCATCATCAGGCATCTCCTCTGGGTGTACGGGCTCTCCCAGGGTTGCTGGGGGTGAAATAGGAGGCAGAGGGTTAGCTTCCCCATTCTTTGCCATTTCTGCTAGTTCCCGTGCGGAGCAGTACGGGGTTGGGGTGTGGTAGGTGTGGTGGAAAGTATCATAATCCACCTCGTAAAATCCCTCTTCCAATGAAAGAACAGGGGTGAAGCGCTCTCCCCAAAGCACCTCTGAGTTGAGGTAAGAGCTGCGGGCTTGACATGTCATTCCTGTGGAAAAATGCAGAGGAAAGTGTGTTTATGAGACTGAAGAGTATAGAATATAAAAACAATGTAAAAACATAAAAAAGGGAGGTTGATTCATGAATGACCATAGTATGTATGGACCAGCCTCAGTAATTACAGGATTAGTTCATCCCAAAAACGATAGTTCTCTCATGGTTTACTCACCTTTAAGCCATACCAGATGTCTCCGTCTTTCCTTCTTCAGCAGAACCGAAATGAAGATTTTTATAAGCACATTTCAGTTCTGTTTGTCCATACAATGAAAATGAATGGGTTCCATGACACTGCCCTCTGTTTGATGGTCCAAAAGTCATATTTAGGCAGCATATAAGTAATCCACATGACTCCAGTCGATCAATGAATGTCTTCTGAAGCAATTCGATAGATTTGTGTAAAAAAATAGTTTTATTAACTTTAAAAAAAAATACTTCCTACTATCAGTCGACCCATCACAGAGCTGTCACGTGACCTAAGCACACTTTGTATACAACAGAGGAACAAATGTCACGCGAGAGTATTTCAAACAGTATCCCAGCGCTGGCCGGAAGTAACGATGTAAAGTTAAAAATGTTTTAATTAGCAATTTGTTTCTTACACAAACCTATCAATTTGCTTCATTTGCATGACATTTATTTATCGACTGGAGTCGCGTGGATTACTTTTAAGCTGCCTAAATATGACTTTTGGACCGTCAAGCCAGCATCGTCACGGCACCCATTCACTTTCATTGTATGGACAAACATGAGCTGAAATGTGCTTATAAACATCTTAATTTCAGTTCTGCAGGAGAAGGTGAATAAATCATGAGGGAATCATCATTTTTGGGTGAACAAATCCTTTAAACAGCGTTTGGGGCAAAAAGCAACAAAAATGCCCCAGATTTTAAAAAGGCATTTTTTTATTCTGTATTAAATCTGTTACCATTTAATCACCCTAATGTCATTCTAAACCCACATGACTTTCTTTCCTTCAAGAATTACAAAAAGAGACGGTAAAGAGAATTTAAGCTTCAGTCACCTTTCAATGTTATTGCAGTTTTTTTTTCTCCATACGATGAAAGTAAATGGTGACTGTCATTCTGCCCAACATCTCCTTTTGTGTTTCACTGCCATTTGGGTTTGGAACAACATAAATGTGAGTAGATGATGTCTTAGGAAATTACGATTTTGGGTGAAATATCCCTTATATATTAGAAATGATTTGCCCTCTAAGAGGTAAAAATGCCCCTTAAAAGAAATTCCAGGGGGCAAATTTGCTCCATAATAAAAACATTAAACTTCTAACATTGGTGGACAGCCATAAATAGTTCATGCATAATATGCAAATTTACATTGAGAGATTAGACTTTTGGAAAATTAAATTAAATTAATTAATTAATTATTAAGCAACTTGCATTAGAGAGCTGCTTCAACACATGAGCAGAAAATGTGTCTAAATGATAATGTAGTGTGGACATAAAACAGTAATGCTTGAAATGTTCCAGTTCCAGGAATAGTTCCCCAAAAATTTTAATTCTGTAATAATTTACTCAAGTCGTTTCACGGTCCTTTGACTTTCTGCCTTCCTATATGCACAGGAATGGTTTGAAGAATATTCTGCTGTTCTTTTCCAACAATCAAAGGTAAAGGGAACCCTTTTATGTGGAGAAGAGAGGCGTAACCAATTTGTGTTTCAACAGAACTTTCATTTGTGGGGGAACTATCCCTTTAAGATACTGTAATATGATCAATTCAGTTTTTACAATATTAGGACATCAACAAAATCCACTTTAACATGAACTGAGGAATTACCCGTTCCATTTTATCTCCTAAAACTCGCTAAAGATCATTGTGCTTATGACTTTTTTAAAGTCATAATTTTATCATTATTTTTACAGGAACATACCATAATGTTATTTAAGTGATGAGAACAATTTCAAAGAAATGCCCAGACATGCATGCACACGCACTACTGAATATATATGCACACTTTACCTAAAAATAAAATTCAAGCATTTTCATCATCTGATTAAGTGAACCAACTGCAATGACAGACAGAGCAACAAAACACACCTCCAACAAGCATCTTAAAAACAACTGACACATACAGAGTGGAATATATCATTAAGCTGCTATAATGAATATAGTATATGAAACATAGGAGAAACTCTGTGGCCATCATTCATCATTGTAATTAACATTCATGAGATTCATAGTGCACAGTAGTTCAATCCAACTAGATGGGGATTGCGTTTAATAATATAGCGGAATAATCGATGTGTGCTATCATGAAACAGCAACGGAAGATTCCCTTTTTGTGCTAATGCTTTGTAATTGACTTTAAAAACTCTGTTCGGATGTTTTTAGTTTGTGATCGAGTCATTTAAACAAAATGTTTGTTAGGCCACACCCACACTAATCTGTTTACTTTTGAAACCTCTGTTTTCCATTTCCTTACATCATCATCGTTATCCAATGTGAGCGGTTCAGGAGAGTGTTTTCAAAATGCTCCGTTTTCGGTGGTGGAAAACACTAGAACACTGTTATAGTATGGATAAGAGGTGTAAACGCTGCAAAATGAATGTATTCTCAAAAGAAAACATATTATATGATCTGATGAGGCCGTAGTCTCCCTCGGACTAATTCCAAAAAATGAGAAAATATTATAACCAAAAAAAGCCTCACTGGCATTAAAGTTTTCATTTATTAAAGGAAAGTGATTTTCAAACATCTGTAAGCCTCTGAGGGCCACATCGAGCAAGTTCAGCTAAGAGCAACACCCCGTGGACAGATCTGCATTTAATGTGTTGCTCAGTTGAAAATGAATTGTAAGGAGAGCAAATATTATATTGATTAGTCTTGGATTCTGTATATGAGTTCACTCTCTGTTCAGTGCCTCCCTTATGCAGGGGCGGATTATGACTAGCAAAGGCCCTAGAGCCAGTTTTCTTTTAAAGTTGAGATGTATGCAATTGATTTTCATTTATTTAAGTCTCTTTTAATACCTGTTCTGTTATTTACAGTCAGATTAATTCATACACAGCATGGATGTGGTGAAGAAACCGCTTAACTGAAACACATATGCTGAACTGCCAGATGTCTTCTTAAAGAGACAGTACCATTTTAATGTTGTTAAACATAATGTAAATACTACAAATTATGCATACAAAAAACAAGCATGTAACAAAATGTATGATAAATGTGTAAACGTGCATATATTAAAAAGGGCAATAATACATTATGAAATATTTTAACACTTTAAATATTGAAGAATTTAACAAATAGAGTAGACTTCTACAGCATCTACGCCTGGGTTTGGTGAAGCTTGGCAAAGAGTTTCGGTAGTTCTGGTTTGCGCAGCTATATCTTTTCTAACTCATCTGAATGATGGGGTGCACTCCATTCAGAAGTGATCATCCCTATACCCTATTTCCTTCAAAGGCTTTACCCTCCATTGTGAGAGCTTTGAAGGGCTGAAAGATGTAGGGCTCAAAAGTTGTGGTCTTTTGGTCATTTTATTGGAAATTCGGGTTGAAACGACCCTACAGCTTGGCTACCATTATTATTCTACAATCAAAAAAGCCCTGTGAAGGCATAATTTAAGCCAAAATCCCCTAGACTACAATACATTGACAGAATGTTTAAATGAGAGTTTGTTTTTTAATGTTCGTTATTTCAAACTTCAGCTGTAAAAACGTACACACAAGCACACTCTCGTACACTCTTCTTTATTTTGTACTCAGTACTTTTGTCCCACAAAAATAAAATATAAATATTTTCTATTTCCCAACCACCTAAGCCAAGTTAGTTTTTGTGATGTAGGGCAAACATGCAGTTATAGCAATGAAAGTATAAAAAATATTTTGTTCGACAGCCCATTTATCCAAGGATAGTCAAGGGCGCCTGGGCACTGGCCCCTTTGGCCCGGTCCGTAATTCACCTATACCCTAATGTCAATACCATGATTGGTCATGAGCTACCAATTTTAAACTTCCATAACACTTTACAATTGCGTAATTCCAGGAACACAGCAACCATTATAACTTGGGCAAATGTCTAAAATGGGGGGATGTAACCCCCTCCACAAAATCCCCCAACCCACCCCATTTTTATTGTATTTGGAAAGATAATCAATATATTTATAAACTTCCTTTTTGCTTGGAACAGAAACCTCTGCCAACCCTTTCATTAACATTGTACTGAACGAACGCACAAGCGGTATTCAGGTTTCAGCAAACTAGGTGGTGCAGTGTAATTAACCAATATAACTTTCTCTCTTTTTTTCTACACAAAGGGAAACATTTTGAAAAAAAGTTGTGCTCAGTGATGTCATACAATGGCATTTTCAAGCTTCAAAAGAACACAAAAGTATAATTCAGAAGTCTAATAAATTATTCAATGTGACTCATGCTTTGCGTTGAAGGTATATGATAAGGTTTGATGAGAAATAAACCTAAATCGAAATTATTATTTAGTACAAATCTTCACCGACCGTTGATCTCCTGTGTGCGTTCATGAGAGTGCACGAGAGCAGCAGTTACGCTGCCCCCCGCACATACACAAAGATGCCACAATCAGACAGAGGACATAAACTCTAGAAAAGCTAGAAAAGATACCTTTTACCATGTGTATCACGTCTGGTTAGGATAATTTGTGTGTTGCCTCAGCCTCCTCTATCTCTTCTGAGTACTTATAAGGCTAGGCATAGAAATACATCTCCTCTGTGACTTTAAACACTTCAGACTTGTTTTATAAGTTTGGTCCTCTGGTTTGTATGCAGCTGTGTTGCATTTTCTGTTGTTAATATCTTTTGGGGGTCCCCTTGTACCAAACATCCCACAAGCGGGGCACCATAACTGCTGCTCTCGTGCACTCTCACGAATGCGCACATGAGAGCAATGGTCGGTCAAGATTTTCACTAAATAATCAATTCGATTTCGGCTTATTTCTCACCAAACTTTATAGTATGCCTTTGGAACAAGGCATGAGTCACATTGAATAATTTATTAGACCTCTACATTATACTTTTACGTCCTTTTAAAGCATGAAGAGGTGGTCACCATCCGCTGCCATTTTATGACATCACTGAGCACAAACTCGTTTAAAAATTTCACCATTTATATACAGAAAAATAAAGAAAGACATATTGGTGTACAACAACGGGAAGGTGAGTAAATAATGAAAGATTGTTATATATTTTGGGTCCCTTTAAGCTGTGAAAATAACTTTTCTAAGGAAATCAATAATTATCTCTATAATATAGCTTTCTAATTTCATCGGGCCTTAAGGCACACTACTGACCTGAATAGCATCATTTTCTGATACTGATCCATTTGCTAATATCAGACCTCTAATTATAGCCAGGTTAAACCTATATCCGACTGAAAGTGGGATGTCCTTGAGCTTTAAATGTGAGACAAAACAAAGTTAAATTCTGCAAACAGCATTAAAAAAGCGATCATTGTGGGCTGAATCAAGCTTCTAGCTTGCTACCCACTCCCAAGCAATGATTCATTATTTTCGAGGTAGAACGCAGTGTGTTTTTGAGTGTGTATGTGTGAGAGTAAATCTTATCATGAATTGCATTAGAGTTCCCTCAATTGTCTTCTGCTCACTAATTTCCCTAAGGCAGTTCTATTGAAAGGCCATAGTCTTACTAACTGACATCGCTGGAGTCCTCCATCTTTTTGTTTAATGCCGGCAGCCATATCTGTCAATACTGACACTTAGCACAATGCAAAAGCAATTAGCATGGTGTAATTGCAACTGCTGTCACATAAAATCACTGTCAATATAATTAGAGATTCTCATGAATATTCCACATCAAATCCCACTGTCAACATTCTGTTGCCAGGGGAACTGCAGGGCAAATCTGGTCACTTTTCATGTTTGACTTGCAGGCTACATTCATCTAAATAATGCCCTGACCTGACCAAAGGAGCTATACGCTCACATGCCTCTTTATTAGGTACACTTGTACATCTAGTTTTTAATGCGATTATCTAATCAGCCAATTGTGTGGCAGCAGTGGAATTTATAAAATCATGCAGATACGGGTCAGGAGCTTCAGTTAATGTTCACATCAAACATGAGAATGAGGGAAAATGTGATCTCAGTGATTTAGACCGTGGCATGACTGTTGACATGCGTGTTTATTTAGGTTACTGTTACCTTCCTGTCAGCTCCAAACAGTCTGGCCATTCTCCGTTGACCTCTCTCATCAACAATGCATATTCGTCCACAGAACTGCAGCTCACTGGTTGTTTTTTGTTTTTCGCACCATTCTCGAAACACTCTAGAGACTGTTGCATGTGAAAATTACCAGATGATCAGCAGTTACCGAAATACTCAAACCAGCCCATCTGGCACAACAATCATGCAATGGTCTAATTCACTGAGATCACATTTTTCCCCATTCTGATGGTTGATGTGAATTGATGTGCATTGCACTGTTACCACACAATTGGCTGATTAGATAATCACATGAATAAGTAGATGTACAGGTGTCCCTAATAAAGTGGCTGGTGAGTGTATAATACCTGGAGAGAGCATCTGTTAGCATTACTATTCAAATGACAGTTGCTTGGCTGGCACATAAACTCCTAGAAGTAAGTGATTTTTAAATATTTGCACATGGGTGCTCAGTTATACAGCCAGCCAAACACCTTAGCCAGAAATGCCATCTGGCTACTTACTATGGAGGACAATAGAGCACCGCAGTCTACTCACAGTCTATTTTTTCAGCCGTCTTAGTTCCGGAAGTATTTTTCCATTCATTTACATTTTTTGCATAGGAATTTCAAAAAGTACATCATGAAAGAATTCTAAGCCTTGAACCAAAACAACCAGCTCAGAGGTGAATCAAAAAAGTATTTGAATGTCTGAGAAAAAGGCAAAGATAAAAGACTGAATACTTAACGTCATTCATGACGGCATGAACTACAATCCCATGAAGCATTGTGAATGACATAATTGAATTAAAAGTGGAAAAATATGCATATGTTGATTTATATTTGTTGATTCTTAGAATTAATCTATTTAACTCTTTAAACTCTGAGGGTGTTTTTAAAGATTTACTTTTTCAATGGCACACCCAAAATAAAAGGCTTATATATATATAAAAAAAAGGATGGTCAAGTGTTTGGTATCATTGTAAAGAAAACTTTACAATATTATATATCTCTGGGTGTAAATAAGCTGGCTCCTAAAAACTGCTTTTGTTTTGTTCCAAATCATGTCAATTGTATCTGAAAATTTTGTGTATCACAAAAGTTTGTGTTGATACGACAAAGCAATCAAAATTTATAGCATTACAAAAATAATTTATCATCCTGTCCAAACGTCTCTCCAACCAAATAAAACATAGTAATTGTACATAACAACTAATTACACATGCAAACACAACAATGACTAAAGGTTTGCATAGCATGCAGAAATGATTTAAGTAATAAGATTTCACAGAATGAGTGCTTTTTTACTCATAGAGTCTATATCATTTACTTGGTGCTATTTTGTGGTGGCAGCATTGTGCTTTGTGTGGATTATCTGATTATATATGCATCCGATTACCTTGTGTTTGGGCTCTTTTTAAGATAATAGCCTCTGAGTAATGCTATGTGATATTTTATGATCAAATTGCAAAATATTCAGATATATACAATTTAGTGCTGTCAGTCAATTAACATTTGTAATCACGATTAATTGCATAACTTTTCATAGTTAATCACGATTAATCAAAAATTTGGAAAGTACTGACATTTTACTCTATATATAAATATTTTCCAGTCAAAATGAATTTATTTACTTCTCAGGAAAGAAAACAAAACAATACGTAACAATATAATGCTTTTGTTGTTTTGCAGTATAAAACTATTTAAGTAACATTAAACATTTCACAAAGTCTAAGTGGGAGTTCGACCAATTGAAAGAACTAGTCCCCACATAGGTTGCATTTTCATTTCAATGTGCATTAAGTCTCTTAAACTCTCATCCCCCACAGACTGTGGCTATCTGCGTTGCTACAGCAATCATGAAGCCTTATTCGTGATTCGCATCAGAGCGTCAATGTCAGCGTCAAACGCTGCTTTGAACTCCACATGAACAGCGCTGACAAAATATGTGTTGTTTTGCATTTTCGTGATAGTTAAGACTTGATGTGCTTCTGTGGTAATTAAAATGTTTCTTAATTAGGCTGCAAAGTACTTGATTTCTGTCACAAGGCCCATCTGGGCTTGTTTTGTACATCAAATAGAGTTAAGAGGTCCTTTCATTTAATCACTGACACGGCTGTTGTGTTTGTGCTTTGTTGTGTCTGTCAGTGTAATGTCTCTGGGCAGACAAATTGCAAAGGTTCAGTCCTTTTCCAATCAGTATATATGCTGGTTCTCTTACGAGAGGTTCTCTCGTATTGCGTAAGCTAGCTTACGCTACGGGAAAGATTCATCTTTTCTGAGATATTGAAGCCAAAAAATTATCCTTAATTTTTGTATCCATTGTCAACGCAGTGCGGCAGCTGCAGACCTTGAGCGGGCTAGCTAGCGAGCTCATAGGTTGCTCTGCGGCAACTGCTGCAGCCTATAGATCGAGCTTGGGCTGAACTCGCGATCCAATGAGAGGCGCCCGCACCACTGCATCAAAGCCCGCCAAAAGGGCGTGACTAGAGTGCATATAAGCGTAGTTCGTAGGCTGGAACCCTGATTTTCATCTCTTCAGCGAAGCTCTCCGCGATCGCTGACCTGGAAGCCGCGTCGCCGCTTGAGGGGCATCTAGCAAGCGTGGATAGCGCTAGAAGAAGCCGGCCGCCTCAGCCACCTTCAGCCATCCTGCGAAGCTACGCCATCCGACGACGTATCCTTTTATTAAGCAAGCTAGTTCTCAAGAACTATTCACAAAAGAGTACGAAGCGCCTTTTTCAAGATGCCTCGCCCACTTGCGCCTCATGTCGCGCTCTTCTCAGCACAGGAGACCGCCACATCATCTGGCGCCTCTGCCTGGGACTGGGGCACGCAGAGCTCGCCCTCACTGAGGGCGGATGCGATTTCTGCGAGGAGCTACCGATGTCGACCCCGCGGGCTCGACTCGAGCCGTCAAAGCAGAAACCGCCACGCTTTACCCTCAGCCACGAGAGGAAGAAGCCGCCACAAAGGCTGCCGGAAACTGTGGTTGAAGCGACTGCCTCGCCGGAGCCTCTCCTCGAGCATCGCCACCCTCCCCGCCTCGGACGCCAGCAGTTGCCGAAGCGGCCGCGACTGCTGCCATCTCGGATGACGGCCGGAGGATAAGGGCTGCTGTTCCATCATGGCTTCGACAGCGAGGAGTGGACAGGCTCCCAAGCCTCCTCCTCAGCCCAGGAATCCAGCAGGACCCGCCGGAGTCGGCGGGAGTTAACACGCCTCACACAGGCCGCCGACCGCCTCGGGCTCGAAGTGGTCACCGCCCCTGAGCAGGCACCCAACAGACTCGACGGCTGCTTTCTTCAAAGCCATCGCCGCTTACACCCGCGCCCGGCCGCCCCTTCCTGCCGGAATTACATACGGAGCTTGCAAAGTCGTGGAACGCCCGCTTTCAGCCAGGACCCGCTCACACGCCTCCACCTCTCTCGGCCGGTGGACGGCGCCACTGAGAGAGGCTACTCCTCCATCCCCCGGTCGAGGACTCGGTAGCAGCACACCTTTGTCCGCCTCCGCGAGATGGCGCTCCAAGCCTGTGCTCCCGCCTAAGGCCTGCAGAGCGACTTCCGCCTATGTTGGCCGCGCCTATTCCGCCGCCGCTGCCGCATCTGCTCTGCACTCAATGGCCGCTTTACAGATCCTACAAGCAGACCTTCTTCGGAGTGGGATGAGAAAGGCAGGCACCCAGAGGCTGTTACTGATCTACGGCCGACAGACCTCGCCCTTCAAGGCTACCAAAGCTGCAGCCCAAGCTCTAGGGAAGTGCATGGCCTCGCTGACTGTGACCGAGAGACACTTATGGCTAACACTAGCCGACATGGGAGAAGCAGAGCGCTCCACGCTCCTCAACGCACCGCCTCTCCAACCGGTCTCTTCGGCTCGCTGTGAGTGGCATTGTTGACCGCTTCTCAGAAGTCCAGAAAGCCACCCAAGCCATGAACCTCTTCCTGCCGCGTCACGCTAGCTCCTCTGCAGGCCGCTCACGTGATCAGCCTCCTGCACGAGCCTCTTCACAGCTCCAGTTCAACAATCTCAGACTTCTAGCGTCGACAGGGCGTGCCGCCTCGATCAGCGCCAGACAGCCGCCGCGAGACCGCCTCCCCGCTGGCCTCGATCTAAGGTAACGCTGAAACCCGAAAGCAGCCGAGTCTTCCTAACTGTGTTGAACAAACGACGGCTCAGTCCCGCCGGCCGACCACTGTCAAAGCTTTACCCCCTGTCAGTCCCCTTCTCTCAGGCTACTACAGTGGTGAATTTAGCAGCCAACAAGCCGGTGACACTGCCCGCTTGCTCAGACTCAAACGCCGCTTTCACGGCGACCCAAATAAATCTTGTAAAGAGCAAACATGTCTTATGTGTAGAAAAAGTGCCCACAACCCAGTGTTCGCCCCTACACACAAGCATAACACATCCCGTGCCCCTATCAGAGCATCGCCTCATAAAGCGGTTACTGAACCGCCGAGCGCCAGAGTCAATGAAGGCGCCCACAAATGCGCGCGCGCCCATTCTCTGCCCGCTCTGTCACACGACCAGCCCTATGTGTAGAAAATGTGCCCACAATCCAGTGTTCACTTCTGCACACAAGCACTGCATGTCTCGTGTCCCCACCAGAGCACGCTCACATAAAGCGGTTACTGAACCGCTCGAAGCGCTAGAGTCAATAAATGCGCCCGCAAATGCGTGCGCGCGCCCATTCTCTGCCCGCTCTGTTACACGGCCAGCAACCATTCCTCTGTGTGTAAGTCCCGTGCCCATGACTATGCTTGCGCATCACGTAACAGATGTGACTCTTTCCCCATTCATTCCAATCGGAAGTCACTCACAAAACAGCCTGTTCATGCTGTCTGCGAGCAATCATGCATGAACACACTAAACGCGCTCACACATTTTGTTCAGCGCTCTGTGTGCGGCAATCAGAGCGAATTGGCCATTCACCCTCTAGCGTTACGCTTCAAAGCGTGGGAAGCTATTCCAGGGATATCCAAGTGGGTGTTAAGCACAATACAACAGGGCTATTTGCTACAGTTCGATCGCCGCCCCTCGCTTCAGAGCGCGGCTCGAAACCACTGTGAACACGGAAGCAGCGTGCATGCTTCGTTCAGAAATAGCAAGCCTTCTGTGCAAAAGGGCCATAGAAAAAGTGCCACCCTCTCTGAGCGAAGTCGGGCTTTACAGCCGCTATTTTCTTGTTCCCAAGAAAGACGGCGGCCTCAGACCCATATTAGATCTCAGGGTTTTGAACAAGGTGCTTGCAAAAAGACCGTTCAAAATGCTTACAATCAGGAAACTCCTCGCGCATGTGCGCCAGGGGACTGGTTTATTTCTCTCGATCTGAAAGATGCATACTTTCAGATTCAGATAAATCCCCGTCACAGGCCATTCTTGAGATTCGCCTCGACGGCCAGGTTTATCAATACACCGTCCTTCCGCTCGCCTGTCCTTAGCACCTCGTGACTTTCACAGGCGCATGGATGCGGCGCCGCACTCCCTGCGGAGTCAGGGTTTGCGAATTCTGAACTATTTGGACGACTGGCTGATTATGGCTCAGTCACATATGGAGCTTCTGTCTCACAGAGCAGTTCTCCTCAGCCATCTGAACAGTTTGGGTCTTGCAGTCAATTGGACCAAGAGCTCACTACAGCCCAGTCAGACCATTTCCTTCCTGGGAATAGAACTAGACTCCGTGGCAATGACGGCTCGCTTATCTACACAGCGCAAGACGCCGTGTTCAGCTGACTAGCCGCATCTTTTCAGATGAACAGCCTCACGCTCTGAAGAAATTCCAGAGAGTGCTAGGTTACATGGCCTCAGCCGCAGCAGTACTTCAGCTGGGTTTACTGCACATGCTCGCTTCAGCATTGGCTAAACACCGCTGCCTCGCCGGGCTTGGGCCACAGGCCGCCAGCCCATCAAGGTGACTCAGACCTGCATATCAGCTCTGCAGCCCTGGACAGTGGCCGAATGGTATCAGCGGGAGTGACAATGGGAGCTGTATCTCGCCGAAAGTCATCTCGACAGACGCGCCCAACACGGGTTGGGGCGCGGTCTCGCGAGGGCTCTCCGGTTTCGCCTATGGTCAGTTCAGGAAAAGCTCCTTCACATAAATTGTCTGGAAATGATAGCGGTCGAGTACGCCGCGGCGCTTTCTCCCGTCATTCAGGGTCACCACGCCCTGGTCCGCTCGACAACAGATCTGTGGTATCCTACCTAAACCGCCAGGGCGGTGTCAGATCCAGGAACCTCTTCCATCTGACAAAACGCATACTGAGTTGGTCCCAGTGCCACCTGCGCCGCTGAGGGCGACGCGACGTGCCAGGCCACCTGAACGACGGCCCGACAGACTGTCCAGAGACAATATTCCCCAGGGAATGGTCCCTGCACGCCAAACAGTCCAGACGCTATGGCACCTATTCGGCAGAGCAGAGATAGACCTCTTTAGCGCCCAAAGAGAACTCTCACTGCCCAGTATTTTTCTCGAAAGCGAGGACGCCGCTGGCCCAGGACTGGCCCAGACGCCCGCTTTACGCCTTCCCTCCCGCCTCGCTATTGCCACAGGTAATGCAGAGGATCAGGGAACGCGCCACTCGGTGCTCCTCATAGCCCCGCTGGGAGAATCAGACATGGTTCCCGGAGCTTACGCAGCTGTCACTGACAGCCGTGGCCCATCCCAGTGAGAGCAGATCTCCTCTCAAGCTCAGCGGCACAATCTGGCATCCCCACCCAGAGCGCTGGGCTGCATGCGGGTGATCAACGACCACCCGCCGCTCTGCCAGAAGGAGTAATAAACACCATCATACACGCTAGAGCCCCTTCCACGAGAAGACTCTATGCGCCAAAATGGTCTGTGTTCTCAAAATGGTGCACCGACAGAGACCTGGACCCACGGACATGTGGGGTGTCGTCGCTGCTCAGATTTCTACAAGAGCTGCTGGATGAGGGCAGATCCCCATCCACGCCAAAGTGAGTGGCGGCCGCTGCGGCGCTCGCTGAACCCCTGCACGGCCAGTCATGGGGTAAAAACGAGCTGGTCATCCGCTTCCTCAGGGGAGCTAGAAGGATGAACCCCCACGCCTCCATCGAGTTCCTATCTGGGATCTTTCTATAGTTCTCAAACTATGAAAGCCCCCTTTCGAACCACTTCAATCCGTGGATTTGAAATACCTTTCACTCAAAACCGCTTTTCTGACTGCCCTGTCATCAGTCAAACGCGTGGGAGACCTTCACGCGCTGTCTGTCAGCGCCATGCGTCTTGAGTTTGGACCAAGTGACTCCAAGGTCATTTTAAAGCCTAGACACGGCTATGTTCCCAAGGTGATCGGTACTCCTTTCAGAGCACAGGTCATTTCCTATCGGCGCTGCCAGCACCGGATAGCGAACGCGACGCCAATCTCCTTTGCCCGGTCAGAGCACTGAGATTGTAGTACTGCACGCCCGCTGCTTTCAGACGCCCGAGCAGCTTTTCGCTTGCTCGAGGGCGCACCAAAGGTCTCGCCGCCGAAACAGACACTATCTAGATGGATAGTGGACGCTATTGCTGCTGCATACGCCACAAAGACCTGCCATGCCCGCTGGGCATTAGGGCTCACTCCACTAGAGGCATGGCATCCTCGTGGGCATGGTCCAGCGGAATTTCCATTCACGACATATGTGTGGCAGCGGGATGGACTTCCCTCCACCTTTGTCAGATTTTACAATATGGAAGTGCCCGCTCTGCAGGCAAAACTACTAGCGGTTTATCACGCTACAGCTCCCCTGGTGAGCTGCACTGATGGGACACATTCCACACAGACCGCACCGCCGCCTGTCGCTCCCGGCCCTACTATGTGCTTATGTATTACACAATCAATGACCCGCGATTCTTGCCGGCCAAATATTATTTCCCCACTCATAAGGGCTCCCCGGTCCCCCTTAATTCCCTGGGGCTTATACAGTGGATGCTTGAGCACGACGGCGCTGACAATGGGTTCCCGTGAAGCGTAGTTAGCTTACGCAATACGAGAGAACCTCTCGTGAAGAGAACGTATCGGTTACCTAACGTAACCTCGGTCTCTCTAGATGAGGGAACGAGTATTGCGTAGCCGGCCGTGCTCAGCGCCTACGCAGCTACTTTTCGCTTCAGTCAATGAAAACCAGGGTTCCAGCCTACTTAACCACGCTTATATGCACTCTAGTCACGCCCTTTTGGCGGGCTTTGATGCAGTGAGCCGCGACGCTTCTCATTGGATGCGAGTTCGCCCAAGCTCGTCTATAGGCTGCAGCAGTTGTCGCAGAGCAACCTATGAGCTCGCTAGCTAGCCCGCTCAAGGTCTGCAGCTGCCGCGACTGCGTTGATAATGGATACAAAAATTAAGGATAATTTTTTGGCTTCAATATCTCAGAAAAGATGAATCTTTCCCGTAGCGTAAGCTAGCTTACGCAATACTCGTTCCCTCATCTAGAGAGAACCGAGGTTACGTTAGGTAACCGATACGTTTATGCTTTATTAACGGTAAATGCTTTAATCACGATTAAGAAAAATGAACGTGTTAAACTTAAATTAATCGCATGCCTTAACGCGTTCATTTTGACAGCTCTAAGACAAATATATAAGTAGTTTAAGAGTGTAGCGAGACCAACTCGATTGCAGTATTTGCAATGTGAATGGAGATGGGCTAATGATGCATGGTTCGCAATTCTCTGATTAGTGGATTTTCCCTCTCAGGATCATGGGTAGAGTAGTCATTAACCAGGAATTCCGCAATTAAGTTGATATAACAAGGACTGACGGCTTTAGTAGAAGCATATTTGAAGCAGATTAACAAACTCAGAGCTCACGTCTGTCTTTAAAGGTTTATAAGTTATCATTAATAATAAAATTCCCCTATGGAAAAATTAATGGCATTTTTACTTCCAGAACCAAACTGTTGCGCTCTATTTCCTCCTGACGATGCTGATTGCCTGATGGCACCATGCACTGCAAAAATAATTTTCTTAATCAGTATTTTATTCTTGTTTTCCAGTAAGAGTATATCAACCTCCTTAAAACAAGATGCAATTTAGCTTCTTTTTACTGTAAAACATGACAAAAATACGGATTAAGAAAATGAATTATTCATATGTTCATCTTCTATTTTGTCAGAACACATGGCTACTTTTGAATGGCCATGAATGGAAAAAGATGCTTAGTGCAGTGTGGAGCAGAGAGGGGCGGGGCCGGGTCGGAATATCACGCGCCCGGTCCCCAATCGGCCTGATGAGGCGCGTGAGGGATAAAGGCGGCTGATGACGATGGTTCGAGAGAGAGAGAATTACGGGCATGTCCGTCTTGTGTGTGTTTATGTTTGTGTGTTTTGTAACACTGTTAAGGATGGGCAAGGAGGAGGCGAGAACCAGTCAACATAAATCATAATTTTAAAGAAAACTTAAACCAAAAGCATAAACAAACACACACACACACGACGGACATGCCCGTAATTCTCTCTCTCTCGAACCATCGTCACCGGCCGCCTTTATCCCTCGCGCGCCTCATCAGGTCGATTGGGGACCGGGCGCGCAATATTCCGACCCGGCCCCGCCCCCCTCCGCTCCACATGCACACATAATGGTTTAGTTACGGCATCTAACAGCAGAGGCGAACTGGCCCATGCTAACCAGCCAAACCCTGACCACTCTCTCTCTTTCTCTCTCATTCTCCATGATCTACCCTCACCTGTGGCCTCCACCATTCCTTCCAAGATGACGACTATTTCAAACTCGTCTCGTGCCAGTTGATCTTGAGAGATCTCCCAGAAGGGGCTGTTTTCATTAATCTCATGACAAATGATCAGAGGTGACACCAGGAAAAGCCGATCGTCCCCTGTGTCAAACCCTACATTGATGTCCGTCTGGTTTAGAGGGATGAACTCTCCTTCCTTGGTCTGCTTAGAGCGGATCAACTTTGTCCTAATGGAGGCCTCCACAATGTGCGAGTTACGCAAGTCACCGACACGGAACATTAAACACAGTTTGTTGTCCCGCATTGAAATCACAGCTGTGTTGGAGAACATGAGCGTTTCAGCACGTTTCTTTGGCTGTGAGATCTTAACAAACATACAGCCCACCATGAAGGCATTGACAATAGAGCCCAAGATGGCTTGCACCAGAAGAAGGATGATACCCTCAGGACATTTGTCTGTAATGACACGGTACCCATAACCAATAGTGGTTTCCGTCTCAATTGAGAAAAGGAAAGCTGAGACAAACCCGTTGAGGTTATTTACGCAAGGTATCCAGTCATTGTCGTCAGCATGGTCCAGGTCTCCACGCACATAGGCGATGAGCCACCAAATGAGACCAAAGAACACCCATGTGGTGGTGTAGACGAGTGTAAACACCAAAAGATTGAAACGCCACTT
The DNA here is from genome assembly GCF_025860055.1 of Xyrauchen texanus. Lineage (NCBI taxonomy): Eukaryota > Metazoa > Chordata > Actinopteri > Cypriniformes > Catostomidae > Xyrauchen > Xyrauchen texanus. The sequence continues at coordinate 8,642,925 of NC_068290.1, read as the reverse complement.
TAAATCCACAAGTGTGGTAAAGATGTCCGTTAGGTAACGGTAGGTTTCACGCACGTTTCCATGGTGGACGTTGCACTTCCCATCCTTCTCCACATAGCGCTGGCGCCGTTTCTTCAATGGTCCTCCTGCAGGATTGTAGGAGTCTCCTCCTCCCATGACTCCACCAACAACCATCGTGCGGTCTGTGGGGATCTAACATCGCATGCATTTCAGAACAGAATAATGGAAAAAGATAAAAGAGACACAATGTTAGGTAAAAAAAATGGAACACAATGAAACAATGTAACAAAAGCAAACAATAGCTTCAGAATGTTTAAAAATCTTGTAGATAAAACTGTAACTTAAAGATGTGCATTTCCTGAAGGAAATACTACTATTTGTCAACTTTTAAGAGAACACTAACATATACAGGTGAAACTCAAAAAATTAGAATATCGTGCAAAAGTTCATTAATTTCAGTAATTCAACTTAAAAGGTGAAACTAATATATTATATAGACTCATTACAAGCAAAGTAAGATATTTCAAGCCTTTATTTGATATAATTTTGATGATTATGGCTTACAGCTTATGAAAACCCCAAATTCAGAATCTCAGAAAATTAGAATATTACATGAAATCAATAAAAAAAAGGATTTTAAATACAGAAATGTCGGCCCTCTGAAAAGTATAATCATGCATATGTACTCAGTACTTGGTTTGGGCCCCTTTTGCATTAATTACTGCCTCAATGCGGCGTGGCATGGATGCTATCAGCCTGTGGCACTGCTGAGGTGTTATGGAAGACCAAGATGCTTCAATAGCGGCCTTCAGCTCCTCTGCATTGTTTGGTCTCATGTCTCTCATCTTTCTCTTGGCAATGCCCCATAGATTCTCTATGGGGTTCAGGTCAGGCGAGTTTGCTGGCCAATCAAGCACAGTAATACCATGGTCATTGAACCAGGTTTTGGTACTTTTGGCAGTGTGGGCAGGTGCCAAGTCCTGCTGGAAAATGAAGTCAGCATCTCCATAAAGCTTGTCTGCTGAAGGAAGCATGAAGTGCTCTAAAATGTCCCGGTAGACGGCTGCATTGACTCTGGACTTAATAAAGCACAGTGGACTGTAAGCCCGTTTATCGGTCCAATGACGGTCTCCAATAATACGGGTGAAGGTCTCTGCGCGTTACAGTCTTTCTTGTACGCAACACAACAATATTAAATGAAATACATTTTCTCTTATGTATTATCTCGTTATTTCATCTGACTCCATAAATGAAAAAGGTTTTTAAAGATATCTGAGTATCATTAAAAGTGAGCGAATGTTTGATTATTCCTTTAACTCTTTAATTATATTTTACCCGTTTAGATTAAGAAACTATGTCGCTTTGAGGTCCTCGCGTGTTTTCTCTACACCGCGGGTCTCACGATCACAAGCGGCCAGTATTGGATCATCAAACAGAGGTAATTGCTATATACCTGAGATCGGTTACGTTCACGTATACACAATCAAAGATACTTCAGTATAGCCCCATGGAATTGCATACACTTGAATGTAACTTAACGTTTTCTTCAGTAGAGGTCACGGCCACTATTACAGATGTAAGTTGACCAACATAACTTCTCTTATAATAGCTTTGGATTGGCCATGCGTGGTTTCCCACGTACACTTATCTGGAGAAACATCAAATTAAAACAGAGGTTAGACACCCGAATTTAGATTGGTCAACCAGCGTTTGCTGTTCTAAACGGAAATTCCCTTTTTGTCTTTGCAAACCAAGTACACTTGAATCGATGCCAAATATTAGTCGTCACTAATCTGACGCAGACTTGCGTAACATACTGAATCGCTTAATCTGTTTGGGAAACACAATGTCAGAGTCAGTCAGAATAAAATCAAATGTTGACAATTTATTGACCAGGTAACATAATCAATTCATCAATTCCAATTAGACATTGATAAGTCAAAGTTAGACATTTTATCAAAACATAAGAAATACGAATTGCAATCACCTGAAATAAACTACAAACAGTAAACTGTTTGGGATCGTCTGATTACAGAGAGCCCTGAGCAATGTGTGGCCTCTCCTTAAATACCCCGATAATTCAACATGCTTACCAAATGGTGGTGTCTGTCATTATAATTAGATTTTGGTCCCCTGTTGAGGGGGTTCCTGTAGATTAACATACAGGAGGTATGGAGGATCTGGGGAGGGCACACCTTTAAGGGGCACACCACATTTCACATATTTTATAACTTCTTTTAGCTTTTCATTATGGCTGGGAGGATGAGACCAGTTTACCAGGCGCACTGAGAGACTTTAAATGATACCAAACATGTTATAGTTACTTTTTGTACACACTTCACATTGCATAGGTTTTTAGTGAGCTTTAAGTGAGGAGGAGGAGTAAGATGAAGATACTTTAGAAGGGAGGTGTTAGCTGCACAGTATGTTGCATCTCGGATGTTGCTGTTACATCTGCGAGAGAGAGTTCAGATGTTAATTCTCATGAGAGCCTTTTGTTTTCTCGAGGAGTAGCCCAGACTCACTGGCACCCGCCTTACAGGACCAACACCAGCCGATGACATGGCTCCCCAAACCAACACAGACTGAGGAAACTTCACACTGGACTTCAAGCATCTTGGATTGTGTGCCTCTCCATTCTTCCTCCAGACTCTGGGACCTTGGTTTCCAAATGAGATGCAAAATTTGCTCTCATCAGAAAAGAGAACTTTGGACCACTGAGCAACAGACCAGTTCTTTTTTTCTTTAGCCCAGGTAAGACGTTTGACATTTGAAGCCCATGTCCAGGACCCGTCTGTGTGTGGTGGCTCTTGATGCAGTAACTCCAGCCTCAGTCCACTCCTTGTGAAGCTCCCCACACATTTGAATGGCCTTTTCCTGACAATCCTCTCCAGGCTACGGTCATCCCTGCTGCTTGTGCACCTTTTTCTTCCACACTTTTCCCTTCCACTTAACTTTCTATTAATGTGCTTTGATACAGCACTTTGAGAACATCCAACTTCTTTTGCAATTACCTTTTGAGGCTTTCCCTCCTTGTGGAGGGTGTCAATGATGGTTTTCTGCACAACTGTCAGGTCAGCAGTCTTCCCCATGATTGTGAATTCAACTGAACCAGACTGAGAGACCATTTAAAGGCTCAGGAACCCTTTGCAGGTGTTTAGCTGATTAGAGTGTGACACTTTGAGCCTACAATACTGAACCTTTTCACAATATTCTAATTTTCTGAGATTCTGAATTTGGGGTTTTCATAAGCTATAAGCCATAATCATCAAAATTATATCAAATAAAGGCTTGAAATATCTTACTTTGCTTGTAATGAGTCTATATAATATATTAGTTTCACCTGGAAATTAATGAACTTTTGCACGATATTCTAATTTTTTGAGTTTCACCTGTAGATGACCTCAAAGCAATGTAGTTCAATATAGTTCTGTCTTGCAAGCACTGTAATAACTGATGAATATTACGATGTATTGGTATAAAAATTACAATTCACCTATTTCCAGTTCCAAAAAATCCATCAGAACCTGATTCAGACTGATCTAACTCTGAATTCTACAACAGTAGGTCGACAGTTCTTGACCAAAACTCGGTCTGTGCTTAGCAAAATTCAAACCACTGACCAAAGTGGCAAAAGTGGGAGGTGTTTTTGAATGTATCTGTCTGTGCAAGCTCCAGTTTCCAGGTGAAATGTCAACAGAGGATTGCCATTAGTGAGTTGTAAAGGGTGTTGCTTTTAGTTGTAAATTATTTAATACTGTGAACAGAAATGCATATTTTAGGAAATCTACCCTCTAACTCAAACCCAGACCCTAAGGTTTGAGATTCTTTTTAAATTTCAGTTCGTTTTTTTAATAACTGCTGTTAGTTTCATTTAGTTTTACATTTATTTTGAAATATTTTATTTCTGTTTACGAAAATGTTTTTTAATCAATAATTTTCGTTCTTGTTTCAGTTTTAGTTTTCGAAAATAGTCTTGCTTCTGAAGACATGGATTAAACCACTGGAGTCTTATGCATTATTTTTATGCTGCCTTTATGTGCTTCAAAGGTCTGGTCACCATTCACTTGCATTGTATGGACCTACAGAGCTGAGATATTCTTCTAAAATCTTTGTGTTCTGCAGAAGAAAGAAAGTCACACATCTGGGATGGCATGAGGGTGAATAAATGATGAGAGGATTTTCATTTTTGATGAATGATTATTAGTACAATGAAGCTGCTTATTAACTTTGTCAACTCAGGCTGTGTTGTTGCGATTTTATGTTTGACATTAGTTCACTCATGCGTGCACATAAATGACGTCTGAATTAAACTAAATAGTGACCAAATTTCATACATCATGATGGATTCAATTAATTCAATTATGAACTGTAGTTAAAACAAATCAATGCCAGAGCAAATATTTACAATCTAATGAATATAATCACATGTATAAAACACACACAACTGAACGTACTTTGTCATTGTGATCAACCCATTTTTTTGGCAGCTTGATGCCCTGTTTTTCCACATCCTTCCCTTTGAAACTACTCATGGCCTGGAGGGCTGAAGCCGTAGATGTCGTCTCTGATCCAACGCTCTGGAGCTCTCAAACTATCAAAAGCAAACACATAAATATCATAAGGTGAAACCCCACAATATAGAGCAAAGATTGGAGCAATTTACCACAAACAGTGAGATAAATGTGTCTGTCTATACATGGGACCAGCCTTAATTAAGCCCAGAGTTAAATTGTGTCGCTCTACATCTTTTGCTAACCAAACATTGGATTTACACAGTTAGTCCTTGATTCTGTTTTACAAATCAATACAGTTATTGCATTGATTATGTCATATAAATAAACTAAAATGCAAGTGAGCATGAGCACTAAAAAAAAGTGTTGCCGCTGCCAGGGATGGAGGAGACCCCTACCATCCACCAAAACGCGGCGGGGCTTTCCGTCCGCCAGAGGCCGGAGGACTGCCTCTGACCCAGCTGAGGAGGAGTGGCTGTCATCCACAGGGTGGAGGAGTTACCGAGGACCAGGCTATGGCATATCAGAGAACTGGCGCGTAAGTTTTTTTTTTAACTCTCTCTCCTCTCTCTCTCTCTCCCGCTGTTGCTCCGTGTTGGCATTTCCCTCTCTTTTTTTATGTTTTTCCCTCCCTTTGACTCCCTCCCAGGTCTGAGGAGGTGGGGAAAACCTGCTGCCAGGTGGGGCCGGAAGAGCATGCCCCTCGGAAATGAGGGGGAGGGGGGTGTACGTCATGCTGGGGGCTGAAGCAACATGAAGCAATGGAGGGAGGAGTGTGGCAAGGAGGACGGTGGGGCCGGGCCATGATGACGCATGCCCGGTCCCCTAATCAGGCAAATCAAGCCCATGGGAGGGATAAAGGCGGCCGGAGGCAGCAGTTAGGAAGAGAGAGAGAGCTATAGGCAGCTGCCTTGTATGCGTTTGTGTTTTATGTCTTTTGCTTTAAGTTAACCATTAAAGGATTATTTATATTGTCAAGCTGGTTCTCACCTCCTCCTTTCCCTTTTACCCCATTAAAGTATTATATCCTGATGATATCTATTTATATTGACATTATTTTGGCTTGACAGATTTCCTATTCCAGGAGATTAGAAAGGTGTCAAGGACCTAGAAAACAAACTGTCCCTCGACACTTTTTAGCAGAACCATGAACGAGCTTAATAAAAAACTTCACATTGGTTGTTGCTTATGAATTCCGTGCCGTAACCAGGCAATATGCAATAAAAAAAAACAATCGATCATGTATCTAGCTTTTCCCCTAAATATCTATGACCATGACAACAGGATATATAGCTGGTGTAAAGGTAGCCAGCTGGTTGGTAGCTGTGCAGCATGTAAACCTCACTCCCCTGGCCTCAAGAGCACTAGCGACTGACGCTAGGGGATGTAGCCTTTAGCCTCTTGTTAACGCACCTGCCTAACATGCCGGAGACACCGGTTCAAATCCTGCATGGGACAAGTGAAGCAGGACCGGTTACACTGGCCGCTTGGTTCAGGGTTCCCAGGTTTTTTTTTTTTATTATTATTATTTTTTTATTGCCTTTTCTCCCCAATTTGGAATGCCCAATTTCCACTACTTAGTAGGTCCTCGTGAAGGCGCGGTTACTCACCTCAATCCGGGTGGCAGAGGACAAGTCTCATTTGTCTCTGCTTCTGAGACCATCACTCCACGCATTTTATCACATGGCTCATTGTGCATGACACCGTGGAGACTCACAGCATGTGGAGGCTCATGTTACTCTCCGAGATCCAAAAACAACTTACCACACATCCCACTGAAAGCGAGAACCACTAGTTGTGACCACGAGGAGATTACACCATGTGTCCCTACCGTCCCTAGCAACCTGGCCAATATGGTTGCTTAGGAGACCTGCCTGGATTCAGCACACTCATCCCGACTCCAGGGGTGATAGTCAGCGTCAATACTCGCTGAGCTACACAGGCCCATCCCAGGGTTTTTATAAACTAAAAATTGTTTTATTCAAGTCAGAAATATTATTTAACATCACAGAATCTACCAGAATACATTAGGTTACACCAACAAAACTAATTTTAAGAGTTAGTATAGCCCCTCAAAGGAAAATCCCAGATTCAATACAAATTAATGTATTGAATCTGTATGTCATGGTTTTGTGCCTTCTTTAAAGCAAATAAGGAACAAGTCAAAATTAATGTTTGTGGCAATAATAAATAAAATGCTGTCGACTGAGTTTAACTTGTATTGAACCTAGAATATTCCTTTAAAGTCACAATTTGAGGTTGACACTTTTTCAGTCATTTGTTTTATAATAATAAAAAAAAATTATTGTATACAGTTTGCACTCAAAAATTATAGCAGTAATATAGGCATATACAATATACATTTCTTAAGCCAGAGGAGGACTGGCTCCCTAGCTGAGTCTGGATCCTCTCAAGACTTTTTTTAACAATGTGTATTATGAAAAGCGCTGTACAAATAAAAATGACTTGTCTTGATTGGTCCAAAATCACACTTCACAAACCTGTGTATAAAAACATCAAGAATGTTCTAATGTAATTGATCGTCATTCAATTACAAAGAAAAAGTGAAAAGCCCTATGCTTTGTCAAGTGCTGTTTCTGCTATCCTTTAAACAAATAGGTACAAAGTAATATTTTCATTACTTATTTTCTGCATGTTTATCAGGCGTGAGTATTATTCAGCAAGCCATGCTTCAGCTCCCAGAAATGCTTTGCTATGGGTATGAATAAATTATGCAAATGACAATGTACTGCTTTACTGTTTGTAGATTTTATTTACAATGCTGTTATTGTATTTGTTGTAACTTACAGTTATTTGTAATTTAGAGCTCATCTTATACTTATATGTTGTTTTTGGTTGTCACCATTACTGAGATTTGTATGGCAAATAATGAGGTCCACATGAGGTACTGGATCAATGAGCCCCTATAAAAATGTGATCCAATGTGTAAGCAATTTCAAAACAATAGCCATTACATTATTTCAAAATAAAAGCCATTGTTTTGACTTGTCTTGCAGAGTTTATTACATTTTTGCTTGTTATGAGGTCCACGGGCATGTGGGACACAGCAGCATGCCGGCCCACATTACTCAGCGTCCCACTGAGAAAATGCCGGGCTCTCCCGATGGCCAGACTGCCCCTGTGCAACATTAAAGACCCCATCAGCTCAGCCACAACTGTGCTACTGTCAAACTGCCTAATCTTTTGCTTCATCACAATCTGGAACACTCAGTTGCAGCAGGGGTCAGTGTAAAATGTCACCAACTGGAGACACTCTTGCTCCTCTGTGTCTCTTGGTGGGATGCATCAGAGTGACCTTGTCAAGCTGTGTGTGATTGAAGCACTTTGGCTCTTTTTGGTTGTGGTTTCACTATCTCTTCTTGCTCTAAGCAGTCTTAAAAATCAAACACATTCCATTTCAGGTTGATACCAAGAATAAATTGATTTTTGACATGTTCTGAAGAAAGATATGAGGGTGTTTGCAAAAGAATTGCTATGCAGTTACTAGGGTGTTCTGGGTGGTTGCTATGTGGTAGCTTACTGGACAAAAGAGCCCACCCCCAAATCTATATGAAATTCTGGGTTCTAGATACAGCTTGGATCTCTCCTTCAGTGTAAGTCTATGGAATATTATTGGCATTTTATTGTCCACCATGCAAGTGCAACCACTTAATTCTGCACCTCTCCTCAAAAAGGAGCCTGGTTTAAGGTATTACTTGTGTTAGTAGCACAAACGAGATAAGTTAAGCACCAAGTTTAATATTTGGGGTTAGGGGATATGAAAAGCACCCAAATTTAAAGGGATAGTTCACCAAAAATGAAGATTCTCTCAACATTTACTCACCTCATGCCGTCCCAGATGTGCATGACATTCTTTCTTGAACACAAACAACAATTTTAGTTGATTCATACAATGCAAGTGAATGGTGACCAGACCTTTGAAGCTCCAGAAATCACATTAAGGCAGAATAAAAGTAATCCATATGACTCCAGTGTTTCAATATATGTCTTATGAAGTGATGCAATCACTTTGGGTGAGAAAAGATCAATATTTAAATAAATATTTCCTATAAATCTCCACTTTCAGAATGGGAAATTGAAAGTGGAGATTTATATCAAAAATGACTTAAATATTGATCTTTTTCTCACCCACACCTATTATTTCACTTCTGACGATATGGATTTAACCATTAGAGTCTTATGGATTACTTTTATGTGATTTCTGGAGCTTCAAATAAAGTCATACAAATCTGGGATGGCATGAGGGTCAGTAAATGATGAGAGAATTTTTGGGAACTATCCCTTTAAGTTTGAGCAATAATAATAGTGATGCTTGCCTTAGCACTCCCACTGTATAGAAGAACATTTATGAACTTTAAAGGAAGATTAGCAGAGAGTCAGGATTTCATTTATTTAAATCCACATTCTATTAGCTGAATGATATACTCCAGACAGCACTGTAGCAGAGATGAAGAAGATATAGACTATAGATAAATGGCACCATTGCCATAATAGTTTAGATAGTGCTCAAGAAAAGATCCATTGAGACAACCTCGCCAGATGGCTTTGACTGATCTATATCAAAGGCTCTGACCTTCACACAACCTTTATCCACCGCTGCATGGATGTTAAATTATTCTTACTTTGCTTACTTTCTACCATCTACCATAAGAGTTGAGAAAAGCCTTTTACTGCCTCAAGGGCAAAAATACTCTTATATTCAGGGTTGCCAGTTCTATGCGACAAAACCAGCCCAATGACCAAAAAACAAGCCCAGTACCAAAATTCAAAATAGACCACAGATTTTAGAATCCATATTAAGTATTTTCAGATTTCCTTTAATTTACAGTCATCCTTTAGAATGTAAATATCAGCATTAAAGGAATGCTTCAGGTTCAATACAATTAAACAGCATTTGTGGCATAATGCTAATTACCACAAAACAATCATTTTGACGTCTCTCTCTCTTGTTTGTTAAAAAAAAGCTTACATCGCAGTTCCGTAAAGGCACTTGCATTGGAAGTGAATGGGGCCCGTCCATAAATATTAAATTACACACTGTTTCAATAGTATAGCCAGAAGGCATAACATTATATGTGTTAAAGGAAAATTCTGGACACAATACAAGTTAAGATCAATCGACAGCATTTGTGGCATAATATTGACCACCAAAAATATTTTTTTTTGACTTGCCCACTGCTTGTCTTCAAAAAAAGCACAAATCTGGGCTACAGTGAGTTACTGTTATTTCGTCAAGACAATAAAGTTGTAATATTGTAAATAGCTTACTGTATATCGTATATAATTTATACAGATATGGTTAGTAAAAGATTTTATGAGACTAAAATCAAGTGACCACTTATATTTTTCACGTCTTGCGGCTATACTTTTGAAACTATGTGTATTTTAATGCTTATAGTCTAGCACGATTTACTTCCATTGTAATTACTTTACTATAACCATGATTTTATTTAAGGGACAAGTCAACACGTTTTTATGGTAATCAACATTTATGCCACAAATGCTTTCAATTAAGCTTAACTTGTATTGAACCTGGAACATTCCTTAAAACGGTAAGTTCTATAATTTTTAATATTTACAAAGTAACAAAATGCAATACATTGCAACAGAAGAAGTGCATGCTTCAGGTGGTTGCTTGTATAGTAAAAATGCATACAGTATTGTGTTGCTTTCACTTCATATTTAGGTCTGTTATACCCATTATGAAGGTGCAGAATATTGGCTGTTGCCATGTTGTTTCGAAAACCCTTCAAAACCCCTTCATTCACATCTAGTTTGTGCAATATGCCAAACTCTGAAACCACAGAATAAAACATCAACCCGCTGCATCAGTTTGAAAGTATCACGATGCTGTGGGGAATAATGCAGACTTCGCAACCCTGCCTGTATTGCAAACTCATCCAGCAATTGAGAATTTGAGTGCAGTGGCATTGAGCACTAACTCACCGCTCCCTTGATTTGCATAATCACATTTTCAACAATTTTAACATAATCCCTCTGTTTCAGAGATACACTGGATCGTCATTACCAACGATGCCTGGAGAGTTCACTTTGGGTTACTGTGTGCGGTAATTGCATCAAGTTTGTTTCTAATGAACTGCACTACATGCTACATACAGTACATCCATCAATGTGATTCTTCAACCTTTACTAATGCTGACATAAGCAAAGGTCTGAAGGTTGTCTTGCCAGTAAATTGGATTTAGTAACCTTTGATATGTCATACCACTATACCTTGCAACTCACAGCAGGCAGCATCAAATGGTTTAACTTACCTGTGATGTATCTTTAAAAGCTGATAAAAATTTTCACAGAATTCCAAGGTAGCACATAATGGAGCTCCGGGGCGAATTCACTAAACAGCTGTGGCACATTTGAATGCAATATTTCAGCGTAAAAACCTATATATAATGCTATGTTATATTGCACTATGTGTATGTATTAATTAGGTAATTGCTATTCTGTGCAGTGAAAAATAAGCCTCTTTTCTATGTAAATTAGGCTTGTTTGTGCCTTATTCACAAAGCTATTTCTGCTCGCAGAAAGCTGGCTGTTAACAGAATATTATTGAAAAGATATGTTTGTATGCATTTTCTGGTGATCTTGGCAGCAGTAATGATGGAAATGTACGTTATAACCCCCCTCACTCAGAGTATACACCATATTTAATTTGTCGCAAAATAACATTTTGCTTTTGAGTACATTGTTGGTGATGGTTCAGCAACAAAACACTGAAAATATGTCTTTCTGAATAACTCAATAAAACGTTATAAGTAAACAAAATAAATAATTATAATGTCCCATAGGACCTAAATTGTACAACATAGTTTCAGCCTGATCTCATGAAAATTACATGACTTTAGCTAAATTAAATTATGTGGTTCATTGCACATATCGCAGCAGTTCTGAGCTAAATTATCCACTGATTGGGGCTAAAAGTGAGTTAAATGTTCACCCAAACAGATGAAGTTTTTTAAGGTGCACTCAGTACCTTTTGTCTTTGTGTCATCTTTGACTTACACTGACACCTATCGGCTTGGGTGCAGCATAAGTTCAAATCAATAGTTTTCCGTTTCAGATGCCATTGTAGAAATGTAGTATGTTTTTTTGTTTTTGGCACCATTCTGAGTAAACTCTAGAGACTGTTGTCCATGAAAATCCCAGGAGATCAGCAGTTACAGAAATACTTAAACCAGCCCATCTGGCACAAACAATCATGCCACAGTCGAAATCACTGAGATCACATTTTTTCCTCATTCTGATGGTTGATGTGAACATTAACTGAAGCTCCTGGCCTGTATCTGCATGATTTTATGCACTGCTGCCACATGATTGGCTGATTAGATAATCACATGGATGATTGTTGCTCCCAGATGGGCTGTTTTGACTATTTCTGTAACTGTTGATCTCCTGGGATTTTCACACACAACAGTCTCTAGAATTTACTCAGAATGGTGCCAAAATCAAAAAACATCCAGCAAGTGGCAGTTTTGTGGACAGAAATGCTTTGTTGATGAGAGAGGTCAACAAAGAATGGCCAGACTGGTTCGAACTGACAAAGTCTACAGTAACTCAGATAATTACTCTGTGCAATTGTGGTGAGAAGAATATCATCTCTGAATGCTATTCTGAGATGCGGGTTGCTGCTGTTTTGGTGACACGAGGGGGAGCTACACAATATTAGGCAGGTGATTTTAATGTTGTGGCTGATCGGTGTATAGAAACGTGATTCTACAAGATCAGATCTTTGCCACAAATTAAATATGATGTCTACCCTGACTATGGTCCATGGAAAGATTGCTTATGAAAGTAGGAGAAATAAACACTTTGAGATTATAAAATCTATCTAACAGTCCATAATACATTACTGCGAAAATGCGAAGTACCAATCTAAGCAATAAATATGCACTCAGTATAACAATACGATTTGGAAAAATGATTTAAGAAAGCAGGATGAAAGAATTTCCACCGTGTCAGATGTTAGAATTGAGGTGAGCTCACAATATCCACTTGTGTATTTACAAAACCCTTTTATCAGCCATGCAAGGCATCTTCATCTCAAGTGATAAAATAATTTGCTTGTGTATAACACCTCTCTGCTAAACAACAGATACAAAGATGATGGAGAAGAGTAAGCTGTCCGACATGGACCAGAAATAGATCTGTATTTCCAAGGCTTTTTATTTTCTGATGCTATTCCATTAGGGTGCTTGTGATGAGAGTTTGCTTTGGACAATACTGTTTTCACATCATACTCAAGCTCTTATTACTACTCCTTTCAAAGATGAAAAGACTCGTTAAAGGGATATTTCACTCAAAGATTCAAACGCTGAAATTATTTGCTCCAGTCCCATATGTCTTTCTTTCTTAATTGTTAAAAAAGGAGATGTTAAGCCAAATGTTAGCCTCAGTCACCATTCACTTTGACTGTATGTAAAAAATGCAGTATAAGTGCAAGGTGACTGAGGCTTAAATTCTGCATAACATCTTCTTTTGTGTTACACAGCACTAAGTAAGTCATATGGGTTTGAAAAAACATGAGGGCTGATAAATGAAGTCAGAATATTAATTTTGGGGTGTACTATCCCTTTAAGAATGGTATTTTTCACTTCACGGATCACTCTTCTGAGACCCATTTGTAAAAGTTTGAGCCTTTTCCAAAGTCAAGGACCATCCCCAAAGAGAATTGCTTGTCCTGTTTCGTTTTGGCTTTAATTGCAGCCTAAGGTTATGTGTTATGTCTCTATTTCGTCTCGAACAGAAGAATACTTGAGGGAATTCTGAATTGAGCTTTATAGTTTACTCATTAATCTGCAGTGCCGGAAGGTAATCAATTACTGAAGCACTATGGATCTCTTGTAGCCTGAAGAACTATCATTACGTTAAGGAATGAAGCTGAAGTTAAAATAAGGGATATCGCTTGTCTCTATACATATTCTAATTTACAGAGACTGTATGTCGAAATATAAACCAGTTAGCTAGCTAATGCTAGTTGTAATAAATAATTAGTTTATTCATTGCTTGATAACTTAAAGAACATTTAATTTTAGGCACACACAAAACACACTAGCAGTTAGCTAGCTAATGCTAGTTGCAATAAATAATGAATTTCTTCTTTGATCATAAGTAAAATAACATCTTAAGTTAGGTATTCACTACACTAGCAGTTAGCTAGCTAATGCTAGTTGCAATAAATAATTAATTTCTTCTTTGATCATAAGTAAAATAACATCTTAAGTTAGGTATTCACTACACTAGCAGTTAGCTAGCTAACGGCAATAAATAATTAGTTTAATCATTGCTTGATAACTTAAAGAACATTTAATTTTAGGCACACACAAAACACACTAGCAGTTAGCTAAATTGTTAAAAGATTTACTGAGAGATTCGGATCATTCACTCTTGTTAACTAGATGTTAACTAATGTAACAGCTCTTATTTGCTAGTACAGTGAAAAAATACACTGACTAACTCAACTTTGCTAAGCCCCTATTAGTCCTGTGATCTCTTTGTCATTACAAAATCTTGATCTCTACAAAAACCTTGCACAGTTTTATTATAACCTTATACTTTTTTTTTTAAAGATCAACAAACTATTTTCCAGGATATTTGAGAAAGTAAACTACATAACAAAAAGCCTTTCCAAGATGCATGGTAACCTTTCTATTAGAAAAAAAATAAAGATCACTTTTGTTGATTAAAAACAGTACAAAAATAAATAATAAAAAAAAACCTGGCCACCAGCAGTAGCCTGACTGCATTTCACACTAAAAGTGAAACCATGTCTCACTTAAGTTTACAGCTGCCAAGGGGTTTTGGCCACATAGTAATGGACTGTAATCTGTGATAAATAAGCAACTCTGTGTGCGCCAGAAGTAATGGACATTGAGTATAACCTGGAGTCGACCCTGACACGCACAGGCAGAGTGCAACACCAACAAGAACTAAAACTTCATGAATTGCAAAGCAAAACGACTCGGTTACTAACGTAACCTCGGTTCCCTGAGTGGAGCGAACGAGTATTGCATAAGTAGCTTACGCTATGGGAAAACTCAGTTTCTCTAGAAATATTGAAGTCTTTATGTAAAACGCATTGCAGCTGCACAGCAGACAGCAATGAGCGAGGCAGCTCGGTCATTAGCTGTGCTGCAGCAACTTGCTCGAACCAATGACGGGGCGACTCTGAACGCGCGACCAATGGGCGCGTGCTCGGCCACAGCGCTCAGAGCCCGCCAAGATGGGCGTGGCTTAGGGCTATATATTAGGCGCCCGTCATGAGAGTTCTTTAGGTTCAATCGACAGAAGGCGAACTGACCAAGCACTAGCACGGCAGCTTACGCAATACTCGTTCCCTCCTCTCAGGGAACCGAGGTTACGTTAGTAACCGAGTCGTTCCCTATTGAGAGGTCTCTCCTATTGCGTAAGTAGCTTACGCTATGAGAACACCATGCAAAACGCCGTGCGTGCTGACTTCGCTCTATAAAGCCAGAGGCAGATGCCTGAGCCTTAAAGCAAAGTGATTATTCCACGAGCCGGCCAACGGCGAGCTACATTATGGGATAGTATAGAGCGCCTTCCAAGGTGGTCCATGGTGGGGTGCTCATAGTACAAACACAAGCACATATCTTATGTACTGAGTTTTTTATGTACTGATATGCATAAAAAATCCTTTAAGTCAGTCAGAGACGGACCTATAAGGGAGGAGATAATGCTCAGCATATACATACTCCAGTCCATTCTATAGTCAGGCTGATAGAATGTTGGAATGCAATGAGGGGACCTGTAGGTTATAAAACCTGATAAATGTCGAAGGTGAGGCCCAGCCTGCCGCCGCGACAAATATCTTCAATGGGTATCCCACTCGACCACGCCCACGAGGAGGCCATGCTCCTCGTAGAGTGAGCTCTGACGCCTAAGGGGCATTGAAGGCCCTTGGCTTCATAAGCCAGCGCTATAGCATCCACTATCCAGCGCGATATTCTTTGCTTTGAAACTGCGAGACCTTTAGTGCGGCCGCCAAAGCATACGAATAATTGTTCCATCTGTCTGAACAGGGCAGAACGTTCCAAATATACTCTGAGCGCCCTGACCGGGCAGAGTAAATTAACGTCGCTTTCGTCTGCTGGGGACCATGCATGGACGGCCCACAGATCGGGGCGGGGATGAAGAATCATCCCGTTGGCCTGCCTGAGGAGGTCTAGCCTCAACGGAATCGGCCATGGGGCAGATTGCATCATCTGCACCAGTTCTGGAAACCACGTTTGGTTTTTCCAGAGTGGGGCTACCAGGAGCACTGCACATTTCACTTCCCTGATCCGACTGATGAGCTGAGGTAGCATCGCGATCGGGGGAAAAACATACAAGGGGCGGCTCGGCCAGACTTGGGCGAGCGCGTCCGTGCTCTTTGAGAAGAAAAGGGGGCAGTGCGCATTTTCCCTGGAGGCGAAGAGGTCGACCTCTGCCTCGCCAAAGGTTTGCCATAACCACTGAACCGTCAGGGGGTGGAGAGACCATTCTCCTGGGAGAACCTTGTCTCTGGACAGCATCTCCGCTCCCTGGTTCAGGGTGCCTGGCACATGCGCTGCTCTCAGTGAGCGCAGGTGGTGCTGTGACCATAAGATGAGCTCTCTGGCCACAGAGTGCAGGGAGCTCGACCTGAGTCCACCCTGGCGATTTATATACGAAACTACCGTCATGTTATCTGTTCGGACCAGGACGTGTTCGTTTTTCAGGTACGGAAGCAGGGCTCTGAGAGCCAAGGCGACCGCTTTCATTTCCAGACAGTTTATATGTAGGCGCTTTTCCGGGTTTGACCAAAAGCCGGAGACAGGCCTGCCCTCGTAAAGGGCCCCCCATCCTATTTTGGAGGCATCTGTCGTGATAATTTTTCTCCGCGTATTCACGCCCAGACTCACGCCGGTTTGATACCAGTTGACGGCTTTCCAGGGCGTCAGGGCTTTTATACAGCCGTGATTCGCTCTGATCAAAAAGTGGCCCGAGCGCCACGCGTGAGTGGGGACACGGCTCTTGAGCCAGCGCTGGAGAGGACGCATGTGCAACAATCCTAGCTGGAGTACAGCTGATGCCGAGGCCATGAGACTGAGCATTCTTTGAAATCGTTTGACGGGAGCGCGTGCGCCCGTTCTGAATGATGTTGCAAGGCGTCGAATAGAGCGAGCGCTCTGATGAGAGGTGCGCTGTCATCTGCACTGAGTCTAGCACTATTCCCAGAAAAGAGATATTCTGGCTGGGGGATAGCACGCTCTTTGCAAAATTGATTCTCAGACCCAGGCATTCTAGATGGCTGATAATCCAAGATCTGTGCGTCGTTAACTGACCCTCTGATTGTGCTATGATTAGCCAATCATCGAGGTAATTCAGTATTCGCACTCCCCGCTGTCTCAGGGGGGAAAGTGCCGCGTCCATACATTTCGTGAATGTACAGGGGGCCAATGATAGGCCGAATGGTAGTACTGTGTACTGGTATGACTGTCCCTCCAAAGTGAATCTCAGAAAAGGCCTGTGATGAGGCGCTATCGGAATGTGAAAGTAAGTGTCTTTCAAATCCACTGATAGAAACCAATCCCCGGGGCGAACTTGCGCGAGGATATGTTTGGTTGTTAACATTCTGAACGAGCGAATCATTAAAGCTTTGTTCAGATGTCTGAGATCTAGGATGAGGCGGAGGCCACCGTCCTTTTTCGGGACGAGAAAAAAGCGGCTGTAAAAACCCGCCTCACTCATAGAGGGAGGAACAGTTTCTATAGCGCCCTTCTCTATCAGTTTGAGCACCTCTGTGCGTAGAACATGTGACAAATCTTTCACTAAAAAACGGGGTGGTCTGCTAGCGAATTGAAGTGAGTAACCGTGTTTTATTATGTTCAAAACCCATTTCGGCATGTCGGGGATTTTTTCCCAGGCTTTTGCTGGCACAGATATGGGCTGAATGCTGGCTGGGGGCGTGTCGCAGTGACGTATGGGCCCCACCGGCAAATTGCCTTGTGCTAACACTGAGTTTACAGCTCTCAGAGGCGCAGGTGCGCGCTGAGCAGCCGTGTTGAGTGCCGAGTGCAGGGGTGCGTGTGAGAGTACAGGCACGCGCGCTATCTCCGAAATGCTTGCAGCATGAGTCGGAGAAATGCTTGAAACTGTATGGACAGAGTTTTCAGGTGGGGGTGCATACATCGTAATAGGCACGCCGCCACATTCATAAAGCTTCCCGCTCTTAGCGGGAGTCTCTTGGCTCGCGCATCACCTCTGTGATGTTTGCAGCATGAGACAGAGAACTGTTTGAAACTGTATGGGCAGCTTAAGGGTGGGGGTGCATATACTGTAGTAGGCACGCGCCACTTTCATAAAGTCTTCCGCTCGCGGCGGGGGTATTTTGGCTATGCATACAGTGTTTGTGTGTAGGGGTGCATACATGGCAGCAGGCACGCGCGCTACTTTTATAGTATTTCCCGCTTTTACTGGGGAAGTGTTTATAACTGTGGGAACAGTGCTTGTGTGTAGTGGTGCATACATGACAATAGGAACACGATCTACATTTATGGAGCGTCCAGCTGAGCTGGGGAAGTATTCGGCACTGTTTGGACAGTATTGATATGTGGGAATGCGCACTTTAGTGTGGACACGTGACCCCCTTAGTGACACAGGCAGAAAATGTGCTAACACTGAGCTTACAGCTCTCAGAGGCGTGGGCGCGCGCTGAGCAGCTGTGTTGAGTGCCGAGTGCAGGGGTGCGTGTGAAATCACAGGCACGCGCGCTATCTCCGTAATGCTCGCAGCATGAGCTGGAGAAATGTTTGAAAACTATATAGACAGTGTTTACGGGTGGGGGTGCATACATTGTAATAGGCACGCGCGCCACTTTCATAAAGCTTCCCGCTCTTAGCGGGGAGTTTCTTGGCTCGCGTGTCACATCTGTGATGCTCGTGGCATGAGCTAGAGAACTGTCTGGAACTGTATGGGCAGTGCTTATGGGT
This sequence comes from Xyrauchen texanus, assembly GCF_025860055.1. NCBI lineage: Eukaryota > Metazoa > Chordata > Actinopteri > Cypriniformes > Catostomidae > Xyrauchen > Xyrauchen texanus. Next base: position 8,624,405 of record NC_068290.1, on the reverse strand, counting down.
GGGGGTGCATATACTGTAGTAGGCACGCGCGCCACTTTCATAAAGCCTCCCACTCGCGGCGGGGTTTTTGGCCATGCATACAGTGTTTGTGTGTAGGGGTGCATGCATCACAGCAGGGGAAGTGTGTATAACTGTGGGAACAGTGCTTGTGTGTAGTGGTGCATATATGACAATAGGCACACGATCTACATTTATGGGGCGTCCAGCTCGAGCTGGGGAAGTATTTGGCACTGTTTGGACAGTATTGATATGTGGGAATGCGCACTTTAGTGTGGACACGTGACCCCTTAGTGACACAGGCAGAAAATGTGATTTCTGTGTGTTGCCGTTAAAACGGCGTTTGATTGCAGGTGAGCGAGTTCTGTGACTGACCCATTGACTGCTGTACAGACATTTCCAGCTGCCTATAAGGGGACTGGGTAATGTTTTACACTTTTTGGAGACGGGAGGCGCCGCCCTGGCTCGCTGCTGCTGCTGAGGCGGTCTCTGGCGGCTCTGTGACGAGCTGGAGCGCTTGGGCAGGAAGTGACGCATAGCCTGCGAATCCTTCCGAGCTTCAGTGAAGCATTCAGTGAACTCTCTTACCGTTTTAGACAGGATGCGGACGATCTCTGAGTCCATGCTGGTGCCCGTGCTCGTGTCCGCTAATGTCGACGGCGCGGGGTCGAAGGTCGAGCCCGGCCAGTTGTCGGATGCAGCGTCAATGGAAAGGCTGTCATCCTTTTCACCGTCGTCCCCTGACGCGCCGAACGAGACGAGACCCACCGCTCTGTAGGAGGGGTGCTGGTCCGCCTGCGTTGAAATGGACTGGCGGCGGGGAGTTCTCGGGTAGTGGTGAAGCACGCGGGGACTGGCCCGGCGTGACGTCACTGAAGTCCGCGTGTTCTGGCGAAGGCCGAACCCGGCCAGTCGTCGGATGCAGCGTCAATGGAAAGGCTGTCATCCTTTTCACCATCGTCCCCTGACGCGCCGAACAAGACGAGACCCACCGCTCTGTTGGAGGGGTGCTGGTCCGCCTGCGTTGAAATGGACTGGCGGCGGGGAGTTCTCGGGTAGTGGTGAAGCTCTGCTCTGGCGGCCTCCGTGAGCGGCGCTTTTTCTTGCGCGGCTCGAACAGAGGGGACGGCAGCACGGTGGTAGCAGGCTCGTTCGCGGCGAAGGCGGCAAAGCGAGCGCACAGCTCGGTGAGGCCCAGGGAGTCACATTCGGGGCATCCGCCTCGAGTGAGAGCAGCTTCTGCGTGGTCAGGTCCCAGGCAGCGAGTGCAAATGATGTGACGATCCCCGTCAGGAAGAGGGCCTCTGCACGAGGCGCAGGCTGAAGGCATTTGCAACAACGCCTTGAAAAATTACTCTTTTACTCAATCAAAAAGCGTCGCAGAGGCGAGCGCTTGAAGTAAAAGGATATAGCGATGCGCGCCGGATGGCATAGCAGAAGGCTTCGAAGGCGGCTGAAGGCGCAGGCGTCCTCTTAGCGGTCCTGCTGTAGGCTTTTCGACGGCGGGCGAAAGACTCCAACAATCCGGAGGATCCAGCGAAGAGAAGGTCTTTGCTGAAGGAGATTAAATCTAAAGAACTCTCATGACGGGACGCCTAATATATAGCCCTAAGCCCATTGGTCGCGCATTCAGAGTCGCCCCGTCATTGGTTCGAGCAAGTTGCTGCAGCACAGCCAATGACCGAGCTGCCTCGCTCATTGCTGTCTGCTGTGCAGCTGCAATGCGTTTTACATAAAGACTTTAATATTTCTCGAGAAACTGAGTTTTCCCATAGCGTAAGCTACTTACGCAATAGGAGAGACCTCTCGATAGGGAACCCAAGCTGCATTGCTAAAGCCAATCTCCTCTGTGAATGTAAAAGTTCATAATGGCAATGTGGGGAAGGGCCAAAGTATCATAGCTTTCACGGATAATATCTTATACTGTTTCCTGAGAGAAAACTATACTGGAATTTGGGTTAAGTTATGTAACCTATCTTAATGTAAATATGCATTTAAAGACATATTCACCTAATAAAGCCTCAGTACTTGACTTGTGATTGTCTCCTAAGTAGCATACTTTTTGTAGTGCCGTGCATCACAACACTTAAAGAGGACAACATCCAAAATATATATTTTTTTTAATTGTTTGGTGTTTGCATGTCATGTACCCCAAATTCATCTTCCTTTTAGTTTGGTACCGGTTGAAATATATTGGCTGAACAAAATCAAAAGGGCGCAGGAGCGAATCTCTACTAAGATAACATAAAAGAATGAGAGTGCAAAAAGGAAATATATTTCTGTTAACAGGAGAAGGTGAGGTGCTGGTAAAACATGAAGGGTTTTCGGAGTGCAATATTTTTGCAAACCAAGATTTACGTGCCGCTTTCTATGGCTTGCCGCAGTTTCCCGTTGAAATAGACACTACAGGCTTTAAAACAACAAAGCGTTTTATTGACTGTCATACAAATAACGATAACTATGGCTGTTTATAACTTTATAAACACCTATTTTCTGCTCTATTAATCACACATTGCTATGTTATGATATCAAAACACTTTTACTCTATCAAATCATTTGAAAAAACAATATATTTTATTGCTTGCATTACAGACCCACTTACAATTAAACACTTATTCCAATGTGATTAACTTCTGCGGTAGCTCACCTGATAAAGTGTTGGACTTTAGACTCAGAGACAAGCCTCGAGCTTAGCCAAGAACACTCGGAGTGAAAGTGAAGCAAAAGTGGCACTGAATGGGTGTTTCTGCAACTACGGGAATTTTTAAGTCCCATCAGTGAAATTTTAGATTTATGTTCAAATTTGTCATATGATGCTTGATAAATATAAACAGTGTCATTACACACATTGACACATTGAGGAAATGAGAAAAGACCCAGACAGATATGAAGAGTGTTACAAAAAAGAAAGGAAAATGTGCAGATAAAGAGTGTCTCTTAACTGACGAAAAGAGAGAAAAGAAGACAGTAGAGGATAAATACAAGAAACCAGAGGGCAAAACACAAAATACTGCAGGCCTCAAATCAGTTTGTTGCCACACAACACACACACATACCCAGAAGCCTTACCTGTGAATGAAGCTTGTTATGACTTACTTGTTGCTCCTCGAGGACCTGCTGCTGTCTCACCTAATGTGACAGCTGCTCATGAGAGGGGGCGTAAAAAAGAGGCAATCAAAGATGTACAAAGAACTCACAGATGCAAAGTACAAGCTGAAGAAGGCACTAGCCTCAGTCGAAATATACAGGAAGTATTGTTTCAGGCTTTCAAAGTAACTGAGCCCAACAGACTCACCCCAAACCAATGCTCGCCACAAGAGTCTCACGTACCAACGCCAAATTAAAAGGGGTTTACTGTTCCATAATGTCATTATGTCAGAGCTAAAAAGAGAGCAGCAAGTCACTGATTTTCCAGGAAACAATTTCTGATGTCAACGAGGTGCTGATTGGTAAATGGTGTGTCGTTCTGTATGACAATGACCCTTATCCAGGCATCATCCAAGATGTTGATACTAAGGGTTGTGCTTTGGTCAAAACAATGCACAGGGTTGGGGCCAATAGGTTTTATTGGCCAATGAAGGATGATGCGATCTGGTACACACGTGAGAGTGTGGTTGGGCTTGTGCCAGAACCAAAACCAGTGACATCAAGGCACATGATGCTTACTGACTCAGTTTGGAAGGAACTCTGTTCTCGTTTTAATTAGTTACTGAACATGTACCAAAAGCCTCAAAGTCGCAATGAGATTACATCCTCAGTCTGAAATGAGAAATAGTTGGGCTTGGTACACAAATGTAATGTTGTGGTGAGATGCTGTTAGTGTTATGGGTTTGTGTTAGTGTTGTAGTATTAATGTTCATGCCACATCAACTTTAGGCCATAATATTTTTGAAACATGAAATTCAGTTTGACCCAGCCTTTACTGCAATACCTACACTCTCTTTGACACATGTAATACCTTCTGTTTTTGTCTGTTACTGTTGTTCTCTACAGTAGCCTATTGTTAAGGTTACATTATTAACATGTACCATTAACATTGTGTCCTTACCGACACAAGATGTCATAACTTAACTATGCTTTATTTGAATTCTTATTCTGATTTTTATTTGCAAATGCGGATGGCTTCGGGTTGTCCTTTGGCATTCCACAGAAGAAACAACGCCATACAGGTTTGGAATGACACGAGGGTGAAGTAAATGATGACTACTTAATGACATTTTCATTTTGGGCGAACTATTCCTTTAAATAAAGCTCTTTTTGATGGAATAATTAATTAGTTCTGAGAAATCGGTTCAAAATTGTCTTTTTAGGAGCACAACCGCACTTGTCTTATCAACAAACATAATATTTTTGTCAAGTTATTGCTAATATGCCTATTTACAGCAACCACATTTTTTAAAAGTTAGGCCTAGTATCAAGACATTTTAAAGTAGAATTATGTCTTAAATAAATTATCAAATTATAATAACAGAATGCACACCTAAGCATCCCAATACACCCAGTAGCCTAGACAGAGATTTAGGTGTTGATATTGTCTACAAGTTGTTCACCATTCAGACATTGTCTTCAAACATGCACTTGTACATACAGTACGTATATATATATAATAATTTTGTGTTATTGTGTATATATATATATATATATATATAGGCCTATACTTATCTTTTCTATTCTCTATTTATTTGTATTGATTTCTTGGTTATTGTCTCTGTCTTGTTGTTGTATTTTTTGTGCACTGGAAGCTTCTATCACCAAGAAATATTCCTTGCAATAAAGCTCATACTTATTCTCCATTCAAACACTTGCTGGAACAATACTGCATTTATTTGTAGGTCTGTCGAGACTTCACCTTTTTAAAAACATGTATGTGAATAACAGGGCATGTTGAGCACACAGTGCCCGCAGCTCACTCACCGCTCAATGTCATTTCTAGAATGATGATTTATTCAATAGCTTTCATGAAGCGCGAGCGACAAAAACGACCAGCTTGTACTCCCATGAAATCCATGCTCAGGTTTGTGTTTGAATTAATCATTCATGCATGTCAATTATTAAGGCATGCATGTCATTCGGATAGCAAAAGCATTAGTATTTTTCAAAACAACAATAAACAACATGCAGAGAAATTGATAAACATCTGCCCTGCATCCTAGTAAGGAAAGGCACAGCGCGAGATATAGTGTAATATATAGAATGCGTAATATAGCCTAGAACTGGTAAAATTATATAAATATATAATAATATAATATTTATTAAATATGTAGGATAACTACCAGAGTGTAACTCTAATTCTAGAATAGAGCAATGATTTTTATTTTTTTTAAAGCCATGAAAGTTTTTTTATTTTTACGTTTGTTTTATGTTGTGCACAATGTTTTCCCATTTAAACTTTCTTCAACATTACATCAATAATCAGCCTAATTAGATTGAGAACCGTAGTGTGCCAAAGCGCGTCAGTAAGTTGTGGTAATCTTGAAATATACACACAAAATATAGCAAAAATAAAATATTTAGGTTGCAACTCACTTATTTAAAGTTAGTTCCTTGCCTGGTTTTAAACGGGCTCCAGTGGTTGTCCAATCTGAGCTCATTTGAAGAGAAGCGCGCGCCGATGTTTGCTTGTCGCGCGCCGATATTTAGCGTCTCTGAGCATATAAACGGACAATATGACGACGACTTGAAGGTCTTTAACACGTTTCAGTGTATAATCACGTCCTATGACGTCGTGCAACCCGTGTTGGTTATTCCATCCAGTCCAGCCCGTTCACCCTCTCCAAGCGACGGGAAGACTTTTAAACGCGAGCAGCAGCAGCCTGCATCAGATGAAGGTGTGCTGATGGGGATGCTGAAACAAAGCGCCTGATGACAGATGCATTGGTAGACGAAACACAGAAGCCTGAGCGAACGCGTGATTCACACATGCCCCGTCCCCCTTTCTCTTTCCAAATGTGTGCAGCGAACAAATGCATTATAACGCGCATTTCATCAAAGCGTTTAACATGGAATGCTGCTTAAAATCTCATGCAATTGTTGTTACAATGCAGTTGTGAATCAATTCAGAATAATTATACGAATGACTTTTGTGATGCAACTGTACAGTAGGATACCCAGCATAAGTGTTTTACATTAGTAGACTAATTGTTCAGTTAGTTTGTTCAGTTAGTTTTAACTGAAGAATTAATGTCATTGCTTTTTGAAATGATAAGATTCACATTTTTATCTTATAACCCCTTTAAATATTGGCCCCATTCACTTCCATTGTAAGTGGCTCACTGTAACCTTGATTTTAGCTTTTTATAAAGATAAAGAGGGAGCAGATGAAATGCCACAAATGCTGTAGATTGAGCTGAACTTTTACAGTTTAATAGCAAAATGTAAAGACTCATCATTGCAAAGGGGGTTGGAACTACTGCAGAAGTTTCAATAGGTGCCATTATTGTTCAAGATTTTTTAATATATATTATTTGGTAAAACACAGCTTTAGCTAAATAAACAATTGTGCCATTTTCAACCAGTCAGGTTGTACTATATCTGGAGCTTGCACCTATCCTAACCATCTCACTTGCAATAAAAGGTAAGCTCTGCCCATGCAGGAAACTTGCTAAAGGGCACAATGGTGACAGAACTGGATTTTGACCTCAGAAACCCTTCAGTTGATGTATCATCCATCCTTGGAATAGAACTCGCAGCCATTGCATTAGCAGGTTGAATGTTTAATTGCAAGGCAACCACTATCTCGCCAACTAACACTAGAAAACCATTTAAAATTCACTCCTTTATACATGTTCAACCTCTCATTGTGATATTTAAATAAATGTGTGTGCTTATACTTGAGATATCATTAACATTTCATTAGGTATTTGTGTAACCTTAACAGAAAGATGTTCCTTTGTTCTACTTTCCTTTAGAAAATAGGACAGTGGCAGTACCATTATTGTATCAGCTAATTCCATTTAAATAAATTATTACCATATTCATAAGTAGTCATTAAGCAAATGCTTTTATCTGGGTGACTTCCAGCACACAGGGAACAACCTGCAGTAAAATGCTTTGCTCAGGGTCATGTCAGCAACCTGCAGGTTACCAGCCCTGCTTTTAGCCACTGTGCCACTCCACTATAGTTTTTTGTACATGGTAACATGGTCATATACCATGGAATTAGTATGGTACTCCAAGGTACTTTAAATATTATGTATTCTCTTCTTTGGACCATAGTGTTCCTAATAAAGTGCTAAGTGAGTGAGTGAGTGAGTGTGTGTGTATGTAGTACCATGGTAATTTCTGTGTTTCTATGTGTCTGTATAAACAACATGAACACATCATAATTTGGTAGCTATTGTTATATTGTTATATGCCTTTAGAACACACACTGTTTGAGGAAATATATCATAAAACAGCTATGTTTCATTCATTTAATCTGCAAATAAAACTGGCCACTGTCACTATAAACCTGTTTGTTTTTTCTGTTCCATGGTCCACATATTAAGGTTGAGAAAAGACAGGAGACACCATAATTGGACACCACTGGGCCGAACTCTGCAGGAGTCCAGAGAAGGCCACACTTTGATGGGACAGGGATGATCAGCAAGGGACGTGCACATGGGTCAGCATGATGCTATAGAGAGGTCACCAGAGTGACAAGCTATAATGACCTCTGATTACCTGTTTTTGATCTCAGCAGCTTTTCAACTGTATGAACTACCTCTGTTGAGTTGGCAGTGGTGTCACAGAGCAGACGTCTGTGGTAATAGGTACTGTTGTGACACATTTCAACCTTAATTTAACAGGGTAAATCAAGCAATTGTTTTTAAATATTTAAACAATGTAAATTAAAATCAGTATACTTTGTGTCATATTACCACTGCTGAAATGGGGTGTCAAATAGAGTTGCAGAGGGAGTGTCTTAATGACCTGCAAAGGCTGTGATTTAATGAGATAAATATATAGTTTGCAAGTGCTGTGCACTTCATAGTGAATAGATATTTTTTAAGAATGTGTGAATGTAAATGTGAAGCCGGCTGCTCATACCAAGGAGCTCTAAAACACCATCACCATTGTGCACTCTGTTTGTAGCAGATGACAGCTAGCACATCGCTATTTAATAATCGGTTTAATAATCACTCTGGGTCAGGTAGCAATCTGCTTTTCCAGACTGAGAAGCTACCATCAAAAACACACAGAAACACTCCAAAATAAAAGCTTCCACCAAAATAAAAGCTCCATTTAAATGGAAAAAAGGATAACAGAAATATATCACTATTGCATATAATTATGTAGGCAGTGGTGGCGTAGTGGTCTAAAGCAGTAAACTGGTAAGCAGAAGGTTGCCGGTTCAATCCCCACAGCCACCACCATTGTGTCCTTGAGCAAAGCACTTAACTCAAGGTTGCTTGGGGGCAATTGTCCCTGTAATAAGTGCACTGTAAGTCGCTTTGAATAAAAGTATCTGCCAAATGCATAAATGTAAATGTAATACTGTTATACTACTAATAATAAATCAATAATGATGATGTTATATATAAGCAATATCTCCCATCTGCTATGCTCTGTTTGTGCAGCACTTTATTTGACAAAATATAACTCCAGTGTTGTATTTTGTAGTTTTTGCTGTGAGGTTCTGTATAAAAGCTCTTAATTTGGTAAAAACAAAACAGGTATTGGAATCGGTGAGTACCGAAAAGGAAGTATCGGTACTTGTACTTGTTCTCTAAAATGTTTTATCCATTGCAAGAATAATATTTGCCAGCAGCACATTTTCACACACACTATAGTGTACCTCCAAGCATTGAATTACTATTAGAGTGCAGAACAGTTCCTAGGTATTATTTCTTGTAGCTCAGCTGGTCAGCATGGTGCTAGAAATGCCAAGGTCATAGGTCAAACAAATACTGATAAATGTATATCTTGAATGAACTGTAAATCGCTTTAGATTGAAGCATCTGCCGAATGATTAATGTAACAGCTCTCCAAGTGCAAAGTTTTCAGTTCTATTTTATCATGTTATTTTACTAGTTGACATTCAGCTCTTGTGTATGTATTTTCCATTTGAAACAAACAATTTTAAAAGGGCAAAAGCATCCAAAGGTCCAGGGACGTTTATTGTGATTAATATTGTGTTAAGCTCAGGGCTTTGTGTGGTGTATTTCAATTTTCCATTACAGCTCAAGTTAAAAGGTAATTTCTCATAAATCTGACATCACAGTGCAAGTTAATTGTACACTACAAGTTTGAAACAAGGAAACTGTCTGATATACTAATCTGTGGATTATGGGATATTCAATGTCCTATTTTGGTTTTGGTAGGCTAATATAGAGATTCATAGGGTTAATATATATTATTTTCTTTTGGCAAGATTATTAGCAAATAACAACTTATATGGAAGTACAGAAAATGCACAACTTTTGCTTTATTTTATGGTACTTTTTTGGTCCTTTTTGGAGCTCGACAGTGTAAATCACAAATTGTTTGGTGGGGTGGAAATGACGTGACAACTGCAGGATGGTCAATTTATTTGAATTAATAGAATAATTTCCAGACAATAAATATTGAAGTGGTTTATGTTTTTTCACTATTTGTTTAGATTATCGTAGTTTTAAACATGTAATAATTGGTATTATTATAATGGGTTAAAGTTAAACTTGAAAGTCTAAAAGACAAAGCTGAAAGAGTCAAATCTGTCCATATAATGCATTTGAAAAGTACAAAAAATAAATATTTTTTAAAAACCTGGTGAAACATTTCCAAGTCAGTTATAATGTGTCTTTCAAATAACAAATAGAAAAATTTTGAAATCTGTTTGTTTGAATAAAAATCAACCCCTGGGACATTCAGTACATTTCGTTCAGCCTTTATGAGTACACTAGCATACTGGTGCCCTCTAAGCTTTAAGACATAGAATAAAAGCCACAAAAGTCCAATTATGATTTCATGTTGTCTATTCTAAGCAGTATCCAGTAAAAAAAATGCATAATTTTGAGAACAGGAACCGTGTCATAGTTGCTTGAAATATGGAAGTGTTTGTCGCAATTTTGTTTTTAAACACAATGATTCGAAGAGGCAAAACAAATCTGCCTCCCAAAGATGTTGGTCTAATCCTGCTATTACCATGCCTTTTAAAACTCAGGGAGTCTTGATATTCACTCAACAACACAGCGAGAAGCACAGCCTCTCCGAAATCTCTCCATCACAGTGAAATGTGGCCCCTAATGCAGCTTCATGTCCTTCTCAATCAAGCCTAAATAGCCCATCACAATGACCGTGCGTGCCTAAATGCTGGAAATAGCTCTATTACAGTCTCAGCCTTCAAGGGGTCCCTTTGAATGATATGGAACTATTTCTTCCATCTGTAGCCAGATACATTAAAATTGAATAAGCGAGATGGAGAGTGAATTGGAGAGGAAGAGAGAGAAAGAGAGGGCGGGAAGCAAGGGTAGATAGCAATCAAAACCAGAAGTGAAAGATGATTTGTATTTTGATTAGCTGCTACAATCTCCATAATTACAACGATGACCTGGTGGACACTTTAGCGGCTTCATCTCCCTGCGAAAACACATATTACAGGGACTTATGCAGAGGTAAGTGACACAAAGAGACATGCCCCCATGTACAAGCACAGATGTGACTCTGATGAGGCGGTTTGTTTTAAAGGCATTTTGTCCGATTAGCTTAGTTCAGGTGTGCAGAGCTACTCACTACATTAAAGCAGCAAATTAAAATCTGCTTACAAAGTTAAATGTCTTGGCATGTTTGGAGTATTTCATAAGTAAATGGGTAGTTCTTTTTCATAATGCTTAATTCTTATTAGAGTTTAGTGACTTTTAGTCAATGTGTGTTTGCTTTGAGGCCACATGCTTGTGCACACATAAACATTGACAAAATTTACTTTTTACAGATATATATTGTAATATAGTAATGCCTTCGAGTCACAATAGTGCGGTGCAATAAAATACAGAATTTGATTGTAAATTGGTCCTTAAAATCAATAATAATAATTATAAAAAAAGTAAATTATATTTATATTTAAAGCCCAGTGAGAACACAAAACTCCATAAGACGTTGGTTTATGTAGAAAAATAACCTTTTGGGGGAAACCAAGCTCATTCTGGGGGCCAGTTCCCCTCTGGCCAATCACATTTGTTCGGGAATCGGACTTCACTGGTCGCGCTGTACGTTTCGCGCTGTAGATTCAAAAGAACGGACTCATAAAGGCCCCGATATACAGTACTTCTGTAGACGTTTTTATTCATTCTTCATTCAGGGGTAAAAGACGTTCTAAACAGCCGAGCAACGGTATACAGTTTCCGAACATGGTCACACCACTGTGGGAGGTGATTAGAAGGTATTAGAGGCGTTAAGAATATGAGGACATTCAGAAAAACCTTAACTAATGTGACATTATAATGTGTTATCAGTGAGACTTTATGCCTCATTTTATGAGTAGAATTCACACGATGTCAGTAAAAGAAGTTGTTTTAACCGTTCGATGATGATATAAAGTAAAATATACTGATGAGCCAAAACATTATGCCTACCTGCCTTATATGCAGTTGGTCCTCCGCATGCCGGCAAAACAGCGCCAATCTGCCGAGACATGGACTGACTCATGAGAGTAATTTGTTCAGGAATCAGACTACACTGGTATTGATATATGTTTCATATGTGCGCTGTTGGTTTCAAAGTGCCGGCTCATGAGGAAAAGCTATTTACACTTGTAGCGCTGTGTGTTTTACGCTGTAAAGTCAGAAGAGGGCAGTGTTGCTGCTGAAATGCCGCTACTGGAAACAGTGTCAAAGTATTTCAGTACAGTGTTCCAGCCGCATTGCCGGAAAATTGCATGTAGGAGAACTGTTCACGGAACCGCAAGTCCTGAAGATCATACGATTCTGTTTTTTTTTTAAAAGAATGGGACTGGTTCTGAACAAGAACCAGTTCTCAACCATATTCGAGAGTGAATCAAAACTGCACTGGTCGCGCTATATGTTTTGTGCTGTAGATTCAAAAGAACGGTCTCATAAGAGGCATGTTTGTGAATCAGTGGAAGAATACACATTCAAGAACCATTAATAGAACCAAAAGTCATGAAATCATTATTTTTATTTTTTTCTTAAGAAACCATTTGTGAATAAGATGTGCAATAATGGCTGAGAAAAATATTAATGGCAAGAGCTGATTGGCATCACTTGAGTTTTGTCACTGCATAATATAAACTTGACATGTGAAGTACAGCACATTGTTCTATATGTGACCACTTTAACGCTTTCAGACATTCATGACTAATTCTAACTAGGCTAAAAGAAAGCCTGCTTTCTTGTCAAAATACCTGATGCATTAATGATTCAGCTGAGTTCTTTTGCAAATGGAACACACTTAAGGCACTGAAGGTTAATGAAAGAGAACAAATCTTGTCAGTGTCTTTGCTTCAGTCCATGTGCTTCAAAAAATACTGCAACTGCTCTTGTGAAAAGGGCAGGCGAGAGAAAAGATAGAGAGTTGCAAAGCATGACTTCAATGCCCAACAAACCAAACTCTCTGATAAGGTTCAATGATCAGAATGGCTCAATAAACATGTAATTAATGCGGTAGTTCACCCAAAAATGAAAATACGGTAATCCTTTACTCACCCTCATGCTATTTTATACCTGTATGACTTTCTTCTGAAAACAAAAGTAAAGCAGTTACCATTCACTCCTCACCTTTTTTTCTACAATGAATGTAAGATAAAAGAAAAACAAGAAAAGCTTATTTTGAGTTCCATGGAAGAGAGATAGTCATACAGGTTTGGAACAAAATAACAGAATTTATTAGAATAAAGTGAACTATCACTTTAAATGATTTAAATGACTTAATATGTCACTTTAACTTAATAAGCATAGCATATCATCATCATCACAGGCCCTGAAATTAAATCAGGTCCCTGCAGTACATTTAGTCCATTAATTATGCACCAAATGACAATATAGTAATTGATCCATTATTGCAAAGCAACTTCAACCGCTACAGAGATCATAGATTATATACTCAATATACTATATACAACAGATATATTGCATTAGTTTCTCCCTCACTGGATTCATCACTATCTCTCTTTTGTTTCCTCCTAATCACCCTCCTCCATCTGTCTCAGACATGTGAGCTGCACTACATGTGACCTCTCTGTTTGCCTGATATTCTCTTGCTCCTTAATATATATCTGCAAATATATTTAAAGGGACAGGTTACCCAAAAGCAATTTTGTCATCATTTGTTCACCCTCATTTTGTTCTAAACCTGTATGACTTTCTTTCTTATGTGGAGCACAAAGTAAATGTTAGGTTGAATGACAGTCACAACTCATTTTCATCAAATGGAAACAGAATTTTATGCCAAAGTTAATTTGAGTTTTAAATTAACTTTGCCAATTTGTTGCGTTTCTTTAATTCAAATGTTTAAGTTTTTTAAAATAAATGTTGAATATACACTGATGAGCCAAACATTATGACCACCTGCCTAATATTCTGTTGGTCCCTCATGTGCCTCCAAAATAGAGCTGATCAGCCGAGACTCTACAAGACCCCTGAAGGTGTCCTGTGGTATCTGGCACCAAGACATTAGCAGCAGATCCGAGGTGCGAGGTGGAGCTGCTGTGGATTGGACTTGTTGGTCCAGCACATCCCACAGATGCTCAATCGGATTGAGACCTGGGGAATTTGGAGGCCAGGGCAACACCTTGAAATCTTCATCATGTTCCTCAAACCATTCCCGGACAATGTGTGCAGTGTGGCACGGCACATTATCCTGTTGAAAGAGGCCACAGCTATCAGTGAATACCAATGCCATGAAGGGGTGTACCTTGTCTGCAATGATGTTAAGGTAGGTGGCATGTCAAATTGTGGTGGTGGCATGGCGTATTGGGCTAAAGCGCTGAACTGGAACTGGTAATCAGAAGGTCACCGGTTCGAACCCCACAGTCACCACCATTGTGTCCTTGAGCAAGGCACTTAACTCGAGGTTGCTCCGGGGGGATTGTCCCTGTAGTAAGGGCACTGTAAGTCGCTTTGGATAAAAGCGTCAGCCAAATGCATACATAAAAATAAATAAATAAAAATTGACGTCCACATGAATGGATGGACCCAGGGTTTCCCAGCAGAAAATTGCCCAGGGCATACCACTCCTTCCACTGGCTTGTCATCTTCCCACAGTGCATCCTGGTGCCATCACTTCCCCAGGTAAATGGCGCACATGTACATGGCCATCCACGTGATGTAAAAGAAAACGGTTCTCATTGGACCATGCAACCTTCTTCCACTGCTCAAAGTTCTGACACTCACGTGTCCATTTGTAGGTGCTTTTGACTGTGGACAGGAGTCATTATGGGCACAATGAATTGTCTGCGGCTACGCAGCCCCATACGCAACAGTGATTGCACTGTGTGTTGTGAAGCATTCTTCCCGTAACTATCATTAAAAATTCTCTCTGTAGAACCTCTGTCATTATGGACCAGATGGGATAGCCTTTGTTGACCTTGTGCATTGATGAGCCTTGGGCGCTCAACACACTGTCACCAGTTTGTGGTTTGTCCCTCCTCGGACCACTGTCAGTAGGTAACCACCACTGCTGACTGGGAGCACCCCACAAGGGGTAAGTGAACAATTTGGCCCTTATCAAAGCTTCTCAGGTCTTTAGTCCTGCCCATTTCTCCTACATGCAACACGTTGACTGCGAGAACTGATTGTTCACTTACCATCTAATCTACCCAGATTTTGACATGTGGCTTTGTTAGGAGATGATCAACATTATTCTCTTCACCATTGAGTGGCCATAATGTTTTGCCTCATCAGTGTATGTACAAGATTTTTAGATCAGTGAAAACCGTATATGAACATATATTTCATATGAGTTTAGCATATTTACCATTTCAGTATGGGGGCTGCCATAAGTGTGCAATTGTCAAGATTTTGAGGTCCGAGATTATGAAAGTTTGAGTCATGCATTATGTAACCCACGTACAGTGCTGGGAGGGTTACTTTTGAAATGTATTCTACTACAGATTACAGAATGTATGCTGTAAAATGTAATTTGTAACGTATGCCATTAGATTACTTAAGGTCAGTAATGTATTCTAAATACTTTGGATTACTTCTTCAGCACTGGCAGATTTTTTTCACTTGTTTTGACAATAAAAAAAAATTAAATATGCATAAAACAAACATTCGCTGATAAACCTAAATATCTTAAGCAATGTTGTTTCTGAAACAAGACCAATCAAATTGATGGAGTGGTGGTGGCGTAGTGGCTAAACACAGGGCTGTTAATCAGAAGGTCACAGGTTCTAACCCCACAGCCACCACCATTGTGTCCTTGAGCAAGGCACTTAACTCCAGGTTGCTCCAGGGGGATTGTCCCTGTAATAATTGCACTGTAAGTCGCTTTGGATAAAAGCGTCTGCCAAATGCATAAATGTAAATCTTGTTTTAAGGATTTTTAGATATTTTTGCAAGAAAACAATAAAACATTTTTTTTTGCCCTAATATCAAATAATATGATATCTTTCTTTTTTTTTTTTTTTTCATCACTTACACTCATCGGACAATTTAATTAATTGAAAAGATCAATCTAAATAAGGGTTCGTTTATGAATTGGATATCGATTCTTCTTTTATGAAGGGCGTCATGTGAAGATTTTCAGTGAATATTGATTTAAATTTCCATCATATGGACCACTTTTATAATGTTTTCATGGTGTTTGAATCCTTGAATCTTGAAAGCTACAGCACTGTTCAAAACATCATATGGAAGAGAGAAAATCATGCGGGTTTGGAATATTATGTAAATGTCAGAATTTTAGTTTTTGCATGAAATATCCCTTTGACTGAGAGTGACTCCCATTGTTGTGACCATGGCACTCTAGTAGCATCATTCAGTAATGTGAAGACACACTAGCAAACATTCAGACCAAAACAACATACATACGCGCGCACACACACGACACACTGAAATTCTGCTGTTTAGTTAAAAAAGCTCACTTTAATCAGTCAGTCTCAGAATATCAACATGCTAGTAGAGTTCTCTCATTCTCATTCTCTCTTACCCCTCGCTTTCTAAACACAAAGCAGCTAAATGTTATCGTTTCACAACTACGCCAACCCTGTCGACTCTGAGAACATGGGAGCAAAATTGGCTTTTCAATTATGCAAATGAATAATAAAATGTGGACAGGATAAGGCACATAAATGCCATAACAAGAAAAGGCTGCCAAGGTGTGCAAATCAAGATCTCGATTCAAAGTTTCCCAGTGCTCTGCTCTTTAAGATTTGTGAACAAGGACACAGATCTGTCATTGTGTGGCCTGAATTGAAGCTACCCAAATATCAGACGCTTGAAAATCTTGGCAGCCACTTTGACAGACAGCCACAGAGCGTCCAGCAGCCCGATGCTGCCGAGACCAAAGCCTTTGAGAATTCAGTGGATTTATTTCCCAATTTCACGCTTTGTCTGGTATTCCAAGCAGGGACAATGAAAGCCACAGTCACCTAAAAACAACCACAACTGATTTTTACCTGATTTTCAGTGTATATATATATATTAAAAAAAATGTGTACATTCACAATGGAAGTCTATTAGAATAGACATTGCACCAGACTAAACTCTCATTATTTTGATATATTATTTCATTATTTCACATTAGTATCTAATTATTTTTTAGATATTTTCTCATTATATTTGAGTGTTTCAATATTTTGAGATACTATCTCATTATTTTGAGTTTGTATCTCATTATTTTGAGATTTTATATTATTGTTTTGAGTGTTTCAATATTTTGAGATACTACTCATTATGTCGAGATATTATGTTATTATTTTGAGATACTAATCACATTATTTTGAGTGTTTCAATATTTTGATATACTATCTCATTTTTTTGAGTGTTTCAATATTTTGAGATACTATCTCATTATTTTGAGTGTTTCAATATTTTGAGACAGTATCTCATTATTTTGAGTGTTTCAATATTTTGAGATACTATCTCACTATTTTGAGTGTTTCAATATTTTGAGATACTATCTCATTATTTTGAGTGTTTCAATATTTTGAGATACTATCTCACTATTTTGAGTGTTTCAATATTTTGAGATACTATCTCACTATTTTGAGTGTTTCAATATTTTGAAATACTATCTCACTATTTTGAGTGTTTCAATATTTTGAGATACTATCTCACTATTTTGAGTGTTTCAATATTTTGAGATACTATCTCACTATTTTGAGTGTTTCAATATTTTGAGATACTATCTCATTATTTTGAGTGTTTCAATATTTTGAGATACTATCTCACTATTTTGAGTGTTTCAATATTTTGAGATACTATCTCACTAGTTTGAGTGTTTCAATATTTTGAGATACTATCTCATTATTTTGAGTGTTTCAATATTTTGAGATACTATCTCACTATTTTGAGTGTTTCAATATTTTGAGATACTATCTCATTATTTTGAGTGTTTCAATATTTTGAGATACTATCTCACTATTTTGAGTGTTTCAATATTTTGAGATACTATCTCATTATTTTGAGTGTTTCAATATTTTGAGATACTCTCAAAATAATGAGATAGTATCTCAAAACAATCTGATACTGAAAGGCACATGACGTAACCACATGCAAGTCCTGTTTATATAGAGTAAACTACATCCACAGGAAATCCACAACAAGAAGTTAATTTGCACAGAAAAGTAGTTCCAACACTTAAAGGACAATTTAAACAACTATACAGCCACACTTTACTGAAGAATTAATGCATAACAAAAATATGAGCTTCACATTTCTCAGATGCTGTCCATAAGAGCGTTAAACTCAGCTCATTCCTTTAATTTATTCAATATATGCTATTTAAGCCTCATTAATGCAAATAGTTCCCACAAATCGTTTTTATTTCATTTCACAGATTCCGTCTTGCATTAAGTGCATTGATGTCCAAACAAATCTCTGTCCAAACAGTTTTTATTTGGACCAATGAATGTTTAAAGAAGCAATTAAGGGCATGACAATGAAAAGCCAGATTGAAAGTGACTGCGAGAGGAACTGCCACAGGCCGATACAGTTGATGTTGATTTAGCTTTTATTGCAAGATAACAGAATGTTAAAGCATTCTGGTGTTATCAAATTAAGTACTCCTTACATATGTTACATCACACTATGTGCTTGGAATGAAATTGTTTCCTGATTGATTCAGTATAAAGGCAGCATCTGTCTGCCCATATAAGTTTCTAGTTTTATAGAGCTACACCAGAAAATGTGAAACTCTAATTTCAGGCTCCATATGCTTTATTTTTGTTTTCTCTTTGCAGTAGTAGGTCAATCTCTTTTTTTTAAACCAGAATTAACAATACTAGTAATTGAACCATTAGATTAAGTTTTTTTTCCTTCATTTTGAGGTTTAAAGAAGGCTTTTAAAAACAAAACATTTTAACTTATCTAATTATCTAAATAAAAACTTGTATTGCACATTCTCTGGACCTCTTGATTCTGATTAGTCTACCTCTGTTCTCTGTGATCAAATATCTTTGTTTAACGGACGCTAAACTGAATAACTGACCATTGTCCTGGGTAACCCATTTTCTACATAGTCATTCTAATTCAGTATCTCCTGTGACACTCTGCAGTCTCTTTCTTGTGACATAATTTAACACTCAAATCAACATTTTGTCCATTGATTTATCTATTTGGTAAGCGGTCTTGTAATAGGCTGAATAATGAACAGTCACCCGGTTATTAATCGCAAAATAAACAGATGACCAGGACCTGCCGTAATTTATCTTGAGTCACTCAAGATGCCAAGGGGTTTGTTTTGTGATAATGCTCCATTCACTGTACGTTATGCCTTACATATACAATAGTCCAAGGTAAATCAACAAGGCAAATAAAGTAAGGGGATCGATGATTTTAAGAATGAATCTCAACTCATTATAATAGCAGATTTTATACACCTTAATGAACTCCCTACTGCTGTTATGGTATTGGGAGTGAGAGAGAGAGAGAAATAAAGAGAGAGAGAAATGTCCAGCCAGACGCTAAAGTTACTGGAATATACATATATAATGTGAGCTAAATTATTCCGGGCAAAGAAACAAACAATCCATTATTTGTGATGAAAAATATCACTTTGCCAATATATGAAATAATGGACATTGCAGAGCTAAAATCACATTGCTAGTATAAAGATTATTTCTGGGCCTTGGCTTTCAGGAAAGGGTTTGAGGCTATGTGAGAAAGTCAAATGGAAGAAATTTTCATTTTCCTCACATTCTGTCTCCCCTCCTCTCGACCTCCTCAATGGACTTGTAACGTGACCAGCGAGCTGCAAGCTTACCAGGCTTTGGTGGTAATGTCAAGCACATCACGGTAACTAGATGGAGCATTGGTTAAGTGTAAATGGCAGTGCCTTGTGATTGTGGCCGCAATTACAGGGTGAAGAGAGCTGCTATTTATTCCTGTCATCTCCAAATGTTAAATCGTGCAGATAGTGGGTATAGACTGAATAAGAACTGGTGTGTCCTTCTTCTGCTTGGTGCTTACAGCTAATTACAGAATCACTGATTTTCTTTCTGTTTGCTTGACATAGAACAACAGAGAACAGGGGGATGTGTTGTTGTACCATGTGTGGTTGCCAGAAATTCACCATAAATAAACACCGTGACCATGTTTCAAGCAGTACACGATGTTATTTTGGTGCCTGTAGATTTGACAATTCAGGAAGACTCCAGTCATATCAGTAAACTTATACAAGCGGTTTTATTGTACATGGAGAGAATCACGTGACTAGCTACATACCACTTGCTTAATCTCTGTAACTGCCCTGTTATTGGACCCTTTACTCATTAAGTTAATTATGGCTGACTGTGGATAGTGAATTTCTATAATTGCATTGGTAACTGAAAACTTTTGCGTTTGAATGATGCTGCATCCACACCACTAGGTGACAGTGTAAATACAAGATTAGTACACCTTTAAGTTCATCAAAAGTGGCCCTTCCAAGAGCAATAGTCAATAAATATGTATATTACAGTTATGCACAGTGTCACACAAACACAAGACACAATCTGGGTAACATACGACACTAAAATAACGCAATTAAAATGTAGCATAAAACATTACAAAACTCTCCTTAAAAAACTTGAATTTGAGTCATCATTCACATCTGTAGCACAAACAGTGCAGGCCAAGTTACTCACCAAAGTTTCATATTAAGTGTTTGTTCAAATCCCTTGTCCCAACCATGCTTTTAATACGAAAATCACTTTATTGTACCATACACAGAACGAGAAACACTGAGGTTGCCTCACCAAGCACCACTAATAAGGAAAATTAACTGGAATTACAATAATGCCTGTGAAAGGCACAACCTTGAGAATTGGCTCAATTACATTTTTTGACCAGAGCTAGAGTTAAACCACAAGGGAACTGCAAGTATAATAACAGGACTACTGTTACTACCCTTTGGCAATTCCCCTGAAACAGTGTCCAGACTTAGAGTTTGTGTCCTTTAGATTGACACAACTGTTCATAGACCTGGCCTCTCTATACAGCTTCACATGTGTGTGCGTTTGTCTGCAGACACTGTGAAAGACAATTTCACTTGCTCAACTGACTGATTAAAAAGATATTCTAATTTTTTTAGTTTCAAAAGGCAGGTTATTAGATTACAATAGATATACTGATTAACAGTGTAGTTCCAGAGCAAATGCATATCGTTGTGTAAGACACTTTACAATTTGTAATTCTTCCACAGCTGTGTAGGGAATCATATGGGCTGTGTTGGAAGCTCAGAACTCTCGCTGTGCGAATGCCGAGTCGGGTAGTTACACAACTGTATATCTCAAAGGACGCAGTGTCTACTTTTATTGCCGAGAACACATTTCAAACATTAAGAGTTCTGCAAGTGGGTTTAAAACCTTTCTAGCTCAGAGAGAAGATTTTCCTCCCTCTGGATTTGATTTAATTTCATATTTGAGGTGGAGATCTAATTCAAAGGGATGCAAGGTCTTCTGGCCCACTAACACTGAATTCACTTTGTAGATAAAAGTGCCAGCTCAGGATAGCCCGTAAAATAAGGTGGACAGTTTTTTTATTTGTTTTTTTTTATTGAGGGGCTGAATACCGGGAACGAGAGCAAATCACATGGGTATTGTATATCGTGTGGAGAATGAAATTATACACAATGATGTGTTGCATGTCATATTGTATTATAGTATTTAACTGCTTTAATCAATATCATTTTGTGCAGTAATATCTTTACATTGGTAAATACATATATATGTATATATAAAAAACCATTAGGGCTCTATTTTCGTGAACGCACAAAGTGTAGCGCTACAAGCTAAAACTGTGCGAAATGGTTTATTATGTATTTTGGTGAAAGCGCAAAGCGCAAGTGGCTGTGGGTGGGAATGTTTGCGCTATATGTGGGTGTATGCACGCAAACTGAGGGTGTTGTATGGTAAAGAAGTGGCACAATGTACAATTTGCTATTTTCCTAAGAAATAGGTAACTGTGCTAAGATGTTTAAAAAGCAGGTCTTATCTCAGAGCAAAGTGTAATGTCAGTTCCTGCATGTGCAGTTTGAAGATTCTACCAGCAGATGGTTATAAAGATAATGTCCAAATCCATGTCTCAAACTATAGTGGAACATCAACTTATGTCCCTGACAATAGCGGTTTTATGAAACAAAAATGTATTAGATTTGTGTTAAACTATCAATAGGTCATGGTTTATTTTTCAATTAATATTATTTCAGTTATGTTTATATATAATTGTATTAATGATCTAATTTGTATTGGTATTTTCCCACCTGAAGTAGAGTGATTATTAAGTCACTGGAAAAGGGGCCGATGGAATAAGTTGGAGAGGGTAAAATGAAGAGTACAATATTTGGATTTAGTATGATTTTCTTTTGACCACTTCATTATTTTTATTATATTTTCATTTAGTTTGAAGTGTAATTTGAATTCAGAAATATTTTTGGTTGAATTTTTTCATGTTTCGATAAATGCATTTAATTTTTCAATATTGTCCAGTAGAAGTGAAGTCCATGCCGATACAATCACTGTTAATACTAGCCGTGATTTTTGTGTTAGTAGATGAAAATGATTATTAATATTTACATTCCAAATCTTGACATGAATAACATTTTCTATAGGAATAAAAATGAGTGTCTCACTGTTATAGTAAAATGCCTGACATTCAACAAGGGGCAGTTAGTGCATAAAAGAGGTAAATCCGTATTTCTATTCTTCTAATTCATTGCATAGAGTCAATTTAAGCTACCAATTTCTTATGAATGTGCGGTCTTTGTTTATATCACTGGTGCTTGACAGGGAATGTACTATATAATAGAACACAGAGGATTCCGGAGAAGATCCTCAGAATTAAATTGCACTTGACCCAGCCCATTAGCACTTTGCACGCATAATTTCGCCAAACCCACTTGCGCCTAGACTTAGCACATGCTTGCACGAAAATATCAAAACTTTATGGCCGTGCCCACTGACTTTGCACTTATGAATTAAAGCATAGGGCTTCGCTTAAAATATGCACTTAAAATATGGCCCCTACTAAATTATGTCCCCCACTAGGGGCATACAATATTTTTATGTATATCTGTACTTATTTTAGGTAGGTAGGTAAAGCTAGGGAGCCCCTAGCTTCTTCAACCAACCAACAAGTACAGATATACAGAAAAAATATTGTATGTTTCATCTGGCACAGATATAATGGTCCACCTATATGAGGTAGTTTGATGTGCAAGATAGATTTTGGAATGCCACTATGAACAGCATAGACATAGAGATATATCAGCTCATTTAGACTCACACACAAATTCACACACTACCTTGAGGAGATTGTGTTCCCCACAGCATCCAATTTCAGGGAAAACAAACCGACAATCCTGTTTCCACTGCACAAAAACCCATCGCAAGTATACCCATTAACAGTGCGTAACAAAAGCCAATTAATCACTGATCTCTCGTGCTTGAATGCTGCGCTGTCAGAGATTGCAGTGCAGGAAGCTGAGACACTGCGGTGTTATCTGATGTGCGGTCCGTTGGCTTCACCTGCATCTAATCTGATTCCCCAGACTCACTATACTCCATGTTACCGATAGAGATTGAGCAGCACACACACCTTTGTGTGACTAATACAACCTCCCATTACCACGGCAATTCTGTTTGGAACTCATCATTAATACGTGAGTTTAGAGTGGAAGCCAAATAAATACTGTCCATTCTCATGCATGTCCTCATAGCTTAATTGGTAGAGAATGGCACTACCAATGCCTAGGTCATTGGTTCACTTCCCAAGGACTTTGTATAATGATAAAATGCACACATTGAATACACTGTAAGCTGCTTTGGATAAAATATTATTACGACTTGTCATGAGACCGGTTTGTATCTTTAAATCTTTTTTTTAATGGACCTGTATAGCCTAGTGGTCAAGGGTCCATAGGCTCATAACTGAAAGGTTCCAGGTTCCAGGCATCACATCCAGGTGTCAATGAGTAAGGCACATAACCTCAGTTTGTCCCTGTAATTAATGCATTGTACGTCATTATGGATATAAGTATCAGTGAAAGTAGTAAACTCTACAATCTATGCAATCTACATTATACAAGAATATAAATAACTGTTGCCTTGAGTTTAAAAACGCACCTAAGTGTAAGCCGTCGTTGGATCCAATGTGCTAATTTGAGCACTGATTTGCACAGCTACCAAGTTGTTGTCTCCTTCAATTTTAAAAGGCCTCTCGAAACTAATAAACACCACACATGATTAGGCTGACAGAAAGCAATGACTGAATATGGACAGGAAGTGCCAATCTTCCCTGGTGTCCATCAAAGACCTGACAGTGTTGAGCAGTATTTAATAAGGGAATTGAAGTGAGTTTATATTGGAAGGAGTCTGCTGTCTTTTTCATCACCTCAGAAATGCTGAATATAAATAAATTCATAACGATTCTGGACTAAGTCTGATTTTCATTTTATTTCAAGCAATTCCATGATATTCCTCTATAACCATAGCGTAGTGGCTAGCGTACATGCTTCAAACATGTTAAGCTCCCTTATGAATAGTGAAAGTCCATGGCAAATTTGCCACTGATAATTTCATTTCACATGCAAATTGGGTTTGCGGCAAATTATCAATTGTTGCCAAAAGTTTGCCAGAGGTTCACCATGACTGGCGAAGGGCTGCAAACTTCTGGCAAACATTTGCACCAAATCAAAAGCTCATTTGCATGCGATAATAACAAGCTGCACATTCGCGGCTGATTTAGATTTTTTTGTAAGGGCTATGGTACATTAAAAAAATATATTTTTGCTGCTTGTTCAATTTACTAAAGCATTAAAATGAACTAAAGCAACACAATTCTAGAATTTTGTCACAAGTTAATTTCATTCTATCCATTTTAATTTGTAAAATGGAAGTTTACAATATTAATTTCAGTTGGGACTACATAAACACTTTTTGTGGTGTGCATGTACCATTAATTAATCTTGGAAGGGGATTTCCATTTCACTGTCCAATCAGTGATTTCCAATCACTGACGCGCATAAATAAAGTTTTTAAAAAGAAAAACCCAAGACAGAATCACTAAAATTAGGCAGACAAAAATATTTTTTCAAATCCAACTGGACCCGAATGTAAAAGGCAGTGACGTCTGCACAGCCTGCACGAACCAGCATCCAGGAGAGTTTGGTAATTGGATTTGTTGTAAATGGTCTGCACTTATATTAATCCCTACTGAAGTGCATACGCTTTGTTTTTACAGTCACACAGTGGTGCAAGAGTCCTTGGCATAGGCACGGGGTTTGGTAAATTGCACGTAGGAGTGTGGATTGTCAGAGAACAGCGAAAAAGTGAGATAATACTGTTTTCATAGAATTATTTAATATGTATTTATTTTAAATAATACAATATTGTTAAACACCTGAAACTAATAATGAGAAGTTGGCATATTTTAAAAGAACTTGTGTCTTCTCGGGTCCAGTTGGTAAAAGCACATTTATTTAAAATTACCCAAGACCCAAGGCTACTAATATCAGTCCCGAACCCATGTCCAAGGCACTTGTTTTTGGAACTGAACCCTGCAGGTCTCAGGTCGGACCTCAAGTTTTCAGATCCAAGTGGACCGTGAAGACCTCTACTATGTAGTGCTTCCAACCAGCATGTATTTAGCATGCTAACAAATACTTTTACTAGTTAGTACATATAAAAATAAAATATTTGAGTTATACTGAAACGTTTAATTATGTTGAGTTTACTCAATTCAAAAATTCAAATTCTTTCTACATAAAGTGTTTGTGTTGAGATTCCATCAACATTGATTCCTTGAATCAAGTTCAGCCAGAGAGCAATTTTTTTGAGTGCCATGCAGGAAATACAGTTTAGAGTCTTGTTTGAGTCATGTCCCAATCCTACACCCCATAATTTCTTCTCTTCTCTCTACTGTCTCTATAATACAAAAAAAGTGTTAATAGAATGTTCTCAACTACTCTAGATTTTCACAGTTGTGACTTTCCAAAGTAAAGCAGCTTTTATATTGGGCCTCAGTTACAAAGGTAGCGTACAGAGTAATGAGGCTAATGCTGCAATCTTCACTTGGGATTGGAGGTCACTTCTATGACAGGAGATGAACGACAGTACTTCTAATTGGCCGAGTACATCTGACTTACCTCTTCACTCAGTTCTACTCCACTTCCCCAATTACTATCCATGTCTATCAGTCAGATTTCAGACAGGAGAGGAGAAAGGAAGGGAAAAATACAGAAATGATTACGGACCATTGGTTTTGGGGATTGAAAAATTCAGTTCCTGCCAGGAAAAGAGGGCAAAAGAATGGGGACAGTCATGATCATGCATTCATTATCGGGGACATAACACAATGTACCAAAGCCAATGTGCTCCATTAATATTTCAACTAGTGCACCACGCAAAAGCGTATGGCAAGAGAGAAAGAGATTTATCCGCTGTCATAAACTGATCTGAATCGCAACCCCCTCCTCCTCAAAACAGTATAACTTTCTGATTAATTAAACTCCTGTGGATTAAGAGTATGGTGGGCCTGACTGTGCTGCCAAATGAACTGTGGGGTATAATGTCCTCCACAGCTTTGCAGATAATAGCATTCAGAGGCAATAAGTCTTTGTTAATATGATGGGGAACATGAAACATAACACTGAGAGAATAAGATATGGGTTCATTATTGCGCAAAACCGAAGAGTGAAATGTGGGAGGTTAGAAACGGTTTGTGAGCAACAGTAGACTCGAGGGCTTTTTTTCCCCCGGAATTCTGCGTACTGACTGAATGTTTAAAACCGGCGCCCTAATAGCACATGCAAACTAAAGCTACTCCTGAGACCCCTTCTCGCTGTATGAATTTCAAACAGGCATAAGTACGCCTCCTGCTTGGAATTATGGAACAATTTGGAGGTCTTTAAGCTTCTAACGATGTTTTTGCTCCATACAATCAAGACTGCTGCCGTTTTTCCCTGTATATTTTTCATCATCTTTATCTAATGAGGCATCGGGGGAGGACGTCTCTGTCTATTCGCCTCATCTGTAGACCGCACTTCTTCTGACCAGGGGTCACATACAGATGCTACATTCTGGTGTGAGGAAGTCCATATATGTTGTGACAAGCAATAAAGGCAATAGAAGACCACATAGACTGTTGATGGACTGTTTGGGCTCCAGGGAAACTCCTCATGCGTAATGAATGCTCAATGACAGTTGCTAGATTGTGACCAAGGAAAAGGCAAACCTAAATGAAAGCACCACTGCTAGAGTATTATTGCAAAATAATACTTTTTGGTATTTAATGATTTCTAAGTATATTTACAATCAACATTTGCCATTTTGCATCTATTTTTTTAACCCGGTCTCATAAGATCACGGTACTATACCTACATTTTTCCAAATGATTTTCAAATGCCTCGTTCGCGTCGCAGAATTTTCCATGTGAAATTAACAACAGAGGCACTAAAACCATTACTTTTATTCCATTCACTAGTAAAATGGCAGACTAACAGTTCATAAACATCTACTTTTCACCCTGTTATGACATCAAAACACTTCCCTATACTATCCCTCATGACTTGTAAGGTGATACATTTTAACGTTTGCATTAGCTTGTTCAAGAGCAGTTAAATTCAAACTTGCAATGCAAAGGACCAGGGGTATGAAACCCGAAGACAATGCGAGTTGACACATGAGACAAAAGTGTCATAGAAGCACCACAAAATGAAATTTTTAGAGTAGCATAGGGTTAAAAAGCTAGATTTAGCAAAAAAAATTCAACAGAATGCAGGTGCCTCGAGATGCATTTTTTAAAAAGTTCATTCTTTTTAACTTGACACAAAAAATGTGGCGGTCCTGCGCGAGACATTGAAGAAACAGTGAGATGTGGTACAATGGACAAAGACGTCTGTCCAGCAGATGTTGGAAGAAAAACAGAGCAGACGCACGCAAACACGTTCAGTGTGAACAGCCCCTAACTTGTCCATTATCACGTGTTTGTGAGTTAAAGCACATGCGCAAAACACGTTCGAAAGTCCTATTAGTTTTTTCATTAATTGCGTACCCCAACCCGACCTGAACAGTTTGTCGGGTCCCAATGGCCTCAGCTCGGGTTGCAGACCTCCATTACCATTCACAGCAAACAGAAAAATAAACAAGCTGATTGTCATGTTAATGGCAAAAATTAAGGCAGCTATAATGCTGTATTTCATTTGCACAGAACCAAAGCCATATTAGAACTGCCTTTGATACTAAGAGATGAGCAGGTACAAAGCTGGCATGTTTTAGTATGCTTTTTATGCAGCATTTCATCTAGGCTACACAGAAGCTGCAGTGTAAAGATCCATTCAGTGATATTACAAAATTGTACAGTGGTGGGTGGCCCACCTGCAATTATACACCTGTTTTAAGGACAGAAACTTGGGAGTCCTGAAATCCTTCAACTCTTTAGCAAACCTAAGGATCCATGTGACGGTGACTAACATAGCAATCAATCCTGGAAAAAGAGCTTGTCATTGGGTTTTAAACAAGAGGGCAACAGAACAGAGGCTGACGTGTATTTGTTTGTTGATGAAAAATGACTTTCTGCTGCTAAATCACAGGAGGAAGGAAAAACATTTTATCTTTGTACGCAGTCCCAGATGCGTGAATGTATTATAAAGGTAAATCATCAGTTTGTCAGATGCTCACAGCAAGAGTCGCCAGTGCAGCAATGGCAATAAATTGCACTGTTGATGTGGGGTAAAACGTGAATTTGAGAGCTTGTACATTCACAATTAACAGCTGCAAAGCAATACAAACACTCACATTTAAAAGGCGAGTTTAAGAACAAATCATCATGCTGGCCATGCTCAAAACATTTTCATCAAAATGATCAAGCTTTAGTCGGTCCACAAATACAATCCTGGTGATGTTTTAGTTTGGTGTCAAGAACAATTTATTTGTTTGGGAGCTTTTAGAGATTGATAAAAGTGATGTATTATTCATAGTAAACGTGTGTGGGTAGCAAGGATATCCATGGTGATACAGTTGAAGTCAGAAGTTTACATACACCTTAGCCAAATACATTTAAACTCAGTTTTTCACAATTCCTGACATTACTCGTAGAAAACATACCCTGTCTTATGTCATTTAGGATCACTAATTTATTTTAAGAATGTGAAATGCCAGGATAATAGCAGAAAAAATTATTTATTTCAGCTTTTATTTCTTTCATCACATTCTCAGAGGGTCAGAAGTTGACATACACTTTGTTAGTATTTGGCAGCATTGCCTTTATATTGTTTAACTTGGGTCAAACTTTTTGGGTAGCCTTCCACAAGCTTCTCACAATAAGTTGCTGGAATTTTGGCCCATTCCTCCAGACAGAACTGGTGTAACCGAGTCAGGATTATAGGCATCCTTTCTCGCACACGCTTTTGCAGTTCTGCCCACACATTTTCTAACAGATTGAGGTCAGGGCTTTGTGATGGCCACTCCAATACCTTGACTTTGTTGACCTTAAGCCGTTTTGCCCAACATTCTGAGGTATTAATGGGGTCATTGTCCATTTGGAACACCCACCTGCGACAGAGCTTTAACTTCCTGGCTGATGTCTTGAGATGTTGCTTAAATATATCCACATAATTTTCCTTCCGCATGATCTATTTTGTGAAGTGCATCAGACACTCTCGCAGCAAAGCACCTCCAAAACGTGATTCTGCCACCCCCATGCTTCATGTTTGGGATGGTGTTCTTCATCTTGCAAGGCTCACCCTTTTTCCTCCAAAGATAACGATGGTCATTATGGCCAAAAAGTTAAATTTTATTTTCATCAGGCAAGAGGACATGTCACAAAAAAGTAAGATCTCTTTTTTATATGGTGGTTTTGGAGCAGTGGCTTCTTCCTTGCTGAGCAGCATTTCAGGTTATATTGATATGGGACTCATTTTACTGTGGATATAGATACTTGTCTACCTATTTCCTCCAGCATCTCCACAAGTTCCTTTGCTGTTGTTCTGGGATTGATTTGTACTTTTCGCACCAAACTATGTTCATCTCTAGGAGACAGAATGCATCTCCTTCCTGAGCGGTATGATGGCTGCGTGGTCCCATGGTGATTATACTTGCATACTATTGTTTGTATAGTTGAATTTGGTACCTTCAAGCATTTGGAAATTGCTTGCATGGATGAACCAGGTGTCTTCGCTGATTTGTTTTGATTTTCCCATGATGTTAAGCAAAGAGGCACAGAGTTTGAATGTAGACCTTAAAATGCATCAACAGGTACACCTACAAATGACTCAAATTAGCCAATCAAAAGCTAATTGCCTACAGGCTTGACATCATTTTATGGAATTTTCCAAGCTGCTTAAAAGCAAAGTTAACTTAGTGTATGTTAACTTCTTACCCACTGCAACTGTAATATACTCAATTAAAAGTAAAACAATCTTTATGTAAAAAGTGTTTGGAAAAATTACTTGTGTCAAGCACAACGTAGATATCCTAAAAGACTTGCCAAAACTATAGTTTGCTAAAATCAAATCTGTGGAGTTGGGAAAAAACATTCAGGAAATTTACGAGACATGGATTAGTTTGTTTTTCTACAAGTCTACAATATAATGGGTTTTCACAAAGGTTCTGTATGATGTCATTAGAGAACCCTTTGAAAGTTACATATGATGCTATAAAAAGATTCTCAAAAGTTTTAATTAATATCATAGAAGTTTTATGATACCTCAGTACATTATAAGTTCCTATAATGTCATAAGAAGATACCCTTTAAGATCCATATGATGTCATAGTAGTCTTCTATTTTCATGTGATATCACATAAATATTTTTAAATGATGCCATAAGAGAATCTTTAAGTTCTACTGTATAGGATGACACAGGAAAACTTTTTAAGTTCCATATGATGTCATAAGAGAATCTTTTTAAGATTCATATGTCATAAAAGAACCTTTTTAAAAGGAATATTCTGGATTCAATACAAGTTAAGCTCAATCAGCAGCATTTGTGGCATAATGTTGATTACCACACAACTTTATTTTGACTTGCACCTCGTTTTCTTAAAACAATCGAGGTTACAGAGAGGCACTTACAATGGAAGTGAATGTTGGCCAATCCATAAACATTAAAATACTCACTGATTTAAAAGTATAGCCACAAAGCGTAAACAAAAATATGCACATTAACATGATTTTAGTATGACAAAATCACTTACTTTTTCTGTGTAAAGTTATATCCAATTTACAACTTCTTTGCCATGACAATGTAATGTCAACAAACCCTAAAACAGCTGTTAAAAACAAATTACAATTAAACATCTCTCTCATTAATATTGAACTCATTTTTTGAGTTCAATATAAATGTCATAGGAGCACATTTTAATTAATTATGATGCCACTGGAAACCTACCTAAGTATGATCCATACAAGAACCCTTTTAAGTTCCGTAAGATGTAAGGAGTGCGTTTTTTTTTAATATTTATAAGCCACTATAGAACTCTGTGAGGTCTACAATATGATGGGTTTCCATGGGTTACGCTAAAAATAAATATAAGCAGAGCTGATGAGTCAGAGATGGGTGCGGTCCCGATCCCATTTCCCCTCTCTCACCATACTTTCCTGTCTACGCTATGGAAGCGTACATTATATATAATCTTAATATATAATTTATTTTAAGATTCTATATAAATGTACGATTAATATCCAGCTCATTATTATTTAATTAGCAGGTATGCATTATGACATACCTGCTTGCAGAGGAAAACAAGATACTGCAACTTTATTTAGGACACACGATTCAAATCAATGCTTTTTGACTGTGCTTTTATGGAGGTTAAAATAAACCCATGATCTAACTGGCTGACTGTTCCACTGGATTTGCAATCATTATGTAATGCACTGCTTTCTGT
Source organism: Xyrauchen texanus (assembly GCF_025860055.1). Classification (NCBI taxonomy): domain Eukaryota; kingdom Metazoa; phylum Chordata; class Actinopteri; order Cypriniformes; family Catostomidae; genus Xyrauchen; species Xyrauchen texanus. Next base: position 8,592,967 of record NC_068290.1, on the reverse strand, counting down.
TGAACTTAAAAGAGCAAATCAAAACACAAACAAGACTTAATTATCATATTTTATTCTATGAATTGGATCCGGATGCCAAATATTTTATTATGTGACCAAGATTGTGCATGATATACATGCAGATGGCAGGAGAATTTGAGAGTCCACCAAACAGCTTTTAGAATCATAATTTTATGCCATTTTGATTGTGATTTTGATACATTAGGACCCTGGAGCTCCTGAGGAGTCAATAGAGGGAGCGTGTTGCAGCCTCATGGAATGACATTAAAGGAGAAAAGAACATTAAGCCCATTTATCAACACTGCTGCCCTCCTGACTCAGTTCATGTGGTCACGCATATGGGAAATATGGAGGTGAAACGTTCATAAAGACAATTCAGAAGAGCTACAGAGTCCTTGAGAAAAGACACACTGATTTTCAAATGATCAAAAAATATCCTCTAAAATATGCAAAAAGCTAAAATATCCTAAATGCTGTTTGACAATATATAGCCTATGGGACCACAGTTCATTAAACAGTTTAGCAGACATCATACACAAACATTTAACCACAAAATGCCACAATTGACCGAATCAAAATGGAGTATTTCAGGTGTAAGTATTGCTAGATTCTGTATCTGTACGTTTAAAAGTGAATTTGACTTTGAGAGGAAATTAAATAAAAAATTGTCTTAAAGAAATATTCTGAGTTTAATACAATTTAATCTTAATTGACAGCATTTGATTACAACAAAAAATAGTTTAGACTTTTCTCACCATTTCTTTAAAATTCAATATCTGGGTTCCAGTAAGGCCTTTACAATAAAAATGAATGGGCCCAATCCCTAAACGTAAAAATACAGAAACAATATAAGTTTTAACATGATTTTAGTGTGATAAAATCTCTAACTAACCTCTTCTGTGGACTAATTGTTTTTTTGTGGTAATCAACATTATAACATAAATGCTATCGATTGAGCTTAACTTGTATTGAATCCAGAATATTCCTTTTAAGTAGCCCAGACAAAAATCTCTGCTCAAAGCAAAAGAATGCCAAGCAGATTTGATACTATCTTGGAAAGTTAACAATTCTTTTTTTATTTGTCCCCTTTTCTCACCAATTTGGAATGCCCAATTCCCAATGTGCTCTAAGTCCTCGTGGTGGCGTAGTGACTTGCCTCAAAATGGGTGGTGGAGAACAAATCTCAGTTGCCTCGGCGTCTGAGACCGGTAATCCACACAATTGATCAAGTGGCTGGCTGAGCACATTACTGCGGAAACACAGCCAGTGTGAAGTCTTCACGCTATTCTCTGCTGCATCCACTCAAAAATCACCACGCACCCCACTGAGAACCACATTATAGCATGATAGAGGAGGTTACCCCCTACACTCCCTAGCAAACCGGACCGATTTGATTGCTTAGGACACCTGGCTGGAGTCACTCAGCACACCCTGGATTCGAACTTGCGACTTCAGGGGTGGTAATCAGCGTCTTTACTTCCTGAGCTACCCAGGCCCCCTGAAAGTTAACAATTCTGATTGCGTCATTAGTTTGGCAGAGGGTCCTGATGGAATTTGGACAGACTGCTTCACACATCAAATAACTGTCAAATAAAGCCAAAATGTCTCTTTCATACTGTTCCATATTCTCTTTTAAAGCCATATGCTTCCCTTTTTGAGCAATTTAGACAACCATATGCTGATCTTATTTTTTTTTACATTATTTTAATCAAGTTAATGACGGTGGGGGCATGAAATATAAAAATGGAAAGTCACAGAACAGTAAACAAGCAATATAATCATAAAGTGGTGCTTACCCATACAAAACCTGCTGCCATGATATTGAAGCAGCATGTTCAACATGAAGTAAGCACATTGCCATGTAGTCGCTAGGGTGTTCGGGGTAGTTACTTAGTCAAAAGAGCCCAAAACTAAGTCTCTGCGATGTTCTGGTCGCTATATGGCTCAGATCCCTCCATCAATGTAACTCAATGTGCAACCTGGTTCATTGAACCATGCTTTCATGTGTCTTGTTAGAAGTATCTTGGCACTCTCCTGGTGAAATGACCTTAGGGGACAACTTTTATTCACTTTCACACAAATCACGAGTAAACAGCATTTTATCAGTTAATAAATGCTCACTTTTTGCCCCATTTCTCACACAGTGCAATCGTATACGACATCTAAACACTTTTACTATAGCGCAAGCGATATACAGCAATACATATTAACTTTTGCATTACATAACCAACTATATTTACAAGCTTGTTTGAGAGCTATTAAGTTGTGCCGTCCCTTTTCAAATTTAGGGTAGGGAGACATGTTTAGGTAATTTAAAACTATAAACCTAATCTCTTCTGGAGAAAATTATACCTGCTGTTAGCACCACACAATGGACATTTCAACTCGAAACTGCTGCAATAAAAGTTATAAACCACATAATGTCATTTTCTGTTAGGGCGAGTTGCACTCCTAAGTGTTAGGGGTTTGTTAATATTCTTGTTTTTAATTCTGCATCATCATAATGTGGTGTCCTGTTAAACAAACACTGACTGTCTACTAGTCTTGTGGATGAGTCGAATTAGAGACAAGGAGGAAAACTAAAAAAATAGCTAAACCGTTAATGTCGGTCAATCCATGACATTTGAAATAATGATTAGTGGCAGACAGCATCAAAATCTGTGGCAGTGTGAAGCCAGACAGGAAATCACTTAAAATGCACAAATAACAAAACCAGCAGGGACTCATACAGAAACATTTAAATGTTGCTGGCAGCCACATCTTTCTTTGTGCATGTTTGACAATGTGCCTTTTGTAAAACAACTTTCCAACTGAGCTGTCAACACACTCAGAGGTGAAAACAAAACATTTCATTACAAACTGTAATTTCCAAGGTGACCTCGCCATTTGTTTGGTAATGGCTTGGAGGGTTGGGTGGGCTTGTGTAATTGGCACATGAAATATTTAATTTGTGCTGTGTGTTTATTAATGTATACTCCTGTTTAGCCGCAGGCTTCTTCACATTGCCAATGCTAGATGAATTCACGGTCTACTCATCAACGCATACAAAAGCCAGCTTATCTTTTATTATTATACTGAATACCACATTACATGGAACATATCAAGCACATCTCAATTATTTTTATTGCTGATCATACTTAGAGCATCATCTCTAACATAATATGTATAAAAATAAATTATGATTTACTGAATAGTTGTATACTTCATAAATTTAGAATATTTTAATGGAATTGTTTGAATTACATGATTAATTAACATCACCCGCTTTACAAAACTATACATTCAAGACTATCAAGCTATCAACCACAAGCTATAATGTAATATTCCTTGTACTACAAGCACACTCGTGCAAAGATGTGGCTTTCGTCGCACCCAATGAACACTCCCAGAACGAAATCTCGAGGCTGAAAATAATGCAAATAATCTCAATGGTATGGGAATCCATTTTGATACAATACAATATAAATTTAATTCAGTACATTCACCGAACGATCCTTATGAGCACTGATGATTTAAAAGAAAAAAGGCACAGCTGTGCTAAAACATTAATGTGAAATGAAATCGCATCAGATTAACAAAAGACCTGCTTCCAAAACTTCTGTATCCAAAACAAAATTGCACGAGACTAGAGCAACCATTATAGTTCTGGATCTCTGAGAAATAGTATATTTTGCCCTTTGAAAGTCAGTAACTATACAGATTGCCATAACTATTTCAAATCTGCTGCTCGGTTCAAATGCAAAATATAAGTCTTAAATTTGCCATTGAAGACACGTCAATGTAATGGACATTATGCTGGCAGAAACTCTTGACAATATTCCAGCCAAGATGTAAAGAAAAATTCAAAATATAATATATGTCATCTAAAGTTCAAATTTACCACAGACTGACATAAAAGTTACATTTAATTTATGTGCCACAGAGACAGAGTGTTCACAATTGTAGCCAAACAAGTTCTACAATTGTTTGGCTACAATTGTGATGTTTTATTTATGAAGTAAATTATTTGGCAGCTCATTTCTGCCTGGAAGTTTAGCATAACTTTCTTAACGACATTTAGAACTCATCATTAATACAATATTAGATTTCTAGACTATGTGCTGTACACTACAATCCCAACACTTAAATTTCCATTCAAAATTCAAGTGTATATATTAGAGTGCATTTTTCAAATCCATCCCAGGATTCACAATATTACAAAACCTAAAATCTTTGTCTTAAATAAAAGCATTTCATTCAGTCAAAATTAAACGACCTTCAGTCAAATTTTTCCAACGAGACCCTCAGCAGCAGTGCGCCCACTGAATATAACATCATTGACGGAGACACCATCGTAAGACGCTCCCACCAGTGTCAAGGGCAGATTGTGGTTGCTGATGTATTGCCTCATCTTCTCTGAAAACAAAAAATGGCAGAAAACGGTCCTTCATTTACATGTTTTTTTTGGAACATGGACGTAAACTATAGCAGGTTTAAAAGTTGCCTCTGTTGTACAGAAGTAAATACCCTCTATTACATTCTCACAACTTTTCAAAAAGAGAGATTACTGCTGTCAGAAGAGAAAAAGATGTCAAATTTATTGTCACTCCCTAAGCAGTAGTATTTAATACTCCATTGCAGTAGTGTTGACTACTTTTTAATATTTGTTTGTAAATGCCATGGTAAGATAGAAGTTATAAAAGCATACTTTTAAAACCGTACATACGTAAATTGTTTGCTAGATTTACCATGCTAAATTAAGGTAGAAATGCATCAATCTCTGTGAAAAGGGTATATATATTAATAAACTTTGGCTTACCAAGTCGCTGCCAGTGTCCTAATTGATATTGCGGAATGCAGTTCTGAACACAACAAAAAGATTAATAAATGGATTAATAAACAACAATACATAAAGAAACATCTCAAAACTCAAAAAGGCATTCATCTGGAAAAGACTTCCTAATATGAGATTCCAGATACAGTAGTCTCTTTGTGAAGGTATATAAGACATTGTATTCAATAAGACAATGTAGCATGAAAGAATGCAAGCATGCATGTGTGTCTGTGCAGGTGCACAAAGGTGGACATTTGAATCTTACTCTGACTTATTTTTAATTATATTTTCAATCAGAAATGAAGTGGAGCAGCTGGCTCCCCTCAACCCCTACGACAGTCTGTCTTGTATGTCCTGAAAACAAGTCACCCTTCCTGACTATTCCCTTCTGTTCTACTCCCAGCACCACAGAAATAGAGGTCAAGAGTAATGTTTAAAGAAATAGACCATCTGCCTTGATTTACGTCAGAACAGACGGAACCCCAGAGAGGAGACTGAGGACATCTAGTGGCTACGATATTATCGATAAAACTGATGTCATGCATGGCTGACTCAAGAGAGGAAAAATCTTTGAGAATAAAAAATCTGTAGTAATTTCTTTATATAAATGCTAACATTTATTTAAATAAAGGGGCCATGACTCTGTCTGCTTTCTGACCCTTCAAATTAATCAGGCTGTTTTGGCACTTGTTCTATAAAGATTTCTATATGTAAACAATATCTGCTATGATTCAGATCTTATTGGATGTCAAATGAGTAACAATGTGCTAATGCAAATACAGCTGCTTTCACCAAATATTCTGGGTGGACTGGGGAGGGAGCGTTGCATGGTGAACTTTAGAGTATGTCTTAATAGTATTCAATTATACATGTTGTTTGAGCAAACATTTTGATATATATAAACTTCCCTTTTTCAGGACACTGTATTTTAAAGATAATTTTGTAAAAATCCAAATACATTTACCGATCTTTATTGTAAAAGGGTTTAAACAATGTTTTCCATTCTTGTTCACTGAACCATAAACATTAATGAACATGCATCACGGTCGATATGACACTAACAGCTTACAGACGGTAGGCAATTAAGGTCAGTTATATAAACGTAGGACACTAAAGAGACCTTTCTACTGACTCTGAAAAGCACCAAAAGAAAGATACCCAGGGTCCCTGGTCATCTGCGTGAATGTGCCTTAAGCATGCTACATGGAGGCATGAGGACTGCAGATGTGGCTAGGGCAATAAATTGCAAGGTCCGTACTGTGAGATGCCCAAGACAGCGCTACAGGGAGACAGGAAGGACAGCTGATCGTCCTCACAGTGGCAGACCACATGTAACGACACCTGCACAGGATCGGTACATCCGAATATCACACCTGCGGGACAGGTACAAGATGGCAACAACAACTGCTCGAGTTACACCAGGAACGCGCAATCCCTCCATCAGTGCTCAGACTGTCCGCAATAGGCTGAGAGAGGCTGGACTGAGGGCTTGTAGGCCTGTTGTAAGGCAGGTCCTTACCAGACATCACCTGTAACAATGTCGCCTATGGGCACAAACCCACCTTCGCTGGACCAGACAGGACTGGCAAAAAGTGCTCTTCACTGACGAGTCACGGTTTTGTCGGTTACGTCACCAGGGGTGATGGTCGGACTTGCGTTTATCGTCAAAGGAATGAGCATTACACCGAGGCCTGTACTCTGGAGCGGAATCGATTTGGAGGTGGAGGGTCCGTCATGGTCTGGGGCAGTGTGTCACAGCATCATCAGACTGAGCTTGTTGTCTTTGCCGGCAATTTCAATGCTATGCGTTACAGGGAAGACATCCTCCTGCCTCATGTGGTACCCCTCCTGCAGGCTCATCCTGAAATGACCCTCCAGCATGACAATGCCACCTGCCATACTGCTCGTTCTGTGCATGATTTCCTCCAAGACAGGAATGTCAGTGTTCTGTCATAGCCAGTGAAGAGCCTGGATCTCAATCCCATTGAGCACGTCTGGGACCTGTTGGATGAGGGCTAGGGCCATACGCCCCAGAAATGTCCGGGAACTTGCAAGTGGATTGGTGGAAGAGTGGGGTAACATCTCACAGCAAATCTGGTGCAGTCCATGAGGAGATGATGCACTGCAGAACTTAATGCAGCTGGTGGCCATACCAGATTCTGACTGTTACTTTAGATTTTTGTGGCACTGCCACATTGGCTGAATAGATAATCACATGAATAAGTAGATGTACAGGCCTTCTTGATAAAGTGCTCAGTGTGTGTAATATATATATATATATATATACACACACACACACACACACACACACACACACACACACACACATACAAGTTAAGGCATGCCAGAGTGTCGGTGTGGGAGAAACACCGCAAAGAGAGAACGAGAGTACTGCATTGGCGTGTGTTCTACGGAGTGTTCAAGATCTAGAGTGTTTTCGAAGTCATTTATGTTGAAAGTTAATTATTGCCTGAGTGAAAAGAAACAAAACGCTATACACAACAGAGAAAGCAAGAGAATAAAATACTCACGCTGACCGTTTGTTACCTCGTGACTCCTCCATTGCCCACAAACTTAAACTATCACACAGAGGTTTGTATGTTGGTTTCAAACACCTAATTCAGAGTCCTCTTAAATTAGAATAATTTTATTGAATTCTAGCCTACAAAATACATTTTTGCTATCATCATATTTTTGTTACAGTCTTGGGTAACCAGCATACATCATAATTAAACCACACTGTCATTACAAATGGAAGCCAAGTCAGGACATTTTTATAGTATCTTGTGTTATAAATGTCAAATTTATACAATTTATTAATTACAATCTTTGTAATTAATAAACAATGTTTTGATGTTTATGTGCTTCACAACTGCTTTACTTTAAAATTTTGCTTTAAACCCTATGTAATATGTAGGCGTTTAATGCAGGTATAGATATAAAGAGAAGCATAGATTTTTTTGGTTGTTATGGTGGTAAAAATCACTGTAATTTACAGAATCTCAGGGCTTACTGTTTAATTTCAACACACAAATCTCACCTTAAGTAAAGCAACCAGGTTCCACACAGGTGATGAACTGACACCCAGGTGAGCGGTCACTGTCTGGATGGCCCGATCCAGCAGCATCTGCTTGGTCACTGCATCCAGATTACCAAACGTCTGCTCAAACCACGCACCTCCCATCATCACCTTGATACAAACACACATAATCATTCTCAAAAACCACACAAATAGCTGCAGTAATTACACTAGAAAATTATACCACTGGCAAAACTGGCTTTTATGATGATAACAGTTGGAATCGTCATAAGAACATAAATTCATGTGACTGATCTCATTATGTTAGTCAGGTTCCTAACATTGCTCAAAGCATATCTCTACTCCTCTAATGGCATTTCATGCTTGTTTGGAAATTTCTGGCCTCTTGACTACACAGCTGTTTTCTAGCTGGGGAAAAAAACATCATGTCCTAAGCAAGGCACTTTTAAATTAATAATGATTTAAGTGGGTGAGAATGAATAATTCAACAGCAATTTTTCATTGTTGTGAGGGACAGAGTACCGGAGGCTATTTTTATTACTGTGTGTAATAAGTTCCTGATATTGGAAAGCTGAAGTATTTATATCCGAGACTCATCGCAGTTTGGGCTTTTGGTTCAGAGATGCATCTCCCCAAAGCAGATCACGCAACCACACTTAGGGTGAGGACATCAGATTAATTCCCTAACAAAGATTCACCTATCTGTCTTTCCAACCTCAAAACATAGGAGAAACAGCATACAGCAGACACTCAGGGTTCACATGTAATATGTACATGCACAAGTTATTGAGAATAGCCATGTGAGATTAAACACACTTGTGTGATTCAGTGTGTGGGTGGATGTGTGTACAAATATAGAGCACCTTGGTAAGACAATATTCCCAAATGTCTAAAACCACATTGAACATCTGGGATGGTTTTAGTTTAAAAATCAAGATTTATAAAAATCTTGCAAAATTAAGAAATATTCAGCACTATTTTGAGGTCCTTAACAAATTTGTGTCAGTTAACTGCTTTGTAAAAAAAGGTTTTCTTACATCCATTGAAGAATACAAGATGTTCTTTGGAATATTCACAAATCATGTTGGAAAATAATGTAACATTTTCTTTAGTGGTTTTTAAAACATTTTTGTACCATATATACTGAATGTTCTTAAGTTATCTTTGTGTACACAAGTAAATGTGAAATAAAACAATTAAACAACACACACAAGCAAAAAATACGTTATTCACAATTCATGACATTTAATCGTAGAAAGCATTCCCTGTCTTAGGTCATTTAGGATCACTACTTTATTTTATGTATAATAGTAGAGAGAATGATTTATGCTGCCAAAACAGCGCCAACCCACATCTCAGAATAGCATTCTGAGATGCTATTCTTCTCACCAAAACTGTACAGAGCGGTTATCTGAGTTACCGTTTGAAGCACCTCACTGCTGCCACACGATTGGCTGATTAGATAATCACATGGATGATTGTTTGTGCCAGACGGGCTGGTTTGAGTATTTCTGAAAATTCTGATCTGGATTTTCATGCACAACAGTCTCTAGAATTTACTCTGAATGGTGACAAAAACAAAAAACATCCAGTGAGGGTCAGTTCTGTGGACAGAAATGCCTTGTTGATGAGAGGTCAACGGAGAATGGCCAGACTGGTTCGAAATGACAAAGTCTACAGTAACTCAGATAACCGCTCTGTACTGAAGAATATAATCTCGGAATGCTATTCTGAGATGCGGGTTGGCGCTGTTTTGGCGGCACGAGGGGGAGCTACACAATATTAGGCAGGTGGTTTTAATGTTGTGGGCTTGTGGCTTATTGGTGTATATAAACACACACACACACACACACACACACACACACACACACTAGTGGCCAATGGTTTGGAATAATGAACAGATTTTCTTCGGAAGGACATTTGTACTTTAATTCACCAAAGTTGCATTCAACTGATCACAAAGTATAGTCAGGACATTACTGATGTAAAAAACAGCACCATCACTATTTGATAAAAAGTCAGTTTCAATCTAGACGGGCCCCATTTCCAGCAGCCATCACTTATCTTTGAGTAATCATGATAAATTGCTAATTTGGTACTAGAAAATCACTTGCAATTATATCAAATACAGTTGAAAGATATTTCAGATATTTAGAAGTAACAGTGATAAAATTGTTCCTTGTGGGGCTCCTGTGTTTGATATAATTGTTCCAGACATGTTGCCATTAACAACCACTCTTTGCTGACGTTTAGAAAGGAAATCTTTAATCCACCAAATAAGTCCCCCGTTAATCCCCAAATTAATCAATCGCTGAATAAGAACATGGATTTTCATTGTGTTAAAAGCTGACGTAAAGTCTAAAAACAAAATCCTAGCCTAGTTTGTATTTTGTTGTACATGTTCAGCCACTGAATTATATAAAGTTAACAACAGCATCATTAGTACCTCTATCTTTTCTATATGCAAATTATCTCACAAGTCACTCACAGAATTCATTAGATGCCTCATAATTACTCTTTCCATGCATTTTCCTAATACAGATGTGAGGGCAATTGGTCTACAATCCTTTAACTGTTTAGCTCCTGGTTTATTTGGTATGGGAATGACAGTAGATATTTTCCATACATTTGGTACTGTTTTTGCATTTATCAAAATGCTGGAATAGTTGGGTAAAAACCCCAGTCAATTAATAAATGGTCTTTCAAAACCCACCCAATCAGCCCATCAGGTCCAGGTGCCATATTAGGCTTAATACGAGACAAACAGTATGCAATCTAGATGGAGTGGTGGTGGCGTAGTGGCTAAAGCTAACCCCACAGCCACCCCCATTGTGTCCTTGAGCAAGGCACTTAACTCCAGGTTGTTCTGGGGGGATTGTCCCTGTAATAATTGCACTGTAAGTCACTTTGGATAAAAGCGTCTGCCAAATGCGTAAATGTAAATGTAAAGATTCACATATACATTCACCAGAATCAAACCTACAAAAAAATACATTTTAATCATCTGCAAAAGATGCATTATATGAAGGAGTGGTGTATATTTCCTTCCCCTTTCTTCCCATCATGACATTCAAACCCTCCCATGCCTGCTTTGCATTACCCTTAATAAAGCCTCTTATATTCAAGTTTAGCAGTTGTTCTCTATTCTTCTCTCTAACTAATTCCTTATCACCCTTCATAAAAGGCCACCCGTTTCTCATTAAGGCATATTTTAAGATCTTTAGTGAGCCACTTATTATTTGGATATATACGTACTGTTTTGGTTTGAACACAATTGTTCTCACAAAAATTTTAATAAGACATGATGGTGTCTGTAATATCATGAACATTGTCACATACATTAAAAACAATAGCCAGTCCAACGGAGCAGCCGCGGCCATCTGCCGGGGGACGAGGAGCCCAGCCGCCTGGAAGAGGACGATTGCCGCCGACCGCGAGGGGAGAAGGGGCTATAGTCAGCGGTCAGGGCCACTGCCAGTGGCGCAGGAGTCGCCTACCGGACGCTGAAATGCGAGCGGGAGGGGCTCGCTGCCAACCGCATGGAGTGGGAGAACCGCTGCCAGGGGCGGGGGAGACCCCTTCTGTTCCCCGAGAACGTGACAGGATGTTCCGTCCGCCAGAGGCTGGAGGTCTGCCTCTGATCCACCCAGAGAGGCCCAGCTGTCGTCCGATAGAGGGTGGAGGAGTGGCCGAGGAACAAGCTATGGCGTATCGGAGGACCTGCGAGTAGGTTTTTTTTTTTCCTCATCTCTCTCTCCTCTCTCTCACTGCCGCTCTGCATTGGCCTTTTCCCTCTCGTTTAAATTTTTTTGTTTTTTTGGGGGAGTACTACACTGTTACAGGACGTACCCCCCATTTGAATTATTTATGTTTCCCTCCCTTGTCCCCTCCCTCGTCCAGAGTATATGTATATATACACATACAGTACATACTGTTTATATATATATATAAAAATAGTCATCTATATATATGGTGAGGTCTCACCGTCAGTCTGGTTGTTGGTCCTCCACTCCGATTGTGTTGTGGAAAGGGAACGGAGTCATACACGACCCCCAACACACCTGGTTCTTCTGAGGAAGGCACCAAATGTCCAAAGCCCTGAAACATTCACACCATGTGCCCACATACATAAAGTATATACACATTTATTAATAATAATGCCAACACATGCATAATAAACAGAGGTTTGATGAATGTTCAGTGGCAAGAAAAAATATGTGAACCCTTTGGAATTACCTACATTTACTGTATAAATCTGTCTTAAAATCTGGTTTGATCTTCATTTAATTTACAATAATGAACAAACACAATCTGTTTTAACTATTAACACACAAATTATTGTATTGTTTGTGTACATATTGAATATATAATTCAAACATTCACAGTGTAGGTTGTGAAAAGTATTTGAACCCTTAGGCTAATGATGTCAACAAAAGCTAATAAGAGTGAGGAGTTGGAAAACCTGGCACCCAATTAATGAGACGAGATTGGAGGTGTGGGTTAGAGCACTCAACAGTTTGAGTTTGCTATTAACAATTAGTATCTGCTAACATGGACCATGCCTTGTAAAAAGATATCCTCAGAAGACCAAGATCAAGATTGTTGTTTTGCATAAGTCTGGAAAGGGTTAAAAATGTATCTCAAAGTGCTTAGATATTGTGAAGTAGGGTGGAGGGATCATCATGACTTGGGGCTGCTTTGCTGCTTGGGGGCCTGGACCGCTTGCCATCAGAGGGAAAAATTAATTCCCAAGATTATTAAGATAGCCTACAGGATAATGTCAGGGTGGATGTGTGCCAGGAGAAGCTCAGTAGAAGTTGGATGATGCAGCAGGACAAAGATCATAAACATCGAAGTGAATCACCTACAGAATGGCTTAAAAACAAAATCAAATCCACCTTTTGCAGCGGCCCAGTCGAAGAATGTGCCAAAATTCCTTCTGAACGATGTGCAGGTCTAATCTGCAAAAGAGTTCACTTACTATTTTATACAGCACTGTGAAAGTTTAATGAGATTTGTTCAATAAAGAAATGAAACATTATAATTGTCTGCGTGTTGTTAGCTCAAGCACATTGTGTTTGCCTACACGTGTGACTTTGATGAAGATGAAATCACATTTTGTGACCAATTAATAAAGAAAACCAGCTAATTCCAAAGGGTTCACATACTATTTCCCGGCATAGTGCATTTAAGAAAGATCTTGCAGGGAATGTAAACATATCCTCTGGATCATGAAAATGTATGAACTGAACATCTAAGGTTCGATATAGTGTTTTATACTATGACCTCCATCTTTTGTCTCTACTGTCGGTTAAGATCACCAAGCGAGTTCTTACTGTTACGGGAAGGATGAAGCCTTCATATTCTAAATTCACCACAGCAACAGTCACAGAAGCGATGGATCGCAGCTCCTCTGATAGGGGTTGAGCAGCAGGGGGCAGCACCGATGCCAAGGCTGGTAAAGATATTTAGAAACATGGTGCTACATGGTTGCTGCAGAGTTTTAAAAACTAATTTAACACTTTTAAAAGACATTTTTCAAGACCTCATTCAAACACAAAGGAAATAAAATACAAATCTACAATACTCTACAACATATTACAATATAAACAATTAAAAGCAAACATTGTCATTTTTGTAACACTATATCATCATCATCAACAGTTGATCATTAGTAATTGCTTGTCATAAATTTCCACTATGGCTTAATGATTGTGGACTGCTCTGCAACAGCTGAAAACACTCACAAGCCCCCGCGCGCTTGGAGAAAATACAGTGCAGTGTTTTCACTTTGAAGGATGCAGCGCATGCATTTATTTAATTAGATCATATTCTTTTGAAGTTTGATAATCACATTAGGTCATATCACTATTCCTGTCTTTCCACCCCCCAAATTTAAGACCTCTTTAAATGATAATTAAGACTTCTGTTGAATCATTTAAGATACTTAAGACTTATTATGACCTTACATTTTGGAAAACTGACTTTTAAGACTTTTTAAGTATCTTTGGGAACCCTGTGCTACAGCTGTAAAACTAACCTAATTTCATTAAATGAAGTGGAGTACACCATTGTTCAATGAGTGCATTTACCCGTTGCAGGAAGGGCAGAAATCACATGATCTGCTTTCAAACATGACCCATCTTCCAGTTTTATCTATATCCAAAATATAAGAAAACAAAAATACCTTGTTTTTTTTCCATCATCACTGACGAACTTCAACAAACAGACATTTGGTCAGCCCAATGCAGTCAAGATATGAAAAGCTTGTTGTAGTTATGATAGAGAAGCTTCTTGTATCTCACCTCCCAGCCTCTCCCATCCATGTTCAGACTCTTCACATTGGCCTGGTGATGAAGATCCACTCGCTCTCGTCTCCTCAGTGTGTCCTCTAGTGCTTCTGGGAGTGATTGCATGCCTCTCTTCAAAGACCATTGAGTCCAAGACTCTTCTGATGCTCTCTTAGCCAACTCACAGGGGACTACTTTATGACCACCTCCTTAAATAATATAAAAAAATACCAAACAATATTTATTGATATTTTCTATGAAGTCAGCGAGGTCAAAGATGTTCTGGGTTCAATAAAAGTTAAGCCCAATCAACAGCATGTGGCATAATGTTGATTACCACAAAAAATAATTTTAACTCATCCCTCATATACAGGTAATTTTATTCCAAAAAAATTGTGTGGGAATTTCCCACATTATAAACGTGGAAATTGCTTTAATTATTAAAATTGTGCGCAATATCCACGCCAAATTTCAGGCTCTGCAAACTGTAATATATAAAATTTTTAAAGTTGCCCTGGTTCCCCTCTATGATTTCATAGTAAAAAAAATAAAAAACAACCATTACTCTGCAATCTGCTAAATTAATGCAATAAAAAGCTTCCCCCTCTTGTCACATACGTCAAGGCTAAATCAAAGGTCATCGTGGGCCAACTTTAGCCCGCACGCCCTAGTTTGGGTATCTCTGGTATAGCCACAAGCTAGGGCTGCACAATTTGGACAAAAATGTATTATTATTTAGAAAACGATTGCGATTTGATAAACAGAAAACCAGTAAGTGATTCCTTTTGACAAAAATTAGGTAATGATTTGTCCATGTTCTAATGCCAATACAAAGGCCACTCTTTGAGGGTTCACATTTTGGTCCTCTTAAAAAGAAATTAAATTGGACCTTTTTCCACAAATACAAACAAACACACAAAGAAACAAAACAAAGAAAAGTAAAAAAATCAGTCTTCTTTGTATTCACATTGTACCCGTCCAATGTATACACATTTCTGTTTACTTTGTGATAGGGTCTCAGCCCACTATTCATTATCATTATTTTTTGAACTCAGTCAACTTGAATATTATATTATTATAATATTATTATTTTATATGAATTATTATTATTATTATTATTATTATACAATAGTAATACATTTCTGTAATAAAATCCTAACTTGCACAGTGCATTGCTATGTGGCCCAGTTAAAACAATGTGTTCTAAACCGTCAAGCTTTTATTTTGCCAACATCTGCATGAAGTTTGTTTGTTGCAGTGTTTACATTCACAACAGCTGTATAATGTGCTGCTCTTTTTAACTTCTCCTCTGTTCACAAATACCCGGTTCCATGGGCTGTTTAATTCCACAAAAGTGGAATTTTGGGGCTCTGAAATCCACATTTTGTGGCTCTGAAAGTAATAATGCACTAACACAATATAGACAGGACAGAGCAACGCACATAAATGCAAGTGTATTGGGGCAAGAACTCTAGGTCAAAGCAGATAAAAGCAGCATAAAAGTAATCCATACCTTCAAAAGCGATATGATAGATGTGCGTAAGAAACTGATGGACCTACAGAGCTGAGATATTCTTTTAAAAATGTTTGTGTTCAGCAAAAGAAACAAAGTTATACACATCTAGGATGCATGAGGGTGAGTAAATGAGAGAAATTTCCTTTTTGGTGAATTATCCCTTTAATTTATTACAACCCTACCACAAGCAGTAACATTATATTTGATAACATGATTTTAGCGTGATAAAATCACTTTCTAGCATTACCTGTGTAAAGCTATATCCAATATTGCAACTTAATTGAAATGACAACATGTAAACTGGTAAATGCCGTTTTTAATTTTTACATTTTGTGGCTATTCTTTTGAAACATTGTGTATTTGAAAGTGTATGGACTATTTGCCTGTTTTTTTTTTTTTTAGATAAATGAGGGAAGAATAAATAATTTATTGAGGCAAGCAACATTATGCCACAAATACTGTCGATAGAGCTTAACTTGTAGCAAACCCGGAAAATTCTCCTTGAGCTCTCACCTGAACCAATAAGCATGCCCAGCACAATGGAGCCCCACGCCTGCTCTGCTTCATAAAGAGGCGGAAAACAAGAGCGCACACTCAACTGCCTGCAGTCCCCAGCAAACACCCCTCTGCACAGGCTGTCTATGGCTATATCTGCCAACTGCAGAGAGAGAGAGAGACACACACACACACACACACACACACACACACACACACACACACACACACGGTTAACTAAACAAACAACAAAATCTTTTTCAGATTCTCCCCTTGCCGCCATACATTTGAGCCTGATTTGGAGTGGCAGTGAAGCGCACCGTACAGCACAACGACAACACGTGTTGTATAACAGGTCATCGAACCTCTAGTGTTAGGTCTCACCTCAGAGCCAAGTCGCCTAGAAACAAATCCATGAACAGATTCATCCTGTTCTTTCCCTTTACTGATCAGCATCTCCTTTAAAACACTCTGGACTATAGGATGAGAGAAAGGAGGGATGGTGCGCAGAACTCCACTAAAGTAATAGAAGAAATAGAATATTTAAAAGGATAGTTTAACCAAAAATGAAAATGGTCATCATTACTTATGCACAGTTCATTACAAACATGTATGACATTCTTCTGTGGAACACAAAATGAGATGCTAGGAAGAATATTAGAGACTGACAGCCCCAGACACCACTCACTTTCACTGTATAGGAAAATTATACAATAAAGACCCGCTTTCACTTTTTGGGTGATCCGATCCCTAAATACAGGTCTTAACAGGGTCTAAACCGTTTTGTGATTGGATCACAGAAACAACATACGAATGTGGTCAAAAATGCATGTTACCAGATCGCATTTGAGGTATAAACGCTAATCACTAATCCGCATGCGTCCAGGCAGCAGTGAAGCTCCACCCCTCACCTGTCAATCAACCGATGTGCTAAAATAGGAGTTTAAAGTTTGCCGGTAACGAGCTGCTTTAAAAAGGAAATTACCGTCCGATCAGAAAATTTTAAATAGCGGATACATACAGAATAACAAGAACTTCACAGATATTATATCAAAACAGACGTGAAGCACTAACACCTAAAGCTCATTTAATATAAGTAACCCACTAAATAATCGATCATTTCAGCTTGACAAGTTGCGTATGTGCTTCGATTGCATTTCAACTGCTTTTGGGAGAAATAGAACACCATTTTCTTTACTCTTCATCTTTTCTGAATTTGTTGCACTTTAATATGATGCAGTAACACGCTGAGAAAGTGACAGAGGTATGTTGTCACGAAACAGAGACCCTCCCTCCAAATTCTATCACAAGTGGTCACAGGAGACGCATTTAAGTGACCCGGTGTAAACAGCGATGTGTCCGCCAGACCACACGTGATCGGATCACCAGAGATGCATCTTAATACCAGGTAGAAACGAGTTCAAAGGTGAATGAAGCTGTCATCCCCTTACGTTCTGCCAAGCATCTCCTTTTGTGTTACATAGAGCTTTGGAACCACATGAGGGTGAGTAAATGAAGACAGATTTCTCATGTTCTGGTGAACTATTCCTTTTAGACTTGATATAGTTACTTATGTATCAAATCAGAGATGACACACAATTGTGTTTCCTCTCACCCGAGTCCTGATGGCATCTTGTGCAGTTGTCCCTTCACATAGAGGTAGCGGTTCTTTGAAGCCACGTGATCCTTCGTAATTGGAAGGATTTCCGATTCAAGACCCAACTCAGACACCTGCATAAGGCAATAACTCAATAAGAAATAATAACTAGTACACAATATTCTACATTCATAAATATAGGCATTAATCTCTAAGCGCCTGGGGAAAAGTTCTTCATAAATACTACATTTCATTGGCAGGTACTTAGTCTTACCAGTTATTTGTATGCCATGAAATAGGATCTGCACACTTTCAGCAGAAAATGTAAGTAAATCAGAGTAGATAATGTACGTGTAAGAATATTCAAACAATATTAGATATAAACGGTGGGGTAGAATGGTAAACAACAAAGGAATCTCTTCTATTAACAGTATATTTGTGCCATCTTGTGGCCACATGAATACTAGAACACTGCCATTAGCTCAAGTTTGGTGGTTTTAAATAAATGCTTTGGGTTTAATAGAAGATCTATTAAGGTTTACCACAAAAAAATTATTTTAAACTATTCCTAAGTTTGTAAAAAAAAAAAAAAAAAAAAAAGAAGGAAAAAGCATTATAGTAGTGCACTGACTGACAATGGAAGTCTGAAGGCAAAAGCATTGCACCAGAATAAACTTTAAAATCCACACGGTTTTAGAAGTAGAGCTTTAATACTTAAACCTTATAAGTGTTTACATGAATTTACTGCGATACATTTGCTTACTAACCTTGTGTGCCAAGCTACAGTATATCCAATTTTTCAGCTCCTGTCATGATCATGTAAAGCTTTCACATGATATGTGGAAGAATAAAAGCAGGGTCAGATATTAATTTTTTATTATGTGGCAATATTTGCCTCTGGGATCTACATTTTTAGGGGTATTTTTAACCCTTAATTTTAACCCAAAAATTAACATTCTCTCATTCACTTACCCTGATGCCATCCCAGATGTGTATGACTGTTTTTCTTCAGCAGAAGATAGAGCTCTGTTAGGTCCTTATAATGGAAGTGCATGGGTGCCACATTCTAGTCACATTTAGGCGGCATAAAATTAATCCACACGACTTGCATCAGGGTAAGTGAACAATGAGTGAATTATAATTTGTGGGTATATTATTCCTTTAAAGAGCATCTAAAAAAACATGGTGTGTCTTCTTTTTACGTAAAATGCATTAATTGAGTTACTTTATTAAAGTCGGAATAAAAATGAAATGTTTTTCATTTCGGTTTATTCTGAGCAAAAACTAATATATATATATATATATTAGTTCCTTACTTTTATCCAGAGTCAGACATTAATGGGGGGCTTGGGGCTTAAAAGCCACAAAGTGAAAGCATAGCCCTCTTATTTCAAATTGTGAGGGATAAAAATGCCTTGAAATGAATTATCTTTTATATTTAAATTATAATTATTAATTGTGATATTAAAAGGCTGCTATGGCTGAATCACAACATGCTGATAAATGTGATTATTGTTTGTGATATTGTTTATACATAAAAATAATACAACCATTTAATATTATATAATTGTTATTATGAGTATTATTGCTACTTTTTAAATATAAAATGTTAATACAGTTATATATTTTCATGCATCCAGTTGAATAGAGGTTTCATTTTAGTGGAACTTTTATTTTGACAGACCTTGGAGTTCTCCCTGTTTTTGACTGGTTAGTTATATGAATGCATTAATCCATTAATGCAGGGATACTCCCATCCTGACACTCCAGCTGAAATATCCAAGCTGCACCGGAGGAGTTCATTTAAGTGTTATCAGCTGTTTATACGCTAATAAATCTTGATGAAAATTAAACATCAGCAGTGTGTGTTGCGTTTGTGTGTCAGTGCGACTATGCATGCGTGAAGCAGAAAACAGAGCGGAACCTCTTGTTCATTCTGTAATATGCAGTGCATGTGACTGTAACTTAAGTAATTTAATTAAATTACTTCCTTCTGCTGATGATTTATCAAATTTTCCCATATCCAGAGTTTTTTTTTTATTTTATTTTCAAATTGTCGTAAAACTGTCACATCATAGATCACTTTGCTAATGACAGCATACTGTAATATGGTACTGAAATTAGTAACAAGACGATATCGTACCATTTAAATATTTGTGGCATCACGTTACTTCGTTAGTACCGAAAAAACCGTGCAACCCTATGCTGCATGCATAAAACTCGCAGGAGATCAGGTTGAAATCACCAAGATCACATTTCTTCCCCATTCTGATTGTTGATGTGAACATTAACTGAAGCTCCTGCATGAAGATATGCAGGATTTTATGCACTGCTGCCACAAACTTGGCTGATTAGATCATTGCATGAATAAGTAGGTGTACAGGTCTCCCTAATAAATTGCTCAGTGAGTGTACAGTATTTTGAACTCAGAACATTCTTTTAGATTGTTTGACTACACAATTAAAGAGACACTTTGAAACAGTGAAAGTAAATTCTTTTAACTATATATGTGTTGGCAGACATGTACATATACCATATTCAAAGTGTTCCGGCCGACAGCTCCTGCAGGTCGCACCCCTCGTGGTCCATGCTCAAACACCGCTCCATCTTCCCTCCGTGTTGTGCTTAACCAACCGCCACACCTTCCACCTCCCTCCAGCAGCACGACCTACATTACATGAGTAAGAGTGATGTAGTGAGAATAAGTTTTTGTTCGCTGCATCCGAAAACTGGAAAATGTTGCCTTCAGATGCTGTATAGGAAGGTAAGATGAAAATAAGGCTTTTTTCAAACTGTTCTGAGACCAGTTTCCATCATTTCCTTTGTTTCCTTGATTCAAAAACGCTGTCGGTTAAAACACTAACGGATTAGGCAGCAAGTCAGCTGCCTACGCTTTTGGATACAGCCTGCATCTTAGAGACGTAGGATTGAGTCTGACCTGGGTCACGTCCCGATACCACTGCCTCTCTCAACCAAGTAAAAAAAAAATTATCTATTCAATCAAACAATCAATCTTTATAGAAAAACTGTTGCAATATTAACCATAAACTATTGTAAAATTATAACATTTTATCCAGCTTATGGGTTTTTGGGTCACAGATACAATGCAAATTATTTTTCATCTACATAAAACACATATTAGACCAACAATTTTACACCAAATGCTGTCCCAATTAGCCTAAAAGTGTTGTCAGAACGATCGACATCAAATGTAATAATGTTACTGATTTGCAAGTTCCCAGCATGTATTGCAACATGAATAAATTATGTGGTTAGTGTTATAGGCTTATTTATTTTCTGTTTGCTGACTTTATGCTGTTTTTGTTGCCACTGTTAATTAATTTCAAAACCAAATATAACATTGAAATGGTGACAAAAGATCTCATATTGTGAATTAATAGTTGGCTGAACAAGAAATGATTTGTTCTCTCAATAAGAATTTTTGCATTCAGTGGACAAATTCAAATTGACTTAAAGCAAATGTTACTGGGCACAATTATTAAGAAAGTTAATAATTAACTACCCCCCTCCCCCTGACTGTGGGGTCTTATATATTGGGACCTCCACTATATAAAGTTAAATAGACCTTATTCACAGCACGCTTTGATTTTTTACAGGAATGACAACGAGGCTGTGAGGGATAGATGTGCAGTCATTTCAATGGGTTGTACTGCATTAAAACATTTTGGGATCTTTCCACAGACAAAATATTAAAAAGAACATCTTTTCAAGAACATTTAGTTTACAAAAAACTCCAGACAACATGAGCTGTGGAAAATCAGATGTGATCTAGGAGCTTTTTACAGCTTTATACCATGCGTGCCATTGAAGAGATGCAAGTCTATCCCTCACAGCCTCATTGTAATTCCCCATAAAATTCAAAGATGGTGCTACCGTGAATAAAGTCTATTTTCTCCAAAAATGCCTTATTGAAAATGATCAACTTCAAAGAGAAAATGCTGGATCCAAAGTTCAACAGGAAATGCATGTTTTCTTTGTGATGTTTACGCTAAACTTATTCACGTTTGATTGATATGAAGAACTAAATAAATAAAAGTTAAAGGAATAGTTCACCCCAAAATTGTAATTATCTTATCATTTACTCACCCTTATGCCATCCCAGATGTGCATGACTTACTTTCTTCAGCAGAACACAAACAAAGATTTTTAAAAGAATATCTCAGCTCTGTAGGTCCATAATGCAAGTGAATTGTAACCAAAACTTTGAAGCACCAAAAAACACAAAGTCAGCATAACTCATGCACAGAGATGGTGTTAGGAATTGTAATCAAACTTCAAATCATGATCGTCAAGGAGACTGCTGAAGTGAAGATTTAAAGAGAGAGAAAAAGTTATATTTTGGTCTGTTCTCACCCAAAACCTGCCTATGCTGCCTTTATGTGCTTTTTGGAGCTTCAAAGTTTTAGTCACCATTCCTTTGCATTGTATAGACCTTCAGAGCTGAAATATTCTTCTAAAAAATGTAGTTTGTGTTCAGCAGAAGAAAGATCTGGGATGGCATGAGGGTGAGTAAATTATGAGAAAATTGTCATTTATGGGTGAACTATTCCTTTATGCTATTGATTTTTTTAATTCAAAATGTAATATATTAAGTGTTAGTAAAGTAATAGTTTATTATACCTTTGAGACATTAGGACTCTTGCTGAGATGATGGCAGGCAGACAGACCCCCAATCCCCCCACCCAACACTGCTACAATCTTCTGCATTCAGCTCCAACCACTTCCCCACCTGAAACAGGACTGACCAAAATCTTAAAACAACAATGGATAAACATTTATATCACAGTGGGACAATGTGTACATGACAACATAATCATTCTTACTGGTAATTAAAGATTTATTTATTTTTTTAAATCCAAGAAGAACATAAACAAAAGAGAACCAAGTCACATTCATGGTGAAATTTTGAGTCCAAGAAAAAATATTGGCTAGTGGCCTGCACGGAGTGAACCCTGATGGGAGTAACAGGGTTGTGGCCCAGATAAGATGATTGTGCTGTCATTTATCTCAGTCAAACAAAAGGAAGGGAAATGTGTCTTTCCACGAAAATTGGCGAGTATCATAAGTTTACCTTAAGTCTCACAATAAAATAAACATGTGTTAGATATGTAGTAGTAGTAGTAGTAGTAATAGTAATAGTAATAGTAGTAATAGTGGCGAAGACAGTAGAACCAAGTAAGATTGTGTAAATACATGTTTGCAGTTTCAAACGTACTTGCCTTTCACAACTAATAAACAATAAACTAGAGGAAGACAGTGGCAAAGAACACTCAGACAATGTTTATCCAGAGCATAAATAGACAGCTAAATCGTTAAATGAAATGGACACTACTTAAAAAATAATGTAAAAGAACATATTACCTGCATAAAACAGCGAGTTTAGATAGCGTGCATTCTGCAGTTACTAAATGACGTTGGGTGTTGAGACGACGTGAAGCAAGATAAAAAAAAACTAGATTAGAAACTTTCAAAGTAAAAGTCCGATTTAGCTACAGAACAGGAGCCTTTTGTGTATACCCATATTTGCCGAACCCCTGACGTAAAATATGGACCTTTATGTAACGTAAGCAGGGGTCGGACGGTTCTTCCACTGCAAAAAAATGATTATGTTTTTAAATAAAGTCTGCATTCTAGTGAATTCCTTGCCATAAAAAAAATATAATGCAATAAAATCCCTTTATTGTCACTCAACCATATACACAAGTGCAACAGTGGTGGAAAGACTTGGGTGCAGTTCTTAGCAACATAGGCAGTTATGACAGAGACATATATTAATCTACAATAAACATCAGGCTTACACAACACAATTTACAAAACTAATATACACATAATTGGAGTGGTGGTGGTGTAGTGGTCTAAAGCACATCACTGGTAATCTGGTAATCAGAAGGACACTGGTTCAAGCCCCACAACCACCACCATTGTGTCCACTTAACTCCAGGTTGCTCCAGGGGGATTGTCCCTGTAATAAGGGCTCTGTAAGTCGCTTTGGATAAACGTGTCTGCCAAATGCATAAATGTAAATAATTACTCAACAAAATATACAAATAATAATATGCAATGTAGATTACAATAAACACAATATACAATAAAAAATAATATAGATACATGCGCAGTAAGGTTGTATAGACATTCAGGCTGTTGGTCAATAGTCAGTTGTCAGTGTATTTTTAAGAGAAATATAATTATGACAGTCCAGTGTTAGACTACTAAAATAATAAAGTGCAGTGCTGATATCGTGAGTGATCAAGAGTTCAAAAGTCTGATTGCTTGGGGGATGAAGCTGTCATGTAGTCTGCTGGTGCTGGTACTAATGCTTATGGTAGCAGTGAGAGCAGCCCATGGCTCGGGTAGCTGAAGTCCCTGATGATCCTCTGAGCCTTCTTCACACACTGCCTGGTATAGATGTCCTGGAGAGAGGGAAGCTCACCTCTGTTGATGTATCTGGCAGTTCGCACCAACCTTTGCAGGGCTTTGCGGTTGTGGGCGGTGCTATTGCCATACCAGGCAGTGATGCAGCCAGTCAGGATGCTCTCTACAGTACTGGTGTAGAACTGTGTTAAGATGTGGTGGTTCATTCCAAACTTCCTCAGCCATCTCAGGAAGAAGAGGTGCTGGTGAGCCTTCTTCACAACGGCCTCAGTATGAACGGACCATGTGTGTTCCTCAGTGATGTTGACACTGAGGTACTTGAAGCTGCATCTATAATATAATATAATCTATATACTGTTCAGTTGTAGTTCTTTCTGTATAGCAAAGGGTGAATATAATTTACAAATCACTCCTTTTTGTTTTAATTAGCATTTTTCATACTGCCCCAACTTTTTTGGAATTGGGGCAGTATGGGGAAGCAGGCAGCAAAATCTATTTTATTTCAAAGAGATGTTTGTGCACATTTTCGATCGATCATATCAGCAGAAATTCATAAAAATAATGATCAAATCATGGAGAAGAGCGTTATAACCTGGCAAAGCCTATATCCATATGCGCGGTGTACTCAAAAGCACTTTTGTCATGTTAAGAGATGATTCAGGTCACAGTGATTATGTACAGTCCCAGTAGGATGTGTCAGATAATGGTGGTCTGCTGCAATCGGACCGCAAGATCAGAATTGTGCATGCAAATTGCACATAGCAGCGATTCTGTGGCCGTGTTTGCACTGTTGCCTGATCTGCATAATTTCTTTAGTGAATTAGGCGCTAAACCACAGATTTCTTAGTGAATTCCCCCTTTATTTGTATCAACGCATAGCACCAGAGACAATTTGGCAGCACCCATAGCTCACTGTTATTCCTGATGCACAACAACGTTCTGTTCACTTGTCAGGGTCTATTGATGAATTCATATCATGTCGGAATTGCTGTAATCACAAGATTCCGACATGTGCTTATCAAACAGAAATATGTGTGTGTTACCTTTAACACTCTGGGGTCGACGGACACGCCGGCGCGTCCTGCTGGATTTTTCCGTCATTACAGCGGAAACAACATAAAACACTCATCATTAGAGACTATAAAGGGTCTACTTTTATTTGTGTACACTCGCAATAACAACAAAACCTTGTGCTTTGGTAAAATAAAGAAAATAAAAAGGGTGAGCTTCCGGCAGTCTCTGGGTTCGCGGCATATTTCTGAAACACGCCACTAAAATGAACTTAAACTCCACGAATACTTTTCACACAAACATGAAACATATGTCTAAAGAAAGATTAAAATGTCTACTTTTACATAAAACAATTAAAATTTAAAACAAATATTCTCCTGCAAAGTAATCTGTATGAAACAAAGCGATGTACAGTTTCTTCTGGCTCAGCTATCCTTAATGTGATCACACCCACGGGCAGAGGGCACTATACATACGGTAATGCAAATGGTGAATGCCCCCGACTGTGCCTTAAAAACATAAAGTTCATTCACTTTTCTGCATGTTTGGAAGATCGCACGATACACAGGTGAGGAAACTCCTGGATAGTGACGAAGAGTTAAAATTTTCCTCAGAAGAGCGGGACTCCGATGAACATTTGTATTTTGAAGATTGGCTTGATCCAGCCGAGGATACAATTTCGGATGAGTAAGTCATATAGTTTTACTTACATTATTTGACATGGTATTTTATATAAACATGAACATATTTTGCTAGTGGGACTGTTTCCCACTAGCTTTAGTTACATTTAAATGTTGTTTAGGCTTAAGCAGGTATTTAAATTGTATGCTGTCTAATATAAATATGATATGTAATACGGTATAAAAATAATATGAATGTTTAGATTATATTTTATCTAGTGTTTATGCTGCCTCATTATCATCAACATACCTTGTGCGTGCAAAAATGTGTTCAGGTTAAATGAGTAAAATACACTTTAAATATGCCCATATTAGAAAATCACCATCTTATAATGATTTCTGAAGGATCATGTGACACTGAAGACTGCAGTAATGATGCTGAAAATTCAGCTTTGATCACAAATTGCATTTTACAATATATTCAAATAGAAAACTGTTCTTTTAAAATGTAAAATGAGTTCACACAAAGTTTTAAATGCAGTCTTGGTGAGCAGAAGAGACTTCTTCTAAAACTTTTATATGGTAGTGTAGGTATAAAATTAAGTAAAGTCTTAATGTAAAGAAAATGTATAGTCAGATTATTTATTTTAACTTAAAACTTGATTTTGATCATTAAGTCTCCTCACATTCATTCTCTTGGTCACATTCCTCATTGATAGGCCCAGGGGAGGGGTCTTTTGTATCCTCAGGTGTGAATAACAATCAATATTCATTATAGTTCACGCCTCCTCGCATATGAGCTTTCAACACTAAAAGTGTCTTACAAAAGTTAAATTACTATATTGTTTTGTATGAATGAGTGATCAGGATGGTTTTCAAATCATTTTGTAGCAAAAACTCTAGGCTACAAGATCCAGTTTCCAAAAGGCTTGTGGACAAATGTGGAGTATGTGTTATATGGCCTTATTTCAATTACTTACAATGTTAGTTTTTTTAAAAACCACGCAAACGTTATTTTCTCAAAATACAAACATGCACATACATGTTGCTCACATATTATTGTAGCCCAGTTTGTGCTGAATACAGTGTTATCAGACTTTAGCCATTAGTATGTTTTTAAGCAACCCAAAAAAGCACAAATGTCAAGGCATGTCAAAACTTGTCCAGCGCCCAAAACACCCTCAGACCTGAGAGGTTCATACTGTGGCAACTCAAAAACAAACACAAAGATAATAAGCTTCATTTAATGAACCAAATAGCTTTCAACTGTGTTTGATATAATGGAATGTGATTTTCTAGTATCAAATTAGCAATTTAGCATGGTTACTGAAGGATGCTGCTAGAAAAGGGTCCTGTCTAGATTTGATCAAAAATGACTTTTTCAAATAGTGATGGTGCTGTTTTTTTACATCAGTAATGTCCTGAATATACATTGTGATCAGTTAAATGCCAAGTTGATTAATTAATGTACCAATTTCCTTCCGAAAGATCAAAATCTGCACATTATTCCAAACTTCTTGCCACCAGTGTATATTTTCTAGAGGAAGGATGGCATTTAATGATTTTTCTTGAAAAAGAATAACTTTTTAGTGAACATTAGCAATATTATTTTTCATGTATGTGGTAACCATTTTATTACAGCAATAAGGTACTCAAGGCTGTGCCATATTGTGAATAGTCACAGTTGAAAGGGTTATCCTCTGCCTAGTATCGTATTTTACAAGCCTTCCAACTGTGACTATATTCGCAATATAGCACAGCCTCGTGGACATTATTGCTTAAATGCGGATGTGGACAGAGATAGTCGCTAGTTTTTAAGATGAGCACTTTAGAGATAGTTTTTAAGATGAGCACTTGTTTATTACAAAGGAGCAAGTGTTAAAAACAAACAAAAAACAATAAAAAAACTTGAACATAGTTGATACAATGATGATAGCCCTACAGCAATGATACAATAATGATACAGCAAAGATACAATTTTAGTTGAATATTTTTCTGCTTGCATGTGAAGCATGTGATTTGCTGGGTTGAGATATTTACAGGTCACATGATAAAGGAAAGGATAAAAGTGCATTGTAACTTATGCTCTTTTCTCTGGACTCTTGATTTGGAGATGTTCTTTCTTTATACTCTTGTTCTGTACCTGTGCTCTGCCACGACCCTGACATTATCGCTTATCTAAAGTGAACTCACACAGAGGGAGTTAAAACATTTCACTGGATTAGTTTAATGAAAGGTTACATTTTAATGATTTTATTGCCCATGGTAGCCTCCTCATCTCCCACGTATTAACTGTCAAACATAGCATGTCCCCACATGGTCTTCTGTAGCCAAGCTTAAGGACGTATTTTGATCTGGTGAATGAATAGGGCATCTTTGAGAACTTAAGATCACACCAGAATGGCGTGGCAGTTTTGTAGTACTCAAAACACATTATAAACACACAGACCAGGTTTATTGTAAAGCAGAAGAAGACAAAGAATGACACAGCTTGGGACTAAACAGACCAGGGAGAGCAAAGCCCAATAGACAGTGCTGGATTCTAGAAGAACATACATATTTTATAAATTGTATCATAAAAAAGACTCACCAGTATGACCATTCACATACAGGGAACCTGTTGAACTCCCATACTGGTTTGAAGCTTTGCAGCCTGTTGTCTTCAAAACACCAGTAAAAGTGATTTGGCGAGTGATGATGATCCTATAAGAAAGAAAATATTTGATGTAAAGTGGGAAGAGGTAGAAGTAATGTAAAATTACTGTAAAATAAGCATTTAAATTTTAACTACTTACTCCAGAAAAAAGTTTTACAAAAAAAATCTATGAGAAAAAGCAGTGTGCTTCAAGGTGCTGTATTTTCACATGAGCTGCCACCAGGTCCAAGGTCTGATGGAGTCATTATTATAAAAAAGTATTTGATTTAATTCTCATCTCACTGCTAACTTTTCATCTTTTCTTCTTACGTGAAATCAATGTATATTCATGGGGAATTTTTTTAACTCATTATCCATTGCTGAAATAATAATATACAAACACTGTAAACATAAAAAGTTGAGTAAACTTAAAAGTAGAGCAATCAGCTGCAAAGCATTTTTGAGTTTACTCAACTTCAGGAAAATTAGTTGTACCATCTTATCAATTCAAGTTGGATTGTAGTTCAATGGACTCAATACAGTAAGTTCAGCAAATTCAAAAATATAAATGATTATAGAGTTCAAAAACTCGCATTTTTAAGTACAACTGTCCATAATTTTCAATATTCATGAAAATTTATTAAATATATGTAAACTGGATGTTTTTTGTTTTTGGCACCATTCTGAGTAAACTCTAGAGACTGTTGTGCATTAAAATCTCAGGAGATCAGCAGTTACAGAAATATTCAAACCAGCCCGTGTGGCACCAACAATCATGCCATTGTCGAAGTCACTGAGATCAAATGTTTTCCCCATTCTGATGGTTGATGTGAACATTATCAAGTTTTAGTTGACAAAGTCTGGGCTTTTTAATGTAGTTTTAGTCAATGAAAACTGTTGACATTTTAGTAACCTTTAGTCATATTGACATTTTAGTCACTGAACACTATAAACATTTTAGACATGAGAGTATTATTGATAAGCATTTGTCAATCTTGTCTATATTAAAACCAAATATATATATATATATATATATATATATATATATATATATATATATAAAATTGTTGTCATTTTAGTGTTATTTTTCACATAAGATTGATCTTATCATGATGATGACGGTGCGAGCTGCAGACAGCGGGGGTGAGAGACGAGCGTCTCCGTGTTAGAGTGCGCATCAGCCGGCGGAACTTTACATCTCTCCCGGTCTCGACTCCCGCTCAGATTTGGTCTCTTCCGCGACTGGTTGAAGCAGCTCTGACCGCACAGAGAATGACAGTTTTGTAGTTTGAGCTTATTGACATGGCACGCTCCCGTATTATATGAACTTTAAGGATGAAACAAAAATCTTCTCTCTTCACCTGATGTCCTCGCTGCACACCGGAAACTCATGACATGACACACACATGCCTCTCCCGAAACTGAGACTGACTGGTTATCTTTTTATTAGCGGTGTAGAAAATGGGCAAACAGCTCTCAGAGAGAATGGGCTGTCACGTCCACACGTGCACTTATTTGTTTAATAAAATCGCCGCATTTTGCCGTCATACAATCGCACAGGCTGACATCGTGATTGCGATATGATTAATCGTGCAGCACTAATACCTGCATGATTTTATGCACTGCACTGCTGTCACACGATTGGCTGATTAGATAATCACATTAATAAATACGTATACAGGTGAATAAGTACATGTACAGGTGCTCTTAATAAAGTGCGCTGTCAGTGTACATTTCTTTATAAGATCATGTGTCAGCACCAATAAAATATCAAATAGTTGGTCCAACTACAAAGGTGGTGTAGGCAACAAGTACTTCAAACTCTTAAAAGTTTGGGGATACGTGGTTATCTTTTAAGGCTTTAAAATGTATTGAGTGACATAAAAAATAATGTTTTAAATATAAAAACATTACTAAATACTAAAAATATGCCTCTCTTTTTGTTCAAATCTGCACTATGTAAGATTTTTTGGTTACAAATTAACATATTTTGTAAACACAGGAAAGAAGTACCGGCCGTCACGTGTTCCAGCTGAGGAAACTACGCTGTTCAATTTAGTCAGTCACACTCAGACAGTTCACAGCATCGCTGCAGTCTGCATGGATGTATACACCGATGAACCAAAATATGAAGACCACCTGCCTACTATGCTGTTTGTCCATGGAATCTACAAGACCCCTGAAGGTGTCCTGTGGTATCTGGCACCAAGACATTAGCAGCAGATCGTTCAAGTCCTGTAAGTTGTCCGTGGATCGGACTTGCTGGTCCAGCACATCCCACAGATGCTCAATCGGACAGAGATCTGGGGAAATGCTGAGGCCAGGGCAACACCTTGAACTCTTCATCATGTTCCTCAAACCCTTCCTGAGCAATGTGTGCAGTGTGGCAGGGTGCACGATCCTGCTAAACGAGGCCACTGCCATCAGTGAATACCACTGACATGAAGGGGTGTACCTGGCCTGCAACGATGTTTAGGTAGGTGGCATGTGTCAAATTGACGTCCACATAAATGGCCGGAACCAGGGTTTCCCAGCAGAACATTGTCCAGAGCATCACGCTCCCTCCACTGGCTTGTCGTCTTCGCACAGTGCATCCTAGTGACATCACTTCCACAGGTAAACGCGCACATGTACACGGACGTTCACTAGATGTAAAATAAAACAGGATTCATCGGTCCAGTTCTGACACTAGCGTGCCCATTGTAGGTGCTTTCGACTGTGGACAGGGGTCATCATGGGCACTCTGACTGGTCTGCGGCTATGCAGCCCCATTTGCAGCAGTGTGTTGTGAGACATTCCTCCCATAACCATCATTACAATTTTCTGTGACTTGTGCCACATTAGACCTTCTGTCGGTTCAGACCAGATGGGATAGCCTTCATTGCCCTCATGCATCGATGAGCCTTGGGCACCCAACACCCTGGTTTGTGGTTTGTCCCTCCTTGGACCACTGTCGCTACGTACTCACCACTGCTGACCCGACTTTGGCGTATGCATTACACGCAATTTGGAAGTATAAAGTCGTGTTATTTATACGCAGATTGATGAGAACGGGTTGGCTGACCTGGAGCACCCCACAAGCCTTGCCATTTCAGAGATGTTTTGATCCAGTCATCTGGCCATAACAATTTGGCCTTTGTCAATGTCGCTCATGTTTTTACTCCTGCCCATTTCTACTACATTCAATTTGTTGACTACGAGAACCAATTGTTGGCCTTGGAAATCGTAACCCCGCCCTTTCACATTAATGTTTAAAAGGTTTACAATGAACATCATAATAAGTATACATTCACATTATAATAATATTGTAATATAGCCTGTAGGTTTACTATATTTTATTTTATTTTATTTTATATTTTTTATTTTAAGGTGAATTTTTCAGGCATTTTACAACTTGCATTCTTATTTTTTAATGCATGTTATGTGTAGGTCCACTGTATGTAATTATTTTATTTTTAATACAATTTTATGTACCCAGTTTAATATTTGGGTTTCTGAAAAATGTCTTTGATTTAGCATAATATCATCTTCCATTTCCCACATTTGCTGAAGGTGTCATTAATAGACCCTCTTTTAATTGTAGGATCTTCCGCATTCATCATTATTTTCTATAGATTAAATGTAATGCTTTTCAGTTGGCCATACAGTACATGATATTCATGTGCATTTTAAGATTAAGATCTGTTGTTACATAGGTGGAGAGTGATGGGAGGCCCACAGAATTAAATGTCCTTTATGTCCTTTTCTTATGTGGTTTGACATTAAAACTTGCTTGTTGTCTTGTCCCCTAAAAGGACATGGCTGAGCATTCCCTTGCAGAGGAGGGTCTGTCTGCTGTTAGACAGGGCAACAACTTGGTACTGAATGAAATTATGTTACTTTAATTGAAAATCACTGATTGTCTGATTATTTATAATGGATGTTTATGTTCTCAACATTAGGGGAAAGTACTCTTATCTCTTCATAGTTGTAAAATAAGCTGTAACAGGTCCATATTGAAAGGCAAATGGGGTGGACAGATCGTTTTAATTATTTGAAGGGGGCGGAATTCGTGGCCGGGAAAAGTCCCGGTTCTCCCAGTGGAAAGTCCGCGTCTGGTGTAGGTAGTCTATGCAGGTTGTTGATGTAGTCTCCACCTCACAGTGTAGGAAAGCACCATGTGCATAATAACACTTTTAATGTGAATCATTTCACCAAAAAATTGTGTTAGGTTTTAAAGGACACAATATAATACAATATATAGGCTATTGTTAGTGATATTTCTTATTTAGCCCTGCCTATGCAATATGTTTCTAGACTGAAAATCTTAGGTCTTAGTTGAGTATGAAATAAAGTTTTGTTGACGGCATTAAAGTGAATGGAGGTTCAATTATCCATCAGGTATTAACAACTCGTTCTGATATTCGCTCTTTTATATGTCAACTTTCAATAAAAAAAATTAAAAAAATCGGATTAAATTGCACTTCCTATTTATTTATTTTTTACTCTGCGCAACTAGTTTTCAGTTTGGCTCTTTCTGCAAACATCCTCGGATTTTAATTGTTTTGTAATGCCCAGATTTAAAAAATAAAACAATAAGAATAATATGAATAGCTTTATTATAATTATAATTGTATACTTTTTCATTTTAAACATATATTTTTTTATTGTAAGGGTATTATTATTAATTTGTTCTTGCGATTTGATATTGAGAGAGATCCATCCAATCCACCCAGTATATGCCAAATTAATTTGGCCTATTTTTATTTATTATGTATTTATTCATTATTAATTATATAATATATTTATATTGTAAGAAATGATGATATCCATTACCCAGGTCAAACCTCGTTTAATCGAAATGTTAAAAATCCGATATCAATTGCCACGTGAATATGCCACATGTTTTTTAATGTTATGTTTATACACTGAAGAGATTTCCACCATATTTAGATCTTTCAGAACTCCTGAGAAGGAGGTTTTTTATATCATGTCGTGTTGCGCGTGACGACATAAACAGACGCATCGAAGATTCTAAAGAGAGGACGACATAAACACAGTCGCATCGAAGATTCTAGTGTTGATCAAAACTTCATTTGGCATCTGACTGTTGTGACTGCTATTTGCTATTCACTCGTTCTAGCCAGTATTGTTGTTGTTGCTGTTGGAAAACTTCAACCAAGCGTTTAGACGTGATGGACAGAGACAGACAGACTCTCTGGCGTTGGCCAAACTCAGGCAAGCATATTCCTGATAGACCTTCTGGATCTTACTTGCCAGAAACTGGAGATCAGATGAATTTGGCTCCAGAAAGGAGGCCTCAAGGTCGCAGAGGGCCCAGAACTTCTGAGATTCCACCTCAGATATCTGATCCAGACCAAAGACCTCCAGGGCGCCTAGGGCCCAGATCTTCTAACCTGTTTAAAAAGGTTTCTGATGAAAAGATCACAGATCCTTCATGCAAGTCTCTCAGGACCCAAGCCAAAGCTGAGTCTTCATTCTTCTCTTCCATTCCCCGCCTGCCCAATCTTGTGAGCAAACCAGTTAGGGTAGACAAAGGTACATCTCAGCGTCAATGGCCTGTTGCTGAGCCGAAGAGCATGCCGGTTTTGGAACCAACCTGTCTGCCCATCATTCCTAAAACAAGAAGGAAAACAGGCCCTGTTGTTGTGGAGAATAATCAGACATCTTATCACCTCAGCAATGAGAGTACATCTGACATGGAGTATGTAAAGATGTGGAGGCCTCATCCACCAGTCAGAGTCCCTCTTCTGGCCAGAAGAGCAGCTTTGGCAAAAGGTTTAACCAACAAGGAAGACACCACCAGTGTTCCTTTTGATTACAGATCAAACATTGTCCTGGAGTTGATCAAGAATCCCATCCAAAAACATCCTTGATTTTTCTGTTATGGGATTGTCAACAGCTTCCAGAGGATAAGCCAACCATAACCATCACTGCTTGGTTTTCCAGTATGGATCTTTATGCATGAAAAAAAAAATATATATCTTGAGCATAACAAAGTTTGTGTTTAAAACATGTTGTGCATTAGAAAACTTGTTGCTTTAAAACATGTGATGCATTAAAAATATGCAATGAAATAAAGGCATTCAAATACACGTGAAGACTTCATTTTTGTATGTCTGTTTAAATTAAAGTCAGTTACAAGATACTTTAGTTTGCTGTAAAGCAATCTGATGGCAAAATTATTATTAATGGTTTCTTTAAAACTACATTAATGGGGACGTTAATAATTCTTGTGTCAGTAAGATTTAAAATTTTGATGATGAGAATTAAATCAAGTCGTGGGACAAAATGTACAATAAATATAGATTTATTTGACAATGAACTCTTTTAATAACACAAAGTCTTTCAAGACAGAAGAGCTTAAGTAATCACTTTACTATCTAGACTTATTGATCAGACAGATATTTGCCTTGATGCCTTACTATGCCTTAGGACCTGTGCAGGTTTCAAAACTGTGTTCCCATCATGTCACTCCCACACAAATAGGACAGGAAAAAGTCCAGACTTTTCAATAAACATTAAAATAATGGCATTGCAAAAGATCCTGTAGCTCAACAGGTAGAGAATAATAGAGTAACACCAAGGTCATGATTTGATTCCCATGCGAGTGCATACTGATGCATAGATTGAAAGTACTGTAAGTCAATTTGGATGAACGTGTCTAACAAATGCATTAAATAAAATGTAAGTTTTGTCTTTGTTCAAAGGTTTGTATGAAAAAAGAAAAAACTAAAAGATCAAATGGAATCTGATGTCAAATATTCACACAGTTGGTGTTTTATCAATACATAAATAACAAAATGTCAGTTTAAAAAATCATCTTAAATATATGATAAAGGAATTTTATGTTTTGTCATATCTGTCGATTCCCAAACCAGGAATTGGAATCTGTGTTGATTCTGAAAAAATGTAATTAATCAAACAGGCCTGCTTTGGTGTGCTGAAACAATGCAAGCAATCACTAGATGGCAGGAGAGACCACCCCGTTCATTTGCACTAAAATCTATTTGACATGTTGCATCTATGTCATTAAAAAAATCAAATTAAAAAATTTAAAATCCAAAAAGGGAAGTCTTTCCTATTTTTTTTCTTTCTGTGAGCTTGCTCTTATACATGTGTAATATGGATCATAATTAACTTGCCAGTTACAGTGCCAGTATTTGCCAAAAAACAAACAAACATTTAAAACTATGAATTAAATAGGCAATAAGAATATCAGATGTTTTTTCTTCTCTGTGGTGTGTGTGTTACGCTAGCAAACTGTGTCTTTGTGTCACCAAGAAGCTAATGGACCATGCTGATTTAATCCCATGTGGGACAAAAGGGCCCTGGAGCTCCCTGCAGTTCACAAGACGGCTCTGTTGCTTTTGGTGTTTCAGGGCCCCTCTTTGACCACACGTTGCTGTTGAAACACACACTCTACCTCTGGGCTTTAGGGGCAGTCAATGTATAAAATTAAATTATTCTGATTATTCTGTGGATCTCATTTCCTCAATTGCAAACCTGTTTACCATGCCTGTTCCATTACAAAAACAAGAAGAAACGGTTTCAAAGTTTGTACGTAAGTTTGACAACGTAAGGAGCCACCTTTATGATATCACTGTAACAATTGATTCAGCTGATATAGCTGTAAATTACATAGATTTCATAAATGGCATGCATTTTAACATGTTTCCCACAATACATATTGTTTGCTGAGCACCATTTTATTTAGCCAGTCTGTATTAAAGTCTTCACTTTACAGTGTTGATTAACCACCATGAGTATAATGTGACCATATGTGTTGGTGTGACCCCTCAGGCTTGTCCGAAACTTTTCTTAAAGGGCACAGATGGGGTGCATGGCATGCCTTTGCACGGTCCAGTCCTGTTGATGATCGCAGGCAGTGAGCGTGTGCTGACGGGGCTGTAGGCCGGACAGCAGGAGAATGGAGACTCATAGACACTGTATTCACAGTCCTCCCACCTTACCCTGTGCTTTACCCTTTCTTGTGATTTGGCTACTTTATAGAGGAACACGTCATAGTGGACTAATGGATTGGGTTTGGGTAAGACTTTGGCACGTTTGGGAAGGTGGAGCTCCACATCAATAGTCATTCGTCCCTGTAAAGAGAGCACATGCAAAAACAGGAGCACAAAGCACACACTGAGACATGTATTCACACAAATGCGTTTTAAGAGATGTAAATGATGACTTTGGTGCTGAATAATCCGCCAACCAAAATGGTGTGCACTGTGAGTGCATGGGTGAATCTCATGAAATGTCACGAAAACATGTCTAAGTAATATATGACCTGAAAATAAAAAGAAAGAAATAATATTTTGCTTATAGAATATAGAGGATATTTTTAAGGTATTAGATTTTTTGCATTATGTCCCCTCAATTCACATGATGCAAAAAACCTGTAGGGCATTCTCATTATTATAATGCAGTGGTGAAATAGATGCAGAAAGCAAGAATGCAGAATGCAAGTATACAGTATATATACTGTATATGTACTGTGCAAAGTCTCAAAAGTTGTTTCACAAAAACATTTGTCTTAAGATGGCTATTTATAGCTTTAGCTGTAGTGTGTCAATAGGAAATATACATTTTAAACTCCCAAACATTCCTTTTGCAAATAGAATAGAAGAACAGGAGCCCTGCAACAGATGTCATGGCCCCCACAGAGCCCACCACTGAACATCAACTCAGGGATTACATGAAGAGACAGAAGCAAATGAGACAACCTAAACAGATAGAAGAACTGTGGTGAATTTTCCAAGAAGCTTGAACATCTGCCAACAACCAAGAAAAACGGTGTCCAGGAGTAGCTAGAATAATTGGTGCTGTTTTGAAGGCAAAGATGGTCACACCGAATATAGATTTAGCTTTTTTTTTTTTTTTTTTTATGTTTCCTGGACTTTTTTGGTTTTAAAATTGATTAATGAAAACTATTCAAAACTATAGGGCATTATTTTTGAAGACATACCCACTATGCATTATTTTTCACTAGTGCCTAAAACATTTGCACAGTACTGCATATATATATATATATATATATATATATATATATATATATAGAGAGAGAGAGAGAGAGAGAGAGAGAGAGAGAGAGAGAGAGAGAGAAATGAGGATGTATATATATACACTCACCTAAAGGATTATTAGGAACACCATACTAATACTGTGTTTGACCCCCTTTTGCCTTCAGAACTGCCTTAATTCTACATGGCATTGATTCAACAAGGTACTGAGAGCATTCTTTAGAAATGTTGGCCCATATTGATAGGATAGCATCTTGTAGTTGATGGAGATTTGTGGGATGCACAACCAGGGCACGAAGCTCCCGTTCCACCACATCCCAAAGATGCTCTATTGGGTTGAGATCTGGTGACTGTGGAGGCCATTTTAGTACAGTGAACTCATTGTCATGTTCAAGAAACCAATTTGAAATGATTCAAGCTTTGTGACATGGTGCATTATCCTGCTGGAAGTAGCCATCAGAGGATGGGTACATGGTGGCCATAAAGGGATGGACATGGTCAGAAACAATGCTCAGGTAGGCCGTGGCATTTAAACGATGCCCAACTGGCACTAAGGGGCCTAAAGTGTGCCAAGAAAACATCCCCCACACCATTACACCACCACCACCACCAGCCTGCACAGTGGTAACAAGGCATGATGGATCCATGTTCTGATTCTGTTTACGCCAAATTCTGACTCTACCATCTGAATGTCTCAACAGAAATCGAGACTCATCAGACCAGGCAACATTTTTCCAGTCTTCAACTGTCCAATTTTGGTGAGCTCTTGCAAATTGTAGCCTCTTTTTCCTATTTGTAGTGGAGATGAGTGGTACCCGGTGGGGTTGTAGCCCATCCGCCTCAAGGTTGTGCGTGTTGTGGCTTCACAAATGCTTTGCTGCATACCTCGGTTGTAACGAGTGGTTATTTCAGGCAAAGTTGCTCTTCTATCAGCTTGAATCAGTCGGCCCATTCTCCTCTGACCTCTAGCATCAACAAGGCATTTTCGCCCACAGGACTGCCGCATACTGGATGTTTTTCCCTTTTCACATCATTCTTTGTAAACCCTAGAAATGGTTGTGCGTGAAAATCCCAGTAACTGAGCAGATTCTGAAATACTCAGACCGGCCCGTCTGGCACCAACAACCATGCCACGCTCAAAATTGCTTAAATCACCTTTCTTTCCCATTCTGACATTCAGTTTGGAGTTCAGGAGATTGTCTTGACCAGGACCACACCCCTAAATGCATTGAAGCAACTGCCATGTGATTGGTTGATTAGATAATTGCATTAATGAGAAATTGAACAGGTGTTCCTAATAATCCTTTAGGTGAGTGTATATAAAACCTCAGTATGCATTATGGTAATAATTACTATAATGGGAAATGTGCTTTATTGTCATTAAAATAATGACAATCTAAAATAAAAAAATAAAAAAAAAAAAAAAAAATATATATATATATATATATATATATATATATATATATATATATATATATATATATATATATATATATATATATATATATTTTTTATTTATTTATTTATTTTTTTATTTTTTTGAGGTTCAAATGTAACCTGGACATATTTTTGTGACATTCACCCTCATACTGTTTTACATTCTTACTGCCTCTTTCTTGCAACTGCACCTGCTACTCGTGTGGTGTTCAACATCAAAAGGACATGCCAAACTCAGCAGGACAAATCACACTTTAGGAGAAGGGGGTGTAGGGGGGATTTTTAACTTTTGGGCCATAACCTATTGGTCGCATTTCCATTAGAAAGGCTTCTCAACCCACATTAGAAAGGCCTCATTAACACTCTTAAGCATTCCTTATAAGTTCAGCATGTTCTGATGAACCCCACACAATTTAAATCTCCTAAACCAATGTGCTATTGAGGCTGAGCGTGTGTGCGCTCACATGTGTTCTTGTATTTCCAATGGCCAATGGCTGAACTCTGTCTGAGATCTGTATGTCATCGTTCCACCATATCAGTAGCCAATAGGGAAGCAGGGATGCAGCATCCATCCACCCATGTTAGTGGAGGCAGGTGTTGCCACACATTTATATTCTTTCTCACTTATACAGCACAGACAGCTGAGATGAACAGATTAAATTAAATAGCTTCATTAAGAATCACATTTATGTAGGTTATTCAAGGTTTCAAATGAAATTCAAAGCAGGGAGAATTGGTGGTAATGAAACAAATGCGTTTAGGTGGTGCATTTCTGATACTGATCTTTTGATTTTATTTGGTGACATCTGTAAATGAGGGTTGCACTTTCTTTTAAACAAATCTAGTTTCTCCTTTTTATTCAATTGCAAACTGTTTTACTTGAGTGACGGTAAATGAAAGAGTGGAGAAACTCACATCTCCTAAATCTAGCTATGACCCATAGTACCTCAATGTGTTTCTATGACGATTACACCCCCATAATTGCATTTGCATGAGAGCCAACACACCAGAAAAAGGAAGGGGAGGGCAAGCGGTGAAAAATGAGGGAGAAAAGAAAGCAGAGAGAGAGAGAGAGAGAGAGAGAGAGAGAGATGTGGGAATCGAGCTGGTTTTAGACAAAAACTTGTTGAGACAAAAGTGCCTGGGGACATTAGCACGGTGTCCTTTTTCTTCGGCCAGAAATATTCACTGTGTCTGTGAGACTGGGCGCAACCTCAGGGCACTACTGATTATTATTTAGTTAGTTTATTTGTGTGTTGGTGTGTACAGGCTTGGATAATCCAGTTGGTGCCAAATTGTTGAAAATGGCCTCACAACTATAGTAAAACATGTGATCAGATGTTTTATTTGTTAACATTAGTTAATGCACCATGAACTAACAATGAACGATTGCATTTTTATTAACTAACATGAACAAAGATTATTAAATGCTGTGAAAAAAAATATATTGTTCATTGTTAGTTCATGATACCTAATGCATTAACTAATGTTAACGAATGAGACCTTATTGTAAAATGTTACCAATGTTTTTAGGGTTTGAGTTAGTCTTTATCTCAATAATATAATAACAAGATTAATAGAAAAACAATAGAAGTCTCTGTTATGTTCCCATTATAAATGGTATTTCAGCTAAGAGTGTAACATTCACACCATAGGTAGCACACTGTGTGGACTCTCCCTTGTTTTTGATACTCACGCATATGTGGTTGTCATAGCACCGGCCAGGAATTCGATTAAGAAAAATTTTGTAATAATTGTAGCAGCCAAAATCTCAGATTTGGCCAAAGCTAACCAAAGTGCCCTTGAGTTTTGAAGTAGAAACTAGTTCGCTCTGGAATCTCCACATTCAATACAGCAGACTCACATGACTGTGTGGTCTATAGTTCCGGGGTCTGATTTCATAGGCATCTGTGGTGCATTGTGAAAGCACTCATGTCTCTGTCTATAAGAGGATGAAGTGGCCCCTATTCTTCATTATAATACAGATTCACACAAAGAGAAATACCAGCTAGGGGCCCTTGTTGTACTGAAAACACAGGATGGCAAAAGATGAATAATCAAAGAAATAATAAAAAGAAAATTACAATAAAATATATTTAAAAAATAAAAAAGAATGGATGACTAGCATTGCTTGATGTCAAAATTGTCTCAGCTGTGTGTCTGCTGTCTATTTGCCTGCGGTCTCAATTTAGCGTGTTTCTCTGTTAGTGTGGTCTGGAAATGAGTTATTCTGTGGCTGTGCCTGAAACAAACCACATTGCTCAAAAACCCATAAGAGGAAGCCACAATGAAAACCTGTGATCCATTTAATCAAGAAAGGAATCTTGGTGGGTCAGTTTAGTCTTATTAAGGATGTTATTCAATTTGGAAAATCAATGCAGAGGTTTAACTTGGATTTCCATGTTAAACATTGAACAAAATATCATAATAACAATTTAAAAAAAATTTTTTTTTTTCATTTTATGCATTTAGTTGGATCCAGTTTATTGGTTTGGGCCTGATTCCACAAGGCAGTGAATAAATAAAAATGTAAAATGAAAAAGAAGCAAACCCATACAGTATGTTTGATAACACAACGTAAGAAAGCAGCGAAATATAATTTTTGAAGTGAGCAAATTGTGTGGAGTGGTCCTGAATTAATCTGTTGTACATTGTTGAGTTTAAAGTCAACATGAAATGGTATTCGCAACCAGTTTTACTTCCATATTGTGACATATTTATGATTGAAACTGGATATTTAATGAGAAAAGAATGTGGGATGAAAATAAATTAAGAAAGAAAAAGAGACTGAAAGTGTATTGGTGCATCCCTAGAGTCTATAATGTATACTGTAACAGGTGGATGGAGAAGAGGGGTTAAAAAAGAAAAAGAGTTGGTGTAAAAGAAAAGTTGTCTCAGAGGCTGAGCAGGTTATTATATTTTGTGGAAAGAGTTTTTTCTTCTTTTTTTTTAAATAATGGCCACCAATAATTCGTATACAATCAGCCCAGGAACAAGTGTTAAAGGGATAGCTCACCCAAAAATGAAAATTCTCTCATCATTTACTCACCCTCATGCCATCCCAGATGTGCTTGACTTTCTTTGTTCTGCAGGACTCAAAAGAAGATTTTAGAAGTATAATTCACCTCTGTAGGTCCTCACAATGCAAATGAATGGTGTCCAAAAATCTATAGCTCCAAAAATCACATAAAGGCAACATATAGGTAATCCATAAAACACAAGTGGTTTAATCCATGTCTTCAGAAGATATCCAGTCAATTTTGGGTGAGAACAGACATAAATATGTACATCTTGCATTGCAGTCTCTAGGCATGATCATGATTTCAAGCTCGGTTACACTTCCTAGTGCCTAATTCATGCACAGAGCGCTAGATGGCTCTAGAAAGTGTAATCGAGCTTGAAGCCATGATCGCCAAGGAGACTGCAGATGTCAAGATTTATAGTGAAAATCGGTTAGGTCACTTCAGAAGACATGGATTAAACCACTGGAGTCTTATGGATGACCTTTGTGCTGCCTTTATATGCTTTTTTGAGGTTCAAATTTCTGGCCACCATTCACTTGCATTATATGGACCTACAGAGCTGAGATATTCTTCTAAAAATCTTTGTTTGTGTTCTGCAGAAGAAAGAAAGTCATACACGTCTGGGATGGCATGAGAGTGAGTACATGATGAGAGAATTTTCGTTTTTGGGTGAACTATTCTTTTAAGAGGTAAATATGGTCAATTTTGATTTCATGTGTAGATTGGAGAGAGTGACAGGTGGTTTGAGAGACTCTGGATTCTGAAGCTGAGAGTGAGACATATGGACTGTCTGAATATGGGTCAAATTACTGTTTTACTCAATCCCTAAAAAATCTAAGCACAATTCAAGGACTGTTTTTTGGAATTAGCCAGTTTGCATTTTATATTTGTCAATTATTTAAAAGGAGCCCAGGGAAACAGCAGTTAGATAAGTTTAAGCAGTATGTTTGGGGCACCCACCTGGAATGCATGAGTACTAGGCTTTTCAACTCTTGCAAAGCTTTGCCAGTGCAAAGGTGTACAATGATGCAGAATTCAGGGTACTAAACAGGTATCAAAAAGCCATGCACAATATCAAGAAAAGCAAGAGACAAGTGAGTGAGTGCAAGAAAGCAATTGGCCGGGAAGAAGCACAAGCTAGGAAAACACAGGAACAAGGACTTTAGTGTTAAAAAGGTTTATTTCAACAACTGTCAGAATTTTTTCTGTTTGTAGTTTATATTCCCAAAAAAGTACAAAATAAAACAAGTACATCAAAGGATTAGAAATCACATCAAAACAAAGACACATTGTGTTTTTTTTTTCTTAATATCAATCTAAGCATTTTTTTCTTCATATTTTTACACATACTCACTGAATTAGTCAGACAAACATCAACACCTCTCAGTAGCTTTTTCTTTAATGACAATGTTTTATATTTTAAACCCTGAATATGTTTTTTTTGTTTTGTTTTTTACAATATATACCAACGCATGCCATAATTCAGTTAGGCAGGGGTAGGTGTGTGTGAATATATAAGGGCTAGGTCAGGGGTGGGTTGACTACAGGGCAAAAAGACTGCAACAAGGGGCAAGGCAGGGCGGGAGGCAGAGACTGAGTGGGGGCGAGGGGTGGGTTTTCAAATTTTCTGTCATGTGTTGATGA
Organism: Xyrauchen texanus; assembly: GCF_025860055.1. Taxonomy (NCBI): domain Eukaryota; kingdom Metazoa; phylum Chordata; class Actinopteri; order Cypriniformes; family Catostomidae; genus Xyrauchen; species Xyrauchen texanus. The sequence goes on along the minus strand of NC_068290.1, from coordinate 8,549,424 downwards.
TGTGTGGTGGAAGTGGCTGCTCGTAGCGTCTGTTGATCGTTGCTTTAAATGATCGTGGACGTGGTTGCGTGGGGTGTTTTTTCTGCTGTTCTACATCATGTTGTTCTGTAGCGAGTTTACCTCCGAGGAGTTCTCCTCGCCCAGCACCTTATGGTTCTCGTGCTTAGGGGTGAGTGAGTTCTGGATGTTCAGCGACTCGTCCTCTTTGGGTGGGGGGGCCTTCACGGGGTCCTCCAGCTTGTTCTGGGCATTAGGATCATCCTGTGAAATGATCGGCCAGTGTTAGCCTCATGCAACAACCTCTTATTGCTAATTACATTATAAATGCTCATTTGGTTTCATTTAAGAACAAAAATATCTGCAAGTAATTTTAATTATGTTTTTTTTCTTTTTGGGAAATGTGCCATTTTGCAATTGTAATGTTTCAATGACGAATAAGGGTGTGCGAGGTGATACAAATTTTAAATATTTAAAAAATATATACTTTAAAACTGGTCCACTTTGTAGAAATCTTTGTGTCCAATTTGGTTTCATAAATAAAAAATAAAATAATAATAATAATAATAATTTTAGTATTTTAAAAATATAATGTGGTGTAACCATCAAGTAAAAGGTATTGAAATGCTTTTCTTTCACCTTCAATACATGAGAGTGTCACAACTTAATCTTCAAGGTACAAAATATTTTTTTCACATATAATTATTTTTGAGTAACGAGTACCAAAACGTTTCTCTCGGGGTTACCCCATATAACCGGAACAAAATTTGCATTTGAATAATAAAGCAAAAATAACTGTTAACTTTTTTATAAATGTCACACACAGTCATGAGTATCAAAATGGGTCCTGTCTGTGCTATTATTATGTATTTTCTGTCACAAGTTGGCTACCCCAAATTACTTTTGTGTCAAAAAAAATTTTCTTTGAAGTTTTTCAAAATATTAATAATTTAAATTATAATAAAATGTTATTCTGCATTACTCATGCCAACTTTTTTTTTTATTATTATAATACATTTTATAATTATAATCAGCTTTTAATTAGATTTTTTTTTTTTACACCACATGACATTTTTTACTTTAAGAGTAAAATTACTCAAAAAGTGAAAAGAAACTCATTAACTGAAAACATTTTCATCATAGAAAGGTGTATTCAAGTAATTTTTTTTAAAATAACTTAATAGATACGGACAAAATAAATAAATAAATAGTGTCACATCATTGACCTAAATAAAACCTAAAATATAAAAAGAAATAATGCATATCTGCCATGAAAAAACACCCCAAAACCTAAAATGTACTGTTACCTCAGGATTGCACAACGCAATGTGCATTCAAAAAATATTTTTTTGATACATTTTTTGATACAAAATATAACACTTGTCCTCCAGTTCTGCAAAGAGTGAACAATTGTAATTGTTTTCATACATATATACATTTAAATTAAATAATGAAATACATTTGTATTATAGTAGAAATTATAACCACAACACTTTAGCTTCACATCCAAATATTTGGAGTGTGACAGCACTGCAGGAAAGATCTTGCAGCACATATATCGATTGATTTCAGTCAATGTTAAATCAATAGCTGAGGCTTTTTTCTCCTTTGGGCAGAGCAGAGGCTGTATGATCCACACGTATCGATAAACATGCATACATGCAAACCCATAAAGCTCATATAACCACATCCCGCACTCCTGTGCCGTCAGTGAAAAGGAGAAGCCACGGACTGAAACAAGAGCTTTGGCAAGATGAGCTCATCTGCTATATCAATTAAGCTCAGCACTCTCTCTGTGGAATAACCATTCAGCAGCATTTAATTAGTGCAGTAATTGAAAAAATACATGAGAAGACATCCTTTGATCATCTTAAAGGAATATTCCAGGTTAAATACAAGTTAAGCTCTATCAACGGCATCTGTGACTTGTTGTTATTGAAAAAAATAGACTTATTCCTTAGTGTATAAAAACAATAAGGAAAACAGTAATGCTAATGGTCTATGGGACCATTAGCATTAGTGTTTTAGTGTTTTAAGTGTTTTAACATCCTTAAAGGACCAGTGGACTAAACGGACTAATTTACTAGGTGGATGAACATTTGGTTTTGTCACATCCTGGTATCCTTGCCTGGATATCATGTGAAAGTTCATGGGTTTACTTGATCATGACATGGGTTGAAATAATAAATATAACTATACACAGTCAAGCCTGGCATGACAGAATTTGTGAGAGCTTTCTGGCTTTTCAGTTTCCTAAGTAGACTTGGACTAAGGCACGAATGTGTTATTTCCAACTCCACAGAGACAACTATTGAAGATTTACCCGTTCTGCGATGGCTTAGATTGTAACTTCGGGCAGGACATGGGGATACGCCACCTCCATGGTCACGGGATATGAGGCTTCTTTTCTTCCGTCGGCATGAAACTAGAAAATTAGCTTTTTAAGTGTGGTGGGTGGGGAGAGGGTTGGGAGGATTATACTGCTCTTGAGACTTTTCAAGGATTTAAGAGTGATATCAAGAGGGCCATGATGTGGATGACTGATGAATTGTGTGTTCTTTGCATCCTTCCTGTCAACATGGGCTACAGTAATGATGAGAAATAAGATAATGCAGTTCTCAACATAATGTTGTTCATTCTGAATGTGTTTTTTGTGTTTTTCATTTATGAGCTTAAAGAAATACTGTTTTCCAAAAATAGAAAATTCTGTCATCATTTATTCACCCTCAGGTTGTTCCAAACCCAAAAGAAGACAATAATGTCACCATCACAGATTTTCATACAATAGCAGTTGATAGTTACTCACTTTAAGGCAACGTCCACACTATGTTTTCATTTTTTTCAATTTTGATATATGTGTATGGCTCAACCACAATGGAAAGGCATTTTCCTCCACTGAAAACGCACTCCATTACCCCATATTTTGGAAAATTATGGCATTAGGAAACGGCAAACAGTTCTCAAAAGAAAATGGATTAGTTGCTTAAAAAAAGCACCCAAAATGTCAAAAGTGGACCATTCAACTAGTGAGTAATTTCCCCAACTTTACTGAAGGCACATGATCACTTTGTAAGATGAACAGAGATACATTTAAAGGGATAGTTCACCCCAAAATTAAAATTCTCTCATCATTTAATCACCGTCATGCCATCCCAGATGTGTATGACTTCCTTTCTTCTGCAGAACACAAATGAAGATTTTAGAAGAATATCTCAGCTCTGTTCATCCTTACAATGCAAGTGAAAGGTGACCAGACCTTTGAAGCTCAAAAAGCATATAAAAGCAGCATAAATGTTATCCATATGACTCCAGTTGTGAAATCCATGTCTTCAGAAGCGATATGATAGGTGTGAATGAAAAACAGATCAATATTTAAGTCTTTTTTCTTTGTATATATCTCCACTTTCACTTTCAAAATGTAAAATAATATGAAAGTGAAAGTGCCGATTTATATAAAAAAAAAGGCTTTAATATTGATCGCATTCTCCACCCACACCTATCACATATGTTCTGAAGATATACAGTTGAAGTCAGAAGGTTACATACACTTAGGTTGAAATAATTAAAAATAAATGTAACCACTCCACAGATTTCATATTAGCAAACTATAGTTTGGCAAGTCATTTAGGACATCTATTTTGTGCATAACACAAGTAATTTTTCCAACAATTGTTTACAGACAGATTGTTTTAATTTTAATTTAACACATTTGCAGTGGATCAGAAGTTTACAAGTTAACTGTGCCTTTAAGCAGCTTGGAAAATTCCAGAAAATTATGTCAAGCCTTTAGGTAATTAGTTAATTAGCTTTGAAAGGCTAATTGGAGTCAAATGGAGGTGTATCTGTGGATTTATTTTAAGGCCTATCTTCAAACTCAGTGTAAGAAATCAGCCAAGACCTCAGAAAAAAACATGGTAGGCCCCACAAGTCTGGTTCATCCTTGGGAGCAATTTCCAAAGGCTTGAAGGTACCACATTCAACTGTACAAACAATAGTATGCAAGTATAAACACCATGGGACCACACAGCCATCATACCGCTCAGGAAGGAGACACATTCTGTCTCCTAGAGATGAAAGTGGTTTGGGGCAAAAAGTGCAAATCAATCCAGAACAACAGCAAAGGACCTTGTGAAGATGCTGGAGGAAACAGGTAGACAAGTATCTATATCCACAGTAAAATGAGTCCTATTTCGGCAAAACCTGAAAGGCTGCTCAGCAAGGAAGAAGCCACTGCTCCAAAACCACCAGTTTGCAAGTGCACATGGGGACAAAGATCTTACTTTTCGGAGAAATGTCCTCTGGTCTGATGAAACAAAACTTTAACAGTTAGGCCATAATGACCATCATTATGTTTGGAGGAAAAAGGGTGAGGCTTGCTTGCCGAAGAACGCCATCTGAACCGTGAACCATGGGGGTGGCAGCATCATGTTGTGGGGGTGCTTTGCTGCAGGAGGGACTGGTGCACTTCACAAAATAGATGGCATCATGAGGAAGGAGAGCCAGGAAGTTAAAGCTCCAACACAAATGGGTGTTCCAAATGGACATTGACCTCCAAAGTTGTGGCAAAATGGCTTAAGGACAACATAATCAAGGTATTGGAGTGGCCATCACAAAGTCCTGACCTCAATCTGATAGAAATTTGTGGACAGAACTGAAAAAGCATGTGCGAGCAAGGATGCATACAAACCTGACTCAGTTCTCTAGTTCTGTCTGGAGGAATGGGACAAAATTCCAGCAACTTATTGCGAGAAGTTTGTGGAAGGATACCCAAAACATTTGACCCAAGTTAAACAATATAACGGCAATGCTACCAAATACTAACAAAGTATATGTAAACTTCTGACCCTCTGGGAATGTGAAGAAAGAAATAAAATCTGAAATAAATAATTCTCTATATTATTCTGACATTTCACATTCTTAAAATAAAGTAGTGAACGGACAGGGAATGTTTTCTACGATTAAATGTCAGGAATTGTGAAAAACTGAGTTTAAATATATTTTGCTATGGTGTATGTAAACTTCTGAATTCAACTGTAGATTTAACCACTGGAGTCTTATGGATTACTTTTATGAGGCCTTTTCTGAATTTATTTTTTGAGTTTCAAAGGTCTAGTCACCATTCACTTGCATTGTAAGGACAAACAGAGCTGAGATATTCTTCTAAAAAGCTTTGTTTCTGTTCAGAAGAAGAAAGAAAGACACACATCTTGGATGGCATGAGGGTGAATAAAAAAAGATGAACTATCCCTTTAAGTCGTTAGTCACTCTCAAATCAAAGGGATCATATGCCTTAAGAAGATTTGGTAAATGAGTCAATAGTCGAATGGACTACTTTCACAAAACTTTTTTTTTTACACTTTCAACTGCTATTACTGTATGTTTAAATCAGCAATCGCAAAATTATTTAAAATATATAATTTTGTGTTTTGTAGAAGAAAGAAGTATATAGGGTTGGATGACATTCGAGTAAGTAAATGATGACAGAATTTTCAGTTCTGAGTAAACTAATTAATTTAATTAGTCAGTTCCTGTGAAAAGAGTGTTTGTGACAATGGGTAATGGCCAATCAGGATGAGTCATAATGTGAACAATTTCTTCTTACTTGTGAAGTTCAGGTTAGGAGCTTAATAGGTTTTGGAGCTATTTAGTATTCATTTCAAGTGGCATATTATTTAATTATGTATTCTCTACCTAACGTAAGTTTATGTTGCTGTATACAACAAAGTGTTGTGGAAGGACACTAAGAGGACGAGACAGGGACAGGACACTGTGGAATCAGACACTCCACATATAAAAGGTTTCAGAGTTTGGACAGGCGCAACATAGGGCACAATGGAAAATAAAAATAGGCAGGTCCACAGTTGCATCGTATGAACAAAATTTTTTTTTTTATTCTGTACATTTCGGATTTGGAAAGTGTTGAGGACAGAGGTTAAGACTGCAGAGGTTGGGTGGACAATTATTTGGGGTTCTAGCATGGTCCATGTCTTGTCTTCTAAAGCCACATATGAATCGCACAGGGAAGAATATTCAGCTACCACTTCACTTATCTGATCTTTCCACTCAAGTTAATATATGGTCTATTTCATTCCAAAACATCTGTCAAGCTATAGACCCTGTGGGTTTAGGTCTATGTATGTGAAAATAGAGAGAGAGAGAGAGAGAGAGAGAGAGAGAGAGAGAGAGAGAGAGAGAGTGTGTGTGTTGGCAGCTATCCAGAGCTAGACTCTTTTACTCAAGCAGATATCAATCGGTGGAACAGCAGCAGCTCTTGGCTGATGGTAAAAAAGAGCCCTGACTGTCTACATTACACCCCCTGTCTTGAGAGATTCCTCTTGTTTCATGGCATGTATTTCATTTCCAGCAGTTTTCTCTTTGTGACGATGAGCTCCCTCCGTGCGGGCGGAAGAGACAATCAATTTTCAGTGTCTTGCATTGTCTGAAGGTCATGGAGTGTTTGAAAGAGTTTTGAGGATCTATCTCGTTCTTGATCTAACACTTAGATTTCCGGGAAGGACATTTGAGACAGTATACACTCACAGAACTGAATTTCAATAATGGAATATTATTATATTAAAATCTCAGAAAAATGACATGTCTATGGTTACATTTAGAATATATTTGATATTATGTGATTTAATTACACGCGACAGTTTCATGGTGAAATGTCCACTGTGCGGCACACGGTGCGAGTTACATGCTCTCCCAAACAGATGAGTTTTTTCTTTTTTTTTTTTTAAGTTAGTAAGGAGTTTTAAATCAACAAAACCGACCTCCCAACCCTCAAACCCAAACCTAACCGACAGTGTCATAATATCAAATGTGTGATTAAAAACGCAATTGCTGTAGCAAACATGTCATTTTGTGGTGCATCTAACGTGTCGACTCACATACACTTCTGGACTCATACGCAAGTCCTCTAAATCACAAGTGCAACGCTCAATCTGTCGAGCTACCACACAGTTTGATCACACTCAAACAAGAATGTAAATGTAGTTGGTTATGTAATGCACACATTAAAATAAATCACCTTACAAGTCATGCGCTATGGTAAAAGAGTTTAGATGTCATAGGATAGCACTGTGTGAGGAACAGGGCTAAAAGTGAGCGTTTATGAATTATTAATCTGCCGTTATACACATGAATAAAGCCATTTTGGTTTTAGGGCCTCTAGGTTTTATTTCACCAGGAAACTGCCACGATACGTACACCGAGCCATGTCAAAATTTACTTTGCATAAATGTAGGTATAGTCACGTATTTCTCCGAGACCAGATTGGTTAAAATGTATAGTAATTTGTGATCTTTAATTGTTAGCAGATAAATTGCAGTCTCCTTTATTTTAAAGGAAAAGTTCACCCTAAAATTCTTGTCATCATTTATTCACTCTTATGTCACTTCAAACCCTATAACTTATGTGATCATATGTCTAATCTTTTCCTCAGTTGTAGCAAGTACATTTCAGTTTATTTTTCACACAGAGATATCTTGATAAACTTAAGAAGACTTATATATACTGTATAATATACCACATGAGTTGTAAGGCTACTTTTATGATAATTTGTGGTGCTTTGTTGTCATTTATAGAGCGTATCAACCCCCATTCACCTTCATTGAATGAAGAAGAGCGGCCATTCTACAAAATAACTCATTTAATGTTCCACGGAACAATGTTGAGGGGTTGAGTAAATGATGATAGACCTTTTATTTTGGGGTGAACAATCTTTTTAAAACATATTTGGACCAAGCTAGCCAGATCAGTTTGGTTTGGTTTCCTGATGATGATGATAAAAGGGAACACGTTTGCTCATGACAGTTTTGAGAGGATCATTGAAAGGATAACAGCACAATGAAGGGACATTTGCTGTACCTTTTGGTGGAGCTGTGGGATAATAAATCTTACCTCACAGTCGGGCTCCTCTTTGGTCTTACACTCCCAGGTGTATCTGCTCATGGTTTTCTGAGGGTGGGGGTATGGAGAGGATTATATACCTCAGAGATATCATTTTCATTCAGAACCAGTAAGAGATAGAGACAGGAGGAGAAAGAAGGAGACAATGAAAGACAGAGATAGACAGTGGGACAAGAAGAGTGTCCTTTGCATAAGATCCTTCAGTGGTGAGAAATGTTCCAACCCAAGAGCCACTTATCTTGAACTTTTGCTTTTTTTAAGTATCAGTGTTGTGGGACGTCTGATCTAGGGTCCTTTATTCTGGTCTGATCTTCACACAAATGCTATCAAGTGACTTAAAGGGATGGTTCACCCCAAAATGAAAATGTTCTCATTTACTCACCCTCATGCCATCCCAGATGTGTATGACTTTCTTTGTCTGAATATCTCAGCTCTGTAGGTCCATTCAATGCAAGTCAACAGGGATTCAAAACCTTGAAGCTCAAAAAGCTTATAAAAGCAGCATTAAAGTATTCGATCTAAACAAATTGTCCTCTTTTTTATTTTTATTTTTTACAAAAAATCTCCACTTTAAAACAGCCCTCCTAAGCGCTCTTCTCTCCTAAGTGTTCTATTTCTTTTGTTTTTGGCGATTCACGTTCTTCGTGTATATTGCCATCTACTGGGCAGGGAGGAGAATTTATAATAAAAAAAAGAATTAAATATTGATCTGTTTGTCACCCACACCAACCGAATTGCTTCTGAAGACATGGATTAACCACTGGAGTCGTATGGATTATTTCCATGCTACCTTTATATGCTTTTTTGAGCTTCAAAGTTTTGGACCCTGTAGCCTTGCATTTTGTAGACCTACAGAGATGAGAAAATCTTCTAAAAATCTTTTTTTGTGTTCTGCAGAAGAAAGAAAGTCATACACATCTGAAATTACTTGAGGGTGAGTAAATGAGAGAATTTAAATTTTTGAGTGCACTATCCCTTTAAGAAGATTTAGACTTCGAAGACTTTAGAAGAATATACTTTTATTTTTGTTTGACAGACATAGTCAAAGTGAATTGTCCTTGTACAACAAAAAGCTTAAAGAAGATTTCTAAGAATTTCTCCTTTTGTGTTCCATAGAATAAATAACAACATTAGGGTTTGGAGTAAAGACAGAATTAGTGTCCATTCTTTCACAATGTGCTCTGAATTGCATTTTAAATATAGTTTAATGAAAATTCCCAACAAAAGGTCTTGAGCTCAGGTCCTGAAAATATGAATTAATGTCCCCCATAGAATTGTTTAAAAAATGAGAGGAAAAAAACATTAATAAACAGTTTTCATTTGAATTTAATCTATTTGATGGGTCCTGGATGACGTTGAGGGCAGTTAAATGGGAATTAGTATCTGAAAGGATGGTTATGTTCATTTAATGGAGATGTTGTACTTATTGAAAGTTTCTTATGCTGATTTTATTAAGCAATTCATAGCCTGGACTGCAGTGGATACAGAGGGGCTAAAATCATATATAGTTAAAGCTGAGAGAAATGTAAAAGTATAATTATATTTTCTGAAACTACACTAAAATAACTGTGATACAACAAGAGAGATGTGTTATGGTTATCCCACAGAAGAGAATGACGCTCATGTTAGATCTACGTCTACCCATGCTGCTGACACGTTAGCCAAGTGTTACGCCACCTACAGGCAGCAGTGTGATGTTGCATCTCAGATGTTTATCCTTTTATTCTCAACATTTTATTTGGTCGGTGAGATTTGCCAATGGAAGATCGCCCAATCACCCTCTCATCTTTGTGAACCAGGATAAACGAGTGAAACGACAGACAGTTATATTAATGCGATGCAGTGAACAAGCAGCAGGAAATCACGTGACCACTAGCAGGTCAAAGTGAACAGTTAGACATGCAGTGTTGCAGAGGATAGAGAAAGGGAGCAGGTTTAGGAGTAGGAGTGTAGGTGTGGGTGGGCTCTCTCGGCGAAGTCCAAGGTCTGCAATCAGGGCACATTGCCGGAACATTAAGAGAGGTGCAAATAACATTACACAACACGCTGATTACCTACTTACTTAAAGCTTGCCACTTGTGCTTAATGTGCAAAATAAATACCCTGCATGTGTGTATGAATGTTCTAGGGCTGATCGATATAGCTAAAATAATTATATCTCGATAGTTTTCACATTTTTTATGATATATTCAGTATCTCAAAATGTATGTATTTGCTTTGATAAAGTAATAAAAACACTGGTTGGAAGTGCGGCACCTTTGTGATGTGCCCGCTTGGACTCAATGGGAAAGGACCCTTAACGATTTATGTATTTACAAAGTAAGACTTGTGACAGAAAGCATGTACTTTGCAGCCTCCGTAAGGCACAATTTAATTACCATAGAAGCAGGTCAAGTGTTATCTATCACGAAAACTGGTGCTATTTTAGTACATTTCTATCTTTATACTGTGGAAGTCTTTGTTTGTAAAATGTTAATAAAGCACTATATTGTTACATATGTTTTTGTTTTCTTACCTAAAAAATGAAATAAATGCATTTTGACAAGAAAAGAAGTATATATTAAGTCAAATTTCAGAACTTTCAAAATCAGTGATTAAATGCGATTAATCATGAAAAATTATGCAAATTTGATATTAAATATTCTGAATGGCCACATACAAATTTAAATGATGTTGCTTAATTTATATCCGCAGCAAAATAATAAAAAATTATATACAAAATGAATATTTGATATAGGGTTGGGCGACATAGGCCAAAATTTATATTTCGATATTCTTGAAATGTTTTGTCGATAACGATATACAGTATATCATGATGTACACATGTTTATGGAAAGTGATTCAAATTTTTTTTGATTTAAAACAAAGTCCACAGTTTTGGTGGACCTGTCATATCCATTGCAATGACACAATTAACTCAAAAATAACTAATTGTTAAAAATAATATTTGATCTATTATATCTATTTGGCATAAGTTTTTAATCCAAGCAAAAACAAGGCTAATCTCTTTAGTTGAATATAGAAGCATTTGCTTTGATCAGAAGAAAATCTTGTTAATTTTCTCTTGGAATGTAAAGTACAACTCGTATTCCCTATCATGCATCAGCATATTACATAACCACAATATAAACAATACACTAAACGTTTTATGAGTTTACACTTTTCTACCATTATATCGATATGACCGGTATATCGCCCACCTGTTATTCTATATATTACCCAGCCCTAGAGTGTGCATGTGAATGCATATACTGACAGAATGCATCTTTCATGTCCACTTATGCCTTTGCATTGATTATCAATGTCAGATCAAAAAGGCTGACTTCCCAAGACACACCACTGTTAAAAAGTATGGCTAGTGGCTAGACTATCTGCTCAACTTGATACACATCCAGGCAGATGGATGGTCGGTCGTAGAGGGGCTGACAAACAGTGATTGACTTGGGTCAGCCACACCACCCAACTCCACCATTAATGGAGCATCAAAACAGTGGCTCGAAAAAGAAAAAAGTAAAAAGGGACATTTTTTTTCCTGTTTCCCAGTTACCCTGTTGCTATGGTTACAACTGTTGCCTCAGTAACCATGCTCCTGTCTGAGAGCAGACCTTTTCAGCAGAGAAAACGCTCCCATCTCTCTGAGTGCTGCGCACCCCCTCCCTTACCAAAAAGGTTACGCTTGGGGCCCATGCAGAGAGGGAAGGAGAGGGGGGAAGAGAGAGACGAGAAACACGTTACCTGACATATAATGTTATCATAGTAAGCCAAAGCACGGGCATGAGGGAGGTTAGGAGGGGTGTCGCAAAGTTTCCTTACATTTGGATGGGAGCCCTCAGCGATGGTGGACAACGAGAAATTATCATTGTGGTGCTCCGAGGAAGGACGGTACTTACTGCTGTGGGGGGATAAAGGGAGAGGAAGAATGATGGAATGGAGAGAGCAAAGGAATTATGAGAAAATGAGAGAAGACATGGGCAAAACCAAAAAGATATAGGGATGGACAAAAAAAGGACAGAACAGGGAATAAAATATATTAGAATGAAGAGGTTTGAAAAGACAGCAGGGAGAGAGAAAAAGCAAGAGAGAGCATTAGTGCAATTCTACAGCAGAAGTTTAGACAAACATACACAACCTGTGATGCAACATACCAGATGATAAAATGGCACTTTTTCCACCACATATTTCACTGAGTAGAAAACATGTAAAATTCTTTACACATTAATCACCACAAACTGACCAAAAGAAATGAATACAGCATCGTGGGGCTGTGTATTTGTTCATCACCTGCTTCTGTGAAAAAATGATTTACATCATCCTCCATTTCTTACTTGCTAATCAAAGCATTACTCTTTCTATTCTCAAAGTAGCACTGAAATATGAATTTAATAACCCATGTGATTGGCTAATGAGAGTAGCTGGAACAGGCAAGAGAGGTAGAGGCGTTAAGCAACCACCAATGGCGCTGATTCTTTGTTTTTGGGGGCCCTTGTTTCAGATTTTTAAGGTGTAGTCACAATGGGCTTTTAGCACACACATTTTTTTCGGACAATGCAACAAACCAGGATATGATGTCATGCGGGAGGGCTTCTGGTTTAAGTAAATAATGCATCACAAATAACAAATAATATTATATTAAACATTTTAAAATATCACTTTTCTGCAACAATAAACTCGCAGATTTTATATTTGTATCTTTTGAATTGAGCCAATCTTCTATTGGTCATGGGTCTTCTCATTGTACGAATTCACGGGTCAGAGATTACCAAGCTTGAACTTTGTTATGCAGCGTAGTACAAAATTTCTTCGCGTGAGCTTGCGTTTCCAGTCTGTTGCATTTGGATGCATTTGAATAGGAGTGAATGGAAGGCAAAGTGTAGTGTGACCACCCCATTAGAGTCCTTCCAGTGGTTTTAGAGTTTCTATGTCTAATTTTGAGAGGCAGTTTAAAGAAATAGATCTCCCAAAAATGAAAATTCTGTCCTCATTTACTCACCCTCATGTTGTTCTAAAGTGTGACTTTTTTTCTTCCATGGAACACAAAAGGAGATATTAGGCAGAATGTTTATGTTGCTCATTTCCATACAATAAAAGTGAAAGCAGACGGATGCTTTAAAGCGAATTTAAGTCTTAATAAATTTAATTCGCTGAAAATGTTGCAGTTTAAAAAAATAAAATAAAAATGTTATCACATTTGCAGTTTAGTCACCATTCACTTCTATTGCATCTTGTAAATGGTGACTAAAGCTGTCATTCTGCCTCATATCTCCTTTTGCGTTTTACATGTTTAAAACATGAGGGTGAGTATATGATGACAGGATTTTCATGTTTGGGTGAACTATTTCTTTCAAGGGTAATCTAACCCTGTAGCTATATACCTAGACAAATCTAGAGATGTTTTCTACCTCTCTGTAACTATTCTGCTCTCTTTTGCTCTTTATCTCCCCTCTAGTTCTCAATGTAATAAGTCATCAATTCCTATAGGTGCTGCAGAGTGAATTCAAGCACATTTAGTTGCAGCAGATGGAGAGGTGGGTGTCTGATTTATTCAAGAGTCTCATTTGTAGCTCTGCTGCCTTTCCATCATCTTTCCTCCAAACATGGCCACCCTCCTCTGCAGCCTGTTATAAAACTCCCTGCCACTTGTTTTCCTCCTCTGTTCTCATCTCTTTCTCTCATCATTCTCCTTGTCTTCTTTAAAGAGGGTGTGTGCTGTTTAAATCCTGTCCCTTTCTTCCACCCCCACACCCCCTTGGGTCTCACAGCTGTATGTAGGTCAGCCTGCCCCTCCTACCCCATCACACTGCCCTACTTTCAGCTGGAGCATTTGTGACATCATGCAGTCTGACCACTGCTAGCGCAGTACACTAAGCATTAGCACGTCATCCACTCACTGCTCGATTTGAACTCTGCAGCATCCTGTTAGCTGCAGTATCGCAATGTTAACACTTTTCAGGGAATTAAAGGCACTGAAGATATTACCAATAGCCTGTTTCTGAACCCTTTCTTCTACAGTGATTTACCATTCAGAGTGCTGCTATGTTGTCTTTCTCCATTAAACATTGAATATTTCATTTCATATTCAACCACAATTAGTTTTTTATATTTATTTAAAGACCCCATGGAACAACTTGACACAATTTTATTTCTTGTGTGGTATTTTTTCCTATTGAAACAGGAGGTTTTGATGGGACATATTGATGGGCTTGTCCCTTTTATATATATATATATATATATATATAGCCAATTTAGCATAACAGTCTGGTTCCATAAGTAAAAATATCATACATTTTTCGATAGGGAAATAGATTTTTAACAATAACTTATAAATCATTAAAGACAGGCCTTTCGGGAGCTCAGATGTTGTTCATTGATGGTATATGCTTCTGCTGAGCCCATAATCTGCTTTATTTCAGCTTAATTTTTAAACATTTGCATTTAATAGCAAATTTTGTGGGGAATAACTGCATTACCCACGATCCTGCTGAGAAAGGTCCACCAATAAGAGAACTGTGGCAAACAAAGCACGCCAACAGACCTGTGTAGTGACCGCCCACTCACAAACTAGTTACTGTATCTGAAATTTTGCAATAAACTTAAAATATATTCTTTCTATTCTTATAATCAACAACTTTAAATCAATAGTTTTATAATGTATTATTGTTTACACCAGATTACACCATTTGCAATCCTTAATGGAATTGTAGTCTATTCCCTCATAATATATATATTAAGTACAGATCTTGTACCTTTGTCTTTATGTGTGATTTTCAAATGTTTTGCTTCAAATCAAACCTTGTAATCCTGTGATTCACATAGGAGCTGGTTTGTTTGTTTCATGTCTTAGAACTCAAGTGCAAAATTAGTATGTTTGGTCTGTTTTCCAGCAAGAAAAAACTGTACATTTTACAGGCATACATCTGCTACAACACCTATTTTGATTTTATGTGGTCTTTAAACAGAAATGTTTGGTCTCACAATCATATACCTGAGAAATGTTGTGAAACCAAACTTGTTTGGCCAGCTAATGCAGTGTGCAAGTCTTATTCACTCCTAATTCCACCACAAAAACATGAGGTTTTAAGCTCTTTCATACATAAGCCCTTCTACTTGGTCTCTCACTCTCTCTAAACACTCTATAAAATGGGTTATTTTCATGCATTTGCTTTATCATCTCTACCGTCCTCTGCAGGCCGGAGTCTCACCTGCGCTTACGCAACTTTTGATTCTCAGTTTTGAGCACATGCAACTTCTTGGCGAAGCAAACGATGATCATGAAGAGTAGTAGCACCATGAGGGCGGTGGCTCCGATGGCGATGCACATCACCTGGAACTCCGTGATGACCGACTCACAGCGGGCACCCTTGTGCCACATGTAATCCTGAATGTTGCACCTACAAGAAAAAAATGCATGTACATGTAGATAAGAAAATGAAATGTAAAAAGATGAGGGATGCCATAATAGAACTATCTTTCCCCCTGTGAGAGCTCCAAAGCCCATAAACGGATTTTGTCAAGCGACAATATCATTCAATATCCTATTATACTCATTTTCTTCAATATCATATTACACCCATTTTTCTAAATGAGTCAAAACACACCATATGCAGACACACAGGAGACACACGGTTAAATATCCAAACACTTTGTTAGTCCTTACTGACCTCCCTAAAATGGGCTTTGATTTCCCATGTAGTCCCTGGTTCCATATGAATTATTCATGGGGCTTAGTGTTCCTCCTGCACCAAGGGCGAGTTAAAATTCAGTGCCTTCAGCATTTTTACCATTCATTTTTCCAGACACCTGGGTAGATGACAAGTTCACTGCCTTTGTCTTACCTTAAGCCTCTTCCATAGTGCATTAGACTGGATTTAAAGACTGAACCTGCACCAGAAGTAAAGTCAATATTGAAGGGGGAGGGGGGGAAACAGGGGTAGGCTACCGGGGCTTAAGCCTCTAATGTAGGTATTTATAGATATTTTCTATGTAAAAATATCAGTACATTGGTACTTTTTGTAATATTAATATATATCCTAAGTAATAATATCAATCATTCAATAGTACTGGTACACACACATTGTCTGGCATGACTCACGATTGCAGCTATGTGCGTGAACAGTCAAAATGCCTTGGTGAAGTAATGGAAATGTTGACTTGATCAGTCCAGATGCAATCAGTACCAAATATTTAGAAACATAATCCTGAAAACAATGAGTAGTCTTATATGATTTACAGATTGCAAACTTTAAGACACAAGCCAGGACATTAGTGTTTTCTGCAAAGCTATTTTATGACACAATTGCTGTGAACTTTGCAAACCTTGGCAAATACAGCAACTATTTTTCCACAACCGCCCCTGGTTAACACATTGCAAATGTGTGGTGTAAAGAAACCTCATTAATCTGTTCATATTGAGTTACCTTAAAATGACTATGCCATTAACGTGTATATGTTGTGATTCAGGTAGATAGATACAAACATGATTATAGTAGTTGACCTTAGAGAGAAAACTGACAATAGAAGACATTTTACGCTAATGTCTGCTATAGCACCCCCTTGCAGCAACACTGAGAATGCATTGTGTACTCTTGTGTTGCCTTAATTGCATTGTGATGCCTTTCAGAACGCAACAACAAGTGATTTTCATCTTGCATAACTAGAGGTGTCTCTGTACAGTATGTTTAGGCCTAAAACTCAATTACATTTGCATCGAAAATCTGATATGGAAATTCAATGGCATCTATGTTGAAGATGTGGAGCATATTAAAAATGTAGCTACCAAAAATGGTTGCGGAAAACTGGGGTTTGCATCTGGGCTTTGTCAGCAAAAACAATCACATGGGCTGAACAAGTCAGAATGCTTTTAAGAACAATGTTATGTGGAGAAGGGTTTTTGGACCAATAAGATTTCACTTTGGGCTGGGCTAATCAGTGTAAAGCGACGAAATAGAAACCAGCCAATCAACAAAATTTCATGTTATTATGGCTGTTAAGGTAATGATGCAACTCTCAACCTAACTCTAAAAGCTGATTGCTCGATTGCAATGTTGTTCCAGGACCAACAAGAATGGATGTAAATCCAGAAACTTGTTCTACTTGGGTAAATTACATTATGCGTGAAATACACATTTTGCACAGAGTTAAGAAGATTCACTGTAAGGGTATCATGCAGAGAAATGTGGGAACAAGAGCTACAAATAGCTGGAGAAATAAGGAAGCTGTCTGAAGACAAGACACATGCACATGGCTTTGTATACTCTGGCTATGTTCCAAAACTAAGTGAGCTGGCTCGCTGCCTACGTAGGCAGCTGCCTTCTATGGCATCATCCTAAATTAAATGGAACCTCTTAAGTGAGTTATTTGGAACACTCTACATAGGCAGCAATTGCATCCCACAAATATTGCCCTTCACGTGAAGAGCACAGGAGAATCGCCTTATTCTTTTTAATCGACAATTAATTTCAATAGAGCTTGTTGTTAGCATGTTGCAAAGATAAAGACACGAAACTCTAATAAGCATAAATATACATTGCACACACACACACACACACACACACACACACACACACATACATTTTGGGTAAAATAATATGTTTTTAATTCTATAAAAATTATCCTATATTTTTTAGTAGTTTAGTGAAACCATTTTTTTTAATGAATGAATGAATTTTCAAGATTTCAGTGAATTTTTGCAATGCATTCTGGTATTGTCTTATCCGCAAAGAATATATGTGATGCCAACACATTGCTTCCGAATGTTCAAGTTTCCTGAAATCAACCCAATTCAGCTGAATTACTGACAAGCACCATCCCCATCAGACATTTTTGCATCAATTCAAGCGTGAATACATTTCCCTCTAGCCCTACTGATCAGTGGCGGCTGCTGGTCTTTCAAAGAGGGGAAGCTCATTTTTCGGCCTACATTATTGTGGAGCGGAGGGGGGCGGGGCCGGTCGGAATATCGCGCGCCCGGTCCCCAATCAGCCTGATGAGGCGCGCGAGGGATAAAGGCGGCCGGTGACGATTGTTCGAGAGAGAGAGAGAGAATTACGGACATGTCCGTCATGTGTGTTTGTTTATGTGTTTTTGAGTTTCTCATTAAAATATAATTTATGTTGACAAGCCGTTTCTCGCCTCCTCCTTGCCCATCCTTCAACAGTGTTACAATTATAAACTTATTTAAAAGTAAATTCTGCCCTACGTTCCTTTTCGAGAAAATGCACTGTGACCCTGTCGTACCAACTAGGCGTCTTTTCCAGTGACTTGACCAGTGTCTTCTCAATGGCCAGCAGAGCTAGGCTGCTTAAACGACCTTGGCCCATTGTGTTACTTGGCCCTTGTTGGATGATTCACTACTCTCATCATGTCCCCTAAATGACAGCTCCTGTCGGCCAAGCAAGGATGTTACATCAATAAGGCGGTTTAGGAAGGCCCTGTTTTGTTTGACTGTTTCATTATGTTTAGTCACTTGAATGCGAGCACCTTCATTGATTGCATGCTCAACCCTGATCCTGCCCATGCAACTTAATCTTGCACATGCACTCACATGTTCATTGCTCTTTTCATGTCTTTTATATGCCCTGTCAAAGTTAGACAGATCTCCAAACCCCACTTTTGACCAAACAACACATCCGTGAGATGGTTTCATCAAGAGGCATGGCCAGCAGTACATTTTATTTGTCACAGCACTTCCAGTCAGCCAGCTAACTTTGTCATACCAGAAGAGCTGAAAAGACATGTTATTTTTCCCTATTTTTTGCACTAAATCAATCTTAGGTGTTGATCTGCCCTGCTGTTTAATTCTAATTTTTTCCTCGTAAGGAAGACTTTCAAATGGCTTCGCCAAAATCAGGTCGACAATATTAGCACCGTCTGCCATCATGCGCAGTTTCACCCGTACGACGCTAGCCTAGCCTGCTGTATGAATGAATGAATGAACGAACGAACGAACGCTCTAAAACAAAATATATTAAACTTGGTAAAACTGAAACAAGGAATGTGGTGTATAATTGTGTGAAATGTATTATGCAAATTGACTAGCAATTTCGCCAAACAAATATAAAGAAATAGGTTGCAGCAGTTTGTCTTTCGACTACACTTGAGAAATGGGACTGAGCGCGAAATAGCTTCAGTGACTTCTTATAGTACAGATTCGCTGTCAATCAAAAGGAGATGCAGTCTTTCGACAGATCCTCCAATCATCACGCGGAAGCCCGGAGTCCGGGCCAGCCCACTCCTCATTCACCCCCAGAGACGCTGAGCGTCCGTGGGCGGGACATAATCGCAGCATTTATCCAATGACCGTCTATTTTCGAGCACTGAAAAAAACTGTTCAGAGCAGCCCCATTGAAGTCAGTGGACGCTCGGCTTCAACAGGGAAATGCACTGACGCTACGGGAATGTATGAGAAGTAAATCGAGTCAGCCGACCTGCTATATGTAATGTAGCTGATTCTGAACGAACTCGTCTTCGAGATGAACGTGTTCTAACGCATTTTTAGTCAATAAATTGTTTACACAGTAGTACATATTTGACCATTATTTTTTTGACATTATAGGGGAAGCTGAGCTTCCCTTGCAGTCTTAAAGAAATCCCCACTGCTACTGATAGCCTGTGACACAAGCAAACTCAAAGAGGTGGGTTTTGGTCCTGTGAGAACCAGGAAGTAATGGCATTCACATAATCAATAGTTAGCGTGATTCAGAGGTTGCTTTTTTTACTTTGAAAGTACATTTTTACTCCACCGACGGTTAGGTTTAGGGTTGGGATTTGGGTTAGGTTGTAGATAAACTATGCATTTCCTTAAATACCACTCACTTTTGGCCACTTCCTTTAAACAAGCTGGAGCTCATGCGCACATACGTTAAAAAACATTTCCAGCTTCGGCCACTGGGGCCTGCAATTCTAATTTCAGAAGGCACAGACTGATTTAAGCTGCAAAGCTTTCAACCTACAATTGCTAAATTTATACTGTGATGAATTTGGCAAAAATTTGGTATAAGATGATGCCTTAAAATACTGCCTACGGAGCATGCTCACTATGTTTTAGAACACAAGTCTGAAAATTGTAAGTATATAAGTGGCAACCCAGTAACATTTCAGAAATCGAAACATTTGCAAGCAATCAAACACAAATTATCTAAAGAAGACTCTCTTTCAGCCACGTACACATATGCACAAATTCAAATGTAAATGTCTATAATGAAAGGAAGTCGTCTTCATTCACACTCTTGGTGGTCACAGGAGGGGGGGTCTGAGGTTTCACTCTTTTTCACTACAGCATCCTGTATGCCCCTTTGTGCCTGCGCCAATCGAGAGCAAGACGAGCAGTAACAGGGTTCAGGGGTTGGCATGGTGCCATCAAGGGCTTTCAATCCCAGGAGGCAGAAGTGACAGGCGTGCTGATGAGAGCACACATTTAAATGCATCCTTACCATCGGTGTATAAAGCAGCCTGTCTATTCAGCCCTTTAGCTATTTTTCATCATCCTTTCCAGAACTCAACACTTTGTTAATTGTGTTTGTTTCTGCAGCAAGTTTGCATGCTATCTAAATTACATTCCACACCCATTCTCATGCTTGTTTGCCAACCCAACCCTCTCTTCAGGGCTTTCAATTCCAGACAGTCTTTCCAGATTTCTCTGTTACTTGCCTTTCTTTTTGCTCCTTTATTAATCTCTCTAATCTTCCATTTTCCCTCCCTCCCCTCTGACTCTCTCACTTGTGTTTATAGTTGTGTCTCTTAGTTGCGAGACCGTCAGACTACATCAATAGTAAGAAATCGAATGCAGTCTGTCAGATTCATCCCACATAGGCTGTCTTTCCAAATAGAGCCTGCAGCAATGAAACCATTTACCCAATATTTATATTATTTTATGTGAAATGAAATCAGAAGTTTGAAAGGTTTTAAGAAAAATGTAATATCAATGCAGCTGACAGGCAAAGTGAGATTGTGTGTTTGATTTTACAACTAAGACCAGCTCTAAGTCACATCAGTTATTTGAAGGCTTAGTTCACCCAAAAATGAAACATCTGTCATCATTCACTCACCCGTATATCTTTCTTTCTTCCATGGAACACAAAAGAACATGTTAGCCATAATCGCAGCCTCAGTCACCATTCACTTTTATTGCATCTTTTTTGCGTACCATGAAAGTCAATGGTGACCGAAGCTAACATTCTGCTTCTGTTGTGTTCCATGGAAGAAAGAAAGTGACATGGGCTTGGAACAACTTGTTTGAGAATAAATTATGACAGATTTTTCATTTTCGAGTGAATTATCCCTTTAAGGGGTGGATTTTTGATCAGCAGGTTTAAATGGCTCCAGTGGGTCAATGTTAAATTTGTGCCATTAACCTCTGTGTGTAAAAATATGGGCAGTTTATGAAGCTGCCATGTGGACAGATGGTTCGGCTAAGACTCTGTTTGTGTGTGTGTGTATGGGTGGTGTGTGTGTGTGTGTGTGTATGTGTTACATAGAGGATTGAGCGTTGAGATGGATGGATGCCAAACAGCCCCAGCTGAGCAGTTGCAAGCAGTAGTCGAAACAGATGTAGTGATGACATGTCATTCAATCACTGACATCTCTCTTAAGACCAAACCTCCCCTTAGTTTACCTCCTTTTTTACCATTTCTCTTACTATTTATTTCTACTACTATTTTTGTCCCTCCCTGCCCTGCTATCTTTCATTTTTTCCCATCACAAGAACAACATAACCATGGACAGTTCTGCCCATAGACTGCTAAGTAAGAGGCCGTTTATATCGAACGCGTCCTTGCGCTAAAAAGCTAGACGTAGCACCACAAATAGAGCAGAACGCAGGTGTCTTAAAATGCATTTTTAACAGTTGAAGTTCTTTTAAACTTGGCACGGCTCCTGCGTGAGACGCGGCAAACAGTCAAGGATGTCTGCCTATTACGTTTACATGGAAAACGCAAAAATCTAAAAGGGACCTAAAAGGACGGTTTTGTTGTTTTCTGTTTATATAAGCCGGGAACTCTACATACAGCATTTTTCATTGGTTGAGTAACGTTGTTGGGTGGGGTCTAAACGGGTCGATAAAAACAAACACCTGAATTTTATAGAGCAACAACGACAATTTACAGTTTTCCAGAAAATTACCTTTTGAATGGCTTAATTATAGTTGTCTCTGCACATTAAGCTTGGATAGAAAGCATTTTAACTCTGAAAAGTTACATATTTCAGCTTTAAGTCCAAAGTCCCTTTAAGGCAGGTCAGGTCACTCAGCGGCCATGTTCGTAATGCCTCCAGGCGGCCTGTGGGAAGCTATTTCCTACGAATACAAGCATGGGTGCCTGCAGCTGTACGGACGTGTGTGCACGTGTGTACCATGAGTGCTCTGACTGCCCTGAGGATTATTTATACTCAGAATATTTCAGTCAATCATGAAATGTGTCCCGTATTTCTGTTGGCAGTTAAAAGAACTAGCAATGCCCAATTGAGTTGGCCAAACAGGCTTGCAAACCAGTCTGGATTGATTCATGATTCAGTACAATTTATTTGGACCGCTCGCTCTCACACTGTAAATCCCAACTCATCCATGACACAAAATCTGTTACGATTGTGTGAGGGAAGCAGGACAAGGCAGACAGGGGGGTGGACCCAAATGCGGCTTTTATTGCTGATAACATAAAATAAACAAACACTGGAACAAAAGAAACGTCCACGATGGGAAAAACTAATCTAACACACTGATGAACATAGGTTGGAGAACATCCACGAAGGGCAGGGATAACATGAACGGGTTAACAAGCAGGGAACACGAAGAGCAGGGTAACCTCCAACGAGCAGGGAACAACAGGCAGAGAACATAAAGAGCAGGGTAACCTCGGACGGACTGACAGATAGCTGGGTAACCACGAATGAGTAGACAGAATGGCAGGGAACACGAACAGAGAGCGTCTTACCAGACATCAGAGACACGGAACGTTAACGTACGACAACGGGAAGGGAAAACAGCGGGGTTTAAATAACGAGACACGGTAATGACAAAATGACAGACAGGTGCGGACAATAACACGCAGACAGGGCCGGAAGCGACGGGAAGAAGGGAAGTGTAGTTTTCACAGAGACAGTGAAACACGGGCGGACAACAAGGAAGACATGACAGGGAGCGTGAACGGTAAAACAGAAAACACGGGCGGACAACAAGGGAGCATGACATGGAAAGTGACTAGTGGTGGGTGAAACGGAAAACACGGGGCAGACGACACGAAACACGGTGCAGACGACACGAGACACAGTGCAGACGACACGAGACATGGTGCAGGTGAGCGAGGTCGTGACAAAATCTTTGTGTAGAGTCTAGACAAATGGTCAGAAATATCAAAACAACATAAAAATGTCATGTTCACTTGACACAAAAACACATATCATGTTAGTTTGACATATTTTTTAATGTTAAGTCAACAAGTTTTTATTTTTGAGTTAAATGTACTAAGATTTATAAAGCACATATAGCCTAATGTGCTCAAGTTCAGGTGGTACACCGGGTTGGCTAGTAATCACAGGGTTGGCGGTTCGATTCCCGGCCCACATGACTCCACATGCTGAAGTGACCTTGGGCAAGACACTGAACCCCAAGTTGCTCCCAATGGTAGGTTAGCGCCTTGCATGGCAGCTCTGCCGTGAATGGGTGAATGAGTCGCAGTGTAAAATGCTTTGAATACCGCTAAGGTTAAAAAGGTGCTATATAAGTGCAGAACATTTATCATTTAAAATCTTTGAGTAGAAACAACACCTAAATTTGTGTCAAGTGCACTCAAAACTTTCATGTTACTGTGCTGGACTAAACTAAAAGTTTTATGTGCAAGCCGTTTCCACTAAAAATGTAAGTAGAGTGAGCGAGTTGGGATTACTGAATCATTTGCAGCTGTTTCTCACACTGCTTTACCACTCAAGACACCTGCGATTTGCTCTATTTGTTGTGGTGTGCATTTTGCTTTTTTAGCGTGAAAACGCATCTGTCTGAACAATTAC
Organism: Xyrauchen texanus; assembly: GCF_025860055.1. NCBI lineage: Eukaryota > Metazoa > Chordata > Actinopteri > Cypriniformes > Catostomidae > Xyrauchen > Xyrauchen texanus. The sequence goes on along the minus strand of NC_068290.1, from coordinate 8,525,523 downwards.
TGGAAGAATTGCTTTAGCCTAAAGAAAATAAACCAAATGCATCTCAATGTCACCAGAATTGAACGCTTTGGTAATGTTTTTGCACACAAAAGAAATCTCATGGGGGAGCATACCCCTGGACCCCCATAGATATAAGGTTTATTAGGCAGATTTCTGTGCATAACCTCAGATTAAATCCTGCAGGTGCCCCTGGGTACAAGTACAGCAAATGCATCTATTTGAATAAGGAGAAACCAAAATCTTCATAACGGTTTGTAAAGATTCAGAGCAAAAAATATTTAAAATCAGCAATAAAATCTGACAAAAATCGAATCAATTGGAATAGTCCTTATTTAGCTCAAATCACTCTTTTTAGATACATTTTCAGGCTGGTCCAGCTAATGCACATGTGCGTTCTCAATTAAAACTGACAAGCAATGTCTCTGTCAAAAAGGCTATTGGCCCTTTTAACTCTTAGTCTCGGGTTAAGTTTCACTGCCATTTGTCATCCAGAGCACAGCCACGGCACGAGCGGTATCCCTTCATTAACTACCAGTAATGCCACTAATACCAAAATCTTTTTTTTTATATTAGATTTTTTTACCCCCATATTCTGTGCTGCCGAATCTCTGCAATATTTTGTGGGCTTAGAGAGGCAGCGGGCCAGTTGATCCCTGGGTGGACCACCGGGTGACTCCCAGAGGGAGGGCCCCATTACTCGAAGACCCCTCAGTGGTAATAAGCTGGGTATGAGAGAGATCAAGACTGGATTAGGACCAATCATTAATCAAGTCCCACTGTGTCTGACAACAATGCGCTATTTATCTGCAACAAGCAAGCATTTGCTGACCTTCCAAATTCAAGCGAGCTCAAATAAGCTACAGAACACTGTTTTAAAGGAATGTTCTGTTCAAGTTAAGCTCTATTGACACCATTTGTGGTATAAAGTCAGTTGCTACAGAAAATTATTTTGACTTTTCTTTCAGTAATGCACTTACAAGGGAAGTAAACTGAGCCACTGTTAAAAGATGGTTTAAAAGTATGTGAAGCTTCTATTTTGTTAAAGCAATTGAACTAATTATTCACATTTTCGGATGAAAGGACTTCAAGTATAGGTGGATGAACTTCTGGTTTTGCGTTACCAATTTAAAGTGAGTGGATGAAAATAGTCCCTTTCTGGTATTGCACTTGTCGTATGTAAATTACCAGCTTTATATTGCCATTCCTCAAAAATGTTATATAACTTTACACGGACGAGTTCAGAAAGCGATTCTATCACACTAACCTCATGTTAACAGGTATAATGTTTAAGTATTGTGACTATACTTTTGAAACAGTGAGAATTTATATTCAATTGGCTTGTCAGTGCACCTCAATTGTAAGTACCTTATTGTAACTGTGATTCTTTCTTTATCTTTTTTTTTTTATCTGAGGGACAAAGTCCAAATTACTTTCTGTGGTAATCGACATTACACCACAAATGCTGCTGATAGAGCTTATTTAGAGCTTATATATTGAACCTAGAACAGCATGACTGCTGTGTATATTTTCCATTTCCCTTTATGATTTGTAACCAGTAGCACCTAATAAACATGCAATAATAATAATAATTATTATTATTATTATATTCAACTATTAGTGTATTCATATCATGTAAACACACAACAAAGTTGGCACACATTAGTATATAGCAGAAATATACCCAAATGAATTGGAATTGAAATTGGATCGTAATCAAATAAAATTATGATATTGTGAAGTATAGCAATATATCGAATCGTGACACGTCTATTGCAATACGTTTCGTATCATGAGGTGCCAGGTGATACCCAGCCCTACAGCCAACCAAGTTTAAATGAAATTATACAATATAAATTCGGAATATATGTACTTATTACTATTGTCTCATGTCTGCCAAACATATTGAGTGGTCCAAACATCATCTGCAGCCTGAAACTGAACATTTGATAGGAAGTTTGAATTAAATGTATGTAGCTGCATAGAGAGTTACAGGATGCTCCCTTGCACCCTATTTAGAGCTTATCCTCCAGTGTGCTGTCTGTCTGCACTGGTCTCAGAACAATTCAATATGCACCTTATTTTCATCCTAACTCCATATAAAGCCTTTGGATGAACCCATTGATTGTCAATGCGATAATGCACAGTGATTATAGGATTTCTACGGAAAAAATGCACTGAAGTACACATTAGTGTACATTGTGTTTAGCAGTGGGGCGTTTCGTGATGAATCACTCAAATTTAGAAAATGGTATATCAGATGAAATTAGAGACTCTTATCTTTTGACTCAAACAGGTTTCAATGTAAAAACATAATTAGGTTTCTTGCCAGATGTAGTTTTGTTGGCGTTTCTCCCTAAGACAAACTCTGCTGTGGTCAGCAGCCATGTTATTTTGTCAAAGGAAAGTTTAAACCTTTACTGACAGCACAGTCTCCTGAACTGATATCAGTTGATTTAATTGATTTTAAATTATGCGCTGCATATAGCGAAGTCAAAATACACTGTCTGCGCATGTGTACGCGTGTTCGTACGAGGTTAACCCTACTATAAATGTCTGCCAATTGCAGCATATCCAATTACAGCAATAAAGGCTGACTCATATTGAAAAGAGGTTGGATTTTCATGGGAACTTTGGGATGTATTTATGCTTTCTGACAAGATTAGAAACTCAGGTTTCAGGTTCATAGTCAATGAGTGTAAAGCAGCTCTATTGTACATGTCAGAAGCACTAATGTGGGAGGTTTGAGATGTCATCCTTTACTTGACTGCAACAAACTTTTGAGAACTTAACAGTCATTATATATACAAATTGACACATACAGTAAATAGATTTTGCTCAGATATGACATTATTACAAAACACAAACAAAAACACACACACACACACACACACACACACTTTTTATGAACTCAGCCTGACTGGCCTTAATCTGTTTCCATGCTGGCAGGCTGAGTGAAGTCTGACTCACACTTCTCTCTAAACTCTACAATTCTCACATCTCTGTACTCCACTCTGTGAATGTGTTTTCATGTTCTCTTGTGGATGACTAACACTTCATAGGAAAAACAAAAATCACAAATGAGATTATCTCAAATGTAAGTCTTCTGCATCTCAGATTTGTCTCCTCAGAGGAAAGCCAGTAATCTCACATTTGTCTCCACTAGAGATTCAGAAGAGATCTCAACAATGTCTCAACAAAATGTGCTCAGATTTGCCAAGCTGCCATTTGTCTGCAATCAAAAGAATATAATATGAAATCCAACATTTCTCCGAAACTTTTTATAAAACTGAATTATCTGGACTGTTCTGTCCACATTAATTGTAAAGCTCTATAGTCTTATTTATGTCAATAATTATTTCATTTATTTCTATTTTTATTTCCTAAAGAACAGGGGTGTAAAGTAACAAATTACAAATACTCACATTACAGTAATTAAGTAGTTTTCCCCAGGAATTGTACTTTTTTTAATTAGTTTAAAAATTGAATGCTTTTACTTTTAATTGAATACATTTTAAGTGCTGTAACTGTACTTTTAATGCACTATTTTCCCACCATCTGTGTTCGCTCCTTCCCTGTCCTGATTTTATTTTTATCTATCAAAATGATTTGCTAGTGAGAGTCTCGTGACTCCCGTCAAATCAAATCACACGTAAAGAACTTGAATGGCAGCTGCAGATCTGGAGCCAACTGTTATGGATGTGGAGGATACCTCAAGCACAGTTCAACACCTGAACATCACAGCTGCACCTGAAACGGTTTTTCACAGTGAAAAAGGCCAATTGCTTGATTGTGAGTTTAACTTGCTCAAGCCAGATATCAGCATTAATCCTGCCTCTAATTTGAAGAAACATATCAAGGTAAATTTCATATTTCTGCTTACTAGATTCTGTGTGCGTAAAAGTGTTTTTTTTTTCATTGAATATTTCATGTAACTTGCTTTGGGACCTAATGCATCTCCACAAGCATTTAACATGCTCAGGGTTGCCAGATAAGAGATGCAACACCCCCAGTTTGAGATGTTTATCTAACTCTTGCAGTAATCATTTATCATAGTCATGCAGCCTGTGTTATTCATAGAGGAGACCCGCATCATGACCCTTTTAGCATGTAAATGGGTAATGTTTTAGAAAAAAATAAGTAAAATAAGTAATAAATTAACAGGGAAGTAGAGTTGGTAAAATACATTTATAAGCTCAGCTTTTATTCAGTTTTTTAATGCCTGATAGAAAAGTATCTACCTTTGTAGAGCAATACAATACTTTAGGCAATTGCAGAATAGTCCCATTAGTCACAAATACACTTCAGAAAATTTAGTACACAACTATTTCCTGGCTTAAAAGATAGATACAAAAACCAAATCAACGCAGAACATTGTATCTCAAAAGGAATACAATGTGGCCCCTTAAGTACTACTTGAAGCCCGATGTGGCCCCTTAACCAAAATAGTTGCCCACCCCTGGTCTATAATGTACCCTGTAAATTAGGTTTGTATCACTAAGATAATTGGGTTGATGTGAGAGATTAGGGCAAAGTTATCAATAGGGCTGGGCGATAAAACAATCTTGATGTTTATCTAAATAATATAGAGAGAGATGTCCTCGGTATCGATGTTCTACATCTAGAACAGGGGTGTTCATTACATCGATCGTGATGACAAGACAACCACTGGTTGGTTGATCTAGATAAAATATAAAAGATTTACTTTTATTTCCTGACGTCTGTAGCTGCTCTTTGATTTACAGGCGGCAAATGTTTATGCACTAATGCGGGTAGGCACCTAAACAATCAAATACACTTTATAATTCCACCAGTGCCCATCTTGGTGAGGCATTAATGTAAATGCAGTCGGTTTGGTCTAAGGTGAATGTAAATAGTGGTACAAAAAGCGTATTTGAATCAAAATGTTGGACTTGAAGTGTACATGTAATCGAACTGAGCACTGTCTAGTAGGCTATGATATGAGGCTAAAATTCCCTCATCATTTGCTCACCCTCATGCCATCCCAGATGTGTATGACTTTCTTCCTTCAGAACACAAAATAAGATTTTTAGAAGAATATATCAGCTCTGTAGGTCCATACAATACAAGTGAATGGATGCCAAAAAGGCATTCTTCTCCCTGCTCAGTAGATGGCGATATGAATGAAGAATGTGAACCAGCAAAAACACAAGAAGAAAGTGAAAGTTAAAGTGAAGATTGACTGAGCAGGGAGGAGAATTTATAATACACATTTACTTAAATATTGATCTGTTTCTCACCCTTCCTACTGTATCATATGATTTTTTAAGACATGGAATAAACCACTGGAGTCACATGGATTAGGCTACTTTTATGCAGAATTATGTGATTTTTGGAGCTTCAAAATTTTGGCACCCATTCACTTGCATTGTATGGACCAAAAGAGCTGAGATATTCTTCTAAAAATCCTAATTTGTGTTCAGCTGAAGAAAGTCATACACATCTGGGATGGCATAAGAGTGACTAAATGATGACAGAATTTTCATTTTTGTGTGCATTATTCCTTTAAAGCCCAATGTACCAAACAACTGCTCTACCGCCTCTATTGTGCAGGACATGACGCACCAAGTGACCCTGCTTTTTTGTTCTTTTTTTTTGTTTTCTTGCATTGAACATGTTGCGCAACAATAACTCAGTCGGCATTAAGGGAAATTTAGTCCCTTCACATAAACTGATTTTAATGTAATTGTTTCATACATTATGATATTGAAAATAACGTTTTCATCTTTTAATTTCTGTAATCATGCAGCCCTTTTATTTGTTTATTTAAAAAAAAAATTTGATTCATGTAGTTTTTACAGTATCATAGATAAGTGATGTATTTTAAAAGTTGTCAATCACAAGCACCAATAAAATACCTATATTTTTTATTCTTTCTGGCAAAAGGGAATGTAAATTATGTGTATGTCTGCTACATTTTTAAATTGCAGTATACTGTTTATTTTATTTATTATATAGGGGCATAGATTTCACAACTCAGTACTCAATACTCACTACTCATGAGTACCTTTAAATGAGCTACTCTTTTACTATTACTTGAGTAGTTTTTAGGACAGGTACTTTTACTCTAATCAAACTACATATTTTAATATGTAACAGTGCTCATACAGAGTATTATTTTTCAGTATTCTTTCCACCACTGTCAAAGAATTAAGAGAAACACTTGAGACAATGTTGATACTTGCATCAAACATAAGTGAAACTCTGTAGTGGGTAACGTCTGTGCCACTAGCATCACCTCCTGGAATGGCAAATATAATTATTTTCAAATAGCTTTCTGCCATTGTGCCAAACTCATTGTCCCACCCCAAACTCATGCCATTAGTTGTGCCAATGTTGATGTCTTGGGGTGGTTGGGATGCTCAAACAAACAGCAAAGATTAGATAGCACCACAGGACCTCAGTGTTCACTATTCCAGGAAATCAGCCCACAAACAGCTACTGTATAGTTGTGTCTGCATATTAAACTGAATGAGAAAGCATTTCATAAAAAAGTCAGCTTAAAGTCCCCTGAGCTATGAAAAAGCAACCTTTGAGCAATATAACTCGCCGTGGAATGGTAAAAAAAAAATCTCTCTTTAATTGATCACTTAAGAATTAATGTTAAAAACACGTGTTCAAAATAAAATGAAAACTCAGCTGTCATATGTCTACACATACTAAGAGAAAGATCAGGACAGAACACAAACAACAGAGGTGCATGGTAAGGGGAGGGGGAATGACAAAGCGCTGAAAAGATGTCTGAGCGATTAACATTCATCCTCTAATAAGATTGCACTGGTGAATAAATCAGTATGCTCAGATGAGCGTCATGTACACAAAGCCAACATGGGACACAGCTGCCCAGAGCTCCACTGACCCACTTTGACTAGGCCTGTTTTGGGGAGTTAGGAAGAGTAACCAGTCCCAAAGGGGGGGTTACTGGTGGGGCAGGCATCTATTTACAATGCAAGTACAGGAGCCCTGTGAAACAGTTTAGCCATGAACTCAATGAGAGACTCTTGAGATCCATAGAAATGCACATTTACATTCATGGCATTTAGCAGATGCTCTTTTCCAGAGCCACTAGAAAGGCCTAGAGATGTAATATATTACTGTCCTACTCAATTATGCTGACTGGGTAAAGGGAGTATCTAGGAATGCCACAATGCCACTCATTTATATTAGGGAGTGAGGGTCAAAATTTCAGCAATATCTTTTACAGCTATGTATATGTTGCTTAGATTATGTTTCTATGGTGTTTCACTGCATGCCCAATTATTAGGCAAATTGTATTCCTCAGGATTAATTTGATTGTTGCACGAACACAATGCTCTCAGTCAATCCAAAATGTTATTGAACCTCAAACCTGAATGTTTAACAAAGAAAAAGTGAGTTTTGTCTTTCTCAAGGGAATATATAAGTGCACAATTATTAGGCAACTAAATTACAAAAATAATTTCTCCCAACTCAATTGTTTATTCTCGATATTTAGAGTAGGTGCAACAAATAAGTAACACAAAATGACAATTAAATAAAAATTTTGGCCTTTCAGAAATATTCAGTGACCAATATAGCCACCCTTCATTTCAGTAACTGCCATGAGCCGTCCATCCATGGAGTCTGTCAGTTTCTTGATCTGTTCCCGATCAACTTTTGCTGAAGCAGCAACCACAGCCTCCCAAATGCTGTTCAAAGAGGAGTATTGTCTTCCTTCACTGTAAATCTCACATTTGAGAAGGGCCCACAAGTTCTCAGTAGGATTTAAGTTAGGCAAGGAAGGGGGCCAAGTCATTATTTGGGCATCTTTGAGGCCCTTGCTGGCTAGCCAAGCAGTGGAGTACTTGGATGCATATGATGCAGCATTGTCCTGCATAAAGATCGTGGCCTTCTTGAATGCAGAGGACTTCTTCCTGTACCACTGCTTGAAGAAAGTACTTTCCAGAAACTGGCAGTAGGTTTGAGAGTTGAGTTTCAGTCCATCTTCAGCTCGAAAAGGTCCAACAACCTCATCCTTAATGATAGCAGCCCATACCAGTACCCCTCCTCCACCTTGCTGCCACCTGAAGTGGTGCCCTGTGCCCATCCATCTGGTCCATTAAAAGTCACTCTCATTTCATCTGTCCATAAAACTTTTGAAAAATCAGCCTTCATGTAATTCTTTGCCCAGTCTTGACACTTCAACTTGTGAATATATTCAGTGTTGGCCGTGTTTCAGTCTTCTTGATCTTGGCCATGTCTCTGAGCACTTGGCACCTTGTACTTCTGGACACTGCAGTTCTGGAATATGGTGGCACTGGAGGATAATGGGTTCCTGGTAGCTTCACATTTAATTCTTCTCAAGTCTTTTGCAGTCAATTTGTGCCTTTTCTTCTCCATGCCTTTTTGCACCCCAGTTGACTATTCGCAACAAAATGTTTGATTGTCTGGCGGTTATGCCTCAATAGTTATTTCAAGAGTGTTGCATCCGTCTGAAAGCCATTTTACTATATTTGATTCTTCAGTGTCAGTTAAATCTCTTTTTTGGCCCATTTTACTTGAGGTAATGAAACTGCCTAATAATTATGCACACCTTGATATAAGGTGTTAGTCTCTTTCACCACACCCTCCCTCATTACACAAATATATACCACCTGAAAATGATTGAACGCAATAAGCATTCAAGTTTATATGGTTTGGACTTGGAAAATGTGCATGGAAATAATGATTAGATCAGAATACTCACTTGCCTAATAATTGGGCACACAGTATATTTTGTAAAAAAAAAATTAAAAGAACAAAAACACTAATCCAGAACATCTGACAGAAAGACAAACACATGTGAGAACTTTTTAATATATGAATTGTTTATAGTTCACCCAAAAATTTAAGTTCTCTCATTAACTTCATTATTCACCCTCACTTTATTCCAAAAAGTTTTTAATGAACATCTCAGCTCTGTAGGTCCATACAATGCAAGTGAATGGTAACCAAAACTTTGAAGCTCCAGAAAGCACATAAAGGCAGTATAAAAGTAATCCATAAGACTCCAATGGTTTAATAGAACCCCCTATTCTCACCCATTCAGATTTGGGTGAGAATAGATGAAAATATAACTCCTTTTCCACTATAAATCTTGACATATGCAGTCTCCTTGGCGATCATGATTTTTCATGAGACCTGTCTAGAGACTGCAATTGCGAGATGTACAGTGAAAAAGAAGTTACATTTTGTTTGCTTCAGGAGACATGGATTAATCCACTGGAGTCGTATGGATTACTTTTATGCTGCCTTTTTGTGCTTTTTGGAGCTTTAAAATTTTGGACACCATTCACTTGCATTGTATGGACATATATAGCTGAAATAGTCTTCTAAAAATCTTTGTTTGTGTTCTACAGAAGAAAGAAAGTCATACACATTCGTGATGGCATGAGGGTGAGTAAATGATGAGAGAATGTTCATTTTTTGGGTGAACTATCCCTTTAAATCTGCAGAGTTTCCGATTTTACTCCTGAAAAATAGACCCTAGAAATCTCACATTTGTCCTAGAGTTTCAGGAAACTCAAATATATCTCATCAAATTCTATTGCGATCAAATTATCAGAGTAAGGATATCTATATAACTATGTCAGCAAGACTCATTTCTGTCCGTATTTATTTCTCCTAAGAAAGTTAGAATCATCTGACACATAATTTGAATACCTGAGCAAAAAAAAAAAAAAGGTTTTGGGTTATATTTATTTTCTTTGGGAATGAAGTACATCACAATGAGTGTGAGCAAATTTAAGGGAATTTACTACTATAACCTTGACATCTGGGCTTACGTGAAGGTTGAGGTCACAGTGAGGGCCACTGCACAAATCCAAAAAGAGAGAGAGGGAAGAGATTTATGGCCATGAATAGGGTTTTAATGGTCGCAGTTTGGCTAGGGGATGGCCTAAGGCCACAATCACATGAATTACAACTTGTGGGCATCTGGATGAGTGCTCTGCACTCGTTTTTACCTTCACGTACTACTGAAGGGACCAAAAATTAAACCATGATAGTTTAATTTGGTAACTAGACAAAGCAATTATATCTCATATAAATTATCTTATTCTTTTATATAAATATAATGAGAAGGATATCCTCAACAATGCATGACTTTTATGTGGGAAAGCGAAAGAGGCTTTTCAGGAAGCATTATGCCCAGTTCTCCTCTACCGTCCCTCCCCCACATTGTCCTAATCTGCCCTTGAACATGCTGAATTTCATATCATCGCATACTTATTTTAGCTTTAAGCATAATACTTACTATTACCTCTTTATAATGGCAGTTGCTATATAGCGGTTACGGAAAAATGTATTACTTAGACTGAGGTTGCTCTTTCAAATATTTATGTAACTATCCTTTTATGTACCAAATTTTTGGGAGAAATAAAAATGACACAAATGAGTTAGTAAAAACAATAGTTGGCATATAGCTATAAAATGAGTGTGATAGCATAGCTCAGATAACTTGGTCTTGGAAGACTTCTGTGAGAAATGGAAAACACTGACTTTTAAAAGCAGTCTTTAGTGTCTTGGCAAACCTGAGCACATTTAATATCATTGCAGTCTAAGAGAAACAACTGAGATATTAATGAGATTTCTTCCATCAAATGCAAAAGGCAAAAGGCAGAATGTCACCATTCACTTTTATTGCATATTTTTTTCCATAGAATGAAAGCAAAGGGTGACTAAAGCTAACAGTCTGCCTAACACCTAATTTTGTATTCCATGGAAGAAAGAAAGACATATGGGTTTGGAACAACATGAGGTTGAGTAAATGATTACAGAATGACAATTTGTGGGTGAACTACTGAGATCTATATGTGATTTTTTTATTTTCTCATGGGTCAGATTTGCTCTGATGATAAGTACATCTGCTGTGATGAAGTTGATTGTCATTCTTCTTAATTAGACATCTTAGTAACATTTTTCATGAGAAAGGAGAGATCTGTTGTCATAACGCAAGGCACGTGAAAACAAACAAGATTTGTGAACATAAACTTGTTACTAGTGTGCATGTGGGTCACATGTTTTGGCAAAAACAGTTGTGCTCAAAATAATCTGGCAGCTAGAGGGAATTTTCCTAATAAACTTTCCTCATAAAGAATCTGGGAAAAGTTAGGTGCTTTCTGTCCGTGGCACTCGGCTGTCCTAGTGAGAGTCCTCAGTTCCCCTTGTGGCCAGATGCAACATGAGGGAATGAGTTTCCCTCTATACCATTCCAATTTTAAACTAGATTTGATGTTTTCTAAAAATAAAATTGAAAGTCGATACAATGCTAGGGTGTTGTGGTTGGTTGGCAGGGCGTTGCTATGCTGTTGCTAAGGTGTTCTGAGATTTTTTTAGCTTTTTGCTATGCAGTTGCTAGTGTTTTGGGTAGTTGTTAGGTGCTTGCATATTGGCCCATGTCAATAGAACCCACCCTCAATAGAATAATATTCTATTCCCTTGATTTTGTGTAAGGGGCTGTTCACACCGAATGCTTTTTTGCATCTGTCCGTGTTATTTTTCAATTGTTTTTCCATGTAAATATGTACTTAATGAATGTTTTTGACTGTGTCTTGCTCCCGCACAGAAGCACAGCTTTTTTTAAACACTGTGTCAGGATGAACTGAACTGTTAAAAACGTGTCTCAAAGCACCAACTTTCTGTTGTATCTTTTGCAATGAATCTTGCTTTTATTGAACGTGTTTGGTCTGAACGGTCCTTAAGGCATACTTTCACCCATTTTATCATCTTCCAGGCCAAAATAAAATGTCTGATCACTTAAAAGCATAATCCACCCAAAAATTAGGAGATTTGTTTTTTTTGGCAGATTGGCAGCCTCAGTAACCATTCAATTGAATTGAATATTTTTTAACCACTTTTCCACTATCAAGCCAGTGCGAGCCAAGGCTATCAACTGCTTACCCAGGGCCAATAGCCTTGGACCTCGAGCCTCGAGACCAAAATCAATCTGCATTCCCACCATTGGCCTAAAACCTGCCCTTAATACGTTACCCTGGTGCCAACGGCACACACCCCGCCCATTTTACAAGCAAGGGAAAACTCAAGTTAACATATCAGACTCTCTGTATCAGACTCCCCCCCCGAATCTGTACTGTTGTGTGCTGGATACACAATTAGGCAAGTTCGGCTATTGGCAGTTGTCCCCAAGGAAGCCCTGAGGAGGCAAGATATAGCCCTGGAAGTGACAGTGGGAATGCAACTGGCACTTGCAGGCACAAGCATGCCCTTATTTGGCCGATAGTGGAAACGTAGCTAATGAAAGTGAATGGTGACTGAGGCTGTCATTTTGCCTAACATTCCCTTTTGTATTCCAGGTAAGAAAATAAGTCATACAGTCTTGGAACAACTTGAGGGTTAGACAATAATGACACAATTGTAGTTTTCAACGTATAAGCAATAGTAATAGCAAATAGTTCATTATTTTGGCTCAGAATGTTTTCTTCTCAATGACTATTCTGATTCTTCTTCTAAACGCTTACCTGCAGAACATCTGAGTTCCCTCCAGGACGTAGCATTGGCCTCCGTTGAAGCAGAAGCTGGGCTGAAGGTTGCATGGGGACTTGCAGGTGCCATTGCTACGGACAAAGCCCTGCCGACAGTCTGAGCCATAAACAGAGTCACCCACGTCTGGGGGAACAGGTGATTCCTCGACTGCATTGGACCATTTGGTTTGTGTGTTATCAGGGTTGAAGGACAAACGTGGGTGGATTGGCTCGGAGGAAGGCGTAGTGGTGAGATCATCATCGTAAGAGTCAGTAGTGCTGCTGTAGGGGTAATCTTCCGTAGTGGGAGACACGCTGTCATCATAGGGCGTTGTGTAGTCTTCCGGCATGTCCCAGGAGGTGGGGTCACCGCCCTGAAGCTCATGGGGGGACAGAGATGGAGGTTCTAGGTTCTTGTGACTGGAACCAGAGTCGAAGAAATCTACAGTTACGTCTGAAGGCGAAGGTGGGGGTGTAGGGGGAGGGGTTGTGGGAGATTCGTGATCTTCATGGTCCAGGTCAAACACAGTGGTCTCCATGTCTCTTTTGGCCTGCCAAGGTGGCTGTGTGGGTACATCTGGTGTAACTTTTTCCTCTTCATGTTTCTGATCCTTTGTAAATTTATTGTCTGGGTCATGGGGTAGCAAGTGGTCGGTCTCAGCAGAGTCAGGGCTGATCTCTGGGCCTGGCAAGCTGGTGGTGGCCATCTTACTAGTACCAGGAGTTGGTGAAATGACCTCTTCCAGCATGCCACTGCCTTCTTCCTTCTGCTCACTGCCTTGAGTCAGGTATGTGGCACTGGACACTTCTTTCAGCTTCTCCTCCTCACCCTCGGTAGACAAGGAGGTCACATTAAGAGCACTGTCAGCCTCAGTCTCATTTCCCACTACAGTGTTTCCTGTTGAAAGGAGAAGATTACATTTGAAATGACTCAAGAAAACACTGAAAACTCTTAAAAAAAAACCTTTCCTCCCAAACAATAAAAAAATACTTTATTTAGATCTTCTGCATTAGTTATTTTCTTTCTCAAAGGAAGCTCTCCAAATGTCTCCAAGTTTCTTTAGCAAGACTTGAGATTAAATGTGATTATTTTACTAATGTATGTTCTTCTCAAAGATGAAGGATAAGGGATTAGAGGTTGAGACTAGAAGCACAGGGGTTCCCAACTGAGCAATGATTCGTTTAAGAAAGGGACACATTTTTGACCAAATTGGGAAAGATTACACCACTTCAGTCTGGCCATTCTCTATTGACCTCTCTCATCAACAAGGCATTTCCATCCACAGAACTGCTGCTCACTGGATGTCTTTTGTTTTTAGCATCATTCTGAGTAAACTCTAGAGACTGTTGTGCATTAAAATATCAGGAGATCAGCAGTTACAGAAATACTCAAACATGCCCGCCTGGAACCAACAATCAGGCCATGGTCGAAATCATGAGATCACATTTTTCCCCATTCTGATGGTTGATGTGAACATTAACTAAAGCTCTGACCCGTATCTGCATGATTGCATTGCACAGCTGCCACATGATTGGCTGATTTGATAATTGCATGAATGAGTAGGTGTACAGGTGTAACTAATAACGTGGTCGGTGAGTGTGTGTGTGTGTATATATTTATATGTTTTTTGGGGTTTTTTGGGCACTTTTTGCACTGTGGACCTATGCATCACAAGAGATTTCTGTAGTCTTTGTCATTTTCTCTTAAAGTCATGATAATTCCCACCACATTGTCATTTCCACCATATATCATATTCTATATTGTGAATTATAGAATTCTGGGTTGGAAATGAAAGTGATGAAAATGTAACAATTTTGGGATAAAATGTCCTACTCCTTTTTCTTTGTTATTTCATAGCTAACATATTGTTTATCCTAAATATACTCAATTAAATACATTTTTGCAATTAATAATTCTGCAAAATTAAAGCTTGAATGGAAATTATGTAATAATAATATTCTTCTCTCATGTGATATTTACCTTGCATTTTCACATGTCTCATATTTAATCTTACGCATGATCTTCACTGACACTTTTGTTGGCTAGGTAAAAGAGTACACTATAATTAGAAAAAATCTATTTGGGGCAAAACATTTTGGTACGGTGGAAATGAAGCCACTACTGTGGTGGGACACTCGTAATAAAGGAAAAATGTATAGAAATAATTATCCCACAATAAAAATGTAAATTGTTTATGCTTCTTTCATTCTTTGTTTAGATTATCATAGTTTTCATGTAATCATTTGTATTTTTATGATGGCTTTTCATATTTTAAAGCTACACTATATAACTTTGTTTTGTTTTAAAAATAGCAAAATGTTATTATTGAGAGAGTGCAACAAATATCCATATTCCAAACCATTACTTTACCCAAAAACACTTTGATAAACCTATAACAATTATATATTTTAGAGCTGTTGGGAGTAGCGTGAAGCTGAAAGTTTGCTGTCACAACAAACGAGGAAAATTGACCATGGATCATTCAAAATGGCAAACTTCCGGGGAATCACTGGATGTAAAATAAATGATACTCCGAACAGAGCGGAGTCCACAAGCAAAAAGGGAAAGCAACACAGGCCATAATAAAACCTGAATCAATAACGGCTTTTCAGAGGTGGCAACAACTTAAAGGATGTAAAAGCGACCCAGAGATGGCTTTTTTCTAACTCAGCAGGTCCATTCGCTCTGATAAGATGTCCTGTGTCAGTGTACACTGGTGCCTCGAACCACATTCATCCGCGCAGAGGAGCAGAGCCGAAGAACAACTTATGTCATTACAGAAACAATGTTCTTCCGCAAGACAAGCAGATTTATTTTTTAACTGCTAGAGGGTCAAAAGTTACATTTTTTTGTCTCAAGAACATATCTATGTTTCTTCTGTTAAAACTAAAGGCTAATAAAGAAATAGAATGAAGAAAGTCTGAGACAATATGTGTGACAGTGGAGTTAAAGCTCTTTGGCTCGGTGTCGTTCCACTAGAAAAAGTTTCCCAAAATGGCCAAATGTATTTGATCTGGGTTTTGTTAGTAAACCAAAATCACGTAAACCACTAATGCAATATTTCTGATAAAGACAAATCTGATAAAGCCCCATTGTGATAACATTTGATGTTAGCAAATCTATAATTTGGTATTCAATTCTCTGCATTTGTTCAAAATGAATGTGCATTTACACTCATTTTAAAAATAGAGAGAGGTGTTTCAAGTGGTTAGTAACATTTGTAATTTCTATGGCAACAGCAAATAAATTGCCAGCAAAATGCAAAAAAAAAAAAACTACAACAAAAAAACAAATGGCACACACTCATGAAATGGGCAAATATATCCCCTTCTTAAGAGCATGGCCTGTCAGAGCAATTAAATAAGGTGAAAAATGTTCACCAATATCTGTGGTCCGTGGATCAAAGTACACTTACTGGAACAAACGAAACACTCAAATAAAAGAAGAAAGCAGTTTTCTGTTTTTACTGCATCTTGTCAGTTTAAGGGAGATACATGAAGATAAACTGAAAGCTTCTCCTTAGAAGGAAAAGAGACATAAGTCATGAAAACCACTCAAACAAAACACAAATATCAAAGTTATCTCCGTAGACACAAATATCTTTAGTTTCTAAAAAGTGCATTGAGCAAACAATGCATGCCGTGTTCATTTTAAAGTCATAATAGCGATGGCTAATACAGACCAATACAGGAAGTCATCATCAATCTGATGGAGCTGTACTAGATAGAATCCAGATGTGTAATTAAAAAAGCATGACATATTGACACATTTGAAGAAAAGGATTTGCACCATTCTCACAACGACTAATGTTAAGTATTGAAGCTCTCATTTGAGTAATCATATCGTGTTTGCTGTTCAGTGTATCAAGTAAATTGCATAATTGTGTTTTAGAGTGACTCGTGTAGAGAACGTGATATAGGAATCCATGCTGTGGTGTGGAAGGCCTGAAATTGATCATACAGAACGGTTAATGCACAACCACTTTCAATCAATGGCAAATGCGTGTCATGGATACTTGCCAGTAACTAAATTAGAACCAGGATTTTGGAAAGTGTACGCTTCATATAGAGACACATCTCCACAAGCAGGAATGACCAAGCCAGAGAACAGTCTATCAAAACTATTTGTTCAGTAAAAAACACATTTGACACCAGCTGGAACTCTGGCATTGTAGATTGTGTGGCTTAAATAGTCACATCTGGGTCAGATCTTTACTGCCACCACATTATCCAAGATGTCCTGCCATATGATGGAGTGGTGGTGGTGTAGTGGTCTAAACCACATAACTGGTAAACTGATAATCAGAAGGTTGCTGGTTCGATCCCCACAGCCACCACCATTGTGTCCTTGAGCAAGGCACTTAACTCCAGCTTGCTCCGGGGTGATTGTTTCTGTAATAAGGGCTCTGTAAGTCGCTTTGGATAAAAGCGTCTGCCAAATGCATAAATGTAAATGTAATGATTAAATGTGTCTCCCTGATGGGACACAGTCCAGAAGTGCAGAACTGGGGGCCCCAGGTAGAGTGCAGTCTGAGATGACACAAAGGGTCCTTGTGTTTCCCCCTTTTCTCTGAGAGGGTCAAATCTTGTTAATACCCGGTTACTCCTTTTTTTCTTCCGAGCATCCCCAATACTGCCCTGAGAGGGGAGGAGGTAATTTGGGAGCATGTTCCAGGATTTGGGGATTGCTCTTTGGTGGCTAGTCTAGGAGAAATGATGACCATAGTTCTTAGTTGCATAAATCTAGGGGAGATGCCAAACTCTTTGTTTGTTTAGCTCTGGAGACAGCAAAGGGAGGACAGTGATTAGTGGTTTGTGTGTACCTCTGATTGTAGGCTGCCCTAGCAACTGTGGAAGGTACAACTCAGAACCTCTGGGACCTCAGTGTAAAGGCAATTATTCGATGAGTTTTCATTATTCATTATTCATGTATTGTTAAGAGGTAAACTCCAACAACAGTTTGATTGTATTGAAGTCAACATAAAACACTGTTCGGAACCAATTTTACTGCCAAATACTTCCACAATGTGACGTATTACCAAGTGAAATGAGATATTCCACTTTAAAAATATGTTGGGTAAGACTTGATTTCATCCACCTGGAATTGATTGAATTGTGAAAGGTTGTCTCTACATGACAGGTGTTTGGATAGGCATGGGAATTGTAAGGAATTCAACGATTCCGGTTCCTGAACAGTCCCATTACTTATTTTTCTGAAAGAAATTGCCATTTGCAATTCTTATTAAGTTGTTTCAGAGGCAGAGCAAGTCATTATATATATATATATATATATAGATAGATAGATAGATATAGATATAGATTTAAGATTATGTTAAAGGGGTCATGTCATGAGGAATCCCATTTTCCTTGATATTTTGACATATAAGACTGTAAATTTCAGAACTCAAAACTTAAACTGTGGCCTAACTATTCCAGATCCCTGTTCAGATGCAATGTGTTGGATGTAAATGATGTCTAGCTCCTGAAATTGTGTTTTATAATGTTGTGGAGCTGGTTAATTTAAAAATGCACACTGTTAGCCAGTCAGAACAGTTACACTGAAGTTTTAAGGAGGCGCTTAAGCCAAAACCCAGCGTTTCAGACAGAGCGCCAGAGACAGGGTGGAAAATGATCATATATTACAAAATAATGACTGTTTTAAAACCAAAAAACCTTACTAACATTATTGGTGGACCTCAGGGAAGATAATAAAACGATATAAAAAAAGAGCGTTTCATGACCGCTTTAACATTTTTCTTGGGAATCACATGCACCAATAAATCTTTTAAAAAAATACTAGTGACATGTAAATTGAAGAAAAATAATTTAATTATTGATCTGTTTCTCACCCACACCTATCATATCATTTTAGAAGATATGGATTTAACCACTGGAGTCATATGGATTACTTTTATGCTGCATTTATGTGCTTTTACATCCTTCAAAGTTCTGCACCATTTACTTGTATTGTATGGACCTACAGAGCTGAAATATTCTTCTAAAAATCTTTGTTTGTTTTCAGCAGAAGAAGAAATTCATACACATCTGGGATGGCATGAGGGTGAGTAAATGATAAGATAATTTTCATTTTTGGGTGAATTATTCCTTTAACTTGTATTGAAACCAGGAAATTCCTTTAAACTTTAACAAGGAGACGGAAGCTATAATCTGGACTTGATAATATAATAACTTTTATCTTGTACAAGAATAAAGATTTTATTAATAAATAAAAGTTTTATTTCCATCCATCCTTAACAACCTACCATCCATGGAATATTTTACTTGAGCTAATTATTCAGGTATTAACAGTCAGATCTTTTGACCTTGGGATATAATCTCCCAGCTGCCAATGGACGTCTCTATACCTCCCGTTGCATTAATCTTTTCATTTCTGTACTCAACAGGTGCTGGAACGGAGGAGGGATGTGTTGCCATGGGAACCAGCTTACCGTCAATGTGCAGAGTGAATGCAGTGACATTCACTCAAATGATTGAATGCGTTAAATGCATTGTGCAAGAAAAAAAAACATCATCACAAATTCATACATTCACATCAGGCCACATTTAATAACTAGAAAATAAATACATTTTTACAAGTCTTCAACAAAAGAATATTAACATGCAATCCATACACACCTGCTTGATGTTCTAGCATCTTCACAACCACTGATGATTCATTTACATCCTCTCTGTCATTGTTTTATTTTGACAAGCTAATTAAATAAGCTAATAAGTTCTACATTGCCATCTGTTTAATTCTTTTTGCTAAACTGCATGTTTGAATTCACATGGTAGAGTATGTGTGGGGTGCGGTGATCAGATATGTTCCTGATGAAACACAAAATGGCAGCACTGAACATTAACACAGCACATCTTTTCATTCAAATCACTTAATCTGGCTGCTTTAAATGATGGGAATGAATAGAAATTAAGGTAATGAACACCCAGTAAACTCAAGAAAAAATGGAGGTCAAGACATTGTTAAAAGCAAATGAATCCACCTGGAAACAAGATGTGTTGACTTTCTTTGGCAGCAAGTGGTTGTGAATGAATGCAAATGAGATGAAGAGTTTTTGAGTAAATGACACCACACCCTACAGAAAGTGCATACCACTATAGCCTATGAATCCATCAAATGTCAAATGCAGTAATATTTACATGCAGTAACTTTGATTTCATGAAAAAAAAAATGCAATATGTTAACATGACCATGTTAACATTAAGCAACCTGTAATTGAAGTAAATGACATCATATCCCCGAAACAAAGAACAGCAGTCCTTAAAACTGTGTTGAAATATTTGATTAAACGGTTTGCCCCTTTAATTTGAGAATATAGCACATTCCGAATGGTGGACTACATTTGTAAGGATTACCAGCGTGGTTGAAGTAATGATGGCACACCCCAGATATCCTTACCTCAATCGAGCGAGGGTTAAAATGTTATGTTAAAGCATCTAGCAGATATTCTCCACTACAGCTCAAAGGGATTGAGATCAATTCAACTTGCTTTTAATGTAAGCTTTCATTGCTTTAGATTGACACCCAGTAACAGGTGGCACATACATAAAGATAAAACTGCTATTAATCAAATGGTTCAATTTATCAATGCCAAGAAAAAGAGCATTAGTTGAGATCAGAGCAACCTTTGTAAGGTGTACATAATTTGACATAATGGACAAATAAGATACCATTATCAAAAGCTACAATCAGTAAGATGTGCTGGGCAACACCTTTTTTCTCCACCAGCAGCTGAATCCGTCCAGCTTGGAAGAAACCAAATGTGTGTCCACTGGACTCTTGAGACGATAAAAGGGCAATTCAGCAATTACGGAAAGTGGGTACATTATCAAATCAAATACTGAGACAGGGGCTGAACAAACAATAAAAATCAAAAGCAGGTAAGAAATAGAATAAATCTGGTAAAGGGCATGATCACTGGTGACATCATCTTTACCTGGCTGGTACCATCACACCAGCTTTAACAAAGGTGCATAGGGGCATCATCATTCAGTAAAATTTGCCATGAGTATCTAATAAATGAACCTGTACATAGGCTGATTGAAATGGTTATTCTTTTCCCCCATGCATTTGATTGATTTATCATAAATGATGGCAAGAACACTATTCCCTGTCCTGTTGCTGGGCGGTGAAATGCAGAAATTGAGCATCCAATTGGATGGACAATAGATTAACTTCCATGCATTTAGGTTTGATATGATTAAACGACCTGAGTAATTACACAGATAAAGAGAAACTAGATGAGGTCATCCGTAATGCTGAGTGATCTATCGGAATTTGAAACACACCAGTGCTTGTGGAAACAGTCGTTTCCCATTGGGTTGGTCCTCCATCCTTCCCTGGACATCTTGGGAATGGGGGAATAACACAATGTGTCCAAAAACCCAAGCATGTGGCCATCACAGCTATAAAGACATTCATTTTTTGTGCGTAAAATCAATACATAAGCATAAAGAGAGTGATTTGCAACCAGAATCGTGCTGTGCAAGATTGTCCAAGCATAAATTATTCGGTGCTATAATCCTGCCTTTGTGTGCCTCCTTCATTGCCATAGTGACAACAGCTGCTCTTTGGAGTAATCACAGCACAGTAACTCTGCACATGTCTAACTACTACTAGGTGCTACTACTGCACTGGGAACCAGAGAAAAGAGAAATATTGCACGTGACATTACGGTCAAAACCTCAAAGCAAAATTGTATTAAAAATGTCTATAAATGTTTTGTTTTTGCGAGGGGGTCCTTTCCTTTCAGTTTAGGTTGATTAATGATGATGTGCATTTTTGGACGAATCCCAAAATATCCCAGTACGACATTTAACCTACATTTGCAGCACTGGTCCAAAGCAGATTCGTGATTCATGATTCACAGTCATGATTCAAGCGCACACAGCAAACCGCTGCACTACTGACCGACATTCTCATTTTGCAATGCAGCTCTTTCATGTCACCTCGTGTGTGAAGGCTTATTTTAATATGCAAGTTTAAAGACAAATCTTACCATGGGCAAACAATGGTATCAAGAAGACAACCAGAAGGGCAGAGACCATCGGCGCACTCCAGCATCCAGAACAGAACATCATCTCTTTTCGGCTCATGCTTGCATGTAACAGTAAGAAATGTACTTGGAAAAATGCTATAACCACTTAAAACTGATTATTTCAAGTCGAGAAATAAATCCCAGAAGCTTCTTCTTGTCCAGTCTGTTATATCACATCTCCTCTGCGCGTCTCCATGTCCACTTCTCTGTGAGATGTTCACCCGTCAGTTTTTTCTCTCTCTCTGTGCTATGGAATTTGTTCCTTTATGGTCCCATTGCCACTGACCATGTGCAAGTCGGTGATCTCGCTGGAAGCCGGACGGACACACGCGCGCTTACTGCCGAATTAACCGGGTTCTGGACCGACGCGCGTCCAGGAGAGGGTAGCTGCGATTCTACGCGCTCTCTCACAGTCCGAGAGGGAAAATAATTTCGGCTCCACTGTCTCACCACCCCCTCTTCTCCACAACCCCTCCCCAAGATCTTATCCCTTTCAGTAATATTCAACTACTCACAAACCGCCTTTCAATGCTTGTTTTTGCTTTGCTCGTCCAAAGGGTTTTATTTCGGATAGTTGGTATGTATTTAATAGAATAACAGCTAGTATGTTAATACATGTAGGCCTAGTCTATTTAAAAATATTATCAAAATAGTTAATAAAAATAATTAATAAAAATATGCACTTTAAATCTTTTTCATTTTCACTTACCAGCAAATATGTTATTTAGGCTATTAAATAAATGAACATAATTGGAAATAAATACATAAATAAATACATTGTATAATATGGGCTATAAAACATATCTGGATCTATTTAAATTGTATTCATCTAACTCCATATTTATTTTATTTTCCTGCATATATTTATAAATATATAGGCTATTATATATCAACAAAATAATTAATAAAAAATGCATTAATAGGCCTAATAAATATATACGTATAGCTATAGTGTATATATATATTTATTTAATAATATTTAGATATATACAGTGCTGAGGAGTAACCTATTTCAAATCATTTGGATTGCATAATAACATTAAAGTTACTTTTTTTAAGGATTAGGTGATCACACATTAACAAACAGCAGTAAATTGTTCAGAATTTATTGATTCCCCTAATACTTCTTTTTCAAATCTTGTAAATATGTATGCTGCCATATGTGAGACCATGCCTTCTCCTGACAAATAATTATGCAAGTTACTAAAAACTGCTGATGTGTAGCTGTGAAATACTATGTCAAGTCATTTTCACTTGTATAGCGCACATCTTTTCAAAGCCGCTTTACAGAAAATACATTTTCTGTTATGTCTGCATCACATCCAGTGACCTTCAATTACACTTCAATTATTGATTCAGGAAGTCTGAACAAAACAAAATAATTCTAACCTGGCAGACAACATTTTACCAAAAAATCCTCTTCAAAATAAGAATAATTTACACCATCTTTTTCTACCATCTTGGCCGATAATAGTATTAGTATAGTAATGGTATTTTTCTTCACATTGTGTCAAAATAGTATAGATTAATGTTCAAATGCATAACATAATAATATAACAACAAATATTCAAGAGTCAGGTCAGAGGTAATCCAAAAGAGATGACATTACTGACTGCAATTTAGTCATGCAGTTTATACTCAGTATCGTGTTTCAATTCTGAAGTAATCTACCCAGTACTGTATATATTTATATATACAGAATTATAGAATATCTTTTAATAAAATTACATTTGATTACATTAGAAATGGGAAAATTGTGATGTAAATTGCAACATCTACCAATTTAATATTCTACAGCACAAAACTTAAAATCATGTAGCCGTAAATAGGGATTTTGTAGCAACTTCCCCAACCTGTTACCATGCAAGCAACATTTTGGACATGCGTGTTTTTATGCACATGAGGGCGTGGAGTTTCAAAAACAATTAAAAGCAGGGACAAGAGAGGAAAGAGGAGATACATATGTTGTTTTTAAGACTGTGATATGGTCCAGATTGTTTACGGATTGATGATTTAAGATGAGGAGAATGGGACAATAAAGCCAGAGGAGGGGTGGGAGGGATGAGATACGCTCCCCAGGCGGCGGTGATGAATGCAGGAGGGTTGGAGGTGTCAGTGGGGGTTGGCAGCATTCTTCCACAGAGCACCATTGAGAAAGACAAGGGGCTGCAACAGGCAGTTTACCAGTGGCTTGCATTTGTGATCTGTGTGTGTTTGTGTTATGAGTGTTCACTTTGTCTGTGGTTGAAATTTCCACTTCTCTTTTGAGCAACAAAAAATACCAGCAAAAAGGAAGAACAAAATGATAATTGCATCATAAAGCAATGAGAACTGACTTCCTTTCAGAACATATAATGGGACAAATGAACCATACTGCCCCTCACTTTTCATTGAAAACTTCATCCCAGCCCATCACAAGTTTCATTATAAGTTTGAAGAAGCGGAAGTATAGAAAACATCCGGACAAATGCTGTTCAGATTTGAGATTCAATACAGTACATTTGAAACATGAAACAAGTTATGCAGTTTGAAACAAGTGAATCATGATGAACATCTGAGGAGGTTGTTCATAGGTTCTCATAGGTTAAAAAGGCTCATAAATCGGCCAAATTATGTTTTGCTTTAAATCTACTGATATTAACACTGACAGTTTGGTTTAGGGTATACAATTAAGGGTAGGGTGTAGAATATATATCATTACCACTGTATAAAATCCAGTGAGTCTATAAGCCCCCACTAAAATAGTGAAGAAAAAGTAGCTTTAAAAAGTTTTTAGTGCAACCAAACTGTGATTTAATTGTACTGATCAATTGATCTGGCCTACGCTTTAAAAATGTACATTGAACACCAAAGCTAGACATATGCTTTGAGCATTTGAGCATGGAACATTTCTCTAGAGGCAATTCTTTGGTCAGTCACATCACACTTCTAAAGAAAACCACTTTAAAATCAGCAGCCAGTTTCACCGGGTGACTTTGCTTTTCCTCACTTCCTGAGTTTGAACCTACAGGGTTCATATACCATATTAATGCATTAATATTGTAAACAGGATATAGGATTTTCCTATGATCTCTGGACATTTATATCAGTATGCCATTATTGTAGTGACTGTTTACTGTTGTGCAAGAAGTTATATTAAGACAGCAAGAAAAATATATAACTGAGGGATTTGATATAAATGAGGGAATTATGGGGGAATAATTACTTGTGTGATACACAAAGCACTGCACATTGCACAATCAAATATCTTTTAACATTCTTAGTTCACATTATGTCTTTCTGCCTCTTTTGTACATTCAGTTGAATGAGAAAGTACCAAAATATTGATCTTCTCCAACCACATTGGACTCATTAACCCAGGGGAAGTGGAGAGCCGGTATAATGTGGACCTCCAACCAGAGCTCTTACAATAATGCCTATAAAACTAAAGTAAAATAAAATAAAGTTTACTCACCCTTATTCAAAAAAAGACTTTCTTCTGCTGAACACAAAATCAGAAATTTTCACGAATATTGATACAGTGGCAGTGGATAGTGACTCATTTTCAAGCATCAAAAAGGACAAAAAGTATCATAAAAGTAGTTCATGTGACTCATGCTTAATATTCTTTGTCCACTGAAGTCAAACAATAGGTTATGTTAAGAAAAAAATTGTTGTGAAAATCCTGAAATCCGTTGCACATTAATGAGCATTATGAGATAAGCTTGTTCATAATGGTTTGCGTGTTTACACAAGAACTAGCATTGTTTAGCACTAATATCACTGCAAGTTAACTGTGATTGTATGGAAAAGACGGTTCGAGATATTCATAAATACTGTATGTATATTTAGAGTGACTGGGAATTCATATCTATCTATATATATATATGCTGACATGTTGTGCATTCTGAGATGTTATTCTACTCACTTCAGTACAGAGTGGTTGTCTGAGTTACCGTAGCCTTTTTGTCAGCTCAAACTATTCTGGCCATCATCAACAATGCATTTCCATTCACGATCACTGGATGTTTTATGTTTTTTGCACTATTCTAAGTAAACTCTGAAGACTGTTGTGCATTAAAATCCCAGGACATCAGCAAAACAGAATTACTCAAACCAGCCCATCTGGCACCAACAATCAGGCCACAGTCAAAATGACTGAGATCACATTTTTTCACTCTTCTGATGTTTGATGTTACAGTTTTTCTCAATTGCTTTGGCTCAGTTCTCAAGTGTTTTTTTTTATTTCCCAAAACATTAAGTTCAGATCTCTGAACAATTCGCTTCTTTTTCACATCAGATTGGAATTTCTTATTGATTTGAGCAACTTGCAAATGCTTTGGCACATGTGTGCAAAGAGTACATACAACTGTCTGCAGTTTGGACAACAAATAATTGCATATGGCTTGTTGATCAAAACTGATGACTCGATTCTCACTTACACTGTCAAACACTTCAGAACTTCTCAGACATTTTTTATTGTGTAAGCCATCACATTCAAAACGATCTATTCAATTATCATAATTAGTATACATGAATGTATATTCTAAAATATATCTGACATTGACATTGTTTGTAATGTTTGCTAAATTGGCACATGACCTCTAATTGCATTCGCAATCTAATTGCAAATTACCTCTAATATGAATCAACCATTTAACCAATCAACTTTGGGAGTATATATATATATATATATATATATATATATATATATATATATATATATATATATATATAGATTGCCCACAGCACAATCACTGCTGTAGAAGTTTTTGAGAATGGAGGACATTCACAACCCTGAACTGCAGCAACATGCTCATGGAAGAGCAATTGAAGGCGTGTAAGAATACGTGGTGGTGGTAGAGGAAGAAATAATCGAGGAAGAGGTGGAAATAGAAGAGTCAGAGTCTCTGATGAAATCAGAGCCACACTTGTGGATCATGTCATAAATCATGGTTTAACAATGGAAGAGGCTGGTCGAAGAGTACAGCCTAATGTAAACAGGTCCACAGTGTCATCAATTGTGCAAACCTTTCAGTAGGGAAAACAGGTAAATATGTTTTTTTGTTTTGTTTTACAGTATGTAAAGTATTTTTACAGTATAAACAACAATATTGTAAAGGTAAATGCAAGTCTATTTGTTTATTCTATAGAACTGCACGACAACCTCGGCTGGTGGCAGAGCAGCAGTATTTAACCAACTGCAAGAACAAGAAATTTGCAACATGGTCATAGCCAACAATTCCATCAGGCTAAGAGAGATCCAAAGTGCAATCATAAATGACAATAATGTCTTTGCAAATATAAATTCTGTCAGCATTTCCACCATAGACAGAGTTTTAAAAAGACATCAGATGACTATGAAACAGCTCTATAAGGTGCCATTTGAGAGGAACAGTGAAAGAGTCAAGGCGTTATGGTACCAGTATGTCCAGGTAAACCATTGGTGTGCACTTAGTGAGTTTTCCTGTTTTTCTAAGATGCCTGTATTACTTTACTGTAAGTTTCAGAAACCCATAAGAAAAAACATTTACTGTTACATTTTTTTCTGTGTTTCTTCATAGAGAATCATGGAGTTAGAAGTACATGAAACGACCCACATTCTTGTTTTTGTGGACGAGGCTGGGTTTAATCTGTCCAACGGCCGGAGACGTGGTCGCAATCTCATTGGACACCGAGCCACAATTGACACACCAGGCCAACGTGGGGCCAATATTACAATGTGTGCTGCCATTTCAGAGAACGGTGTGAGCACACATATTCCACACATTGGGCCCTATAATACCCAACTTCTCCTGGCCTTCCTAAATGCACTTTACAGAGACCTGATTCCAGAACAAGAAAGAGGTTTAGTTAGACCACATTTGCCTAATTATGTTGTTGTCTGGGATAATGTCAGCTTCCACCGAACCAACAGTGTTTGGGACTGGTTTGCTGCACATGAAAGGATAACAGTGGAATTCCTTCCACCATACTCTCCATTCCTAAATCCAATAGAAGAGTTTTTTTCAGCATGGAGGTGGAAAGTGTATGATCATAGACCACAAAATCAGATTTCTTTGTTGGATGCCATGAATGCTGCATGTGAGGACATCACAGCTGACCATTGCAGGGGATGGGTGCGGCATTCAAGGAGATTTTTTCCACGGTGTGTGGCAATGGAAAACATCAGATGTGATGTTGATGAAAATCTATGGCCTGACCAACGTGAGCGACAAGATGTCCACCAAGAATAATTTGTTTGTTTTGTTTTTTTCCCATGAATGTTATTTGTTGTTTGTGTATTTGTGGTAATACACAAATATGAAATGTAAAGTGAAATCTTGTTACTCTTGTCAGTTACTTTACATGTACAGTAAATACACTTGTATTGTGTATATACACATGAAGTACAAAAATAAACACTGTAAAAATACAAATGTTCATAGACTTTTTTTTTTTTCCACATACTATTGACTTTTCTCAACAAATATGAGATTTGTTTACAGTAAACCCTTAATTTTCATGCTTGACTGTTGTGGTGAAAAAACAACTAAACATTTTGACAGTGTGGCTCACACAATGACAAAAATACTTTAGATTTTGGTGGCCTTGGCCAAATTATTGACACAATAACTAGGTTTTGAAGCATGAATTAAATGTTTTGGGTGAGTAACTACATTTTGCAGACATGCTATAAAGTTTTGAAGTTCCTGCAAACAGTTGTGACATTTGCACTCACAGTTTAGAGAATGTTAAGACTGTTTCGAAAAATGTGCCAAAGCAATTGAGAAAAACTGTAACATTAACTGAAGCTCCTGAACTGTATATGCATGATTTTATGCATTGCTGCCACATGATTGGCTGATTGGACAATCGCAAGAATAAGTAGGTGTACGGTGTCCCTAATAAAGTGCTTAGTTAGTGTATATATATACATATACGTGAAATGAAATGAATAAAACTGCATCTGTTTTTCCCTGCAGGACGTGAACAGTTTATCTTTTAATGCGCTCGTGAGCAATTACCTTGTATTAACAAGAGCTTTAGGTTTAAAAATAGAGCCACAGTGGGGATGCTTATTAAAAATGAATAATAGTGATTATCCATCTATGTGAAAAGCCACTGCACTGATGAACCTGAAGGCACGGTGAGATGTTCCTGTTAAAAAGCGAAACCTTAATCAGTGATTAGAAACGCTTGATTTCATATCATTCAGTTACAAAAGCAAAGCATGGGGAGAAATCTATTGTATGAGGATGTATAGGTGTATATGTTTGTGTTTATCCTGCAGGATTAGGTTCTGCAGGTTACACACAGCCTATTTGGAATTGATGATCTATTATTGATTTGGTAAAGTATTAAAGCAAATATGAAGGCACTCCACCTTCTCCCTGTCTCGTTCATTCTTTCAAAGTTAGAAAAACCACTCTGAGCATACACACAACCACACAACACATCACACCAAACATCACACCAAACCAGACACAAATATATCAGGTGGGTAACTTTGTCCTTGGACATGTAAAAAGCTCAAACCATCACACATAAACAGATGCCCTCAAAAAATGTGGTGAGAGAATGTTGCAGCGTTGTTAAGATGTTTAGGAAACCTGGTCTCATAGAATTGCGTTATTGTACCTACATCTTTGCACAATTATTTTTACATGACTCGTTGTACATACTATGGCAGTTTTCTGGTGAAATAAGCACAAGAGACGCTACCACAACGTAAGTAATAATAAGTAAAAAGGCAGATTATCAGTTAATAAACACGTATTATTTTCGCCCTGTTCCTCACACAATGCTAGCTTATGAATGCCATCAAAACACTTTTACTATAGCACATGACCTGGATCTGTAAGGACTCCGATACAGATGTTTTTAATCAGATCGGGTATCAGTTAGATGAGCCCAATCCAAATCCAATATTGTGTGTTAGTCATGCTCACAGTCAAGCTCCAAAAATGACATAAAGGAACCAAAATAGCACCATTAATGTAGTCCATATGACCTTTTATTCAAAGTTACTTGAAGAAAAACAATAACTTTGTGAATCAGAAAATGCTGTTTTTAATAAGTAAATATATATTATGCATGCACAGCTTGTTTCAGTGAATGTGCGCTGCTCTGTTGACAAACACTCATAGCACACGTAGAGTTCTGAAGTGCATGAGAGTGAACAAGTGAGCCAAAAATTGTGTTTTTCATCTCACATTTGTTTTTATGACACTATCGGTTAGTTAAGGATTAAGGTTTCGGGTAGGGAGGTTGGTTTTGTTGATTTAAATCTCGTAAAACCATTAATCATAAAAACCTCATCTGTTTGGGAGAACATTTAACTCGCTTTTTGTTCCACAAAGGGAACATTTCACCTCGGAACTGCCATGATACATGCACGGAACCACATTTAATCATTTTGCAAAACTGTTGCCACAGTCATGAAATTTGGTTGAAATCAGGCTGCGTTTAGCAGACATCTAACAGCCAACCAATTATAGACTATGCTAAGATCATTAAACATTCATGGACCTTGTACAGTCACAAAAACATTCCATGCACTACTATACAAACAAGAACAATAATCCAGGGTTTACAAATGTATGTCGTAAAATCTGAAAACCTCAATACCCAGGATTAATTACTAACCCAGGGTATAGTATGAACAGCGTGAAACTGTTAAAAAGATAATCCAGGATTACGTTAATACACGTTAGAATGACACATGGTTAACAAGTTCAAGTGTGAAAAACACAAACATGCATAAATTAAATGAAACCTACAAAAACTAAAAATGTTATAATAACATTATGGGCAGCTGACAAAAACATTATATTTAAGGGCCTGTGACAATAATCTCTTCTATTCAGATATTTAGGGTGTTGTTTTGATAGCCCAAACTCCAATCGGTTTAATTCTAAAGAAAGAAAACATGGAGTTTCCCCATGTTCAGTCATCTTCTCAAAACTAAGAGACCCATAATACAGACTTAACTTTGAGGTCAATAACAATGATTGCTTCTCTCCTGGAAAACATTTCCCTTGATTTCCCCTCTTGACCTGAGGTTCTAATCTTGTTGACAAAAAAAAAAAGAAAAGAAAAAAGAAACATTTGTTGGCTAAGGTAAAATAAAAAACAATAAAATGTATTTTTTATTTTTGTGGTTATACAAAATAAACTATGTGTAATATAAAATCTTCTGTCTGCACTGATGAACTGTAAAGGGAACAATGGAAAGGAGGAGGCAAGAACCAAAAAGACACAAACATCAACACACAATGGTCAGCTGCCCGTAAACGATCTCTCTCTCTCTGTCGCACCACCGTCCGCAGTCTGCCTTTAACCCTCTTGGAGGCTTAATTAGCCTGATAAGGGACTGGGTGTGCAGCATCACAACCCGGCTCCACCCTCCGCCCTATCACATGAACCAAAGGTTATTATGGTAAAAACACAGACTTAAAAAGCATACGGTATAATGGATATGTTATTGTTTGTGCTAAGAACATGAATGATACCTCAAATTGTGCAGCATGTTGTGGAGAGTGCGCTATTACTTTAAGTCATTGTTCTTGACATTTTCACCCAGGCAATAAAACAGGTGAAAAAATACAAAAGATTTACATCTAAGCAGGGGCCCAAAAACTATCTTGGGCCTGAGTACTATATCATAGAGATTTAGGGTGTGTTCACACGTGGCAGGTTTGGTTCGATTAAAACGAACTCTGGTGCGATTGCTCTGTTAGTGCGGTTCATTTGAACAAGTGTGAACGCTGTCACACGAACCTTGGTGCGCACCAAACAAGCAGACAGAGACCGCCTGAAAAGTGGGCCTCGGTCCACTTCCAAAGGAACTCTGGTGCGGTTCAATTGATATATGAATGCAACATGGACCAAAGATATCTAAATGGACCAAAAACAGTAAGTAATTTGCCTAATACTGACCTCAAGCATACCTGGTTCTTCTCATCATAGGAGCTATGTTGCCCATTACAGTTCGGTATTGGTGTCGGAACCGCCCGTCAGCTGTCCTTGCAGCATATCTTAATTTGTGTGTACAACGGATGAATTCCTGGTGCTGTTTTGACTCCTTTACACATTTTGTAGCTCTTCGTTTGAATACCAAAAAATACCACTATATTTACATATATAAATCCAATGAACACATTTTGCCAAGCAGCCAGCATTGTTTTGGATGTTCGGTAAGTTCCGTCGAAAAATATACATCATAAAAGCTGTCCAATCAGGTTGTGACTTTTTCCTGATACCTTTTGTTTCATATCTTTAGATTCAGTGTTAAAAATGCCAGTGTGAACGCTCAACGAACCAGGACTAAAATGTATCATTTTCTTTTTTGAATACCAAGAGAACCAAGAGACCCGAACTACAAGTGTGAACACACCCTTAAAGCCAAAGTATAATTCAGGTTTTCCATGAACATTTTGTGCACAGCACGACATACATTTCGTGATCAGCACAGTCTGCGTGGACTGTTCGCGTACAGCCCTGTTTTTCTAGACTTGCGGACGGTCCTCGCATATACTTCGCTTTTTCGTGCGCCGTTCTGTCTTGTGCACGGTCAAGCGCTCAGCCTTTCAAAATATACTCTTTTGACTGTGAGCCAGGGATATTACAGTTTTATTTTTTATATATTTCCATTTTATATTTTATTTTAAATTTGTCATTCAATTTCAGTTTAGTTTTTATTTTAGTTTTAGTTTTAATATATGGCTGCCAAAGCTGTTTACTGATATCATGAAACATAATTAAAGCTAGTGTTACGCAATCTAATGAAATGTTTATGTTTAATGAAGGCAGAATGCAAAGGTTTAAAATTGTTAGAATATTCTTTTTTTTTTTTTTATCAAAAACTAAAATGTGAATTAATTTGAGGTCATTTTCATTTTACTTTAGTTAGTTTTGGAATCATGCAAAAAAAAAAAAAAAAAAAACATTTTTGTTAAAAAAAGAACTTTTTTAGTTTCTATTTTTATTTCAGTTAACGAAAATGTATTAATTTAGTTTTTGTTTTAGTAATAGTTATGGCACACTGACGTGTTCAACGCATGCTACACTGCACACAAACAAGGACTCTGAAAAACTGAATGTTGGGCTGCATGCGGCAGTCCGATGTACTTTTTTAAATGTATTTATTTACAGGGGCAATGCACATTAATAAACATAAATGTAAACGTGCCAGAATTAGCCCAAAAGGCTATTTTTCATCTGTAGACCCTTGACAGAATGTTAAACGGTCACCCTTAAAACAGAGACAGAGCTTCACACATATACACATCATATGAAAAAAAATAAATAAATACAAAATTAACGTGAATTATCTAAAACAAAGTAATCATGAGAAAAAGGAAGGAGAGAGAGAAAGATGGCAACAGAAGAGAGCAACATAGCCAAGAACAATTAGTACAAAGAAGTCTATTGTCAAGAATAGAATACTAATGTTGACAGTGCTGAATTGTCAGTAACCATTTTTTAAGATGAGACTGTGTTGTGGCAGCAACTTTTGGATGTTCAAGCCACAAGTAATCACTCACAATTTCTTCAGAAAACTTTCAAATCTAGTACATATGGCCCACAGTAAAATTCAATTATACAATGGAATTATAAGGTGCGTGTGTGACGTTTGGCTAAAAACATTTCCTCTGTTTCTATTATTTACCACAGGAGATTTATTGTGACCAAGAGGTTTCCACCTTCCAAACTTAATTACTCTTTGCACACTGTTTCTTAGTTTCCACTTCTTAAAAATGCATCCCATGTTTTCGTTAGTCTATTATCTCTGCCAGAGAAAAAACACTTTCAATGTTTTTCTCACTGATTTACACTAGCATATAAACACACACACACACACACTACTCAGAAACAGTATGCAAGATATATTATAATTCACTTCCCCTGTGGCCACAGCTAAGAACCTCCTCTTTTTCTCCTACGCCTACTCCAGCGCTTTCTTTTCCTTTTTATTCAAGTGCCATTATCACACTGCTGCTATTCCTGGCTCTGGACAGGCTCGAGTTTGGATCATACAGGCTTATGTGCTATGGAGGCGCTGCCAACCAGAGCAGAACTAAACTGTTTGTGCCTCCATCCCCCAGTTATTGCTCCCTGAATGATCTCTCGACCGTGCTTTAATTCTGTAGAGCACAGCAGATGCACTGTAACTTTAATTTGTTTACAATGATGTCTTGTGTGAGTGGTGACACATCAGTAACATATTAATAGACTAATAGAGCATGGTCGTTGGTTCCCTGTATTTATCAATGAACACAAACCTCAGAAAACCACAAGATCACAGCACTGTGAAATAGCATTGATTTGCATGATGCATGATGAATGCATGATGATCAATCTCTATGTTCCATTTATGTACCAATATGCTGAGCAGAATGATTGAAATAATGTAGCTCAACTGCTAAAGCATAGCACTAGCAAGGTCATGGGTTCAATTCCTAGGGAGCACATGTACTGATAAAAAATGTATACCTTGATTGTGCTGTAAGAATTTGTTTAAACAGGCAGCAAAATCAGATTTTTTTTTTTTTTTTTTGCTGTATCCAATTCAAATCTGTAATCTGTAAAAAGTAAAAACATGTGAAATCAGATTTTTAAAAACATGATCCAAACCACATTTGTATGTGGTTTGAGACCTGATTAAAATCAGATTTTTTTGGAGCCTGATATCATGAAAACAATGTGGCGAAGATTAAAATCTCCTAAAAGCGAGTTAAATGTTCTCCCAAAAAGATCAAGTTTTAAATCAACAAAACCTACTCTGAACCCAAACCTTACTAATGGTGTCATAAAAAGCAAATGTGAGATGAAAAACAGATGAGGTTTTTTAAGGTTAATGCTCTATCGAGTTTTAATTTAACAAAACCTACTGTACCTTCCTATCCTAAAACTTGAACATAACTGATAGTAGAATAAAAAGCTAATGTTAGATGGAAAATGCAATAGCTGAAGCAACTACATCATTTTGTGGGACACTTTTGTTTACGTGTCAACTCGCATGCTCTTCAGGACTCATACCCCGGTCCTTTGAATCACAAGTGCAATGCTCTATCAGTCGAGCTAGTGCACAATTTGATTACATGCGAACAAGCTTATAAATGTAGTTGGTAGTGTATAATTCAAACGTTAAAATGTATCACCTAGACAGGCTACTATTCTATAGTAAAAGTGTTGTGATGTCATAAGATAGCATTGTGTGAGGAAAAGGGTGAAAAGTAAATGTAATAACCCATTAATCTGCCCTTTTATTCATGATTTTTATGAAAGGAAATATGTGAAACGGTGTATAGATGTGTGTCTGAATTCACTCATTTTTATCACATACAAGGATGTCTTGTGTGAGTGGTGACATTCATGCCATATTAATAGATTATTAGAGCATGGCCATCAGTTCCATGTATTTATCGATTAGAATGAACTTCATCTGTTTGGGAAATATTCAATGAGACATTCATGAAATAAGTAATGCTTGAACAAGTAAGAGGTTTTAAACATGTACTGTATATCGTGTACATAAATGTGTGAAATACTATCATGCCTCTGATGCATATGTTGTCTTATGTTGTTGTAGAAGAAAGTTATATAAATTATTAGTATGGCAATATGTACTGGACATTGACTACACTGTCTGAAATCATCAAATCTATCTGATTTCATCACTTGCAAAGCAACAGTGCAGTCAATCTCTAATATACAGTGGGTACAGAAAGTATTCAGACCCCCTTCAATTTTTCACTCTTTGTTATATTGCAGCCATTTGCTAAAATCATTTAAGTTCATTTTTTTTCTCATTATTGTACACACAGCACCCCATATTGACAGAAAAACACAGAATTGTTGACATTTTTGCACATTTATTAAAAAAGAAAAACTGAAATATCACATGGTCCTAAGTATTCAGACCCTTTGTTCAGTATTTAGTAGAAGCACCCTTTTGATCTAATACAGCCATGAGTCTTTTTGGGAAAGATGCAAGAAGTTTCTCACATCTGGATTTGGGTATCCTCTGCCATTCCTCCTTGCAGATCCTCTCCAGTTCTGTCAGGCTGGATGGTAAACGTTGGTGGACAGCCATTTTCAGGTCTCTCCAGAGATGCTCAATTGGGTTTAAGTCAGGGCTCTGGCTGGGCCATTCAAGAACAGTCACGGAGTTGTTGTGAAGCCACTCCTTCGTTATTTTAGCGGTGTGCTTAGGGTCATTGTCTTGTTGGAAGGTGAACCTTCGGCCCAGTCTGAGGTCCAGAGCACTCTGGAGAAGGTTTTCGTCCAGGATATCCCTGTACTTGGCCGCATTCATCTTTCCCTCGATTGCAACCAGTCGTCCTGTCCCTGCAGCTGAAAAACACCCCCACAGCATGATGCTGCCACCACCATGCTTCACTGTTGAGACCGTATTGGACAGGTGATGAGCAGTGCCAGGTTTTCTCCACACATACCGCTTAGAATTAAGGCCAAAAAGTTCTATCTTGGTCTCATCAGACCAGAGAATCTTATTTATCACCATCTGGGAGTCCTTCAGGTGTTTTTTAGCAAACTCCATGCGGGCTTTCATGTGTCTTGCACTGAGGAGAGGCTTCCGTCGGGCCACTCTGCCATAAAGCCCCGACTGGTGGATGGCTGCAGTGATGGTTGACTTACTACAACTTTCTCCCATCTCCCGACTGCATCTCTGGAGCTCAGCCACAGTGATCTTTGGGTTCTTCTTTACCTCTCTCACCAAGGCTCTTCTCCCCCAATAGCTCAGTTTGGCCGGACGGCCAGCTCTAGGAAGGGTTCTGGTCATCCCAAACGTCTTCCATTTAAGGATTATGGAGGCCACTCTGCTCTTATGAACCTTAAGGGCAGCAGAAACTTTTTTGTAACCTTGGCCAGATCTGTGCCTTGCTACAATTCTGTCTCTGAGCTCTTCAGGCAGTTCCTTTTGACCTCATGATTCTCATTTGCTCTGACATGCACTGTGAGCTGTAAGGTCTTATATAGACAGGTGTGTAGCTTTCCTAATCAAGTCCAATCAGTATAATCAAACACAGCTAGACTCAATTGAAGGTGTAGAACCATCTCAAGGATGATCAGAAGAAATGGACAGCACCTAAGTTAAATATATGAGTGTCACAGCAAAGGGTCTGAATACTTAGGACCATGTGATTTTTCAGTTTTTATTTTTTAAGAAATGTGCAAAAATGTCAACAATTCTGTGTTTTTGTCAATATGGGGTGCTGTGTGTACAATAATGAGGAAAAAAAATGAACTTAAATGATTTTAGCAAATGGCTGCAATATAACAAAGAGTGAAAAATTTAAGGGGGTCTGAATACTTTCCGTACCCACTGTACTTCCGGAGAAGCTCTTCTGTGTTCTTCATTCAGCGGTAAAAAGAGGTTCAAAACATGGTTTATAACATGGTAATGGTTTACTGTTTGTAGATGTGTGAATGTGTTAGATGTGTGAATGGCTTTTGCAGCCGATGGCACATGAGTGAGTATTTGAGATGTGATTCTGTTTGTAGACCAATGACATGTTCTTGGAAACTGTTTCTATGTGAATAAATTTCATGCAAATTTGCACCACCTTGATAATAACCGCACGCCGGTGTGATCATGTGGACTGATCTTGACTGACTGAACAACATAAACATAATTAGCTGTCGGCCTCAAGGTAGGTGGAGCTCCAGGTCACACCTACTGATGATGTGGACCAATGGCATCAAGAAGGTGTTTAGCAGCAGGCAGTGGTGTAAAGTAATGAAGTACAAATTCTTTGTTACTGTACTTAAGTAGCTTTTTTTAGAATTTGCTTTTTACTCTGATACAGAGCCTCTTGTTACTCGGATTTAAAAAAAAGTGTACTTATTTGCAAAAAGAGAGCAGAGAGCAGCTAATTAACAGAGCACATTGAGTTTGATTGACAGCTGCCAGCACGAGCACACACTCAGCGCATGTGCTCTTGGAGTCTGTGTCAGATCAGCTCGGCCAAATAGGTAGACTCCACCCATCGTCTACTCAAGCCAATCAGATAACGGCCACATTACTCCAATTAGACCAATCATACCAACCAAAAAAACTTAATTTTACTATCAGGGTGGGACCAGAGTCACAGTGCTCTCATGAGCATGGAATAAATTACATACAGATAAGCTCCAAGTCTGCAAACTTTTAAATAAACAGACGTCATCAAAGGAATACTGTGACTTAAGGTTCGTATAATTTTCTCTTGGTTATAAACATGTGTCGACAGCTGAAAATTGTCCATTTGTAGAATGTTCTGGTCATTAGGTTTATAGCTAACCTGGCTGACTGTATGAGTCTGCTATTTTGATTTTAACCAAGTTTTTTGACTGAAATATATGGCAGATCCAAACAGACACAGGGGCAGCTGTGGCTCAGTTGGTAGAGTGGGTCGGCCACTAATCGCAGAGTTTGTGGTTCGAATCCCGGCCCACATCCGAAGTGTCCTTGGGCAAGACACTGAACCCCAAGTTGCTCCCAATGGCAGGCTAGCACCTTGCATGGCAGCTCTGCCGCCATTGGTGTATGAATGTGTGTGAATGGGTGAATGAGTCACAGTGTAAAGCGCTTTGAATACCATTAAGGTTAAAAAGGTGCTATATAAGTGCAGACCATTTACCATCCTCCGTGAATGGCGCATGAGCGGCATGTTTTCTTTTCGGTGACCATATTAACAGAGTACACTGCGAGGTGACGCAACCCAGACACAGCAATGAGCAGATAGCCTATTTTTGCCACGCGGCTCATGCTGAGCTCAATGGTTCTGGGTGCTGTACAACACTAAAATAATCAGGAGATTCTAGAAAAGACACAAAAGCAAATAAAATGATTAAAACCGAACTTAAAGTTCACTTCATTCTGTATACTTAAGACATAATTCAAGAAACAAATTCCTTCTGGGAACATCTTGAAAAGAACAAAAGGTGACAGAGCAGCAAGGACAACATATGGTTCATATGAATCATAACAACCAATAAGAATAAGAGTCAGCTCCAGATGTCAGATTTGAGGACAATGGAAACAAGCTGATGCAGCCAGGCCAAGTGTGCTTTAGCTGTGGCATCTAACCAAAGATGCAGGCTGGAGAGGAGATAACCTGACTATATATCAAATATTAGAGAGAAAGCGAAAGAAAGCAAGGTTTATGATGATCTTAACGAAGATTTGGGACAAATAAAGTCACTTCAGTAGGAACAGAACATGGTACACACGGTGTGCTAATCATGGCACATGGTACACAGAGCATTAATAGAATCGACACTTTGCAGAACCTTGGAGAGTGAAACCTCAATATTGGACTGAAGAAACATAGCAGCCCAGTCTAAACAGTGAAACAGTGCTAGTGTTGAGCAGTGCTCCTTTCTGTCACTGGTTGGCAAATTTTAAGGAGGAACATGGGAACAGCAAAGCATGGTTTAATCACTGGAAAACAGTGAACAGATCGCCAAAGGCACAGACCATATGCATATTAAACTAAGAAATACACATTAGATTATACAAATAATATACATTATTATCCATTATATATCCATATACAAATACCAAGAAACAAATGAAACAGATCTTTCCATCCCTCTTGATTCAGTCTGGTTGCCAACAATGGCCTGCTCAGCTGAATAGATGCCTATATTAACTCTGACCAAGTTGAAAAATGATTGAGAAAACAAAGAAGTCCTTTGTGATGTAATGCACGAAAGCTTCTAATGAAGGGTGAAGATAACTGAAAACAAAGGGAATTAAAGTAATCAAACGATTGAAGCACAATGTTTGTCACTTTTTGTTTGGCTAAGGGGCATCCAAGCTTGTGATATGCATGCACTAATAGTGTGTGAGTGTCAGACAGACTGAAGAAAGGGGACTTAAAAACAGGGAAGTAATGGATGGCCAAGGCTGTCCAGAAACTGGACAAAGCCAGAATAACTTCACTCTCATCTACTCATATGTTTTGGCCTGAGATAGCCTTTTCAAGAAATGGTGTCCAGCATTCTTTTCCAATTGGGAAGCAAATCCATTTCAAAACAGCAGATTTGCACTCTAACTGCAATTCCATTTCTCCATTAGGAAGCCAATGTAAATCAAAATGGCAGTTTTGAGCTTTAAGCATGCTTGCCATTGCTCTTTTTATGGTCCATTGTTGTTATGAGTTAAATGTATTGAAACATTTGGGGAATAATATATATATTAATCAGAAGAATAAGATGTCTACTTTTCAAACATGCACGCACGCACGCACACACGCACACACACCTTAAACTCCAGCTTAGACATATTTCTTTTCACTGGGACAAATCCATGGGACTTCTCCATCTGGAATTAGGAATTAAGTGTATTTCCATTTGAATCTACGGCCTTCCTGTCTTGCCTTAACCGTCACCAATCAATACTCTGCTGGAAGAGCCAAAGTGAAATGGAAGGCGTTTCGTCCATAGAACTCACACGTGTTCTCTATGTCTGGAACCTATGGGCAAGTGTTGCTAAACAAGTTGAGATACCCATATACCTGTATATATTAATACAACACACCATGGTAATTCAAAAATAATAAAGAGCAGTTAGGTTTAGGGTTGGGTTAGGATTGACTATTACATAATTTACAACTTAAAATACAACTCGCTTTACAAGTTTTGGCACCACTCTGTGGACATCTCAACTGGAAAATGGAGCTTACATGTGCCCATACATTCAACAACACTTCCAGCTTCAGTCGGTGAACTCAATGACCCTTCAGCTGAATATTCTAGGTCATGAACATACCACGAAAACTGTGGCTCACAATGAATGCCAATTAGGGGTGTAATTAATTTTACATCGCCAAGACAGTTGAAGCTCTGTTTGACTGGAGAGCACAGCTACTGACTGTCTCAGACAATCGACACAGTAATTCTTCCGGTAATGGAGTCTCCTCCATTAGATTCGCCAGAGCCTTTGCTATAACATTCAGTCTTCAAAGCACAAAACAGCCCCTCCTCTCTGGCTACTCTTCATGCACAATCATGAGAAATGTTACTATGGCAACGTCCTCAGAGATAGTGCCAGTGCACAAACACTAAATGCTTAAATGCCTCTGTCAAACACGTTTTTGAACTAAAAAGATGGTGCAAAACATACAAGGAAAGGATCCTTTATTTTCGATCAAGAGCATACATACTAACTGTCTCTGGCTACCCAAGAGCTCAAGCCATCTGCGCATCACACACCGGCTGTCAGTGTTTGTTGCTTTAATTCAACGTTTTTACATTTTGGGCTTATGCGGCTCTACAGGGAACAGATCTAAGCAATCAAACTCACAGTACAGAAGATGTTCAAGTAGATATACACATACAATTTTCTAATAAAGGTCAATAAATAAAACTAATTTGTTTGCATTTGGCAGATGCTTTTATCTGAAACAGCTTACAGTATGCACCTAAACATAAAGCATTCAAGGAATACTTTTTATCAGTATGTGTGTGTTCCCTGGGAATCCATTAGTAAACAACATTCTCTACCAGATGAACTACAGAAAAGGCATAACACAGTAACTACACATTTTGTCCATATTGAGGTGACCAAAATATACTATGGTCTGTCCTGTGACAAAGGGTTGGCTCAACTCTCCTCAGGATCTGATTACAGAAACAAAATCTTCACTAAAACCATAGCCGTTTTTCTCAGTTTCATGCATTTTGCCTTAGTAGATCAGTATTATTTGACCAATTAGGTAAAATATCGCTCCTTATTCTTGAGTGAAACATTAACAAATAAACAGTACAGTATATGACAAGCCAAATATGGGCTTTGCAATTGTGGCTTAAACTGCACACTGCCTGTGGCATGATCAGGCTGCACAGTGATTTGAGCAGAGCACACACTCTTTTATTCACACATCTCTGGATCTGCCGCCATGGTTACGGATGTGAAGGATGAAGACTGATGGCAGAACACACAAGGACGAGCAAAAAAGGAATTGATGGACAGAGACGAAGAGAACCAAGTGAAGGGAATAGAAGAACCATAGCAGAAGAATGAAGACCAAGGAAAAGGAAACCTGCTCAAAAGAAATGGGGAAAATTAAATAGGTTGAAAAGAGTCAAATGTGGGGGGAATAAATGAAGTGACAGGTTCGCCTGAGCTGTGGTAGTGTGACCTCATCGGTAATGGCAGGGCTGGTGCGATTTAGCAAGGAGGGGGATAAACGTGGAAAAATCGATTACTTGATTTTTCTTGATTACTTTTGGTTACTTGTGTGTCTTGATGGTTGCTTACTGGCTCAATTTTCCATGATATTCTGGCTCCCTATGGAATGGGTCCCTCCTTAATGCAAGTCCTGCAAGTCTATGGAATTTATTACAGCCATTATTCAATCAACCTGGCAAATTTGGAATCCAATATTTTAGAAAGGTAATAACACCTATTTTCTCAAGCCACACAATTTGTGATATCATACATTTTTATAAGGTAAATGGTGCAAGACGAATTAAGTGACATAGTGCTCACCTAATCACAAGAATAAGGGTTCTAGCAGACTCTGTTTAGTGGAGGAAAAAACAAAAGAGATATCACCCAATGTCAATGGGCTTTGTGCTATGCCTTGGGTAGTTTTATGACCTGGGCCTCATCTGGTGTCATTACACCAAGCATTCAAATCTGTGAATATTAATACCCACATGGACACAGCGAGGTGCTAAAAGGTGACCAAATACCAATCTATATAAAAAAGCACCTTAAATCTTTATCACCTTTTCATTTCGAAACAATAATAGTTTGCATCTGAGAGTAATTATCCACCCCCTTGTAAAAAACAAATACTAGAAAATGAGCACATCAGGTGTTGTGCTTCAAGAGAGTTGGATTAGCTAATATTTATAGATTACCCAAATATTTATCCATGCATGTTAGTCAAAACTATTGCTACACCCATTTCCTCAGGCACACTTTGACTGACACACCATCCTTCCACATGTTGGTAGAGATTATCTGGGCAAGGAATTACTTTACATGAGGTAGTTATAAATCCTGCATGCTTTTCAGAGTAGGATTTGAATTTGCCAAAGTGCATTTTGAGTAAATTATGGACAAAACCAATAAACACCATTGCTTCAGTCTTTTGAGGGCTGTAAATCTACTCAGATATAAAGAGCCCAAGAAATCAATATAGTTTTGAGGTATTAAAGTCCATGTCTTTTGGCTTTGAGGTCTTATGATAGTAAACTTGATCAAAACCTTAAGGCATTCAAAAGAAAAATCTTCATTTCAATAGGAAGTCACTACAGATAATATTTTTTTTTAGCAATTTTATGGTCTTTAAAGACAATTAATGATTTATGAAAGAGATTTATACAAAATGATAAAGCCATAGCAGAGTTTTTACATCAAATTGATTAATTATTTCCATACACATCTAGAGGCCTATTATCATGTGCACCTTGGAAGCTCCTTCGTCTGCTTGACATGTATGCCAACTTGGAGCCAAACTAAAACCAACACAATAGCTTTTATCTGTTGTACCAGTGAAAAAGCATAAGTGAATACACCTGCATGACTTTTACACAACCTATATGGTTTCCATGCATGGAAATTATTGTTGCTGTTTTTCAGTTTACTTAATTAAAATGAAATAAAGCAACCAAATTATAAAAATTGTCAACTTCATTTTATTGTATTCTATCCATTTAAATGAGTAAAATAGAAGTTAACTTAATCCATTTGAGTTGGGACTGCATGAATTCTTTTTGTGGTGTTAATTTAGCTTTGATAAATCTGGGCAGGGGATTTCAATTTCCCAGCATGCTTTGCATGGGACTTGATTGTGAAAACTAGTGTTGAAATCAAGTGTTACTTAAGTGTCTCTGTTGCTGGAGTTTTGGGGTTATCCATGTGGCAAAGAATGACACTTGTGCTTAGGTTGAGGATGGACTTTACATTTCAAGTGATACTTAATTGGAGTAATGGTTATCTCT
This sequence comes from Xyrauchen texanus, assembly GCF_025860055.1. Taxonomy (NCBI): domain Eukaryota; kingdom Metazoa; phylum Chordata; class Actinopteri; order Cypriniformes; family Catostomidae; genus Xyrauchen; species Xyrauchen texanus. The sequence continues at coordinate 8,482,043 of NC_068290.1, read as the reverse complement.
ATAAATACAATATACTTACACATGCTCACCTGGCATTTACTAAGGATTACTAAAATAAATCAAGTTAGGTTAAGAAAAGAAAATTCAATGGAAAAGTCTCAGTAAATTGAGTTCGACGAACCTAATGAAGTGGAGTCAAAACTACTCCAATACATTGACTTAATCCAACTAAATTATGTGGGCTCAACGAAACATGCTTGTAAAAAATACAAGCTCTGTTATAATTATTAATGAAATAACCATACATTTAAATAATTTAGCAAATCATTGCTTTCAATCATCTTTCATGATGACAAGCCTCTTCCAACGTGGTAACTCTGGTATCTAGAATTCAGGGTTTCCTAGTGGTCAATACAACTTTGCTTGTCCAACTCCACTTATATGCCACAAAAGCAGCTAAAACTGAAACAGAAACGGTTGTACAAAAACAAAAAAAACATTTTTATTTGACAGTGTTCAGGTCTCAGCATCAATGTGCCAGGTTAAAAATAAAAAGAAAGCTACAAACTTCCAAGAACAGAGATAACGGAGTCTACACAAACTTTATTTTCTTAAAAATACATTACCATAAAATAAAACGCAATAAAAGATATATATGGGAGGGGGATTCAGGTCGTCAGGGTTTTTAACCCACAACTCCAGTGATATACAGCCTGGAAAGTTTTGGAAGAGGAAATGTGCTATCTGTGTCTGTGTGTGTGTGTGTGTGTGTGTGTGTGTGTGTGTGTGTGTGTGTGTGTAGTGTAGTGGGGTGGGCCATGTTGAAGGGCTTGGTTCACCTGAGGAGGACAACAGCCTCCACACAGCAGTAATGCAGCAGTCACATGGGCACACACAAAAAGAAAGAACAGCCGTAACAGGAAGAGAGAAAAAGGAGGTAGTAAAGCGAAAGAGGTAGAGCAAGGCAGGGCAGCTACTCTGTCAGCATCTAAGGGAGGAGCACAAAAGGCAAGCTACACCTAAAATAAGCAGAGTTCCTCCATCACTTCAGTGTGATGCCATAATTATCTCAGTTTTTCTCCAAGAGAACGAATGGAGGTTTTCACGTGGCGTTGTTTATGTATCTGTAGATCTGCAGTAAACATGGTTATAGGGATAATTCAACCAAAAATTACAATTCTGAAATCATTTACTTACCCTCATGACGTTCTTCGGTTGAACACACAATTCACTTTCAATGAGTGTTTTTTTTTTTCATACAATGAAAGTGAATGGTGACTGAGTCTGTCATTCTGCTCAACATCTTTGAGTAAGAGGTTTGGAACATGAGGGTCAGTAAATTATAATTCAATTTTTGGGTGAACTATACCTTTAATATGAATGTGGGTACATCTCTAAAAGTAACAGTTAGGTGTGCTTTTTTTTTCTTTTCTCCACGATACAGTATGTGGGGTACGTTTAGAAATGCAAAGCAAGGGAGGGTGATCTAGGGTGATCTCTTATTGATCTCCATTCTAGCCAGGGCATTATGGGGTCAAAATGTGACTGATCGAGCAGAGCATCACAAACCAATTCTACTCGATGCAGTTAAACCGATGTGATGCTAATGAACACAGACTGCATTCAATTGACAGTTGCACCAGCGAGGTAGATTTTAGCTAGATGACAATTTTAATAATGAAGCTCATGTAAGCCACTGGGAAACCCTGCTGAAATGGATACCACCCCACAAACACAAGAGGCAGTAGCAAGATCTGGTTCTAGGGCACCACAGGACTTATTCACCGGTCTGCAGAAAAGACATGATGCTGCTGACCGGCTCATAACTACATTGTGATTTAGAAGATTGAGTCGACTCTAGCAAGGCATCCACTATCTCTGGTTTTGGAGGGTTAAGCTTTCATGGATTAGCACAATATACACATACGATTCCATCAGTCACATTACAGGGAGGAGCCGGACACCAGCAGCAGTGTCCCTCCCCAAACACAGAAGCCTATTAGCAGCAGCACTCTTTACAAACCCTAACATCAGAGAAATAATATCAGAAGCCAGTACTATTACTAGCCAAGAGATGTATGAATCATAGCACTCTCGACTATGTGCCCTGAGCACGCGAGAATGTTTATGGGTGAGGCGGAGAGTGCTCAGCTATGGGAAAGAGGGGCTTTAGAGATGACCCACCCATCAGCAAGGCAATCAACAGAGCAGGTCTGCAAGCTTGTCAAAGGAACCTGATTTAATTTGAAGTTAAGGAGCAAAAACTTGTATCTGTGTGTGAATATGTAAACGTGTGAATGGGGACAGGAATATTTTAGTTATCAGCAGCACGAGAAGGCGGCGCAGATGCAGGAGGTCCCACTGGGCCAGGAGGCACTACATCAGGCTGTGTAGGTTGCGGAGGGGAAGGCCCTGTGTCTGTAAGACAAGAAGGAATTTTGAAAAACAAAGTCCTAAAACACAAAAAGGCACAAAAATATAGATGAAAAGAACAGACAGAAATCGGATGCTCACACATGCCGTTGGGTGGTCCAGGGTGTCGAGGTCCCATCATGGGGGGCAGACTGCCCTGTGGGGGGCCAACTGGGGGAGGTACAGGCATCATTCGGCCTGACATAGGCGGACCTGCCATGGGCTGGACTGGTCCAACCATTGGTCCTATAAAAAGAAACAAGATTAATTTGAAGATGGTATAGTACTAAAGGAATGTTGATATTTCAGACTTCTGACTATACTCAACGGTGATTCTCACGAAACGTGTGAGTGCTGACCTGTCTGTGGGCCGTGGAGGGGACCCATGGCGTGCAGCATGGGTGGATATCCAGAGCCAGGGTGCCCAGGATGGCCCGGGTGTCCAGGGTGCATCCCCGGTGATGGGCCATGTGGGGGAGGGGCAGGGCCGTGGTGTCCTCCTGCATTCTGCTGCGCAGAGGCTGCTTGCTGCTCCATCTGCTGACGAGCCTTCATCTCAGCATACTTTAGCTGCTCCATATGGAACGCCTGTCGCTCTGTCAGCAGCTGCTGCCTCTGGAGCTCCAGCTAAAGAGGCGCAGAGAAAGAATGAAGAACTTCTGTTAAATCAACTAATGTGAATGGCACAGGGTTCCCATAACACACACAAATATGACATCACTCAAACCAAGAGCAACAATAGCTATGCCATTAGAAAAAAACTATATATTTTATCGCTGTCGTTCCCAACGAGAAAGTTCTTTACAGTGTTTTGTCTGCATGCTCGAAACTGCCAGCATTTATTAATAAAACTCACAGTGGAACTACAATTTCATCCCTTTGAACATCTTTGGATGGAAACGCATCTTTATTCACAATTTTTTTTGCAATATGTTTTTTATTGCATAAATTGAAGTCGCAACTTGGATGGAAACATGGCTATTTAGGTGATTCATTATTTTTTATTATTATTATTTATTGGGCCTGAAAATACACATTTTAAAATTCCCTTACATTTACAGTTTTTCCATGAACATGATCCTGATGAAGGAAAGCTACAATTCACGATAACACAATTCAGATTCTTTTTCCAACTCCGATTTTTAGGATTGAATGTCTAAACTGTTATTTGGAGTGGTGGTGGTGTAGTGGTCCAAGCACATAACTGGTAATCAGTAGGATGCTGGTTTGAGCCCCACAGCCACCACCATTGTGTCCTTGAGCAAGGCACTTAACTCCAGGTTGCTCCAGGGGGATTGCTCCAGGGCTCTGTAAGTTGCTTTGGATAAACGCATCTGCCAAATGCATAAATGTAAATGTTGAAACTGCATCCGTTTGGGCAGTGTAGTCAGCATCCAGTAGACTACATCTAGATCAGTTGCTATAGAAATGATGTGGGTGTCGGCATGGATGCCAAGAGACTTCTTTCTACAACAAGCTGTCTGTGTGGAAAGACTGGAAAGGTTTCTATTGTGTTTGAGATTGCTTGATAGTTGCTTACTGGCCAAAGTCAACAGAGCCCACTTTGAAGACTATATTGTGGTGCCAAGATCAATTCCCCTGCCTAAGCAAGCAACAATAATTAACAATTGCTAATCAGTGATGTTCAGCAACAAGCTATAGTGGTCACGCTCTAAATGCAGAATGTTTCACTGAAATCAGAGGTGCATTCAGTGAATGTGTGGACACTAGGGTAAAATAAAGTGCTATTTGCTGGGCTATGTAAAGACATATCCTTCACGCACTATTTACAATGGCTAAATTGGTTTACAATTTCAGCAACATTTCCTAAAATAAAAATTGCGAAGCTCTACAAGTTATAACCAAGTCTCTTGTGCAGATAAAAGACAGCAGGACACAAAAGTACATGGCATATCAAATCTCAGAGGATGAGTGAACTGTCCCAGCACTAAATTTCTGCTGACATTGACAATGTGCCAGTAAAGGCCATTTTATTAAAAACTACAACTAATTAGGAGATACTGCAGCGTTGCCTGACATGGAAAAAACGTGTCAAAGTTATTGGCTACATTGCATAAAGCAGTTATTCTATTATTTCACCACTAGAAATCTCAGGACATTACAATTTTTGCATCTTCATGACAATTAATACTATTACCATAATGCATCTAGATGTATTACAATGCGTTATAGGAAATGTACTGATACAATTGATTTAATGAAATATGCTTAAAAGGCAGTACAATAAATACTACAATGATGTCTAAACTTTAATTGAAGGGGGGGGTGCATTAAGTCATGTTCACACAGCCTTTTCCAGAAAATTACCTACAATTTCCAGTTTAGAGGTCATGTGTGAACACAACCATTTTGAAAATACTAGTAAATTTTGCGCTGTCAATTAACCTTAATGCAAAGATGTATCAATACCTATTAATTTCCTTATTGATGGTATGTGTGAACAGAGCCAGAAGATTATCGGTTTGAATTCATACGAGATCAGGGCATGCTGACGTAAGAACGCTCTGATGGAGATGACGCAAATACACTGTGCCGTTTAACATTGGTGACTCGGAAGTAAGAAAAATGTCAACAAACTGGTCAGACAGTGAAACTAGAGCGCTTCTCTTCATCAGAGCGGATGAACACATTTCCCGACAGCTGAAAGGAACAGTTAGCGATTTCCCATGTAATATCTTAACGGTCCTAAAATGTAGTAAAATATCTTTTTGATTTTAGAGTGGAATATAACTCTGACATGATTCATCCTGATAATCAACGTCACTCACTGCTTCCTTTTCACGGTCCATGATGGTCTCCAGCTCCTCAAAATGTCTGAGCTTGATCTCCAGCTTCTTCATCTGAGTCTCAACCAGTAGAGCCACAAGAGACTTGATCTTCCTCTCTTCCACCGCAGCCAGGTGCTGAGATGGAGAAAAACATGTGAAATGAAGATGCCATAGAGAACATGAAATTGGTAACAGCTGCATAAAGCTCAAAATATATGTTGGTATCAAGGGGAAGTAAAAGCATTTGCGAATAACAACTATTTGTCACAGATCAATCTGTCCCTTGATTCGACACGTTACCTTTGCCTTGGTGGCAGCAGATGCCAGAGCAGCAGCGGCAGCAGTGGCAATGTTGCCCTCTTCGATATCCAACTCCAGCTTTTTCTTTGCTTCTTCCTGCTCCTCCTCTCCTTCCTTTCCTTCTTCTGTGGTCTCCATGGCCTCTTCTTTTTTTTCTAAAACATGACATTAATACATGTTACATTCCTTTACATTGCTACAATAATATTTCATTAAAAGACTTGGTCGTGGTACCAAAGCCTCAAAATTGCAAATATTTTTGCTTATACAGCTTACAAATCAAAGTCATTGTTATTTTGACAGCATCTCTCTCTCTTGAATAAGTATCATTTAAAAAAAGAGAGAACACCAAAAAGTCTACATTTATTACTTGTTATACTAGAGTATTAGAAATGTCATGATTAAACTGTCACTATTAACCACGATTAAAAAACAATTCACTGTTAGCTTAACCACAATAATTTACAATCTACGGTCAAAATTAATTAATTTTTTTAATAAATTTTATTTAGGGGGCCTGGGTAGCTCAGCGAGTATTGACGTTGATTACCACCCCTGAGTCGCAATTTCAAATCCAGGGTGTGCCGAGTGACCTCAGCCAGGTCCCCTGAGCATTGCTTGTGTTCAACAATAAATTAGAATTTTAATCATTATCAGACTTTAAATGGCCTGCTGTAAGCAATGTTACTGTTTTATGCATAGTCCACAGGTTTATTTGAGAGGTGTTGTGGACAAATTAAAGGACAGTTTTTGTGGAGTCTGTTGCTGATTGTTTATGGTGCGATGTCTGACAGACAATGGATTCCTTCGGTCATCTTTCTGCAACCGGAATGTGCATAAGCAAATGGAGCATCTATTAGTAAATGTGCATGTATTGACAGGTTGTAGCAAGCTGGATTACAAACTGCATTGTTGTGCCATGGCTCTGTGTGCTAAAGCATTTGCAGTAACCACTAGAATATGTAGGCGGTTAAGCCAGATTTTGAGGCCAAATGTAACATTTATTGGGCATTATTGTGATTGTTTTGTTTGTCAGTGAAATGGTGTACAGCTGGCTTTTTAGACATGAAGAACCAAACAGCAGTCAAACCAACGAGAATCTTGTGTTGATGTGACTGTTAGCATCTGTACCTGCAGTCTTTGCGTCTCCTGGCTCACTCTCTTCATCTTCCTCCTCTTGCTGTGGCTCAGACTTCTCTGTAGTCTCGTTCTTTTCTTTCTCTGCCGGCTTCTCGGCAGACTCACTGGGCTTCTCTGCTTCATCCTTTGACTCCGCCTGAGACAGATGAGTTGGGGAACAGTGAGACATGAGCCAGACAGCAAGAGAAAAGTTCAATGTAAATCTGTCAAGACAGATGACTGTATAAAATGTGAACTTGGAAGAACTCTGTGTACATGGGGAGGGAGAGTGCTGGGACTTGAATACTTCTAATACTTTTTTAAATCAACTCTAAAATTATGACTGATGTAGACACATATGGCTACTAGGGGTAAGGACAAACCTGACCTTATCAGGCTGCTGGGAGTCAGAATCTGTGTCAATCTTCTCAGTCTCTGTTGATTCTGGGAGGAGAAGAACAAACTGTTTGAAAACATCAAATTATAAGACGGCGGAGTGTACCTCACAATAACCCAATACAACGTACTGGTGGTCAACTAACAGATCACAGAGGCTGATAAATTGGCAAATATTTTAAACGATCAGCATAAGCCGATACATTTTCCCATTTAGCCGATTTATTTCTCAAGTTGCAACGGTGCGCAACACGGTCTCGTTTAAACTGTCCTGCATAGAGCCGCGACAGATGCGTATGAGCTCATGATGTTTAAAGTGCTTGCATGATTCATTCCCCCTCTCTTCTTAAAGGTTTCCTGTAACAGTCTCGTCTAATGATAAAAAGGCAAATATCAATAAAACTATAATTTAAAATCTGCAAATACGCAGATGTCTCCGTCCGTGGTTGTTGGAATACGGTGTGCACTGTTATTTCCTTCTTCCTAAAGTATTACAATTAATTTGTGCTAACAAAATGTAATAATATATTCCAATTTATTTGTTATATTATTATTATTTATCATTTGAAATTTACTTTTGTAGCTGTTATAATTCACTGGCATGAATGCTCATGTCATGGATGCACCCAACGTTAAGTCTGTATATTCTCTGAACCATATCTTGCATTGTTCATAGCACTGAAATATGTAAAAATGAAAATAAACTGATTCTTTCAATACTCTGATGATTTCTCATGTCAAAAATGTATAAAACACGGATGCCAATTTAAAATGCTTAAAGCAATCAAGCTATAGCTGCCTTAGACTAATTATTAGGACAAATGGTGTCCTGACTAAGTCCACCGTGATGCAGAACATGACTTGTAAAATCAGGAACGTCCCCGGTTTTAAAGTGCCGTCTGGTCATACTAACGGTGAATGCTAGACTGAACTGCAGCCGATTCTCCAGTGCCGTGTGGACCACCAGTGCCCAACTGATCAGCTGCACTGTATGGTACCACTTATAAATGAATAAAACAAGTTGTGTGGCAGGAAAAAGGATAAATGTGAGAAAGCATTTGGCATACAGAGTGAGGGATTAATCTTAATAATGTGTGTGTGTCGCTCTTATCAATTGCTTCAAATGGCAATGATTGTCCCAATGCTGAATCACATGAAGACGAAACCCTGTCTGCATTCAGTTAACTTTTTATGGTTAAGTGTAGGCACTATTTGATGAGATAGCTCAGCTAAAATAATGTCGCATGTTTTGGAGAATAAATGGTAAAGAATTTCATATTAAATGACATCTGAACAATTAAACAGCAGACAACTTTTATTCTGTCTCACAGCATTAAGACGACGTTGACCAATCAGAAGGAAGGGGTGTTTCAGGTCCACCCATGCGCAAATCAAATATTCAAGCTAATATATATATATATATATATATATATATATATATATATACATATACATACTCTATGTGTGAAAAGTGAAATTAAATAACCAAAAACACATAATAAAATAACCAAAAACGTGTCCAGTGGCTATTTTTTCTAACTTGAACATTAAATTGAAATTACGAACACAAGTAATTATTTGTTTTTTAATATTGGTTTTGTAAACGAATAATGAAATGTCATTTTTTGTTTCTGATTTTGAATTCCTAACTGAATATGAAATGAAGGAATGATACACGGATTTACGAGCATCACCCATTTAAATTTGATTCATGTGTTTAAGTTAAACTGACACCTAGGTGTCGATGCAGTATCAATCAAACACTCAAACAATAGCTTTTAGCTATTGATGCCATTGTAGAAATTCACTATTTCACAGTAAACCAAGATAATTTAATCTACGAGTTAGTGTTCAATAACAGGGCAGATAATGAGATTAAGGGAGAAATATTCGGCGGGTCATGTTATACTAACATGGCTGCCCCCATGAGGGGACCCTCTCCATGTAGAAAACATCTTTCATAAGCACAAGTCTTCATTTCACACGAGTGCTCATGATTTTATGCACATGTTTCAAAACTACAGAAATTCATTTCTTTAGGAGCTAAGCTTTTTTTTAATGAGAAAAAGATTAATGAGTGCACCTTTAAAACGTCATGTGACCAACCTGAAAAAAACTGATTAGCAGCAGAAAACTTTTGCTAAATAAATTAATCTTAATACTCTAAATAAGTGCTTTGCCATTTGAAGTACAATGAAATGATCAGGGAACTTATTGTGAGCACAGAAATACCAGCCATTAGAGAAGAGTACAGCATGACATAGTGGGCAGTTATGAGCTTATAAACGAGCATTAGATCATCACAGCTGAACAAAGAGGTGAGGCACATATGAAAATGGTGTGTGCACGCTTGTTAGTTGCTGTGCGTTTCAGCCTTTAGTATCAAGGCGTGTGTGTGTGGCAAAGCATCCATTGGCACACCATGTCACACTATGGTCACTGACCCAGTTTCAACCCTCCCACATCTGTGCCCCATCTGCCAATGCTGCATCTAGCCATAGGCTACCATTGTGTCCAGACGCACAAACACTGCCTCTAGTGCAGTAGTGCTTCACACAGTATTGCCTTCTCACACAGGCTGGCTCAGATAATTGTAAAACTTAAAAAGGACTAGTTTAAAAGGTGCAATATTAACATTTGTCACCTTTTATTTGCCAATGTGTGAACTGCTTGTAACGCAACTTAAACAATTAGCCCTTCCCGGACTTCCTAGGTTGTCTATTAAAGCCTGTTGACTGTCGCTTTTGCCGGGAAAATCCAAAGGATGTGATGTTTAAGCGCACTCCCGAAAGCCTTGCTTCAGACAGTAGCTTTTCTTCTGCTATTCAACAGCAACAACAGTCTGCAACACTAGGTAACGTTATCTTAGAGATGGAATCCAGCAAACGTCCGGCTCCAAGTACAACACTGACTCCTACACAAACTCAGTAAGCCACCCCCAAAAAAAACATTTATCTACGGAATCCCTAATCCCTGCTAACGCTGACAAATTGCAAGCTACCTTGCTTTGTAACTTCCAAATAATATCAACGATCTTCTCTTTATACTAAAAGTTAGGTTAATATCAATGTTACTCTTTAATTATTTAGCAAGATAAATTACAATAACACATGAAATGAATGCTAGACAATGCTCAAGGTAATGCAAGAACCTCCATAGATTAGTGTAATGTAACTTGGTTATACAGAAAATATATACAATTAGGGATGTCCCGATCAGCTTTTTTGGCCGCGATCCGATATTTAAATAACTGCCGATACAGAGTCCCGATACCGGTATTTGCGTAGATAAGAGCTTCAGACTGTTTTTTGTTTACAAAAATAACCACGTAAACAAAGTAACTAAAAGATGTCTTCAGCTTAATGTATTTAACTTATTGCAGCTATCATTTTTATAAAACTTTCAGGTACACAAATCCACTGAGTTCTGAATGGATGAATAGAAATCTTACATAGGCTTACAAATGGCGTAAACAGCTTCACTTGAAGTCAAGACAAAAAATGATTTCTATAAAAACGAATTCAAAATTTTGCAAATCCACATAAGTGGTGTAAACTTTTACACTTGAACAGGCCAAAGTTCAATAATGAAATGGTTATTAATAGTTCTGTTGTCAATATCAAAATGCCATTGTGACATACTGACAACCAGTAACACCACAGAAATGCATTCAAAAATAAGAAAAATATATTCATAACAAGCTCTAAATCTGCTCCAGTGAGAAATCCTTAATATCTACGGTATGTTAACTGTCTTTGAGTTTTGCTGTAAAACAAATCACTAATTATTAAGCAAATGCGTGAAGACGCGGTGTCGTTATTGAAGGTTAAACAGTTATATTTATTATTAGTGGTATTGTGACCAACATTAATCTGATTTAAATTGGGATGAGTGACTAATGAGATATTGAGGGCACCTGAAGAGTGCACGTCTTTGACTGACAGAGCGTTCATGTTAAAGAGAGTAAAGATAAGTGAATATCGGCCGATTTTGACCGGCGGCCGATCGATCGGGACATCTTTATATACGATCTATTATTAAACAATAGCACAACAATATCTCAAAATTACAGTTGAGATGAAATCACATCAATACTGAATTGTGTCAACATATTTATAAATGTACAGTATTTTATGAACAGCTACTGTCATTATCCACCAAATTTAGCTAACAGCTATTGATAAAGCTGGCTAGCTAGCCAACGCTGACATAGGCTATTGTATAAATGCAGTCAACGTATCAAGCAAAGAAAAGTGATTACTTCAAACTACAGTCTCGCATAGTCAGACTTATTTCCACACTTTGTTTTAGCCCTGTTCCAGCACTAGAGTGAAATATAATATGCAGTCTCAAAGTTTGTAGTAAAACAATCATAACTGTGTAATTTTAATAATGCTACCTCATCTGTTAGCATAATGTTGGTGAATCATGTTGTCCCTTTGATTTGGTTGATGCTAGCTTCCCTATGGAGTGTACGCGTGAGCATGAGCAACAGGTAGCTGGCTGCAGTTCACTTAACCACAGGTGTCATTAATAACAAGGGTTTCTGAATCTTACTACATCATTAAACAAAAAATCTGAATTTTGTCATCACTTTGAAACTCCTGTTGTTCCAGGTCCATATGACCAATATTTTCCTTGGAACACAAACAATGCTAGGCAGAATGACTCAGAATGGCTCAGTCACCACTAATTATCAGTGAATGGAAAAAAGATGCTAATATAGTAAATGGGGAATGACACTAAAATACTGCCTAAAATCGCATTCTAAAATATATTCTATGAAAGCCAACATGATGAAAGTGTGTAAATGACAGTTTTCATTTTGGGGTGTATTTTTAGTTACATTTGTTTTTAGCTGAAATAATTCAGACAATTTCTAAATAATAAAAAGCCCATCCACAGCTGGTTTGTCTCCAATGACTGTCCATAAATGTACTGATTTGATGACATCTGGTGGCAGCAGGCATTTTGACACACTGATGCGGTGTCTGCGATTCACACAGTATTCTCACACAGACTTGTATAGTCTAGTCCATGTAGCAGTTTGTTTTGACCAAGAGGCACCCACTTAGACAAGGGGTCATCTGACATGTTAACAACATCTTTTTTACAAGACATTATGTATATTTAACCAGCAATGTACCAGAAAATTTATAATTAAAATGGTACAATTTCATGAGAATTATTTGTAGAAATTTAAATGCTATAAAAATTTATGGAAGTTTGGAACTGGTCCGCTAAATTTAAGTGACAGGTCTGTCAACAGTCCTGAAACACAATCACACTGGCCCCAGGCCAGCAAACCATGCTTATTGTTAAGCCCTGCCTTGGTGTGCACACAATGGCTACATTCACACAGTTATTGCTTGGGATTGACAACCGCATTTACTTACAGGTGTGAGTCTTGAAATGTCCTGTTCATACAACAGTAGCAGCTTGAATACTGTCTATATGAACGAACAACCAAAGTCACAACTGTATTCTGACAGTTGTTATAGTGACTGAAGTAAATATTAATGCGGACATCTATAACACAACACTGGCATGTATTTTCACAATGGACTCCACGTTATTAAATAAGAGTTCATCCATCAGATCCTAACTAACCGACAGTGGCTTTGAATGCTTTTTAACCACATGCAGAGCTCAGCTTTTGTGTCATGCTCGTGAGCAGCTGGTGGAAAACAGGGTTTGGATATTTTGATGACACAGCTCATATCCCAGTTTCTATGAGTTAATGAAACCACTCATGATTAACACGTGACACATTGTGTGTGTAGTGCAGCATGGCTTTAACAATATATGGTGTGACAGACTACTAGTTGTCCAGTATGGTTCAATTCATACAGCACAGGTTTGATGAGAATACGATTGAGAGAACTGAACATTTGCGGGAGTCAGTTTGGTTATAGAATGCGGTTGTCACACTCGTAAATAACCATTGTGTGTGAATGAAACCATATCAAGTACTCAAAACAGGATGGACAACTGTATTCTACTGCTGTGGGAACGTGGCCAATATGTATCAAACAATCTGTAAGCAGTCTATAGGCTACTCGTCTGAAAAAGTTAGAACCCTGTTAATGAGATTCCAAACTTCACTGTATGAGAGTTGTTACCTGTCTTCTCTGGCTCTTCAGGTGCAGTACCAGCAATGCCACTGCTCTCAAGGCCAAATGCAGGGTCCACTTTTCCTGTGTTACGTGCCGCCTCCTGAACCTTTTTCACATGTGCCTCCACCAGCTCCATTGGCACCTCCTCACGCACACGGGAGAACTCCTCTACAAGCGCAATGAGCGGAAAAACAATTTCAAAATACAGGCATATACAGCAACGATAATTCATAATGTATTCTTGTCTAGCAGCTATAAAATTGAAATAAGTGGCACAGAATCTTGTAAATGGAGGAATATAACAGACATACCCAGAGCAGCCTTAGCAGCAGCAGCCGCTACACGCGGGTCGACCACAGAGGCGAGGAATGCGACAGTGCTCATGACGGGATTTCCTGATTGGCTGAAGGGGATCGGCTGGTAAGCCAGAGGGCCTAGTGAGGCTTCAGAGCTCTCCAGGTACGGATCCTCTATGGGCAGCCGCAGGAAATGTAAGATGCACTCATCCTGTGTACGGCTGCCCACGTGCTCCGAAACCTTGTTCCAGTCATCCTTATACATCTCGAGAGCCTGCAAATATCAGCATAGTTTAAATATAAGACTAGATAAAAGGAAAATGTGCAAAACCATATTATTTTCAAAATCAATGGGTTACTCTGAATGACAAATCGCCTAATATGTCTTAAGTGTCACGAAAGCCCAAAACACATTTTTTGATATGTTTTAAAGATATATACTTTGAAAACAATTAAAGCATTGGCCCTTTTGAGCCATTTCGTTCTTCCGGTTGTAAACCGAAACTTGAAACTACATTATATAATTATACAAATTGCCACATGTTGTTTACTGGCGATTACATTTAGCACTTTGTGATAGCAACGGTTGAAATATGAATATTTACTACCTCGTTGACCCACTGGTGTAAATAATTTGATGTGCATGCGCTTTCTGCGCATTTCAAAGAAGTGTGGTTAGAAAAATGCTACCGTGCACTGCTGATGACAAAATTTGCATCACTTGTCCTGACCGAAGAATACTTTGGCTTTAGAGTACACTAATACATAATTCAATTCTGAGTGTTTCTCCATATTATTATTGAGAAGGAACGCTTCCTTCCAATCACTGCGCTGCTCACGCATGAGATCGCATTACAGCAGAGAATTCAAAATCACATGCAGAACCGACAGTGGTATTTATAGGTAATTTAAAGATGCCATTTTTCATGTCTGTCAGCTAAATCACAGCAAGCTTTCAGCATTGCAATTGAACAAATGGCAAAAAAAAAAGTCTACTACCCTAATCCAACGATCAGATGCTGAACTAGTCGACCATTGTAACCCATTCATAGCTCAAAAGGAGAAATCATAAGTTTATGATGCACACATTTTGATATAAAGGAGTCTGATCTCACCTCCAACAGAAGCAAAGTTTCTTGTTCAGTCCATTCTCTGCCACTGGTGGCTCCTTTACCCTGTAAGGAAAGCAGAGCAAATGATCACTTCTTGAACTGAAAGATACAAAAGCAATGACCACTTCTGTGTGTTTGACAACAGGCAAGAGAATTGCAGCCACTTGCCTTGGGATTCTTCTTTGTGAATACATCTGTACGGAGGCCAAAGTTCTGCAGGTCGATTGGCTTGTCTTTGCCCTTTTCTGGGAAGTTCAGCATCTGCTGTGCAGAGGGAACCTGGAGAGAGCAGCAGAGACTTTACCCCAATGTAACAGTTTCACTACAAAACTTGCTAAAATTATGGAAATCAAAGAGGAAATTGTTCCAGACTCACCTGCGGAGGACGATGGTGCAGCGGCACCAAGCCAGATGGAGTATCAGCCAGTACGTTAAAGTGTGGGGTTGGTGGAGGGCCCATAGGGAGGGGCCTGCTATCTGCATCAACCTGGTAGTTCACCAGTCCCCACTGCTCTAGAAAAGCATGCACCCTGGGAAAAAAAAGACAATATGCAAGATAAAAATACAAGAATGTACTGTAAATAAGGAAAATGTTTTCAAAAGAAAGCACACACCCATTAAAAATCTAAATATTGCTAAATAAATAAGCCTAATTAACTACATAGTTATATTAGTCTCTTTTTTTAAATATCACAATTCATCGCAGGGTAGACTGCAAATAAGAATTCTCACCTCATGACAGCACACACATCTCCAGTGAGGTTCCTCCTGCAGGAGGTGGAGGTCAGGTACTCTTGAGGATTCAGCCGGTATGTGTCAATCATGAAGTTACGATAAGCCAGATATCTGATTAAGAGTTAAACAGAATATAACAGTGAAACAAATATATTGAAGGCTTGCAAAAGAGCAATAAATGGATCATTAGAGCATTAGTTTAAAGAATGAAATTCATGTTTTGAAGAGAATTAAAGATGTATGCACACATTAGTGGAACTGTGAACTTACATCTCTGGAGTCTTAGATTTGTTTTTGCCATTGAAAAACTCTGGCAGGGCACGCCTCTCAATTTCATGTATACTGGAAGAACAACATTGCAAAATTTATGGGACATGATACAAAGAGTTATCAAGCAGCAAAAGCAGGATAAAAGCAAATGCTAAAGAGGTAAGATGTACTGTCTTGAAAAACAAATGTCTTGTATTCACTTTAAAAACAGCATGAAATGGCATTAGCAACACATTTACCATCAATAAGAAGAGCAGATTCAGAGGTCCAGAAAATTAAACGTTGATAAAAGACTAGAAAAACATGGTCTATAAAATACAGTGCACTGATGAACCAAGCATTATAAGGAAATTTATTGAGAATGTAAACAATTAATTTTGGTTTTATGTTGACCTTTAAGATAACTAGTTCTCAGGAAACTAATAAAACAGACACACAACCATAGGGATTCCATACCTGTTGTAGTCGAACCAAGCAGCATAGCTGGGGATAATGATATGATGGGTTTGCTCGGTCACATTGTCCTCAGAGTCTATCAGACGATTGACCTCTGTTTTGCACTGTTCTTCGTCATCCTGTCAATTGAAAGTTGTACAGTCTTTCAAAACCAGTCAAGTCACAACAAACAGCTACAAAAACTATTTTAGAAATAGACCTGAAAACAATTATTGGATTAAAGTGCAAGACTACCTTGCCACCAGATGTAACAGAATCATCTTCCTGGTCATCTAAGACAGAAAACAAATCCATTCTTTCATTTACATCTTTGACAACTTGTATTTCTGTCCATAATAAATAAGATTTAAAACACTTACCCAAATCAGCAACTGTTCCACCCTTCACTGGTGTATTCTCACTATCCTTTTTCTGATTCACTGCAGACAGACACAAAGAGAACATCAAGGAGAGCAGTGGAGGGAGGTTAACAGACAGACAATGCCAATGAAATAAAAATCTAAAAGCTTTCAGTGTAAAGTAGGACAATGAAAAAGTAGAGCGGAGATCCAGTGGGTTTATTTTAGCCATGCTCTAAATTTTGGTGTATCTAGAGGGGCGTTTAAAAGATTTAAACTGTTTTGGTAGTCGTGAACAAGGCACTTTTACCCTAAGTGATTTACAGTATGCTTATTGGAAGGACAGTACTTCTGGATTAACCTAGGGTTAAAGCAGTAGTTCACCCAAAATTGTAAATTGTCATAATTTCCTCATCCTGCTATAAACCCATATACCTTTTTCTGTAAAATTCAGTAGGCTATGTTAGGCAGATTTGTTATTGTTACAAATTGTTATTACATTAAAAATTTTGTTTTCATAACCAAGACCATTTAAACAGTTTGTCCCAAGAATAACAATTTTTAATCTGGGTGGCAGAGGACAGGTCTCTGTTGCCTCCGCTTCTGAGCTGTCAATCCATGCATTTTATCACTTGGCTCACTGTGCATGACACCACGGCTCATGCTACTCTTCACGTTCCATGCACAACTTACCACATGCCCCATTGAGAGTGAAAACCCCTAATCACGACCACGAGGTGGTTACCCCATGTGACTCTACCCTCCCTAGCAACAAAGCCAATTTGTCTGCTTAGGAGACCTGGCTGGAGTCACTCAAACACACTCTGGATTTGAACTCATGACTCCTGGGGTGGAATTCAGCATCAATACTCACTGAGCTACCAAGGCCCCAAGAATTGTGATTTGTAACAAATATTTTTTTCCCCCTGAGCCTAACTAAATAAGGAAACTGACCATTTTTTGGTAGTGTAACCTCTTCCATTCCTGGCACAGGGGAGGGATCTTCCAGGTCCTTTGTGAGGTCTTCATCTTGCTCATCATCATTTTGATGTCCACGGCGCCTCCATTGTGACCCAGGATTCCTATTTGACGAAAAGGGGTAAGCCTTTAAACTACATTATTCCCTATAAAACAGAACAGGACTAACTTTGAAAAGATGAAGTATGACAATTTCTAACTTTTTTTTTTACCAGATTTTACACTACTAATAATTGACAATTACACACAATTCAAGTTGTGATGTAATGTGAGAAGGTTCCAACTACAATTTATTCAAATATTTTAAATCCAAAAATAACAAGCTCTTCCAAATTTCTCAGCAATTTGTCTTCAAACAAAGTAGAGATGTTTACCCTTTCTTGCCCTTTTTGCGAGACTCCGCAGGGGTGCTGGGTGGGGAGGGAGAGCGTCTTCTCTTCTTACCAGCAACCAGTGACTTGCGGTCCTTGCGATCAGGTGTACGGGAAGACTGATCAGAACCATGGAGGGTGAAGGATGAGAGAAAGAGCAAGAGAATGAGAGAATGGAACGGTCTTACACACAAGGGGGAGGGGGGTACTGAGGGGATTTGAGGGTGGGTGAGGCAGTGAGGGTGAGGTGCGCGAGGCAGCTAGGAAAAGGTTGAAAGTATGACTGACAGACACACAGACAATGACAGAGAACAAACCCTGCCAAGAAGACCTTAGAGGTCTGCTATTAATAAACATTTGAATATGCACCATATGTACTTTTTAAGTGGGTTGCTCAATTCTTACCACTTCTTCCCCTGGGAAGATCCGTTGGCGGAAACTAACAGGCTTTTTGTTCTCATCCACCTCATAATCTTCCTCATTCATCCACTCATTGAAAGCATCTGTGTCGATGACCCATTTAGCATGCACCTGAAGGCATCACAGAGCGTAGTGAGCAAAAATCTAGAAAATGCAATACTGATGCTAGGCTGCATCACTTGCTTTATGAAAAAGAATGTAGTGTGGGAACTTCTCTCAAGCCAACGCAAACGGTTTATTGAACAACCCTCTCACCCTCCATGGTTTCTCAGAGCTTGGAGGATCCTCAACATCTCCATCAACATCACTTGTTGCTACCCATGTGTCATAACTGCAAAAAGTCAAAGAAACCCATGTGCAAACATCCATGATCAACAACCATCAAATATAAAAGCTTTTCTGCACTGTAAGGAATAATTAAATTAAAAGAACCAGTCTCTCCATAGGTTGCATATTGATTGCAATGGGCATTAAATCTCTTAAACTCTCACAAAATTAATCTGCCGGTAGACGGTGGCTATTGGCTTTCCTACAGCAATCGCAAAGCTGCGTTCATGATTCATGTGAAAGAGTTAACACCATCATTCCATCACTGACAGGGAAGCACTGTTGTGTGTAGGTGTAATGACTCCCGGTGGACACATTACAATGGTTCTGCCCAACCAACAGGTGTTTATCATATACACTTCATGCTGTTTTAACATTAAACGCGTTAATCGTGAAATGTACGAAAAATGTATGCGTTTAACTAATGTATGAATTAAATGCACAGGTTAACATGATAATTCTCACAGCTTTATATAAATATGCCACATTACCAACCTGTCAGGATAATTGCCCCAGTGAACCAGCATCTGCTTGTCTTTGCGCATAACGGGACGCATCCACTCCTCTAAAAGACAGAACCAGAATTATTATGCTTGTTTCCATGAAACCTCCAATTAGAAGCACTAACGAAAATAAATATTTGGGGAAAGACTACATTGGAGTCTGATGTTATTTATAATATACAGTTGGTCTGTTTACAATAAAAATCCAACACCAACCTTCCTCCAGCTGGGCTGGTGAGGGGTAAATTATATGAGTGGCCTTCGACTTATCTTCAGTGATGGTTCCCTTGAAGATATAATTAAACAAAACGTCACGGAAATTGTCAACAAATAATTTAATCCACACAAAACCAGACCATTCCGAACCGATTTTATTTTACCTGATGTCTCTTGATGACGTCTTTAAGTTTATTGGCTTGCTTTTGCTCCATATCAGACACAATGTACACTATTGGTCGAGTCAAAGAGTTGTTCTGTGGACAAGAATGAGATGCGGCATTGAACGCGTAAAGAGAAAGACTGCAATCAACACTTTAAGCCCAGTTTACAATTAGTCAAATTCTAAATGGGCAACTTGTATGAACCTCAGCACAAGTATCTCTACCTGAACAAGAGTCTTTTCAATAGTCATAAACATCTCCACATTTCTGTCCATTCTGGATGGGTTCTGCAGATCAAACCTCCTCCTGAAGAAACACAGGTGATAGTTTGAAAATTAGGAAAGGTTCAGTTTACTGGTGATGTTAAGCATTCATTTTAGAACCAATTTTTTTCAGCATAGAAAGATTTCAAAAGCTCTCACTAGCTATGTTTCCATCCAAGTTGCAAATTTAATTTATGTGAAAAATCATAATATTTCAAACAATGTACGAATAAAGCTGCATGTTTTCAAAAGAAGAAAATAGTCACTTCCAGAAAGATTTTAGCCACTGTGAATCTTTTAGTAATAAAATACTCACGGTTTAGGGCGCGCAGACAAAACACTGTAAAGAATTTGTCTCAATTTTGGGAGTGACAGCGCATCACACAATTCACATTACCTGTGTGCATTCCTCCTACTTTATGACTTTCCTGTGCAGATCTATATTATAACCATTATAACTTTATATAAATGTCAATAAAACCTGCTCTTCGGCGCAATTCATGCTTTTATTTGACTTACTTGCTCTGCAACCTATATGCAGGCTATGGATTTTCTAGACACACATTTCAGGATGACCGGAGCAACATTTCAGATGCAATGATTGGTCCGCTGGTTAGTCAAGTTATGAAAAAGTTATTAAGTCACAGGACTTAATGCACATCTTGTACTCCAAATGAATTCAATCGGAGTTTTCAGCATAGTTTCTGCGTATTTCTTATCAAATAAAATATTTATCCACCACAAGCTAGCGTATACGTGTTTACATCCAATGTTTTTTTTGCGTGATCCCAGTAATGAGTTACGTTCATTAACCTGGGCCCCTTTTTTACACCTATCTTCAAAAGATTCCACTCACCAGCCTTGCTCACTTTTGAACTTATAGGCAGACCCAAGGATGTGGCACAGGGCTCCAGCAGGTTTGAAGTCCAGAAAGATCTTTGCCTAGAATGGCAAATAACAAAAATAAGAGAAGCTTTAGTTTTGAAACATGACATGGTTTTGCAAATAGGGATGCACCGATAGCACTTTTTGTCTTCCGATCCGATATCGGAAATCTCAGTATCAGCGGATACCGATCCCAAGACACTGGTGTTGTTTTTATGCATAATCAGTTTAGAATATCTTTAAATTATTGTGTGGAACTAATTGGGAGTACTCTTTAATATGTATAGAAACACAAACCTCTAACTACACATTATTTCAATATAAATCTATAGCTTATTAAGAAACACTTTATTATTAAATAGTATACTGGATAATGTAGCAGGAAAATTAGCAGTAATTCCAGTATAAGTTATCAGTAGAAAAAAAAAGAAACCACGTTTTATTTACCCCCCAAAAAAATGCCACTTCCATCTGGCCTTTAAAGGATTCAGATCTCTTTTTTGTTAAATTTAGTTGTAAGACATCAGTCCACTTTTCATTCACAGTTATTTTTTTGGAACCCATTCAACTTAAATATTGTAATAAATTGTATACAAATACTAATGACAATATTATGAATAAATTGTTATTAATATCATTATTGATTTAGTTTTAAATACAACAGTAATATATTTAAATCATGCACTTTTTAACCTGTTGATAAGCACCCCCTTTTTAGCACAAACCATGAAAATGACATACCTGAACTTAAATGGCTGTATTTACTGGACCCTTTGGAGTATGCACACATTTGTAGTATCTTTTGAAGAAGACACATTGGGCTTTATTTCCCCAAGTTTCAGAATTAATATATGTTGTTAATTCTTAAAGTTAGAGAAGCTGAAGATTATGGTATTTTGTGCTGAACATGATTTTATAATCCAAAAAAACAATAATAAAAGTACCAAGACAACCCAGATATACAATGTTCTCAAAGCCACAAGTCTAACGAAGTTATGTTTCAAATTTGAAGATGATCTCTGTAAAATCACTGGCGGCGTACAGAGTAAAATTAAGGCTCCGCCTTTCAAAACGACACAAAATCTGACTGCACTGCTTGGTTATTATGAATATGTTGAATAATGAATAATGCTGCTCAGATTGCAAAGTTTGTTGAAGAACAAAAAACGAAGGGTAAATCTTTCAGGCAAGATCTCATGTAAACAATGGAGAATATATCAATATTTCTCAGATTTATCACTTTTGGACAGAAAGTGCTATTGGATGTTTTTCAATGAACGCTTGTCATGGACAATTGACCCAAGTGTGGCAAACTGGATTCATCTGATGATAGTTTTTTCATAAAAAAGGTATGAAGGCCCGTTTTGATATTGCATGTTTTAATTTGTACTCCTGGCACAAATAACTAAATTGCTGTTTCTGGAGCATTGCTATCGTGAAACAGAGATTGGATAATGTTGAACCCTTAAACCTTTGAAAAGACGTAGAATTTGTTAACATTATTTACATTTATAGATGATATATTAAATGTAAGCAGAGAGACGTCACTACCGCGTGCGGTCGATTGCGTATTAACAGGTTAAACCCTCACACTTTTATTTTGACATTCTATACTCTCCAGGAAGTCCTGTATGTGTATGTTGGTAGGCAAGTTCACAGTAGTTTAATTGGCTTCTTATTCAAATGCTAGTCAAATTAATCTCTGGTACAGTTCTAAATGCATATTATAAGTGAACCAAACTATTGAGCATCTACATCAGAGATGCTGTTCTTGAGTAGCATGCAAATATTGCGCACCACTGTAAAGGCTAAAAATAGCCTTGAGTGCATCGCCAGCTTGTGTCAACAAAGCAGCTCCATTCACTAATGCGCTGGAGCTGCGCATACTATATATTTACTTATTTAACAGCCCCTTTTTGATTCAGTGCTATCGCACATCTTCAAGTGGCTTTGAAAAAAATGCATGAGTCGTATAAACTGCTTTAATTTAGTTTTTATGGTACTTCATGGTGTCATTTTTGAAGCTTGACAGTAATGAACATGACAAACACAGAGTAACGGATTTGGATGGGGCTTGTCAGACCAATAAGAGATCTGTCTAAAAGATTCAGTATCTGAGCCGACACCAATCCAGGTATCGGATAGGTGCATCCCTATTTGCAATCAAATTGTACATGCCACATCTGTCAAATCATTTATAGAACAGAAGAGTACAACCAAGAACACATGTATGACAGTTAAACAGACAGGAACTGCTTAATATTCACATCCAGACTTACAGGTAGCTTGGTAAGGGCAGGATTGCTGACTCTACGCCCAAATGCATCCTCCTGAAACTGCAGCAACTGCACAACCAAAGCAGCCAAAGATTTGCTTGTTGGAGAGTCAGTTTGGACAAACTGCAGAAAAAGTAAAAACACATGCAATACATTATCTACAGATACAAAACGTGCCACAGATCAATTTCATTAAGAGACAATTTTGTTAAACACTAGTGAGGGCCGCTGAAATTAACCATCAAATCTGCCAAGACACCATTAGTGTTGCCAATTATTAATTTTGAACACGTACCATTGCAATATCACGTTTTTTTGGACATGCAACATAGCATAATCATGGCAGTCTTGGTATAATGGAATGTACATATCATTTTGTTTTTTATAGGAGACATTTTTAAAGATACCGTAAACAAACGTTAGAATAAACAGAAATTCTCGGGGTCACTAACCCCTCAGGTGTCCATGACTTAAAAGTCGTTGATCAGCTGATTTAGTTAAAAAGACAAATATGCCCCCAAAATGATCCCGAAAATGATTTATAGGTAGGCAGCTCCATAGATTTTCAGACACAGCCGTCGTTATGCCAGCTCGGGCATCTCACAAACACTAACGTTAGCCACGAGCTAACTAGACAGCCCCAAACATTGACACTTAAAACATCCCCAGAGCAAACCTTCTTGACCATAACTGCAGTTCGGAACCTGGAAATTATCTGCAAGACCACTCCGGTTCAATACCTTTCAAAAATTTAATGTAATAATGAATAAACAATAAAAAAGAGCGCGTGTCGCTTCTTGTTGCCATTGTGTGATGCGCGCGCCCCTCATTCAACGGGCACCACGCGAGCTGCAGACCTTCTTGTAATGTTTCCCGATCCACATGCGAACCGTCTCCAGCTGCGACACCGTTTCCGAGCTCTCCCAGAATTTAGACGACGGCCCTCCATCTTTCTTCCGTCCGATCGAAGCACCGGCGCCCGCTTGGCCGGCTGATGGTCCTCCGGAGCCCGTTCCGCCCGCTGCAGTCGCCACCGCCGCCATTGTTTCTTTATTAGCGAGAGAGGCTAGTCTGTACAAAATGTTTTAAAACGGCACTGCGCCTGCGCAACGGTCGACGCTGGAGTCGTTGGTTGGAGACAATCTCGCGAGGTGTTCCAGGGTTTGGAAACGGGACGAGACAGCAACAACAGTTTTTAATTTTGTTTAGCAAAACATAACACTTTTAACCCTTGTGCCTCGTTATGACCATTTTTGGTCATTTGCAGTTTAATTTCTTTGACCATTTTGGCTGTTTTAATGCAAATGGTATGTAATTTGGCAAAATTGTGACTTTTTGGATAAATGTAAAAAATTTGATCCCATTTTGCAAAATATGTATAACACACACTCTGTAGAAAAAAAAGTACCTTCCAGTAACATAATGACCAAAAATGGCCCATTGAAACCCATTAAAACCTCGTTTAAAGCCGGGGCCGTCATTAGGCTTGTTAGTATGGGGTGCCTTGCCTCGCCTGAAATGTAGGTGAGAGTAGGCGGCTGCAGTGAGGGGAGGAGTGAAAAAAGTGCAGGCAAGCCGGACACTTCCTGAATCTCGCTGTGTTGTGGACTGCAAACGTCAGCAATGGAAGAGATCGCGTTCGCGTTCTTTATCGCAGACGAAGTGGATGCAATTGAAATACCACTGTTTTTACACGAAGATGGTTATGATGAGGAGAATCACCGAAAGTGAACAGTGCTCATTACTTAAAATGCCTTACCTTGTTTCTGTTCTGCATTTCTCACTTGTTGCATTATATATGCTGCATATTTTTTTATCTGTAAAAAGGAATTTAAATCAATAAAATAAAATTAATTCCATCATCAAGCATCCAAATTATTATTATTATTATTATTTCCTCACCATTCTTTATTGTCTCAGCAATTTCTTTGCTTACTGTTAATGTTATTGCTCCCTGGGAGTCTGATAGTGTTAATAACACATTCTCCATCTTGCTACAATTGTTAACTTTGTGGGTGCCTCTTATAATCAAAGCCATAATGAGAAATGTTGAGCATACAGATGCTGTTTACATTGTTATCCCTAATTATGGGTTAAACATTTCAGAGTGGGATATGGCACAGCTGATTAACCTAATGATGTGTATCCTACTTAAGGGATAGTTTACCCAAAGAAAAAAAAATATTTGGGTGAACTATCCCCTTTTACATGAAAAATATTCTATATAAATATATTACACAATTGTTTGTCACCTTAATGTAAGTTTGAATTTCATGTTTAATGATTAGGAAAAGTGTGTACAGCAAATTATTATTCAAAAATAATATGAAACAAAAACACATTCTAAATTAAGAAATTAGCATGCATGTGTGGCGTTTACTGCACTCCAGGAATAAGACATACCCAGATAAAGATATCAGATAAAAACACACAAACATGAGGCCTAATTGTAAAACCGTCACATTAGATGTATGTATGCATGTATTGATTGATTGACTAATTTATTTAATGGAATAATGTGGTACAAAAATGTCAATGTACAAAATTAACACAAGCATACAATACAATAAAGAGAAAATTACAACAAACAGGACTTAAAACCAAGAAAATAAAAATAAAAGGATAAATAAAGCACATGTACTAATTACTAATAAAGTACTATAGAAAAAGTAAATAGTATTAGGCTATAGGTAATGGACTTCTTAGAATTAAGGGAAAAA
Source organism: Xyrauchen texanus (assembly GCF_025860055.1). NCBI lineage: Eukaryota > Metazoa > Chordata > Actinopteri > Cypriniformes > Catostomidae > Xyrauchen > Xyrauchen texanus. The sequence goes on along the minus strand of NC_068290.1, from coordinate 8,456,641 downwards.
AATATCAGCTGACAATCGCAGCCAATGAGCATTAAGTTGTGTCGTCAGCAAGTCGTTTCCCATCATGCTTTTGATCAGCGCAGTCGGTGGAGAGCAACTGCGCGCGACTGCAGAATCCGACACGTGCGCCTTGCGCTCGCGAGTGTTTTTTGACATACGTCAGCATGACATCAGAGCAAGGCGGACTGCTCTCGGACACATTTCTAACCGGCATGCATTACGCGCTGATCACCGGTGATCGGTTCTGCGCAGATTTTGCTCATCTCAAATAAGCCTATTAATACATGCAAATCGATTTCGGTCGAAACATTGCGTCATTGGGAAGCAAAAGGGTCCTGTTTGCATTATATAGTGTATTCCAACAGATGGCGTCACTACATAGGTATTCCCTATGGGTGGAAATGCATGTTATATTCCTGGTTTCCACTAGGGGTACTATTGACTGTGTTATGAAGCATTTTAATGGCTAATCGATCTAATATTATATTTATAATTATGTGTGGATGTCTGAGAGCAATGTGTGTCTGCGTTGACAAAAGTGTGTGTGTGTAGGGCCTAAATATAATACATGGTGTTTAGGCGAGTGACAAATCACAATATTCGCATTAGGTCATATTTTTCCATTTCTGTTTAATCTCTCTCTCTCTCCCTCTCTCTCTCTCTGTATGTGTGTGTGTGTGTGTGTGTGTGTGTGTGTGTGTATTTAGCAAGAGAAAGCACTTCTTACTGCATTGTTTTCTTTCGGTTTGATTCATGCGTATTTTACGCACAGACTTGAACCTTTGACACAGCTTCGTTTTTTTTGGCAGTCTATATTTCAAAGTTAATTGATATTTTCTCACATACGTAGAGGCACAAACACAGCCATGCTGTCAGTCCTTAGACAATAATAACACCTTTCATCTTGCGGCAACACAACGATGTAGCTGCAAGCTTTCCAAAACAAAGTGTGCCTTTGTTTGTGTTTTGACTAGTTGAGAAATCATACAAGTGCGTTTCATGCAAAAGATATAAAGCTGTGCACATCTTTGGTGCGGTAATTTCAAACTCGACAAGATGAAGAAAAAATTGCTCTGGTTGGAACGATACGGAGGAACAAACGAGAGCTTCCTCCACACCTTCTCCAAACCAGAGCGCGACAACCCAGACCCTCCATGTTTGCGTTCAGGAAGACCACAACGGCCGTGTCATATGTGCCAAAACGGGGGAAAAATGTGCTTTTGCTGAGCACCAAGCACCGCGAGCCCGCTATGAGTGGAGAGGAGCACCAGAAGCCTGTTATAATAATGGACTACAACCGGTGCAAAGGAGCTGTCGACTGCCTGGATCAGGTATGTGCTATTAGCAACAGTAACTCTTTTTATTTTATATACATATCTTTGTGGTTTTCTAAAATCTAGGCATTTTTAGTTCTAAGTGTATCATGCATTTTTTTTCTCTTATAACTTGGGCCAAAAAATAGATACATGTTATTCATTTTTCCTTGATCTTTCTTTTTATTTTGCAGGCTGTTGGCGCCTGCCCCGCACACCATCCGCAGCAGCCATGGTTCAATCGCAGCAGAGAGCAGAAAATTCAGAGGCAAGTGGGTCTGCAGACACCCATGACAAGAGGAGGAGGGGTGCAGTTTCTGCCTCCCCAAAAAAGAAAAGTGTCCACCACCTGCTCAAAATGTGGCGTTTACATATGTAAGGAGCATGCATTGCAATTCTGCAGCTCCTGCAAATGAGAATGACCCCATTTTGTATTGAAGTTTTAATATGTTTTATATGTTTATAGAAATTTTATAGTTAATAAAAATTCATGTTCATGGTGATCTTGTATAGTTTTGCTTTCTTTCTAGAGCAAATTTTGTTGTTTAGTGACAGGCACAGGTTGTATTCACCTATAGAAATAAGGAAAATGTTTGCAGTAGATGTTTGCAGTATGTCAATTATATGAGAAATGGTACTAACTGGTGTAAAACAGTAAAAAATAAATATTTTACCCCAAGGCTTGGTAATGACAGGGTATTTGAATAGAAATTATGATTTTATGATATTATGACAGTGGGTTCAAAAATTGATATTTTAATGGGTTCAAATAGGACCAAATTTGTCCTTAACACACTCAACTGGGTTTTTTTTTTTTTTTAAATCTGACATAGCACAAAAAATAAAAATGCACCAAAAATAATGTTGCTGCTAATCTTTGACATATTCAAGACTGTGATAATCCAAAGCTAAAGTTTTCACTTTGCATTTAGTATATGGAAAATAATTACATTTTTGTGTTTTTTCCTCTAATACAAATTGATGGTATCACCACCAAAACTGGTATTTAAAGGGTTAAAATCCTGAAATTAAATAAATATTTGGTAGTTATGATGAGGACTGATGCTGGTTAAAAGATTTAACTCAGTATTTGTGGAAAATAATAATAATATATAATATTTTAGGCAATGTTTAATATGTGACCATTTTTGTCCCTTAACACACTCAACTGTGTTAAATATATAACAAGGCACAAGGGTTAAATATGAGGAGATACAATAAACAAAAGGACAAATTATTATTATTATTATTTTTATTTAAAAACGTAGTTTTTTCTTATTTATATACAAATTAATGTTCCTGGTTCAATACAAGTTAAGCTCAATCGACAGCATTTGTGGCATAATGTTGATTACAATAATAATACTAAAAAATGTTTCAACTCGTCCCTCCTTTTCATAAAAACAAATAAAATATCAAAAATCTGGGTTAAGTGAGGCATTTACAAAGGAAGTGCATGGGGTCGGTTAAAGTGAATGTGGAGAAATGTGAAGCTTATAATTTTATAAAAGCACTTGCAATTAATTCTTCTGTTAAAACCTGTGAGATATTTTAGCAGTAATGTTTAAATTGACATTTTTACAGTCATTTTAGGGTTTGTTGACATTACATCACCATGGTAACAAAGTAGTAAAATTGGCTATAACTTTACACAGAAAAGGTTAGTAAGTGATATATAACACTATAATCATGTTTACACACATATCCTTTATTTCCCATGGATATACTTTTGAAACAGTGGGTATTTTAATGTTCAAAAATTGGCCCCCAATTGTAACCAAGATTTTAGCTTCTTTTTTTTTCTTTTTAAAGAAAAGGAGAGACGAGTCAAAATAAATTTGAGTGGTAATCAATTTTATGCCACAAAAGATGTCAATTAATGTTAACTTGAATTGAACCTGGAATATTCCTTTAATGGAATTGATTTTTGTAAAAGAAGATTACTTTTTGTAATCAATGAGCAATCAATGAATCTTAAATAATTTTTAAGTAATTTAAAATAGATTAAAACTAGGTGTCATGTGCATAATGGATGCAAGGTTTAATGCACTTTTAGCCAAATCCTGTTAAAATGATTGTTCGCCTAAAAATTGTAATGTTCTCATAATTTACTCATTACACAACATTACCCTCATGCCATCACAGATGTGTATAACTTTCTTTTTTTGCAGAACACAAAGACTTCTAGAAGAATATCTCAGCTCTTTTGGTTTATACAATGCAAGTGAATGTTGACCAGAACTTTCAAGCTTCAAAAATCACATTAAGGCAGCATAAAAGTAATCCATAAGACTCCAGTGTTTAATATATGTCTTCTGAAGTGATGCAATCGCTTTGGATGAGAAACAGATCAATATTAAAATCCTTTTTTACTATAAATCTCAACTTTCACTTTCAGAATGTCAATCAAATGAGACAAAAAGAGGAACATAACAAGCAATTTGCCACACAAAAGTCAGCATTATCTGTAATATCACACTGCCAGATTCCATTATTATAGCTAGAACAGTACAGAAGTAAGAGGAATATTTATTTATTAAGAGTCAATATGCTTGTGGACCAGTTAATTGCTAATTAAAGGAACATTCTGGTTCAATACAATTTAAGCTCAATCAATTTAGTTGTTTTGTGTGTTTGTTTTGTTGTTACATTACTACAACCTCTTACAGCCCTCTTAGTTTTTTGGATTTGCCTAGCTTTTAATTTATCACTTAGTAGTGTATAGCTATCAATACAAATTCTTACTTTCAAAAGGGATAATACTAAAGGATTAAAAATAATTTTTTGAATATTAGAAGTCTTTTGCCAAAAATGTCTTTACTCCATGCATGCATAGTCCAACATAATCCTAATATTATTACACTGTCTGAAACATGGCTTAGTAGCAAAATCTCTGATATTGAAATCAAACTTGTAAATTATGTACTTTATAGAGCTGATAGAAGCTCTAGGGGCTTGTCTCAGACTTGATATCTGAGTTAATTATATCTACAGTTGAACCTGTACATTTTGAATGCCTTTTTGTTAAAATCATTTTTCATCAGAACAAATATATAACAATTGGAAACATATATAGACCTCCCTCTGTCCCACTGAATCTTCCAACTGTTTGATTTCTTATGTAAAAATGAAATAATTGTTTTAGGTGATTTCCAAAAAATTGGCTAGATAAGCCTTCTGTTAAAGATAAAAATAATTTTGAAAATCGAAACTTATCACAATTAAGGAACCCACTCGAATCACCCCAACATATCAGTCTTTACTTGATACTTTTCACTCACCCTGACAGATTTATTAAAGCTGGTATTCTGTCAGACTGCTTCTGTGACCACTCAGTTATTTATATCTGTATGGAAGATTAAAATTCCAAAATTGCCCCCAAAATGACGGAAAATAAAAAAAAAAAACTAAAGAAAATGAACGTTGCCTTATTTATTAATGATCGAATTAATTGGGATAGGTACCAATTAAAACACAATGTTCAGGATACCTGGGATTTTATACATTCTGAGTTCACTCAAGTATCAGACATGCTCCCTGGAAAATTTCAAATGTCAAGGAAAAACACCTACCTTGGATAAATGCAACTTATGTCTCTTTAGGCAGAGGGATAAAGCCTGGGCTAAATTTTGTCAGACAAAGGATGGCGATTGGGAAGCATACGGGTGACTAAGAAATATATCCAATACCATGACCTGTAACGCTAAATTATTATTATAAAGTATGTCTCTCTAATAATTTTAAAATTCTGAACAATTTTGGAATAGTATAAAAGAAGCAGAAAGAATTGTACATACTGATTTGTGCATGGCCGACTGGAGAATTTGTAAAGGTCATATTTTATAAATAAGTAATACAGGGTCAAGTCAGTTGAATTGTCTCATCAGGTTGGGTTGGAGTGCCATAATTCTTTAAGATTCAATATCCAAAACCCATGCAATTATTTGGTTAATAACAGTGATTGAAAGGCATTTTGCTATCTAATTTTGGCCTTTACAGTCTTTCAGAAATGTAACATTACAGTTTGAAAATCTCCCATTGTTGTTGACCTACATTGTTACAATGTTTGCCATTCAAAATCTAACTGCCAGCCATGATGACCTGTCTGCTAATGCATTTCTAGTTTATTTATGTTTCTATGAGTACTTGACATAGCCTCTGATTTGATTAGTATGAGCTTGATAGGGTTAAAATGAGTTGGACAAGTTTTAGCAAATTAGGATGTCTATTTAAAACCTTTATTTTCTTTTGCTCTTAATGTCTTCTTTCACGTTTATATTGTCTTTTGTCTACTTTAAATGATATGCACTGCACTTTCATGACTTTCATCATATTACAGTATCTATAAGCAGATAAAGAACAGATAAAATATCTAAACCAAATGAGAAACACATTGAATGTTTCCTAGTAACAGACCTTGCTGTAAGCTCATAAATTTGGAAAACAACGTCATGGATTTTATTACAAGGGTGATAAAGCATATTTATCTGAGATTACCTATTTCGATAACATATCAGTGTGATAAAATCTTGCAGTGCATTTAAAGCTGACCCATTGTTTTTTTCTGATATAAAAAGGCTGATGAGTACTCATTATCCAGTGAGCTACATGTCATCTTTGAGAAAACTTCTGTAGCTTTTAACACAAAGGTGGGTGAGTTAAACTAAAAATGTCATGAATTTGTCACTGCTATCATATATCCTTGTCAAGTTAAGTTTTTATGTGCATGCTTTCATTTTAATTCAAATGTTTTTTTCCTTAATTACCCACTAATTAAGTACGGTTAGAAAAGAAGACAAAAAAATTAAATCCTAAAACAAAGTCTCAGTAAATTCATTAACAAATCTGATTATAAATGATTTTACTCTATGAGTAAAAAAACACACATTAATAAAATGCAAAATGCTAATCAGATTTGTTCTTCCATTTCATTTGTAGGACAATGGAAATGCACATGTTTTCCCTGCTTTGTATTTTTGTGATGCCTTATTTTACAGACACAACTACTGCTAAAGGTAGAGTTTACAATGACAATGCAAATATACTTTGACTGTAGCCTATCAATCGCATTAAAGCATTTGACAAAGCAGGATGTTACATTTATATCAAACTTTATTGTAATTTTATTGCAATGTCTTCAGGACAAAAAATGGTTTGATACATTTGTATGTTACCTTTTGGCAGTTTTATAATTGTTTTGTGTTTCATTATTTTTTTAATTTGACTGAGAAGGCTTTAATTATCTTATAATGCAGTTTAAGTATAGATATGTTACTGAAGATGTTTTTAGACTGTATTTCACATTTCAATAGAAGATATTCTTATCAAATCAGTGCCAATATAAACCCATTGTTAAAATCATAACAATGATGTCAGGGCAAAATAGGAGAAAAAAAAAAATACAATTTCAAATGACTTATTTATTCATTTTGTTACACTCAGCATTTTTACTAAAATAATTTTTTGATTTCAGCCAAAAATCTCGCTTTATATGGCAAGGCCACGCAAGCATATTTGGTTGAGAATCCTTGGGCACCATATGGTGATGCCAGTAACGCCATTGATGGCAATCGTGATTCAGATTACAATCATGGATCCTGTACTGCCACTACACAGCTGACTGACCCATGGTGGAGGGTAGACTTACTTGACAAGTACGTAGTGACCTCCATAACTGTCACTAACAGAAAAGACTGCTGTCCTGAAAGGCTGGATGGAGCTGAGATACGCATCGGGAACTCTCTGGATAACAACGGAAACAGTAATCCATTGTAAGAAAACCTTAAAAGAACAAAGATTCTCTTAAAGAATAATTTAATGACATTACATAACCACTCTTATGAACAATTACATATTGTCCTTCTGCTGTTGTTTATATAGGGCTGGAAGGATTTCATCCATTCCAGGTGGAAGATCCCTCACTTTCAAGTGGAAAAAAGGCATTGAAGGCCGTTATGTCAACGTGGTCATACCCGGGAATAGACTTCTTACCCTCTGCGAGGTTGAGGTGTATGGTTATCCAGCTCCTGACGGTGACAATATTTATTTAGCTGTTGTTATTGACAGTTTAAATGGATTCAGATACTATATAATGTAATCATGCAAAAGAGAGACAAATTCCAGGGTCAAAGCCATCTTCAACTTCCATATTGACTGACACTCATCATTTTTTCTCCAATAACAGAAAGCCAATAAAGTAATACTTTTGAGCATTTTTACAGTGCATGTTACAATAATGTTGCAGTTTATTTAAAATAAATGCCAGTTGGTTTGATATTTTGTTACTGTATCTACTGCAATGACATTCATTCCCTTTTAAGTGACTTTTTTGCTCCAGATGGTAAAAGACAAATTGTTTATTCAAAAGTAAGTTCTCATTTGGCATACAATTATCACTTTGTTCTAGGTGAAAATGTGGCTTTAAGTGGAGTAGCTACACAGATATCCCTCTATGGGAATGCAATTGCATCCAATGCCATTGATGGGAACAAAGATGGTGTCTTCACTCATGGATCCTGTTCCTGTACTGAAAGTGTCCTCAATCCCTGGTGGAGAGTGGACCTACGGAAAACACACAAAGTGTTTCTAGTTGTAATTACAAACAGAGCAGATGGTTTTCCTGAAAGAATAAATGGAGCAGAAATCCGAATTGGAAACAGTCTGGATAACAATGGCAATAATAATCCCAGGTAAATTAATTCATTCTGACATGTTAACATTCGTTCTCGTATGCCATTTGTATGTTGATTACACCTAAAAGTGTAACACTAATGGCTCTGTGGTTCTATGAAAACATTCCTCTGCATAAAGTAACATTTAACTTTAACAAATTATAGTCTTTATTAGATCAGTCCTGTATTTTGGTCTGGATATGGATTGTGGTTAAAGCTCTCTCTTTCTCTCTTCAGATGTGCCGTGGTCTCTTCCATTGCTGCTGGTTTTTCCACCTCATTTGAATGTAATGGGATGGATGGACGTTATGTCAGTATAGTTATTCCAGGACAGCAACAATATCTTACACTCTGTGAGGTTGAAGTGTATGGATCTCCATTGGACTGAGAAACACTCAACACTTTTTTTACATGTCATATTTCTATATATGAACATCTAAATCAAAGTTTTAGGGCTAAATATCATTGTAAGGCTTAATTGAACTAAACAGATCTCAGAAGGAAGCTAATAAATACTTTACATTACAGATCAATATAACAGATTTTTGTTTATCAAAGGAAACATAAGAATGGACAAACCAACACATATTTTTCCCATGTAAGACAGCTGTAAGAATTGTAGGCAGTACCAGTTTGCTATTTGGGATGAAGAAGTGAATGTATGTTGTGAAATAAATAATAATCTGGTGAGTAAGTCTGGAGTGTCTTGGAATTTGTAAAATATGAAAAGTTCAAATGTTATATTATGATTTATATAGTTTTTTTTTCTTCTTTTTTTTTAATAAAATGCTTTAATGGTAAAAAAATAAATAAATAAATAAAAACTAAAAAATACAGTGTAACACATAACACAATCTGTCAAATACATTCAAATTGACATTTCCTCCCCCAAATATTACATATTTCAAATCTCTTCACTGTGGCTTTGCATTTTCCTTCTGGTATTCATATCAGTTTCTAACATGACAGCATTATAGGCCAACAATGAATGTGAAGGAAAAAAAATCAATAATTATATGTCAAGCATGTTCTATATTCAAGCTCTCAATCTACTAACTTCATTCCCTTTCACCAGAATTTTTTATAAAATGTAGCACTCTCCATTTTTTACTGTTTTCCAAACAGGGAAGTAAAAAGATTGATATCGATATTGATATGCTAAAATGTGAGAAATGCAAAAAGCCTAACAATTATCCTGATTCTAAAGTTGCAGATGGTTAAATGCTTCATCTCTGTAGCTCAGTAAAGCATTTATAGTCCCCCCAAATGGAGAAAAAATAACTTGCGCTCATCACTTTCATTTTGTGTGTAAATCAAAATTAGTTTAGCAGAATGTCCAAGTTGCTTTTTCCATGCAACAAAAATGAATGGTCACTACAGCTGCCAACATTTACATTTTATGCATTTGGCAGATGCTTTTATCCAAAGCGACTTACAGTACACTTACTACAGGGACAATCCCCCTGGAGTAACTTGGAGTTAAGTGCCTTGGTCAAGGACACAATGGTGGTGGCTGTGAGGATTGAACCAGCAACCTTCTGATTACCAGTTATGTGCTTTAGCCCACTACGCTGCCACCACTTCAAGTGAAGATTTTCAGTGAATAACTGAATAGCTTACATTAATTTTTTCCTCACACAAAGCTATTATATGGCTTCAGAAGACTACTGGGTTACTGACCGAAAGGTCGGGGGTTCAAGCCCCAGCACTGCCAAGATACCTCTGTTGGGCACTTGAGCAAGGCCCTTGACCCTATCTGCTCCAGGGGTGCCGTTTCATGGCTGACCCTGTGCTCTGACCCCAGCTTAGTTGGGATATGTGAAAACAACTGCATTTCGTTGACTCTGTACACTGGACAATGACAATAAAAGTTGAATCTTAATTAAATTGTGCCATAATTTTCATGTAAGGATATGCTATCTTTTTATAGAGCTAATCATATTATCTTGACAAAACCAGCATTTGTTATTTAAGCTTCATTTATAAGTTTCTTTACTCAGCTTTTAAAAGATTCCCAGCAATCCATGTCATCATAAATTATCTTCTAGAGCAAAATCCTCATGATTTGTTTTTCCAGTTATTGACAATGTTTTGCCACTCATCCAAATGGATTAATCAGATTATATTTAGACATATTTAATTACTCTCTTCAATTTATGACCATCATCGACCTCTGGAAACCTTCCAGGATGGACCACCATAATTAGAGAGAAATAAGAGTATTTTTTATTTATTACAACAAACCGTTTTCAAGGAAGCTTTTAATCATGTTGTGCATAATGAGAAAGTTTCAATAGAGAATTGTAGCTAATGTTTTGTTGTGAAAGTATTATTTTTTAAATTAATGTTCTTATGGGGGAGCATGCCCCCCGGACCCCCCTCGAGGATCGGAGGCCCACCCCCATACTCTCACAAAATCCTGTGGGAAACACTGAGGATTATCAAAAGAGATTGAATGTTTTATACACCTGTTTCTGCAAGCGTTTGTTAAACCAGCTTTAATATCATGTCATGTGGAAACAAACTAATTTATCGATATTTCTTAATAAAGTGAATGTTTATCACTTACTTTGTATATCTCCCTGAGTGTCGATATGTTTGTGTGACATCATGCCCCTGCATCTCGGCGAAATCGTGTGTTGAGAATTTGTGCACGAGCCAACAAGTTGTAATTCTGAAGCAAAGATGCATTCCATTGCACTTTTCCTAGTAGGAAGTTATAAAATCCGACTTTCCGAGTTGAATGGAACGCAGGATTACTTTTCAAAACTTGATCTGACACTCAAGCAGCCTAATTTACACTTAGAAAACTCCTGATGTTGCTATAACAATGCAAAAAGCACTTACCAATTTACTTGAAGTGAAAATCACTCCTTTCACGATTAATAAATTAAACAATCACACGGTCATGCAGAACATCTTTCTCTCTCAATGGCGATAGCGGCAGTAATGACTCAGAACTTGCGCTCGCTTTCAAGCAACGTCACTTAATGTGTGATTGCGTCACTCAAGGCCAGCTAGAAGGCCTCTACCGGGACATATTCTGAAGATCACACCCAGCAAGAACAAATAAATCAATCTGATTGGCTGATGAATATGACCATTTGACATTAGACCTGCATTAATTTACACAAATTTAGGGATTCTTTGGAACTTCTGAAAGTCTGATGGTGTGAGGCTCAAACTCAGGTGCTGCTTCGGGCATGCCATTTGTGAAACAGTTGTCACACTTCGCTCATAAGCATCAAGGAATAAATTCTGGCTTATTCTGGATAAACTTTCCATTTTTCTCTATTTTTTTGTAGATTAATTAAGAGTGGAAAGCGATTAAAAATATATAGGCAAAAAGGTGATTGAGAATGAAAGGATGAAAAATATGTATATTTTGGCATGTTAGGCCAGCAGAGAAGGCTTTGCTGGCCCTGAGAATTCACCACTGAAATTCACAGACCCTGATATTATGATAAACCCTATCAAACTAAATAAAACCCTGAAAAAAGCTTTGGGAGATATAAAAAGTGCAAGGAAAATGAGGAACGGAAATGTACTAATCTTGTGTAAGGATGAAAAACAGCAAAAAGCTGCATTGGGCATAAAATCAATGCAATGTCAAACAGTTTCATGCACTATACCGTATAAGAAAGCTTGGATAAGAGGTGTAATGTCATGGTAGATTCCTTCAAATCAGCAATCGAAGTGCAGTAGTGTCAAAGATTTCTGGAGACGCAAAGTTCCGATTCCAAAACTTCTTATTCGTACCAACCGGTATAGGGGAATTTCCTGTCTTCTGCCCCCCTTATTTTATGACAGGCTCAGGATGTACTTATGTATAGTTCCTTTGTTTATTAATATGTTACATGTGATTTTCTCCTCAGCAGATTTCCATGTGATATCAGCAAAATTTTAATTTTCATGGTCAAAAGTTGTTGGGGGCCCTCCCTCCACCCAGGCAGTCAAGGGCCCCTGGGCACTGGCCCCATTGGCCCGATCGGAAATCCATTCCTGACTCCAAGTTTGATATATGATTAGATAATAAGTAGCATGCTCTTTATAACAAAGAGACATTTGTCTTTTGCTCAAAAACAGGATGTTCCATTTGAACTCATAAACATTAACATAATGCTTTTTCTAGCTGCAAAGTACCTAACTATTATATTTCCTTTCACACTACCAAAATAATAACTATTTCAATTTATATGCATAAAACACACTATAATCACTTCATATAGTTGCATACAAAATTACTAAATTAAAATATGCCATAGTAATCGCTGGATTACCATCGGATGTCTCTACTGACAGAATTACATGTTTTTTTATTGAAGGTACTAAGGTGATTGAAGCAAAGCGTCTACAGTGTGTACAATGTAAAAATCCTGTTTTAATTTGTACAACAAAACTGGAAGCTCTGGTTGCCAGAATAATGATGTAAAAAAGAAAAAATACAGAAAAATGTAAACAACATTATCCAACAATCTGTAAATTTTACAGTTTAAAACTGTTGTAAATTACATGACATTACATTACAGCTGGCACTGTAAAAAACATTTTTTTTAAATGTAATTTTACAGTGACAAAACATCATAAATTTGATATTAACATTCTGAAACTGTAAAAATCAGCTTTTTTGTTTATAAGGTATTGTTAATCACCATAAAAATTACAGAAGAGCACATGATGACATGAAGTTCACCAATAGTAACTCTCTTCCAGGAGCAATGACCAATAAACATGTAGAGACAGTGCTCAGTGTCACTCACACAAACAATAAAACACCATCAGTGTGTTATCGAAACATCTAAGCATTAACTAAACTACATTAAATATAAAACAGAACACCCCAATGTATGTAAATTATATTGAAAATAAGAAGAAACATAATTATTCCCATTAAATATAATAAAATGTATAATTGTGGGAACGCCAAATTATTGTTTTTTACTTTAATTTTAACAATAATTTACTGTAACAATTACATGTACACACTTGTTAAACATAATGCACATTTTTACCATTAATTATTCAGGAAAATCATACTTTTTACATCTATAAAATGTTATTTTAAAAACTACTGTATTATAAAATAAAAATGTGACTGTATATTTTACAGTTAAGACTCTTTAAACAATTAAAGTTTTTTTTCTGACATTTTCAGACATTTTTACAGTGTAAGGAACAAAGAAAAAAAATGGATAGCTTATCAGTAATGCTGAAATTTGAAGAGGAAAACATGCCTGATTATTTATTGGATATGTAAGTTACACGGTAAGACCTTACATTCCTCCACCACTTAGATGCTTCAATTGCCAAAAATATGGTCTGCAGTGGGAAACCAGTAATCGATTGAATTATTCAGATGTAGTCTGTTGCACCCAACACTTAACATATGTAACTTAATCTCACATCTCTAGCGATGTAATCTGTTATAATTTACCGTGCTTTAATGTTCAGATGCTTATCTTATTTTTAGCAGGTTCTGATAATGCAGGTGCACAAATATATATATATATATATGTTTTTGTATGCATCTATCTATGTAGTACATCAGTGATTTTTTATGTATATCTTTCATTTTCCTTCCATGCAGGGGCTTTTTTGGTGTCAATGAAAATTGGAATTGAGACACACTGTCTTCGGTATGGAGAGTAATTGGACTTCTAATAGGAGCAACATGAGATGACAAGCATTAAACAAAGTTTAATGTCATGTACAAATGAATGTACTGTATGTGTCCACCAAACAAAATAGATGTCGTCAAGGCAATACAAAATTAGGAAGAATCTGTAGAAGGAGGGACCCCACTAGAATATTTATATCAGGTGAGTGCAATCTTTGTAGATTCTGTTTATGTTGAGCATATCAAGTGATATATCTGTGTATTCATTAGTAAACATGTCATGTCCCACACATTTAGAATAATATCTTACCTTGATGTCATAAAACCATACTCTATAATTTTACATGTCACATCAGAGTTCTGAAATGACGCCGGTGCAAAACAATGGGCTGAATGGGGACAGTCCTTTTTTTGTAATTACGATGAAACAAGGTTAAAGCTGCCAGAAGATGTTGAACACACAAACCCTGGGACAGGGGATTCTCCAATAGAAGTGAAACAAAGAAGATTGAAAGTTATCTTTATGTTTTCTGTGTGAGAAAATGTATGATATCCAACCCAAAATTTTTCCTTGGGAAATGAAGTCGAAAATTACTTCTCAAAAGCTAATCAAAGTAAAATAGGTTTCTGTAGCTTTTCTGGGTTACATTTTCTGTAAACAATATAAAAACGTTGATATTACATTTGCTTATCTCTCTCTCTGAAAACACATCACAAGAATTGCCTAGTGCACCAAACATCTTTTACTCATTTATTCCTCATTCCCAACGGTATTTGTTCACCCTTGAAGTCTGTCTTGGCAAAAATGAAGCCAAAGAAAATGTAAGTTGCTTTTGTGTTTGACTTTTCCTACAAGCAATTCATGAAATGTCTATTATATTTGCCTCTCACTCTCTTTCTGTACAGACCAGAAAACCTGTTTAGTGCACCGAAGATCTTACACACATTGGTTCCTGACTTCCAAGGTGAACTCTTCGCTGAGAAGAAACCAAAGCGGAGTCAACTCAAGTAATTTTTATTTGTATAGCGCCTTTCACAACACACATCGTTTCAAAGCAGCTTTACAGAAGATCAGGCATTAACAGACGATAAAACTGTAATGTCTATAATGAATAGTGAATGAATCATCATTGTGTAATTAGATCAAATAAGATTGTTAATTGTGTATAAAAATAAGTAATAAAATAATAATTGTATTAATAACCCCAGTGAGCAAGCCAAAGGCAACTGTGGCAAGGAACAAAAAACTGGGAGAAATAACCTTGGGAGAAACCAGACTCAGAGGAAAGCATATGTTTCAGTTGCTATAAGTTTGTTTTTCTATAATCAGTTTATAAACTGATTTCTCTCTCTCTCTCGTTTAGTGTGTGGACTAGAAGAACTGCCAGGTGAACAACAGATTTTTCACTCATCTCTTCCTAACTCGGGCAGTCACCACTGAGAAGAACGTCTTGGCAAGACCAAGGAAAACATAAGAATTTGTTAATTTGTGATTTAATTGTTTATTCAACCTGTAAAATGTTCTTTACTTTAGATAATGTTGATTTGTCTGTCGTTAACTTGCGACCCAATTCCTTTGAATTTGTTCACCAAAAAGATTGATTCACTGGTTTGTTAAGTGTCTTTAAAGGAATGGTTACCCAAAAATGAAAATTCTCTCATTTACTCGCACTCATGCCGTCCCAGAAGTGTATGTCTTTCTGTAAATCCATAAAATGCAAGTGAATGGTGATGATAACCTGGAAGGTCCAAAAAGGACATAGGGGCAGCATAAAAGTAATCCATATGACTCCAGTGATTAAATCCATGTCTTCAGAAGTGATTTGACATGTGTGGGTGAGAAACAGATCAATATTTAAGTAAATGTTTACTGTAAATCTATACTTGCACATTCTGGTGTGGAAGTGACTTTCACATATTCAGCCACATACTGGTCGGGGCAGGTCAAAGGTGCAGATTTTGGACCTTCTGAGTTCTGGTCACCATTGTCAATGTCACTTTTATTTATAGAGCACTTTAAAAACAACAAGAGTTGACCAATGTGCTGTACATAATACAAATATAACGGAAAAAACTACAGTACATGATGTACATAATATGGTACACAACGATGGACTGTTATAAAACACAATATATAACATGCAATTCAGCAGACAGCAAAAAACATAATTGTTTAAAAGCTATTGAAAAAATAGAGAGGTGGGATCTTGTGGCCTTGGTGTCGAGACGTCTCGAGACCATATAAACGTTGTCTTGGTCTGAGTCTTGGTCTCAACATTTAAAGTCTTGGTCTGGATCTCGGCCTATGGTCTTCATGGCCAAGACCGCTGTGTATTTACTAGTGCATTAAATGCGATTCATATTTCAGCCACTAGGAAGCGCTGCATCTTTACCATTACTGTGAGAATATGCAAGCGCAGTACTTCTGTATGGAATGATATTCCGGACATTATTCAAAAGGAATTGCAAATTGTATTTGCAATTGCGTTTTCAATTTGAGAACGCATAAAATGTGACATAATCCAAACGCAATTGCAAATTGCGCATTACGGTTTGCATTTTCGTTTAAGCGAACGCACAGTGACTGCCAGATTTCAAATGGAAAAGCAAAGTCCGTTTGCAACTGTGTTTCACATATCTTAGGAGTTTTGGCCCTGTCATATTTAAATAGCAATTTCAATTACCACGTCTGCTTTTTCACTTTCTCAGCGTCGTGTATGTAGCCAGCCAAAACTCAAATGGAATACTATTTTTTTTTTTTTTTTATTGCAATATTAACAAACAGAACAAGACGATACATACAAGAAATATAAACAATCTTTCAAAACAAAAGAGAAATTATGGTTCAGAATACATTAAGAGAGGAAATGTGAAAGAAATTTAAATATATTCAACAATAGTCTAAAAAGAAAAGAGAGTAAGAGAAGAAAGAAAAAAAAAAGAAGAAGAGGGCACAAAAGAAAAAAACATTAAGAGAGAATATTAAACATGGCACTAATTCTGGATGTTTTCATTGCTTTCTTGTTAACAGAAGTTGAAATTGTATTTAAATACATCTTCAATTCTTCTTTGAAAAAGCTAAAGTGGGGTTTACTTTTCATATATTTACATTTATGGATATGAAACTTTCCAATATATAAAAGAAGGTTTATACAAAAACATGCATTAATTAGATTCTTGTCTTTAACATAAAATCCAAAAAGAATGTGTCTATATGATAAAGAAAAGTTACATAAAACCTTTTGGACAATCAGAGCATCAATATTGTTCCAGAAAGACCGAGTAAAAAGACATTCCCAAAACAAATGATCAACAGTTTCAGAGGAGGCTTCACAAAAAGAGCAGGAAGTATCAATATCATTTCTAAATTTCTTTAAAAAGTATTTAACTGGATAAAATCTATGAATAATTTTATAGGATATTTCTTTAACTTTATTAGTTAGAAAGAATTTCTGAGGAAGTGACCAAACATATGACCATTTAATATCATCAAAAAGGTTATTCCAATAAGAAATGGAGGAAGGAATTGAAGTAACAGGGTCAAAAATAATGACCTAATTTTATAATTGGATTTATGTATTGAAAAACAAATAGAACCAACCACAGTAGATTCAGGGTTAGGGGGAGAAACAGAAGTCACTGTAGCACTATTATTGTTTCTAAACAGCATACAGATTTCCAAAGAGATGGCCTTGAAAACTATATTAAATTCTTTACTAGATACTGGGAATTGGTATCCTGAAACAAAATCGAATAATTAAATAAATTACCTTCACTATCAAATAGCTGGTTTACTAATATCACCCCATTATTGAACCAGTTTTCAAGAAATAAAGATTTCCTCTTATGAAGAATATTACAGTTGTTCCAAATTAAAAAACTGTGTGGCGAGATATTATGCTTGTAAATAAGTTTCCAAGCCATAAGCATCTGCTGATGATAATTGGAAAGTCTGACATGAAGTTTACTAATTGAATAATTGCACATTAAAAGAAAATGTATACCTCCTAATTGAGAAAAAATATATCTTGGGATTATACTCCAAATAGAAGATTGATTGTGAAGGAAACGTTTAAGCCAATTAATTTTCAAGGTATTGTTAAGAGAATCAAAATCAATGAAATTTAAGCCACCTTTATTATAAGAATTCAAAATAACTGATTTTCTAAAACTCAAATGGAATACTAATTCCCTTAGTATTTCCATTTCCGATGCCTTACACAGAAACCTGTCAATCAGGGTCAAGGGTGGGATTATGCTATGGGGCGTGTTTGTCTTGGGAAGTCAACACGCCTCTTGACCGTCGACTCACAGTCGACGGTCAAGAGGTGATGCCCTGAACAGACGCCGGTTTATCAAATCAAATCAAATCACTTTATTGTCACACTACCATGTACACAAGTGCAACAGTAGGTGAAATTCTTGTGTGCAGTTCCGAGCAACATAGCAGTCATGACAGTGACGAGACATATACCAATTACAGTAAACAACATACTTACACAAAACAATTTACAAATCAAATGTACACATACTTACACAACACAATAATTATATACAATGTACAGTAAACAATACATACAATATACAATACACAATATACAATACAATAAGTAGGAGTATATGAAATATATATATATATATATATATATATATATATATATATATGAAGTAGTATATTGAGGAGAATATGTTGACAGTCAGTGTGAGATTATAGATGAATAAAGTGCAGTGCTAATTATTGATCCTGATAGACTGTGAGTGACGTCACTTCCCAAGACAAACACGCCCCATAGCATAATCCCACCCTTGACCCTGATTGACAGGTTTCCATGTAAGGCATCGAAATGGAAATACTAAGGAATTAGTATTCCATTTGAGTTTTGGCTGGCTACATACGCGACGCTGAGAAAGTGAAAAAGCAGACGTGGTAATTGAAATTGCTATTTAAATATGACAGGGACAAAACTGGTAAGATATGGGAAACACAGTTGCAAACGGACTTTGCTTTCCATGTGAAATTTGGCAGTCACTGTGCGTTCGCTTAAACGAATATGCAAACCGTAATGCGCGATTTGCAATTGCGTTTGGATTATGTCACATTTTATGCGTCCACAAATTGAAAACGCAATTGCAAATACAATTTGCAATTCCTTTTGAATAATGTCCGGAATATCATTCCATACTTCTGCCTCGGTCATACCGCATGTGTCGTCAAGTAGCCTACCATCTGTCATCACATGAATGTAAGCGAAAGAACTACGGTTTAACAACACAAAGCATGCATTAATGATTTATGATTACATCTGAGTTTTGCTGAATGATTATGACTAAAATCATAATTAAAGATTTTTCCACCGGGTATTGTAATCACTATTAATTATATATATTACTATAATTGTATTGCATGCAATATTTATGCAGCTAAATATCCCAAACCAACTGAGAAATGTGTTCCTGAATTAGTTCATTCTATTTATTATTAGACTAAGACAGTGACCAAATGGCTTACAGTGTTCCTCTTCTTGGCAGCATGACATAAAACGTATTTAAATTGTGATTAAATTATATACAGAAATCGAGCAAAAAGCTGTCAATCACTTCAGTTAAACGCAAGCTTACTGAGTACTGCACTCTCCCCAAAACTCTCATTATAATCAATAAATCTGTCGTAATCGCACAATAAATGTCTTATTTACATCGTTTCTACTCCTTGCTTGAGAGTGCGGCATTAAGCACGTACAGAACTCTCGGCTGAGCCAGTGACTTAAACGCCTCTGATTGGTCGTTGCATTCATGCGCTCAGCTGACATGTCTGTGATTAAAAAATAAGTAAATAAACAGTATTATTTTGTTAGAATAATAACGTATATGAAACACATTTCTCAATTAACCATGCTTTTGGGAAGTCAGGCTAATTTCAATGAATCAGTTCTTTCAAAATGTGATTTTCAATTATTGCGAATATTTCACATTTCACTGTTATTTTCAGTGCATAACTGTATGCATAGTTGTTTGAATAGTTTAATAGTATGCATAAATATTAATGGTGTACATGCAGTGAAAATCAGACTAATGCCATGTAGACGTCAATTGCTGTGCACAGGCCAATTCAAATCAATTCACTTTAGTTGTATTGTATTTTATATATATTTTTATTACGAAGGCATCTCGTAAAACTGGACTTTTTTCTCTATATAGCAGTCTGGAAAATGTCAGAGCCTGCATTGGTAAAAAAGATTCTGACAATAAGAAATGGAGCAACCTGCAAAATATTTCACACATTAATAAGTGAAGCACATGGTACAACATCATCATTCAATAGGTAAGTTAGTCACATTGTTTTTGACATGTTTATATATATATATATATATATTTATTACAAGAAATTACATTTCTTATTATCATATTACAATATTTTGATTTGTTAATAACCAGGGGTATTTTTCAGAGGTGGGTCTTGATCTTGTGGTCTTGATCTCAAGACGTCTCGAGACCATATAAACATGGTCTTGGTCTGGGAGGGTCTAGTCTTGGTCTCAAGGTGTCTAGTCTTGGTCTGGGTCTTGTCTTGACGACACCTCTGCTCATATACAGTTGTGGCTGTTCTAATAAAAACAGGCAGGCTATTCCAAAGCTGCGGCGCAGCTACAGCAAACACACGGTCATCTCTTAATTTTAGTCTAGTTCTTGGGACTGTTAATAACCTTTGGTTTGAGGACCTCAGAGATCTCACTGAGTGATGCTCAGACAGAAGATCAGCAGGTAAGATGGTGCTAGACCATTTTAAGGATTTATAAACGAGGAGTAGGACTTTGAAATCAATTCTGCAGTGAACTGGAAGCCAGTGTGATGAGACTAAAACAGGGGTGATATGTTCACGTTTCCTGACACTAGTCAGAACCTAGCAGCTGCATTCTGTACAGTTTACAACTGGGAAAGAAATGATTGACTAAAACTGTAATGAATGCAGGAAGAGTCAAGAGAGCAGGAGTAAACAAAACTTCACAAAAGTCTCTTAAACACCTAGCGAACTGTGGTGGCCGCTAGGGCAAAAGACTCAGGTGTGACAAATACCAATATAAAGTGCATTGCAATAGTCAAGCTGTGAAGTAATAAAAGTATGAATTGCTATTTCAAAACTCTTAATAGAAAGAAAGGTCATCACTATAGCCAATGCTCATAAATGGAAAAAAATAGAGTTGACTTGTTTGTCAAATTTAAGAGCATTATCAAACAACACACCTACATTTTTCACACACAATTTAACATGTGGAGACAGGAAGCCGAAATTAAGATCAGAGGTTCTAAGGGCTTCACTGGGCTGAAACAGCCTTTAAGTCAGAGAGGCAGGCCAGAAACGAGTCAATACCATTCTTATGTTTCAAAGGTAGATAGATTTGGGTGTCATACTGCGTAGCAGTGAATAGATATATTGTATTTCTTAAAAATAGAACTAAAGGAAGCATATAGAGAGAAACACCACAGGTAAGTAGAGCCGAACCAGAAGAAAATTCACCAATATTAACTGAAAAAGTCCTGTTATTAAAATAGGATTGAAACCACTTCAGAGCCTTTCCTTGTATACCTATACATTGCTCTAAACGAGAGATCAGGACAGCATGGTCAACCATATCAAAGGCAGCACTTAAATGTAAAAGCACAAGAACTACAAAATGACCAGAATTAGTAGAAAAAATATATATAATTTAAAACTTTTACTAGTGCTGTCTCAGCACAGTGGTATTTTCTAAAACCTGCCCAAGTTACACCAGGAATGCACAATCCCTCCATCAGTGCTCAGACTGTCTGCAATAGGCTGAGAGAGGTTGGACTGAGGGCTTATTGGCCTGTTGTAAGGCAGGTCCTTAACAGACATCACCAGCAACAACGGGGCACAAACCCACTATCGCTGGACCAGACAGGACTGGCAAAAAGTGCTCTTCACTGACGAGTCGTGGTTTCGTCTCACCAGGGGTGATGGTCGGATGGGCGCATTTATCATGGAAGGAACGAGCATTACACCGAGGCCTGTACTCTGGAGTGCGATTTGTAGGTGGATGGTCCTTCATGGTCTGGGGCTGTGTGTCACAGCATCATCGGACAGAGCTTGTTGTCATTGCAGCCTCCATCATTTGGTACCCTTCCTGCAAGTTCATCCTGACATGACCCTCCAGCATGACAATGCCACCAGCTTGTTCTGAGCGTGATTTCTTACAAGACAGGAATGCCAGTGTTCTGTGATGACCAGTTGTTGAATCTTTTTATGTTAAGTTTGCTGAAAATAAAAGTAGTTGAAAGTGAGATGTTTCTTTTTTTGCTGAGTTTATATATATATATATATATATATATATATATATATATATATATATATATATATTCAGTCATCAGTCATTAGAGTCTTACATCTAAAAATGTCCTTAAAAATAGAAGCCAACCCTCTTCCCAGAAAGCGATGTGGGCGATATAGGGAGCTGAGGTGTCGAGTCTGGAACAACTGGAATATTCCAGAAGTGCAATGGTTCACTGACAAACATAAAACACAATAAAACAAACAAACTAAGGACCAAGCCAGGTAGCTGATGTTATCCACACACAACAGCGCCATCTTGAAACCAGATCAATCACTTGCGTTGTAAGGGCCTACAGAGATTAAATAGTCTTTCAAAAACCTTCTTTTATATTATATATTATAATATTTGTCTACAAATATACCAACAGAATTTAGCATTATAAGAGTTTCCCCCACAAATCAAAACAAAGCATTTCATTTTGTGACTGCTGTACATGACAATACAAAAAAGATAACAGTATGGTCCAAAAACGATTCAAAGTTAAATTACATCCTGATGTCATTGTAATGTCATAAGTAACTTTTCCTCACAATTTATCCAGCCTCTTTCTTTTGTTAAACAAGATTACTGAACTAAAAGAATGACAAGGCTTCTCCTCTCGTTCAGTCGGTTCCTCGACCCTGCTGAAGCATCCCTAAATATTTTCTAGCAACTCCTGTGTTTTAATGATTTGTATTTATTAATTTTGTGTCCTTAGCTGCTTTGAGGGGAAAACAAATCACCTGCCATGCAACACCACCGACCAGGAGACTGAAGTTAATGTAAAGAGATGGCTTCAATTTGCCCCTGAAAGAGATTGAGGAAGGAGGAAGCGGCTGAGGAGAAAAGAAGAGCAGGACACTTTTAACTTAATTGTTTAGGACAATTCTGACTCTCTCTCTCTCACACACACACACACACATAGAAACAAATGCAGCTTATCAGGGTAGGCAATAAAATAACTACTGTGATCATACAAATGTATCGTTTTATGTTTTTTGATCTGTTTAGATTGTGTATGTATATAGCATCCTTTTGTCAGCTGGTCCAGAGAAAAATTGCTATTTGGGGGTGTGCTCTTTGACATAGATAAAGCATACAATATGTCATGGAAAGAAGGATTACAGATAAAACTTAAAACATTTGGGAAATGGAGAGAAAATGTATGGTTATATGGAAAATGTGGGTTATGGACATTTTATTCGAAAGAATGGTACAAGTTAGAATAAGATCAGAATATTCCGAGGTTTATACAATAGAAAATGGAACTCCCTGGGGAGGTGTCTGGACAGCGAAAAGCATACTGTAATGCTCTTAATCAAAAGGGGCCGGATAGCTTGCCTAAATGGTTGCAGTCAGGTGTAAGCAAAGACTCACAAGACGTAACTGATATTCCACCGTGGTGATTTATTATCAGCATCGTCGTCGGTCCCACGCACACATAGGCAGTTTGCAAAACACACACCTAACAACAACTGCGTTACAGAATAGAAATAAAAACAGAATAAGAACAACAGAAATATAAAACGGGCTTGAACGCATACATGCGGTGTTCACAGCTCGCGCTTCTCATATCGACTGCCCACTCTGAGTGAGGGAGTAACAGCGTACGTTCCCTCTTAAAGGCGCAGTACCTAATTCTACTTGAACATTACAATGCTATTTTTAAATATCTTAAGATAATTTAATGTCGTGCATGGTTTAATGCAATTAATATGTATATTGTATGTATATGCATATATGTAGAGTGAGAGAGAGAATTATTATTATTATTTTCCCTTTTCTCCTTTCCGTTGCTGCTTCACTCTCTAGTCCAGTTGGTGGCGGTAATGCGCTAAACCGCCAATAAACAGTAGACGAAGAAGAGGTGGAGGAAGAAGAATATTTTCGTGAGCTTTACCCTTCTATAGACTACATTGCCCAGAATGCATTGTCACTAATACCGGAAGTTGGAGCTACAATCTCATCGTCCTTTGCCGAAAACGTTTACCTCCGAGATAAGGTAAATGTAGAAAAAGGTGTATCGTAAAGCCAGGCAATATATACTTATTTTTACTACGTATTTATATTATTATTATTCTTTTATATCAGACTCTTCCTAAATGATCTCAGTGGTCATTGTCGCCCATAATCGAAACTACATATTGATTGGACGTTAATATCTGGTTATAAATCTACTAGCCTACTAATAAGGTTTTAGTACATTTTCCTTTGTTGATGATGCTTTAAATAAACCGATTTTCAACCCATTTAAATTTCTAGAATGAAGAAGGAACACGAAGAAGTCATTTTGAAAGCATGTGGAGCAAAGTCTCTGCAGATTGGGGCAAAGATTCAGACGTTGTGGAGTGGTTATGGTGAAATATTAAGAGTCCACTTGCAGGGATGTGACAGACCCTCTGTTGTTGTAAAACATGTGAAGTTTCCCCAAAAACTGAAACATCCAGGGGGCTGGACCACAGACATCTCTCACCAACGTAAAGTGCGATCCTATCAAGTAGAAAGTTATTGGTACCAAAACTACACTGCCAATGAACGATGTCGAGTTCCCATTTGCCTTGCTGCCCAGTCATTTGGTGATGAGCAGTTAATTGTTCTGGAAGACCTAGATGTGGCCGGATTCCCAGATAGAAAGACCAGTGTTAATGATGCTGAAATAAAGGCCTGTCTCAGTTGGATTGCCAACTTTCATGCCCTGTTTCTTGATGTATCTCCAAAAGGACTGTGGCCTATAGGGACTTACTGGCATTTAGAAACAAGACCTGAAGAGTTAGAAGCCATGTCAGATCAAAAACTCAAAGCAGCTGCTGCAGAGATAGACAACGTCCTGAACAACTGCTGTTTTAAGACAATTCTTCATGGTGATGCGAAACTAGCTAATTTCTGCTTCTCCCAGGACGGTTTACAGGTTGCAGCTGTTGATTTTCAGTATGTTGGTGGAGGGTGTGGGATAAAGGATGTTATTTACTTTTTGGGCAGCTGTATGAATGAGAGAGAGTGTGAAAAGAGAGTGCCTGGGCTTCTAGATCACTATTTTTCAGAGCTACGGATAAGCGTTGGCAAAAAAGCCAATTTCCCAGAACTGGAGAAAGAATGGCGAAGTATGTTTGCTTTCGCTTGGACAGACTTTCATCGCTTTCTCCTTGGATGGATGCCAGGACATCACAAGATTAATAAGTACAGCAAGACACTTGCTCAGGAGGTTTTAAACAATTTGAAGCAATCTCAATCAATGTGAAATGCAGGAGGCAGATGGGTGTGGTTGAGTTTTGTACTGAATCTATAAAGGAATCTTGTAATGTGGCTGTATGTTTCAGAACTGGTTGTATTCTGTATGTAATGTGAATGAAAATATGTACAGATTAATAGTAAAGATAAAGGATACCCATCTACATGTAATGGTAGCCAGCTGGTAGGTAGCTGTGCAGTGTGAAAACCTCCCTCCCTTACCTCAAGTGGCGCACAAGTGACTGACACTAGAGGCTTTAACATTTAGCCTCCTCGTTAGCGTGCCTGCCTCCCTTGCCGGAGACACCAGTTTGAATCTTGCTCGGAGCGGGTTGAACAGAACCGGTTACATACACATTGCTACACATACAAATGTTTCATAATAGAAAGATTTTATAATTACACTGTTCTGATAAGGAGATAATTGGAAACTTTCGTCATCAGTAATGCCATAAGAATGACTCAATAAGTTCCTTTTGAACTAATTATTAAGTTAGGATATGCCAAAATCATCATAATAATTCAATCATAATTAATTTGCTGTATTCTGCTCCAAGATAACATGCATCCCTTTTGCATCTATCTGTTCTGTCTTCTTAATCAACTAAAATACCTTCAACTAAATTGTCTGTTTGATGTCATGGGTGAAAATATATTTCATTATACATTTAAAAATATTTCTCTTTTTTTTTTTATTTACACATTTAAATAATATGACAAATTTCCATAAAATTAAATTGAGTCATCTTGGACTTACAATGATTCAAACTCAATAGTTTTTAGTTACAATGCCATTGTAAAATGTCTCTATTCACAGACAGCCAGGATTAATTTAATCCATGGGAGAAAGTGTGCAATAACACAGCAGTTACTGAGATTAAGCAAAAAGCATTTGACTGATCTTGTGATTTTAACATGACATCCCCCATGAGGGGACCCTCTCTATGCAGAATAAAACAACTTTAAAAAGGTTATTGATATGACTGGATTCTTCATTTTTTCAAGTGTGGTCATGATTTTATATATGTTTCAAAATTACAATTAATTTCTTTAGAAGTAAAACTTTTAAATGAGGAATAAAATACTGATAGCTCCTTTAAGAAAATGGTATGTATAAGTTTTTTTTTTTTAACTTAATGAAAAAAAAAAAGCAAAAACTATTGACCTACACCTTGGTAAATGGCAAAGCAACTACATTAGCTTTGGTATTAATCCAAAAAAATGTCTACTTAACAGGTAAAAGCTGAACTATATAACTTTTTCTGTGTTAAAGTACTTTCTCTTATCCCAGCATAAAGGTGCTGTAAGTGAATTTTTCATAGATAAGTATGCATAGAAAATAAGTCAAAGATAAGTATAGTATAAGTAAATAGTTAATTATTTGTCACTCCCTCATCAGCTGTGTTAGAAGCCTCATCGCAGCTATGGTAACTGATTTTTTTTTAAGACTATTCCAGGGAAGTATATTACAAAGTACAGTGTAATAAATTTAAAATTGAAAATATAAAGAAATATGCTACATTTATGTTGTCAAAGAAGGCGGAAAAGTGTAATAGCTGGTCTGTGAAAAGGGTTATGGAAAGAGGAGGCGTGGCTAATTCAACATTAAATATATTTTTTAGTAAAGAACATATTTTCCCCAGTTAGCAAAGGATTGTGTAATCCATCCGTTAATTTTCTACTGAGCACCGTAATCTTTCCATGAACCGGCTGATATCTTAAGAAAAGAAACCGCACTTTCAGGCTGATCTAGGAACAGCCTTTAACACGCCGCTTCTTCATTCGATAACACAGAGAAATTCCAAAGCGGATCTCAGGTCAGTATTTATGGGCCCCGCATACGTATGTGGAAACATCTCCAAATGTACGGAAGTGTCCGCTCTGTTCACCTGACGACATTTCCGGAGTTACGCCCGACTCCATTTTACACGAAAACTATCTTTGTAGAAGAGATATCATTTTTATTCGGGTACGTATAGTTTCCAATTTCTTTCCAAATTATTTTAAAATATGATCTTGATTTTTATAAATGTACCCACATTCTAAACAGTCTTCCGGTCTTTGAGTTTAAGGTTGAGTGGCTAACTGACTAGCTGGTCATCATCGTCTGGTGTTGATTGTTTTCTATGTATTTAAGGTTAAAGTAACATTAAAACAATATTTTTTTAAGTGAAAGCTTATGCAATTCACCTAGATTTTCACCTTAAGCAGACAGTTATTTTGAGGTGTTGATATGTTTGTTTAGTTACCTAACTGTCTGGTAACTGTCCAAATATGATATGTTTTTGACATACTACATAGTTATACTGTATGTTTTTCAGTTCAACGGCTTCTCTCAAAAACATACATGTAAATGTCACTTGATTTTTAATGAGCTGGTTCAACATTTATGTCATTTAATGTGGATTTAATTCTTCTGCTCGGATAACTGATAAAAACTATTATTTGTAAGTGCGTTTTGAACCGCGGTAAAGATAATTTGCAGTTTTAAATTATAAATCTACTATGCGCTGTCCTAGACATGTAAATAATGTTGCATGGGATTTGTGACATTTTGACCCCCCCCATAGGGGGTTTCACATTCTTGTGAAAGTTTGATGGCTTTGGTTTGTTGTTGACAAATACAATTTTGATATGGATGATATGTCAACTTACTAGTCATTTTATTTAACACTTGTGCGGTGTTGGGGTAATTTTCGACCCGTTTTGGTTTCTTTTATAATAATGGTTTCATTCATCTCAGTGGGCCAAGGCTTGGTTACTTTTCTTTCATTTGCCATTTGAACTTACAAAAAACTTTGGACTGGATTTGATGAGTTTTTTTGCCCTGTGGCAAAAAAAGTAACACACGTGGTGTTCCGGGTCATTTTTGACCCACCATTGGAATTGAATGGGAAAGACTAAAACACAGCAATTACAACTCTAAGATGCCTATAACGCTGATTTCTCATGTAAACTGTTGACTCAAGATCTCAAAAAAGGTTTAAATGACAAAAATGATCTGTGAAACAATTTACAAATCAGGATGGTCAATATAAGCCTAGTGTGACATGTTTAGGTGCTCATTTTGTAGTTTTTTGGTTTTATGGCCTAGAAAGTTAGTATTTCACAATGCCAATATGCAAGAGTGAGTTTTCACGAATCCAGTTTTGTATGAAACTAGTGTTTTTCCATCATAATTATCATGTGTTTGCAGAATGTGACCTCTCAAAGCATATATCACTTTTTCAGTGTTATAGCTTTGCAATGGCTTTATCCATTGACACTGCCTATATTGTTATTATTACACAAGGCAATGGAGGTAGAGCAGTAAAACACAATCAAACATGACTAAATGTGTTTGTGAAAGGTTTCACAAATCAGGCTCATTTAATTCATTTGCACGAACCCAGATTGCGTGTTTTCTGGAAATAGCCGTTGAAAATGATGAGCACTTATTTTCACCTTCCCGATTCATGGACTTAAAAAGAGCTGATGGGAAAACAAACTGCTTTGAAAAAAATCACAAATCAGACTGAGAGTGTTTTCAGTCCTCTAGGTGTTTAACATTTGAAGCTATTTGCATTAGAAAATGTATATGGCTGATTGCAGAGCGGACAATGATGTCATCTGAATTCACAAATCATGAAGAATCACATGCAACGTTATTTACATGTCTACAACAATGCATAGCAGATTTATAGCCAATTGAATTCTAATTTCAAACTGCAAACTATCTTTACTGCGGTGTATTTTTAATACACTTTCCCTGCAATTTCACATGCTAGCTCAGCTGTGCTTGTGTAACAGGTGTATATAATTGGCTTATCTCATTCATGTACATATTTTGCATATGATCTACCAAAAAAAAAAAAAAATCTATAGAGGAAACTGTCATTTTTCATTTAGCAGTAATATAATCTACCTTCTCCCTCTGTTTTCCTTATTGTAGGTTGACAAAGTGCCCCAATCTGTCTTTTTTGTCACATTCCTCTTACTGAAGATGCCAGCTGTATGATGACATTGAAACTGCCTGGAGATAAACATGAAAGATAACTACACAGTTTGTTATCAGTCATGAATCAAGTCTGAGGACAAAAATATCCCTGGCAAGAGTTGCTTTATTATGAAACATGGACCAGGGTACAGTTGACAGCCCTGTCACTCTTGTCATCAAGGCACCCAATCAGAAATATGATGACCAGACCATCAATTGTTTTTTGAATTGGACAGTAGAGAAATTGAAAAAACACATCTCCAACGTTTATCCCAGCAAACCGGTGAGTTGTTGTTAATGTGAGTCACATTAGCTATACGCATGTGGTTTCATGGCTTACTAACTTAACATTAAATCTGATGTGTGTAATATTATCGATGTTAAAGATACTTTCTACCATCCCAGATTAATATGAAGAGATAATTTACAAAGTAATCCATTTGTAGGTTGATTTCCCTGGAAAGAACATTCAAACATATATCTATTTGTTTGAGATGCCCGGCCAGCCTTACAGCAGGTTTGGTGTGGGACTTTCTGTTAGTTTGATTAGTAGCAGACGGAGGGTGTATTCAGAATTCAGTTTGAAAACAATATCCATATTTGTTTTCCCAAATTCCATTTGGTGACACTAGTGCTGCAGAAAAGAACCCCTTCAGATTTAAATGTGGGTCTGTTATTAAATTGATCTGTCCAACAAGAAGAGTGGGCAGAGGTCGTTTATATGAACATATACAGTACTGTGCAAAAGTTTTAGGCACTTAAGATGTTTCTCAAAAACATTTGTCTTAAAATGGTTATTTATATCTTCAGCTTTAGTGTGTTAATAGGAAAAATACATTTTAAACTCCCAAACATTACTTTTGCAAATAGAAAAGATAAGAATAGAAGAACAGGGTGCTCAGCTAGAGATGGCATTAACCCCCACAGAGCCCCCCACTGAATATTGAGTCAGTCTGGGATTACATGAAGAGACAGAATCAACTGAGACAGCCTAAATAGATAGAAGAATTTTCCAAGAAGCTTTGAACATCCTATCTACCAACAACCAGGTGTACCTAGAAGAATTGGTGCTGTTTTGAAGGTATAGGTGGTCACACCGAATATTGATTACGCTTTTTATGTTTACTGGACTTTATATGAGGTTTATTGATAAATGAAAAATTGCAATATTTTTAAAGGTATCCTCACTTTGCAACATTTTTCACAAGTGCCTAAAACATTTGCACAGTACTGTACATCAGATGCATTTTTCTTGTTTAGAATTATGACAATTATTAGTGTGCTGCTAATCTTTTATCAGTATTTTAGGGATTTTCAGGGATTTGAGAGACTAATGTTTGTTCATACTTCAGAACTAGAATAAGTAGCCGTTTTGTGTGGCTGCATTATTCTTGTTTCTTATTACATGGTTCAAGAAAGGTTCAAACTAAGAGCTTTCTCATTTTAAGCCACTGCATGAACATTTCAGCTGAGGTCATAGATTTGAATCACTTTAGAGAAGACTAAGTGTTATCTTTTCAAAGAAGCTTTTGAAATTGCATGATGACTGTAGCAGATGGCAGCTAGATACCACCTGCTTTACAGAAATGCTTGTCATCACTGGTATGTTGCCTGAGAGAGGTAGTTAAGACTCTAACCAGTGCCCCACTAGTTTTTTTTTTTTTAATTGCTGCCTCCTAATGTATTATGATATTTTATTGTATGACTCACAATTTAATCAGCATCCTTTGCAGGAAAAAGAAACAATGCAATGCCTCACAAAGCAATGCCTTTGTTGAATTTAGACCCATTTCAACAAGTTTAATTTTGGTAAATTGAATTCCATGTTTATGTGTCCTCTTTCAGTTGTCTAAGGACCAGAGACTTGTCTATTCTGGACGGCTTTTGCAGGATCACTTGCAGTTGAGGGATGTGCTAAGAAAGGTACTCTGCTGATCTTTGATTTATGAATACATATAAAAATGTAATTGTAGATAAACTTTTAGCCAAATCGTTTAGATTTTTCTGATTGCACAAACTCTTATGTGTATGTGGCATAAATAACACATGCAAACTCTGACGTAAACAGCATGGACTAGAAGCATAATCTGTATTAAAAGGACTATGGCATATTTTTATTTGTAAATTTTACAAATAGTTAAACTGTGTGATTGTTCAAAAAAGTCTTTACATATTTGCAGCTTTGCACTTTAAAATGATGACTGAATATTTGACATAATATTTATTTTCAAATATTTGTTTATTTTTACATTTGTAAAAAAAAATTATATTATTATTTTGTTGGTGTAATTATTTAAATGTCCAATTAGTTTAAGCGTTCAGGGTTCTTTTCAAAGTTCTGTGTTATCTGTTCATTTAAAAGCCCTGTTTGGTATTGAAAACATAATTCAAATTGTTATTAAAAGAACAGCAATAACATTAATTTATCTTTCAACCGGTGTTTGTAATGTTATTCAATACCGTAATTGTATAAAATGGTAAACCATGATAAAAGCTTCAGCAATTATCGTAACGTGAACATTTTATGTCACATTTATTTATGTATGTATGTATGGATGGATGGATGGATATATAAGTATGCTTTTGTCACTTAATTTGGTCCTGTCAGTTGCCTTGTGTAGTGTGCACAAGCAAACAATGAAACAATTCCTGTTGTACAGTTCATGACAATAA
Source organism: Xyrauchen texanus (assembly GCF_025860055.1). NCBI lineage: Eukaryota > Metazoa > Chordata > Actinopteri > Cypriniformes > Catostomidae > Xyrauchen > Xyrauchen texanus. The sequence continues at coordinate 8,424,833 of NC_068290.1, read as the reverse complement.
CATTTAATACAAATTAGAGCTGTCAAAATTAACCTTTTAATGCATGCGATTCATTTAAAAGGTTTAATGCATTCATTTTTCTTAATCGCGATTAACTCATTTACCGTTAATACAGCATAAACCAGCATAAATACTGGTTGTATGGGCGGAACCTTTGTAATGTGTCTGCCCGGAGTCATTACACTTACGCAAACCACAAACACACTTAGCAGTTATTCAGTTTCAGTAATAAAATGATGGAGAAAGGAGCTCTTGATGCTATTTGTTGTACAAAACAAGCCCAGATTGTGATCAAGTATTTGTCAGCCTAAGTAATGTGACTTCACTATTGCTGTAGCAAATCTGATATCCACAGTCTACCGGCAGATTAATTTTGTGGAGGATGACAATTTAAGCGATTTAATGCCCATTGCAGTGAATATGCAACCTATGGAGAGACTAGTTCTTTTAGTTAGTCAACCTCACAGTTAGACTTTGGGAAACGTTTAATGTTACTTGAGTTGGTGATATTTAAATGCATTTCTATCTTTATACTTTGGAAGGATTTGCTTGGAAAATTTTAATAAAGCATTATATTGTTACATATTATTTCCTAAGGAAATAAATGCATTTTGGCAGGAAAATAAGTTCTATTTAGAGTCAAATTTCAGCACTTTCAAAATCTGCGATTTAAACAATTGAATCGATTGACAGCACTAATCATTTTTTTGGTTTTTCTCAAATAGTACTCTGCATTTATACCATTTTATTACAATATATAATAATAATTTGACTGAAGCTACATTTTATGTTGTGTTGTGTCTTATCACTGTATTTGTTTAACTGTTATAGCAAGATGAATATCACATGGTCCACCTGGTGTGTGCTTCACGAAGCCCCCCATTATCCCCCACTCTTGGAAGCCCGGTTAGCACCACTAGTTCAAGCTCTTCAGTGAGTACCATTAACTTGCTCTTTGCCTGCTCTCTCAGTTTGACATCATACATTCAATTCAATTTAAATGAATTGATTTGCAGTTTTCACAATACATGTTTTTCCAAAGGAGCTTTACAAAGAGTAGTGGCTTGTAGTGTTCTCGATGTCATGGTTCATGATGCCAATTTAGTCACAGCAAAAACAGATACCAACTAATTTCTTATTTAACATTGTTTTAAGTTCTCAAGCAATTATTCAAGACAAATAAACAACATTAAAGGGAAAGTGCACCCAAAAATAAAACATCTCATCATTTACTCACTCTATATGCCTTTCAGATGTGTTTGACTTTCTTTATTCGGCTAAACAGAAACAAAGATTTTTAGAAGAATATCTCAGCTCTGTAGGTCCATACAATGCAGGTGAATGGTGACCAGAACTTTGAAGGTTCAAAAATCACAAAGGCAGCATAAAAGTAATCTGTATGACTCCAGTGGTTAAATCTATTTCTTCAGATATAATAGGTGTGGGTGAGAAACAGATAAATATTTAAATCCTTTTTTTACTATAAATCTCCACTTGAAAGTGAATGTGGAGATTTGTGGTAAAAAAGGAATTGCATTTTTATCTGTTTCTTCAAAAGATATAGTAAAACCACTGGAGTCGTATGGATTACATTTATGCTGCCTTTATGTGATTTTTGATTTTCAAAGGTCTGGTCACCATTCACCTGCATTGTATGGACCTACAGAGCTGAGATATTCCTCTAAAAATCATTGTGTGTGGTCAGCAGAAGAAAGTCATACAAATCTCGGATAGCTTTAGGGTGAGTAAATGATGAGAGTTCACCCAAAAATTTAAATTCTGTCCCTTTAAACTGAGAACAGAAAATAGGAACAAATGAAGACTATAGAGCAAAGATACAAGTGGAATATAAGTTTCCATTTAATAATAATAAAATTTTTTTTGAATAAAGACAATAGTTGTTTTTCAGGTATCTAACAGCATTCAGTACATTCACACCTAAACCTATGCATAGATTGAATAAAACTTGATATCTGTCCTTGATTATGACTGAAGAGTTCAGTGTTTTTGTTAAGTATGCACATTATTCCTGCTCATTCCTAGACTTCAGAGAGTGCTAGCACATCCTCCTCAGCTTCCACCCCTAGTCAGGATATCTCAGCTGGGAGTTCTGATGGCTTGCGGCACCGGGGAATACCGGTACAAACACTTGGCCTCAACCCTGCCCCTACTGGTGTGATGCAAAGGTAATGACACATTGATAACACACTCCTGTTTGAGACATTTATGTCATCCAGATTTTGATTTTGATAATTTTTTTCCCCCACTCAGGCCTGAAGGAATGCCGCTTCCCATGCAAGGTGGTCCAACTGCTGGTTTCCCCGCCCACCCTATGTACATGCCGATGCAAATGTTTTGGTGGCAGCAGATGTATGCTCGCCATTATTATGTGCAATAGTAAGTTACTACTTAAATTCTGTTTTGATTCCTTCATGAGAAGGCCATTCAATCTCATTTTATCTCCTCATCTTGTCTTTCAGTCAAGCAGCCATGGCAGCCTCCCGGGCGTCCAGCATGGCCCCCTCTTCCCCCCCTAGCGCTGGCCCCTCTACTCAGCCAGCACAGCCTAATGAACCTGCAGCCCCTATGGGGCCCAATCCCGCTCCTGAAGATCGCCCTGCCAATCCCAACATCCAGATGAACGCTCAGGGTGGAGCCATGTTAAACGATGACGAGCTGAACCGGGACTGGCTGGACTGGATGTATACAGTGTCACGTGCCGCCATCCTGCTCAGCATCGTCTACTTTTATTCCTCCTTTGGCCGCTTTGTCATGGTGATCGGTGCCATGCTACTGGTTTATCTGTAGGTCATATCCTAATCAGAAGCTTCCTGTTGCACATGAACTGACTTCTGCACAAACCACTGTTTCTTTTGGAAAGTCAAACATTGCTTGTAGTAAATATTCAGCATTTGTCTTATTGTTTATATCTGTTTATATATTCTAGGCACCAGGCTGGCTGGTTTCCCTTTAGAGCAGATTTGCAGAATCCAAGAGCTGGAGAAGGTCCACAAGACGAGGCGGATCAAAACCACGATATGCAGGAGATGGTTAGTAATAGTGGTTGACCAAAATGGGTTTCTCAGAAACTGAAGCCAATATCTACAGAGCAGGGTTGCTTATGGATGCTAAAATGACGAAATACCATTCAAAAGTTTGGGCACATCTGACTGAATTTATGTTTATCATGACATTTAAGGAATAGTTCACCCAAAAATTATAATTCGCTCATAATTTACTCACCCTTATGCTGTCTCAAACTCATATGACTTTCTATCTTCTGCAGAACACAAGCAAAGATTTTTAGAAGAATATCTCTGCTCTGTAGGTCCATATAATGCAAGTGGATTGTGACCAAAACTTTGAAGCTGCAAAAAGGACATTAAGGCAGCATAAAAGTAATCCAGTGGTTAAATCCATGTCTTCTGAAGCAATATGAAGGGTGTGGGTGCAAAAAAGATCAATATTTAAGTCCTTTTTTACTATAAATCAACATTTTCATCAGCCCTTCCTATGCATGTTCACAAGAGGACAGAGTAATTCAGTTTTCTGCTGTTTCGCATTCTTCATGCATGTCACCACCTTCTGGGCAGGGATGACAGCTGTGAGAGAAAATTGATTCATAGTAAAAAAAGGACTTAAATATTGATCTGCTTTTTACCTACACCTGTCATGTCGCTTCTGAAGACATGGATTTAACCACTGGAGTCGTATGGGTTGCTTTTATCCTGCCTTTATATGCCTTTTGGACCTTCAGATTTCTGGACACCATTCACTTGCATTATATGGACCTACAAAGTTGAAATATTTTTTACAAAATCTTTTTTTAATTGAATCTACAAAAAAAAAAAGAGTCATACACTTCTGGGATGGTATGAGGGTAAGTAAATGATGAGAGAATTAACATTTTTGGGTGTACTTTCCCTTTAACATTATTAAATGAATTGGGGTATCATGAACTAACAATAAACAATATATTTTTTACAGTATTTCTAAGTCTTTTTTAATGTTAATTCATAAAGACACAATTGTTCATTGTTAGTTTGTGTTCATAATGCATTAACTATTGTTATATATGCAACTTTTAATTGTAAAAATGTATTAGTACTTATAGAAATAAACATTAGCAGAGATTAATAAGTTGTTCATTAATATTTATTTAATGTAGGTAACTAATGTTTAATTGATTGTTTAAATTAAAAACAAAGAATGAGCATTATCCAGCAATAAGGTTGTTGTTAGAATTTAAAATTGATACACATTTGACTGAGCATAAACCTTAACTGTTTATATCTATTATAACTTGAAAATGTTTATTCTCTATTGTAGGAGCGTATGATGGATGAGGGGATGGAGGATGACGAGGGTGACAGCGGGGAGGAAGGTCACGAAGACCCCGTGAACCCAGGTCCGCATCAGCCAGGCTTCTTGTCGGCCACATGGTCGTTCATCAGCACTTTCTTCACCTCTCTAATCCCTGAGGGGCCTCCACACGCTGCCAACTGAACTCACATGTCTCCACATTGTCAGTCTACAGTGGAGTACAAAAAGACTTTACTACAAAAAATAAATAAAAGCAAAATAAGTACAAAACATGTTCTGCCATGTAATGGCAAGTCTGTAATGCTGCTTCAATGGTCTCCCTATGCCATTGCCTAATGCTTTTCTTTCCCGCCTTTTTCAACAAGTCGGGCTGAGTTTTGGATAAGGATTCATGGATGTGCTATCCATGTTATATGACAAAATACCTTTTTCATTATGACTGTTTAATCAACACTTAAGGCCATAAGACCTTGTGAACCATGCAGTTACTTTAATGCAGCAGTTCCCAACACTGTTCCTGGAGGCACCCAACACTACACATTTTGGATATCTCCCTAATCAAACGCATCTGGTTCAACTCATCAGCTCGTTAGTAGAGATTCTACACCTGAATTGGGTGTGTCAGATAAGGGAGATACAAATGATGTAGTGCCTCCAGGAACCGGGTTGGGAACCCTCGATGTAGTGCATAACTATTTTTTCTCTCATTTGTGTGTAAATAAATAGTAAATATTTACAGATATGAATATATGCATCTCATTGAAATAATGTGTTTAAAATAAAATTAGGTTTTGGTTTCTTAGTGTAATAAGTGGTTTTATTTCGTCCATATGGGAAAGCAAAGCAAGTACTGATTCACCCACTAGTGGGCGCCACTGATTAAAAAACCACACGTGTACATGGGGAATTATTCAATGCTCAGTGCTTATTTGCTATAAATAATACAATTTCTCTCTTCCTTACATTTTACTTTTTGCATTACACTAAAATATGTATGTCCAATGTCGAGCCCTCTGATGTATGTTATAATTTCAGTGGGCTGAGTTTAACAAGCCATTTTCAACTATTCGGTGTGATGTACAGTACATGCAAACCACTATGGCCATTAACCATAATTCTATATGACTGTTATTTTAATATCTCATTTTTTTTTTTGTTTATTTATGGCAACATAAATTAAAAATGACTGATGAGAGTAGTGATGCACCAAGTAACTAGAATATTCTCTATTTTCGTCTATTGCATTGGATAGATGTGTGACTTGTCCCTCCTTTAAACAAAAACTAAAATTGAGGTTACAGTGAGAGACTTACAATGGAAGTGAATGGGGCCAATCCGTAAACGTTAAAATACTCAGTTTCAAAAGTATAAGCACAAGACCTAAACAATATGTGTGTTAACATGATTTTAGTGCGATAAAATAATTAACTAACTTTTTCTGTGTACTGTTAACCCTTCTTGGTCTAAGGGGTCTTAAGTCCGCCTGGCACTATTTTGATATTTTGGCTTCTGGAATGGTCAATTTTCATAGCAGAGTGAAGAGAGTCATATTTATGGATTCTATAGATTCTCATCTACAATGTGGATGCATTGTAAATACACTTCTTGAGACATTTGTACATGTTCTGATGTGATATATCACCAAAAAATACAAAAACGGAAATTCAATTTTGTTGTTTTTATTATATAAAAAATATTAAACATAAATGAATAATGAATTTTACAACAAATATTTATTCCTCAAACGCTTTTAGAACAACTTCAAAAGAAATTGGGTGATCCAATTTTAGGCATACATGACGTAACACGGTAAACCCTGAAATTGATCGTTTGCTTCTTTTTTTAAAGTCAAAATTATTTTTAAGGAAGTCAACATTATGCTAAAAATGCTGAGCTTAACTTGTTTTAAACACAAAATATTACTTAAAATACATATTGCTTTGGGGGAAAAACATTATGCTAAGATTTTTCATGATTTAAAAATTCATGCTTTACAGATATGAATAATATGAATATTTTGGTATTATGTGCAATTATTTGTGCTCTGGGAAGCATTTCTCAGAAAATGTATTCATTTCTTTGTGATTCATATTAGAGGCACACATAGTTGACATGAGTAAGAGTTCAAAATGACTGAATGCAACAGTAATGGCAGAATTTTACAGAGAAGTCCTCTGAGATATTTGACCATCTTCTGTTGGTTCACTTCTACACTGTATTCTGAAATAAAAGCAGTCATCTGCATTCCAGAGCTCAACCTTTTACATCCATCTGTCCAGTCCTACACACAGACACTGAGGTGAGATGGCGACAAAGTAGAGCATCATGCACTTCAGTGACTTCAGAAAACCTCTAATCAAATGAAGATGGATTTTGTTTGGTTCATTGTAACAACACAATTAATTATGCATGACAGAGACATTTATTGGGCTCATTTCACTCGTACTCCACTAAGTAACTAACCAGACAAATCGGGTTATACTCCCTCTTCTCAAGGTAGGACAACTCTTATCAAGAGGACAGATCTGAGGGGAATGAGGGGTCTGTCTCTCAGACAATGATTTCATCACGACTCCATCCTTTGTTCTTGAGTCAGTCTTTGTATCATCATGAATGTATTCTGACTGGATGCTTCAGAATTCAGAAAATGCAATGCTTTTCATTGGGGAATTTAAACAGACACTATTTGCAATGTTTGCATGGCATAATGCACATCTACTTACACTATCTCTCCATTCAGTTTAGTTCATTTTTTGGTACTGCTTGCATAATTATTTTGCACCAACACCTGGTTAGAGAAACAGTAGAATAAGGTAGATCTCTCCTGGAAATACAAGACTGATAAAATAGTGAAAGGAAGTTTCTTTTTTTATCAATTTCTGTATCAATTATATCAACACTTTATATCCTATAAAAATAAATAAATGTCTAAAAGAAATCTCAAACATGGGACACAAAACATAATACAATATATACACAATACAAATGCTTTCCTCAATTAAATAAAAACAGGAGAATGTTCCAAGCATTGAAAAAGTTGCTGGACTCAGAAATGTAATCTATCTAAATTTGTACTGTAATTTGCAAATAAAAGTAAGTGGGCCATCTATAAAACTCTTACTAAAATTGTCTAGCAATGTTAGAGGCAATAAATGACATGAACTCTATTGACAGGAATGTTGGTTAACCTTAATTCACTGGCAAAGACAGCAGTCAGTTTTCCATTCCTGGCTATATCATTGAAATGTACTCCCTTTGTCTTTCCCAGACATTTGAAAGGATCATGGAGGGGAAACAAGAAAAGAAAAACATGCAAAATTGAAAGAAATTACATTAGATTTAGCTGGCAGACTTCACCGTGTAAATGACACTCTTATTCCTTAAAATGGACTCTCTGGTGAACTGTTCCTTTCAATTTATTTGGAAATATCTCATGATCCTCAGATTGCCCTTCCCCTATCTCTTTAATCCAATCACCCTCTCACTGGATGTTATTTATTTGCTTATTTATTTATTTTCAAAGGATGTATCTGATTTTTATCAGAGGATAGAAGTGCCTTTTCTTCCTGGTGAAACTTTGACTAACGACCTGCTATCGATTTGTTGGTTAGTCCATGATGGCTGTGTGATAGAGAGGCCATCTTTACATTTAGAATTAAGCTACGGATACCTCAGAGGTTTCCTAGCATCCTGCCCACAAATCACAATAGCGGAACAACATGGAATGATAATTTGGTGTCACCTCTGTGTGAACAAGTGAGAAATTATGGATTAGCGAGCAAATCCATAATTACATGAACTAATCAATAAATGTTACTGTTAGGACCCTTGTACCAGACAGAAATCCTGAAATGCCAGAATATCTGTTTTGTGTCCTTGTAGCCTATTTAAACATCATTGCTTAACAACATAAAGAAAACATATATGCTAATATCTAAATTAACTGGTTTTATTCAAGTCAAAAACAATATTTAACACAACTTAATTAACCTGACTATGGTTGCACCAACAAAAGTCATTTTTACTGGTTAGTTTAAAAAGAAGTACATCCTTAAAGTAAAACTCGCAGATTACTGTACCTTATCAATGCCATGGAATTAAACTTTTGAGGTTTCATATTTGATTAAAAACTGATTTGATTAGAATAAAGTCACCTTTAAGTCACTTGTAAAATGTCTTGCGCATTTCTTAATCATGTTCTGTATATCTGTAATTCTATATCAGTGTGAACTGTATGTGCAGAAGTGCAGCTAAAGGAAGTGTACAATAAAAACTACTACTACAAAACATGCATGACAGATAAAGAGATAGTTCTCCCCAACTTATGGAGTTGCTACTGTAGATTGAAATGTACATTAAACAAATTGTACATGTCACGATGAAGTACAAGATCTTAGTTAGTCAGGAATGAACTTTAGGCCTATACAATAGCACGCAACATTGAGAGAGTACAAATGTGGGTCCGGCCGGGGGAGGGGGATTGTGATGTTTCATTACAACATATTACTCAATGCATAATAACAGTTCAAATGAGTGCACATATGAATAAAGAAAGTATATTCAATGTAGAGATGCCGCGGTGTGAGTGTTTGATGGTTAGATTACCGTATTGCGGTTATGCAACAGCTGATGCAACAAATGCATTTCATATAACAATTGTCTAAACACCTAATGTGGATGTATTTCTGGGGGATATATGGGCTAAGGGAAGCCCTATAATAAGAAATCTGATAAACACACACACACACACACACACACACACACACACACACACACACACACACGTTTTGTTTTATACCATCGTGGGAACTTTCCATAGACTTCTATGGATTTTATACAGAGCTAATGATAATTTATATCCCCTAACCCTAACCCTACCCCTAAACCTAACCCTCACAGAAACCTTTACAAACAAACCAAAAAAAAAAAAAAAACATAAAAAATCAGAGGTAATCAGAGAAGCTCCAATCTAGGGCACAACACTGCTTATTTGCATCCGAAGCTCAGTGATGTAAACAGAGTGCTTCAATTGTGCTTAAATATAAGATTATTGTGGGTGCGTAACATGTAGTTCATGTGGTGGCTCAGTGGTTGAGGCTCAGGGTTACTGACCAGAAGGTTGGGGGTTCGAGCCCCTGCACCACCAAGATGCCACTGTTGGGCCTTTGAGCAAGGCACTTAACTCCAGGTTGCTCTGGGGAAATTGTCCCTGTAATAAGTGCACTGTAAGTTGCTTTGGATAAAAGCATGTGTAAAATGTAAATGTAAACACTGTTCATAACACCTTACAAATAAACCTGTGAATTATGCAGATTAATGGGAACATTGCTTACAGCAGGCAATTTAAAATTTATTGTTGAACGCGATGAATTTGTACAGAAGCAATGCTTTAGGCCTACATAAAGAGCATGATTAAGATGCAACTTTTCAAAGTTTACTCACTGATAGTAACTACACACAATGCACCACACTGTCAGCAGGCTTAATAATTACAAAAAGTGTCATCATTAATTAATCATTTTAAAATCAACACAGCTCAAAATATTAAACTTACTGGTTTGTTGTTGGACGACTTTTGGAACATCCTGTCCCAAGGATGTGTGTCTTTCTATGACTTTCTGTCTGCATAATTTACATCCGTTGTCTTCAGTCAGTCATTGAAATGCTGCCATACAGCCAATTTAAGTTGCTTTTTGATGAATTTGAATCTGGTAGATCAAATCCCTCTGTTATATTTAGGAATTTGTGTGTTTAATCTTCAGTTTCATGTGAATTGAAAGTTCATGTTCAGATTGACACCTGGCAATTAAAGCACCAATGGCTACAGCCGTAACCATAGCAACAGCTCCAGAGTTGTCCCATTTAGGCTTGCAAAATCTTACATAAAACTATTTTATATTATGTATTTGATTATATTTGGAGTGGTGGTGGCGTAGTGGTCTAAAGCACATAACTGGTAATCAGAAGGTTGTAGGTTTGATCCCCACAGCCCACCATTGTGTCCTTGAGCAAGGCACTTAACTCCAGGTTTCTCCAGGGGATTGTCCCTGTAATAAGGGCTCTGTAAGTCGCTTTGGATAAATGTGTCTGATAAATGTAAATGTATATTTTGCCAGGTGTAAATAAAGAATTTCACGGTTTTTAAACATGGATTCTAAATTCTTACAGTTAAATTAACTGTATAATCGCGTCATTTCTAATTAAATTCATACTCTTAAATATGTATACACTGTATCATATCAAAAATTCAGAAAAACCATTAGGGTTAATGTTTCAGAAAAAGTATACCCTTTCAGAAAATGTAAAATTTTACCTGCTCATCTGAAATGACTGTCTGCTTTCCTCACCATGAAAAACTAGTGATCATCTCTGTGGACACATTTAACATCTTAAATCACATATGACACATGTGATGAATTTCATGTTTTCTAAATTCATATGAAAGTTTTGTGTGTGCTACACACCTACAGACCGAAATTGCATATTGTCAGCCACTGACTGTCGTGTGAGTTTTATTCCTGCAGGGGGCGCTTGACGGTTAAAAACCGAATCCTCCATTCATCCGCATTTGAATCTAACACCCATTTCACACATGATCCATATGCAGTACTTATGCAGTTCATATGCAATATGTATTTTTTTCAGTGCCCATGTTAGCAGGTTAGAGCATTCAGACTGCATGTGGATACAGCATGGCAATGCATTGCAGGAGCAGTGCAGAAGCAGCAGTGCAGTGATTTTCTGCACCGAGTCTACTTTAGCTGTGCTGCACGTGCTGAATTAAAGTGATAGCACATTGTTCGTGGTCAAAATGAACATGGATTGAAAGGAAAATGTAGCAATTTCACCATAAATGCATATAATTAAAGTCTAATGTGTTTCAAAGTCAGCATATGACTTTAAGCACTGCGTAAAGCAAAAAATACACTTGTATTTCAGCAGAAAGTGACAATCATATGACAGTGATTGGTAGTGAGAACTACACTTTACCTCACATTTGGAAAAACAAGACATAATGGATGACATTAGTTCTCTATTACCCGCAGGATTCCTTGTATAATGATTTAAATGCAAAAGAAGGCATGAGAAGCAGTTTCCTCAGCTGTTTGTGTGGATGGTAGGCTTTAATTTAAATAAGTGATAATGCCTTTTCACATAAGAGAAGCACAATGTTTAAATGTTTAAAATCAAAATAATGGCGAGAAGCCTTGGGTCAGTTGCGCACTGCAGACGCGTTTTATGTGAAAGCACAATCAGAGAGTGCTGCTTCTGCACCGCATATGCACCATATCCGTACTGCAAACTGATCATGTGTGAAACGGGCGCGAGAACGCTTTATATCCATTTGGATCCATTTTCAACTGGATAGTTATTATTTGTTTATATATTTTTATCATCCCTTTTCTCCCCAATTTGGAATGCCCAATTCCCACTACTTAGTAGGTTCTCGTGGTGGCGCGGTTACTCAGTTCAATCCGGGTGACGGAGGACAAGCCTGAGTTGCTTTTGAGACCGTCAATCTGTGCATCTTATCACGTGGCTCATTGTGCATGACACCACGGAGACTCACAGCATGTGGAGGCTCATGCTACTCTACGCACAACTTACCATGCGCCCCATTGAGGGCAAGAACCACTAATCGTGACCACGAGGAGGTTACCCCATGTGACTATACCCTCCCTAGCAACTGGGCTAATTTGGTTGATTAGGAGACCTGGATGGAGTCACTCAGCACGCCATGCATTCGAAATCACAACTCCAAGGGTGGTAGTCAGCGTCAATACACGCTGAGCTACCTAGGCCCCCCTGGATAGATATTTTTAATAAAAACTGATAATTGCAAGGATTCATACCTTTGAATGGAAATCTGACTCAGCATTATAAAATATTATCTATAAAAGCATTTAAAAAAAAAAAATCATCTAGTAATAATAAATGACTGTGAGTTCATGCATCCTGGCCAGCATTGAGAAAAGTAACAGGTAGCACGTGACACCATCTAGTTGGGCAATACCAACTCAAAGCCACACAATTGGAAGGTATCTCATACGAAATCATTTTTAGCATTGATAAAAACATATAAACAAGGACAGATGCAATCCCTTTACAGCATTGGAGGACATGTGCCCCCCATCACCCCCAATTCTACATCAGTGACATTATATATTTATAATAGACCTTTTTCACACTCAAGGTTTTGGAACACGGAAGTAATCGTTTGCAGTGTAAACTTCAACAGTGGTTAATGGGAGATCACAGCACATATTATTTTCACTTACCCATTTGCTCAAAGACCAAAAGAAAAAATAAACACTCTTACGTTTGAATGACTTTCCAGAAGAGGAAAAAAAAAGAGAGCAGTGGATTAAGACATTCAGATGGGAGAAGATGCCAAATTGACTGTCATACTGCATGTATATTTATATGTATAAGAAACAGTCACTGAGCACTTCATTAGGTACACCTCTTTATTCATGCAATTATCTAATCAGCCAACGCAAAGCTGTGCAATGCATAAAATCATGCTGAAACAGGCCAGGGGCTTTAGTTAATGTTCACATCAACCATCAGAATGGGGAAAAATGTGATCTCAGTGATTTCAAACTTGGCCTGATTGTTGGTGCCAGATGGGCTGGTTTGAGTATTTCTATAACTACTGATTTCCTGATATGCACAACAGTCTCTATAATTTACACAGAATGGTGGCAAAAACCAAACGGAGAATGGCCAGACTGGTCCGAGCTGACAGAAAGGCTACGGTAACTCATATAACCACTCTGTACAATTGTAATAAGCAGAATAATATCTCAGAATGCACAACACATCGAACCTTGAGGCGGATGGGCTACAACAGCAGTAGACCACGTCATAGTGTTCCTAATAAAGTGCTCAGTGAATGTATAAATAAGTTCATAGATTACAATTAACACAAGATGTAAAACATATATCATTTCTTTGCTTCTAGCAATGTCAGTTTAGATTTAATAACTTTGTAAAGTGAATAAAACTGGAAAGTAAATTTAGATATACTATCAGCTTTCTTTTTACATAGACATGTCACATTTCAATAATATATATAAAACTAACCTTGAAATAAGTCTAAATTAAATATAAATTTAAATGGGATTTCATCTAAATAAATTTGATGTCTATATTATCTGTACAAGTCAAACATGTTACATTTTTCTCTGTTTTCCAAATTTAGTCACTATATTTTAATTTATTGCACATTTCACACTGTAACTAAACATAACCTAATTAAAAAGAATTTAAACATGCTTTTTCGTTGGTTATTTTTCTTTAATACAAGGACTGGAAAGCTGCAAAAAAGTTGGTTAAAGATAACAACAATGCAAACTGACACTCTTACACTCTCATTTTGGGGGTGATATATATTTTTCCTTGTTTACAAATAACATCTATCTTTGCTTCAAATATTACATTAGCCATATCTTTTTTCGTAGAGCTAAAATAAATATATTGCACTTAAAAACAATTATCAAAACAAAATATCGTTAGATGTCTCCTGATGAGGAGGTTACATTTGAATTAGAAATACACACAAATGAAGAAAAAAATAAAGAGAAAACATTTGCTAATATATATTGCAACTTCATATCTGTACAGTCTGTTCATGAATCAATGGCTTGAAACGGTGGGCACAAGTTGTGTTTCATGGATTCCATTTTTTAATTTAAATTTGACAGGGACTTCACAGACCATAGATTGAAAAATTATTTATCATCTTTATATTAGTGGCTCATTATCACATTTCAAATGCACACTGAATCTGAATACACAGACCTGAACCTTGAAAAGAACTTGTTAAATAAGAACAATTTTGAAAAATAACTGGAGAATGCCTGCATGATTATTACACCAGTGTGCACCAGAAGAAATTTCTCATGGGTTTTAGTATGAAAATTCACTGATAGTATTGTCTCTTCATTTATACATATGACTTCCATACACGCATGCACACACACACACACACACACACACACACACACACACACACACACACACACGCTCACAGTCCAGTTCCTTAATCTGATTATTATGGCTGGCACTGTTTCTCTGTGATTTAGTTACAGGATTTTGATGAATTGTCGTTGATGTGACTGTACAAATGGGATCACTTCAGCCACAAATGACCCAATTTTCCTAATTCCCCTGGAGAAAATGCAAGCCTATTAGTTAAAAGTAAGCCCATTATTTACAGGTGTGGACTTCCTCCCTTTTGGCTGTTGACAAGCATCCTTGGGCGACTATAGATCAGTTTTCTGGTGATGGAAAGAGATGAGTATTTCTTTCAAATTTGACACATAAGCAATATGTGTCAACCTTTAGCCATATACATATAGAATGAACCGTGAATAAGCATGAACAGAAATTCTTGTTAGTGACTTGGAGGTACAGATGGCCTCACACTATTTGTTTATGGTTCTGATGGAATAGAAATGACATATGCCATCAAATACACTGTAAACCTAATGCTCAAAATAATACAAATTATAATACAAATTAACCTTTGAGTATTTAAAACGTACTCTTTCTTTTGAGTTCACAAAACATACACCTTTTAACCTGAATTGTTTTATTGTTTTGAGTTTAATGAACTTATATTTACAGGAATGTCCATATTTTCCAGCATGCTTTGCATGGCACTCAACAGTGAGAATAAATGTTAAAATTAAATGTTATATAATGTCTTTGTGCAAGATGAATATAAAGGGGAGACTTGTTAATGTTTCATGTTTTGTTGTGTTGAGTTATTTAGAAGGCTTTCTGTTATGTTTAAGTTTTGGGGGTTACCATTATGGTGAATAGTGAAGCTTGAGCTGAGGTTGAGGACAAGTTCAGCTTAAATTGCCTGCAGTATAAAGTGTTACTCATTGAGCAATTGCCAAGCCAATCAAAGCATGGTACTTTCCAATTAGCATGCTAGCATTCACTGTACTAGCCAGTTCTAGCTAGTAGGTAATAAGGTATTTCCTAATTAAAAACTCATTGAAATACCTTAAAGTATTTCATTTGAGGTTATATGGTCATTTTAAGTTTAGCCAAAGAGTTATATTAAAGTACCATTAAAATGTATGAGTTAGCTTACTCAATATTTTAAGATAAGAGCAATTAACATGCACATGAAGTACAAAATCAAAAAGTTCTATTAACTTAAAAACATTTATGATTGCCTAATTATTTTAGTTCTGCTAACGCATTATGGTTTACAGTGTACATTGCATTTTGCCCTCTCCACATTGTCAAATATCTGAAATAATTTACTATAATGTATAGTTTATGTTGTGGTAATCCTTTGTGAGTTACAGAATAGCAACAACTAAATAGTTTTTGTGCTATCAAACTAAACAAGATAGATACAATTGCTTGATGCAACATTTAAAAGAGAATTGTACTTATCTGACTATAAAGATCAAACCATCGATGGCCTGAACAAATTTTTTTACATCCTGTTGAGTCCATGTTTAAAGGTTTTTGTCCGTGTTCTGACAACACAGCGCCCTCTAGTGTCGACAATTTGGACGGGAGGACCGAGCGCTTGGGCTGCTCTGCAGATATCTTATCATTAAAGAGGTGATGGATCATTGGGAATGAGAAACAGCAGTTGTCCAGTGTTCGCCCTTGTTATGTTCAGCACATTACAGTTGGCATGGTTCTTCCTCATTTGGCTCTGGCCGGGTTTTCCTTTTTTCTTAACGTAAAAAGGAGCGATAAAGGCGTGAGATGAATCATTAAAGGTAGCATAAACATGTCTACAGATGAAGACAGATCTTTCCATCTCCATGTCTTATCTATGCTAAAAACTCATGCTTGAGGTTTTGGTTAACACAAATCCCTGTCCATTGGGCCTTTTTTTCTGTTCACTCTTTTTTTCTTTTTCTCCAGTACAGCTGCACCAAGCAGAGTGTCCGGGTCATTAGGTAATGTCGTGACAGTTTTTATTTACATGTGGCGAACAGGGCTTCGTATAACCGCGTGTTTGCTTGTGTATAGGTGCTTTAGGTCTTCACATGCCAGCACTAGGAAAATCTTATCAGGCTGAGCTATTCTAAAGTAGTAGGAATCATACGAACGGGGTCATGACTGTGGAAGAATGGCGCAGTCCCTGGATGGCAGCGTACGGCCCTTGCTGGAAATAGTGGTGGTAACGTGGCATGTGGAAGGAGGGGAAGGTAGGCCCACTGCCCTGCATGGTGCCGGCCAGGGCAGAGGGAGTGAGAGGCATGCCCAGTCGACTGTAAGGGGATAGAGAGCCCTGGATGGTGTGAGGAAGAGGACTGCCCAATGAGGCTGTGCTGGTTCCGATGGCAGACAGTGACTGAGGGTGCTGAAAGCCAGAAAAACCAGACGTGGTGGTGACCCAAGAACTAAGGGAGAGGTTGTCTGATGCAGTGAAAGCAGAACCTAGAGAGATGCAAATTGTACACAATTCATATTTTAACCTATATATTTTTTCCATACCATAAAATAACTTGTAGCATATTCAGCTGGTATAGGAGAGTTTTCTTACCTCTACTGTGTGCCGAGAGACCATCTTCACCCAAAGTCTCCTCTTCACCAGCGTAAGTCCGAATGGGTGACCGGGCATAAGAGTGCTTGTGGATCAAGCTCTCAACACTTTCCCTACAGCAAAAGTAAAAGACAATGGCCCAAAATATATCTCTTTACTCACAACCACCTAAATAAATAAAAAATGTTATTGGATAACTAGCCAAAAGATATACAATTTTCTTTGACTAAAAAATAGAACAAATTTTTTTGACAAAAAAAAAACATTAAACAAAACAAAACATTTTTTAATTTTTAAATCAGTAAACAAAACATTTTTTCCAATCCATAACATATTTTAGCACCTGGGTGATTCTTAAGAACTGTCCAGGCCCTATTTTTTTAATACAGAAAATGGAGCCAATTTTTAGGGCCATTAAGGTTTTTAACATTTTTTTACCCCTTAATTCTCATTAACATAATGCAGATGACTGCAATGCGGAAAATAAAATATGCATTATGCCGATTGTAAAGTATATAAACAAGTATATTTATAGGGCCATTGTGATGTTTTTTACATTGCAAGTTTATTTCCATAACAATTATGTACATTTTATCGCGCAATTCTCAGTTGAAAAAAGATTGTATTATTATTGCAGTGTGAAAGAATTATATATTATGCAAATTGTAAAGTCTATTTTTAGGGGCAATAAGATTTTTTAAATTGCAAGATTATTTTTATAACAAGTATGCACATTTAACCCTTCAATTCTCATTACCATAATGCAGAGAAAGATGGTCATTATGATATACTCATTACTGCAATGTGAAAAACATGATATATTATGCAAATTGTAAAGTATTTAAACAAGCATTTTAAATGGGCATTGACATTTTTTACATTGCAAGATAAGTTTCATAGCAATTATGCATATTTTATGCAATGTGAAAATAACTATATGTACAGTAGATGGTTAAGTATTCATACATCATACTAGTACTCGCTTGGTACTGCCTTTAATTCCACTCATTTTAATAATAATCAAAAAATCATTCTACTAAACTGTAATACAATTTAAGGTAATGAAATTCATAATTGAAAACATTGGGATTAGTAAAAGTAATTCGGACACATTACGGTACCAGTGATGAATTCTCATTAATGTAAACTGTAATACAGTTATTTAAATACATGAAAACTAAAGTCAGTACTACTATGATGTATAAATCATTTACAATCTACATAATATATAATTGTTTCACATTTCAGTAATGAGAATATAATAATGACCATCTTTCTCCGCATTGCAGTAATAAGAATGGGACACAATGTGCCCTATGGTCAAAATGCACAAAATTAAAATAAATAAATAAGTAAACCATAATAGTCCTAAAAGCAGGCTTCATTTTCTTTCTAATAAATTATTATTTCATATTTACTTGCAATGATTTAGAGTTGAATATGACCAGGACATTTTCTTGGCACCTATTCATTTGTTTATATTAATAGTTCTGTAACATAAGTGCAGGTGGGCTTGTTGTTTGAAACATGCTGGATTCTGAGCGTTAGAGGTAAGGGTTAAGAAACAAAAAACTAGCCTAAACAACAAGTGCATAAAAATATGTTAACACACAGCAAGCACGTAAAGAGAAGTGTGTCTGCTTGCTTTGCAGTAAGTGGATTAGCTCCTGTTAGATTAGACTCCTCAGACAGGCTGAGATGGTCTGCATCACAAGAGCCATGCGTCCACATTAGCCTCCCAATTAGGTTAGGAAAGTGCAATATCTGTCAGCAGCGCAATACAAATATGTGTGTTTTTATCTGCGATGCGCTCCCGAGGAGAGGGGCCTTGCAGCCCTACAACTTGGGTGGCTGTTTTCAATCAGTCATCGGGCCCAATTGAATTACACTGTGTTTTAGTGCAGTGCCCGACTCCAGACTAATGCGATTTCTGCAGCTCCCTGAAGATCAATTGATCAGATCTAATTCACAGCCCTTCCAAAGAGAAAGAGAAAGAAAAAGAGAAAGAGAGAGAAAGAAAGAGCAGGATGCATTTTTGTATGGTATTTTTGGCCTTCTTTGACTTTTGGTTGTTCTTTTGTTTAGTTTGAAATTGAATACAGTCACCATGTTTATTTGAATGCCAATTTGAGAGTGCATTACCAAAATCTGTCATTTCCAGCTTATCAAATTATTTTGGGGTCATTCGATTGTTTTGGTTGTGACTCTTAGGTTTAGAAAAGTCATTCATAAAGACAATGTTTCTTGCACATCACCAATGTAATATTGACTGAAAGTATGCATATTTTAGAAGTTCAAAAAACGAATAAATCATTAATATTCATAAATACAAGTAAATAAATACATGTTTTAATTTTAGAACAGTTCTCATTTTGTACTCTGCCTTTTTTTTTTTACTCTTGTTCATTTATTTAACTAACCCATCTACCCACACACGGTGTGGTGTAATAATAATCTATCTAATGAAAAGCCACTTGTGCACTTGTTAATGAATGCAGCTGAATGTTCCCCACCACACACATTTCACTCCCCAGTGCAGCTGCCCTCTCCCTCTGCAATCACTCCTTTTACTGAACATATTGAAATCAACACACATCAGGCAGCAGAATTCCTCATACCTCTCAATGTCCGTAAGTCTCGAGGAATCCCTGAAGCCTTTTGCAAAAGGGTTGCTGTCAATCTTCAGTTTAGTTATCTGTAGCAAAAATGAGAAAAGGCTAAATAACTGTTGAACATTAAATTAAACATATGGCTGGCTGAGTTAGCTGGTGCTTAACAGTATTTTTTATTTTTTTGCCAGTCTTACCAAAAAAAGTTTAATTATTAATATTATCACCCAAGACACACCCATCTAATTATTTATACTATTTATAAGTAGTAGTAGTATGAAGTAGGTCCCAGTATAATTCAGTTTTGTATACACACAAGAGACGTTATTATGCAAAACTATTTCATAAGTAATGCTCCACTCACCAGCTGATTTTGGTAAGCTGTGACTGCAGTAAAAACTGTCTCAGTGAAGACAAATGTACGAAACTCCTCAGACTTCAGATTAAGAAGCGAGGCTGTGTGATCTTTCTTCTTGATGATATGAACTCGAGGCTGGTACTTGTGCATGGAGTTCAGGATAATCTGTTGAACAAAATGTTCAGAAATAAAATAAAATGTATTGATTTGGAGAATAAAGAGAAATACACATAAGCTACATGTACAGTACCTCTTATAATTAATAGAAGTAATCACTATAAGTGCTTATCAGCATTTTAGACAACACGTTTCCATTAATAAAGAGGTACAAAGTACAATGACATCTCAAAATCTTAAAGAATCGTTTTTTATACATAGACCTACTGCAGCATTTGTTGTTGTTGTTGTTGTTGTTTTTATTTGTTTTTTGTAAATCAGTCTGTCAAATTAGAGTTCAATAAAAGCATCTATAATGTGTGGAATTAATCTGACATATTGTTTTTGTGTGATCCAGGATCAATTTCATTTTAGTCAACATTTAAAAAATTCACTATTACAAACTTTTGTTTTGTATTAATGCCATTGTAAAAATAAGTCAAATATATTTTTTTAATGTATGAATAAATATTTCAGATCAGGCTATATGGTGTATTTTGACTAACATCTGAGAATTGTGTTTTGTAATACTTTTTTGTAGTATTTTCCTTTCAAATGCTTCTAAATAAAATAAATGTAAAATAATAATAATAATAAATAAAACGATAGTTTTTTATAACATAATCTGACTTTTACTCAGATCTGAAACAAACTACACTTTTTTATTTTGATTTGAAATAATTTTTATAAAGCAGTTGGCTAGCCATCTTTTTAGTGTTTAAATAAAATAAAATAAATTATCCTCACATTGCTGCAATTAAACGCTAATTATAGAGCAAATATTCTTTAGGACTTACGTGTCCGTGCTGGTCCAGTTCGTTGTTTGTAAGCTTGACTTTTTCGAAAGAAACCATTTGTTTTAACAGCTGTTCTCCCGTAAAAGGTGAATCTGGATGCACGTACAACCTGCAAAACGAAAAAACAAAGAACAACATAAAGAAACACCGTTTATGCCATTTATTCAAGCTGTAAATCGTAAAAGTCGATTCTTTTTTTTTTTTTACATTTTACTTAAGCCCATATTTACATTTTCGTTGGTATTTCATTAAAAGTGCTGTTTGAAGATTTCTCTAAAAATAAATGCAGAAATTAACAGAATTTGTAATCAGCAATTTGGGGGAAAACAGTCCACAATCACCAGAAAACAGCTATATGCTTTATTGCTTAGGCTATAATTATTAGGTAAAACATGAAAATGTATATATATATATAGGCTATATATATACATTTTCATGTTTTACCTATATATATATATATATATATATATATGTGTGTGTGTGTGTGTGTGTGTGTGTGTGTGTGTGTGTTTTGGATTTTCCGAATTATTCGTACACATTCAAATCGAATAACCACTTTAAATTAAAATGGGCTGTTTTAAAAAATATATATAATAATTATATATTCCTTTATCAGTTGCAGCGAGGCTCAACATTTAAACAATGATATAATAACTAACATTGAAAACAGTGCATATATGCATCATTTGCGAGTCATTCTTACCTTGCAGGTAAAGGTGGATCTGCCTTTCCTGCAACAAGCCACGATGATCTGTGGTAGGCGTATCGATATCTTTTATTGTCTACTGGGACAATGTCCATTAGCACAATATATTTGGCGTCCGGATCCACTCCGGAAAATGATACGCGAATAGTTGGAAACATTCGCCTGTTGAAAGAAAATAATGGGGTTTACTGTAGGTATATGTATATATGATTTTAAGAATTTCCTTTCATGTGTAGGTCTATAAAAAATGCAAAAATGAATAACACTTTTTAAAATACAATTTTGCGCTGTTGAATTTAATACACAAACTGTAATCTGGAATAATCCACAATTCATATAATAAATTCTTACATAAATGATTTTAAAATGTCTCTCTATATATATCAGTATTTGTTTTACCTTCCAGATTTAGTGATAATCATTTCTGTGCCGAGTTCGTGAAATTTGTCCCACAGTTCTTTCGTCTCGAGACTGCAGGAGATCTTGGCCATCTCCTCGCTGGGCACGCCGGGGGTCGTAGGAATGAGCGGCTCGGTACATAACGGAGGCGCGCTGCTGCTGAACTCGCCGTGGGTTTCCAGAGAAGGCAGGTCACCGAGGTTTTGACTGCATGACGACTTTTCTACGAATTGTTCTAGGATTAAAATCATGTTAAGCCATACATGAAGTAATTCACATTTACTATGATATAATAACACATTTATTGCATTTGCGAGATTACTTTGCGTATAAAGTGAAGTCTGGAACTATAATACAAATAATACAAATCGTATGCTCTTATAAAATATTATATATTTATTTACAAGAATAGCATACTGTTTACACTATTAGCATTAACTAAATTTATTGCTATAATGATGTTATAGTATATATATATATATACATACATATATATAGCCTAATGGAATGAAAGTCATTGCTATTCTAGGCTTTAGGAACAACTACAAAGTAATAGGATAATAGGTTTTGCTTGGTCAGATGGATTTACATTTTCAAAATTAGCATTCATTTAGTCTAATAATGTATTGGCCTAAGAAACTGAATGGTACAAGTGACTGTCTGGATGAGAATCCAGAATTCAATGATGTTAATTAAACACCAGCCCAATTCATTATTGGTCCTGAATCTTACAGTTACAGATTCATCTTTCATTTTCTAATTTTTGGACTGTGTTGTAAACTAAATTGTAAAATAAACCATTTTCTTCTGGTATATCAAGTGTTCTCTGTTGGCTCACTTGAGTGAAAGCTAATCATTTTGATTTCTTAATATTGACACAAGCTGTTACTTTATACCATTTCCTGGTATAGGATATATATATACACAAGAGGCCAAAAATCTACAACGCTGTTTGTCTTACCCAATTATAATCAATGCAATTCCTTAAACACTCATTCTAACGATATACATGTTTTTTTCTGTGCTTCAAAACATTGATGCCAAAGCAGAATCTGCGCTAATGTCACAATGCGAAACACCACAGACTTGCCCTCAGCCATCTCAAAAACTTTCTATAACATGGAAGTGTCAGATCTGAGCTTACCCAAAGGCTTGATGGTGTTTTCCTCCGATTCCTTGTCCTTCGATTTTCCACTTGACATGAGAGCGGCTATTGAGAATGCGTTCGCCCTGGAAGAGAGCTGAGGTTTTGGGGAAGATGTGTACTCCATGATACGAGTGCTCAGATCACCTCAAATGTCTGGAATTAGCCCCCAAAACAGCTTTAAATCGCGGGAGGATATTTTAATATGGACGACGAAGTTTGTAGGCTACAGGCTGTTGTGTTTGTTACTTCCAAAACGGTTGGGACATTATGTCTTGTGCTCCAGTCACCCTTGAGTTCTCTTTCGCAGGCAGCGCTGTCATTGATTGTATGTGTTGGACACTTGCAGTCCCCTTAACTTCAGGAACCCCTCCGCTGTGCTCAGCCACGACCAATCGTTGTGTTGCTTCTACATCATTGGTCCTTTGACACCATCCGTCGTCTACAGTGAGGTTATTTTCAAATCCTACTATGGTGAATTCTTTGCTCATGAATGTTAATTAGGTCACGCGCTGCACGCCTTCCTGATTTGCTGAGACGATGGTAGGCGGGTACAAGTGAGGCTGAGAAGGCGTGGTAAGTGAATATTAAGTAGCTAACACGATAGACGCTCGATCCAACGTCATATAACGTTCTTAATATTCATGAACAGTTCAACCTTGGCCATAGTAGAATTCGGGAAAGCGATGAGTCGAAAATATCTCGTGGGCAGCCCTGACAGAGATGTCAAAATGCGAAATAAACCTTATTACAGTTTTACACGTCACATCTGTCTACACAAACAGGCTATGTATAATTCCATCATTCCACGAAAACATTGTTGTCCACATTAGGCCTATGTAAGGAACATTTTAAAATAGGCTACAGACCTCATTAAGAAGGTAAATAGTTTATCACCTGCAATTTAACACCTATGCTGTAATTTAATCTTATACATTAAGGAACCCTATTATTATTATTGCTGCTGTTTTAAGTTAGTATATTTTTTTGCAGTTAAAGATATTTGTTTCGGTGGATAAAACAGGCAATGTGACGCAGCAGGGCACCATAACCATACAGGTCCAACCATATGTTTTAAAAACGTAATTATAATCCACTGTTAATTAACTACTATAAACATCTTATTCGGCTAGAAACTCTCCCAGTTTTAAGAGTGTACTGTAACAATATAATTATGTTATTAAAACATTGAAACAACAACTCATTCCTTGACCGGACTGTGACAAAATCAGAAATGCATATTTATTTACTAACGTGACTTCACTAATTAAAAGCAATATGCAAGCAGGTAGAAAAATAAGAATAAAATCAGAACCAAGGCAAAAAAAAAAAAAAAGGTTAAGTACGGCAACAAAACAGCCTATTATAGCCTAACAACAATAGGCATAATAATAATAAAAATAATACATAATTAATAATATAATTATTAATGTTAACATTTGTAATGTTTATTATTTTCACACAAACAATATCAATCTGAGTAGTTACAGCTAAGGGATATTTTCTCCCGTTTTTTGTTATGTTTTTGCGTTATCCTTTTGAACTTTTGATAAGAACAAATCCTGTCTAGACGCCACCTCAAGCCACCGCTCTCCCTTGATGCCAAAAGTAAGACACAGGTCCTTTGTCAAGTACAACACTTAGTAAGCTTATGCTGATCAAGCTTGATGAAATCATTCCTGCAGCTTTAAACTAACGCGTTTCCCCACTAATAAAGGTTCAACTGGCCAGCCACTCATACCTCACAGCTATTTACATATTTGCTGAAATTCTACATGCTAAGTGATTTTTTTCACTGGCATGGCAAACAGTTTTACATACATACAGATAAATAAAATAAAACTGGTTCTTTAGCTCTGTGCTTTCATGTACACTAGCAGCGCGTGCTCGTGCCGCATGAGTCTGTAGGGCCTATATAAATATATATCTTAAAAGCGCTGACTCGCGTGTTTTTTTCCGCTTGAGGAATCACCTATCATCTTCAATGTCACTCACTCTGGAGAGACACAAGAGCCCCAGATATACAGCGTTTAAACCCATTAAGGCGACACTCAAATGCAAATCCAATGCTGCAGATATATTTTAAGGGACCTTGGCTTGGCAAAAATTAGATTACCGTGCAATTGCCAGCGGATAATGTGCTAAAAGCTTTCCCACTTAGCGTAACTCCTTACTGAATATTATTCACACTTTCGGGGCCGACGCGCCAGTCGGCCAAAGGCGACTTTTAAAGCCACAGCAAAGCCCCGAAACGTGCACGTCAGTATTTCAGACCGGCAAAAAAATTGACACACTGCATACTGAGTTCGCGGGGCTTTGCTGAATCACGGGTCCGTAAGACTCATTCAATTCTACAGACAACAAATTTTATCCGATTCGGTACTGCAGACTTAAGGCTAATTAGACGGACGCCCCCCAATATTCAAAACAAGCAAGTACAAACAAGTACATATGTATATCTATATCACTGCTGTTCAATGTCAATAATGAGCATATTTTCAGTTAAATGTATTAAGCTGTTAGCATTATTAGCTGCTCGGCTGCTCCACCCAGTATCAAGTAAGGATTATAGTAATTTAACAAGAACAGTCAGGACTCATTTTATATCAATGAAATAATATTGCATGAAGCAAGTTGAATTAACGTGCAAAATGCATCCATTTGCTCCTGACTGATCCATAGTTCCTTGTAGCATTATTAAAAAAAAACTTTTATGATTTTCTTTTTATAAACATTATTAACATTTGTTTTTTAAATTGTGCAAATATTATTTTTTTTTTTATGTAGAGGGTGATGAAACTATATGAATTTTTGTGCTGTTAGATTTTCTTTCACTCTCTCTATAATTATTTTATTGGAGTATTCATACATAGTTTATATTTTATATATATTTTACATAATTTATATATATACAATCTATAAATGTAATTTTATGTTTCTAGCTTCACTTCTTTTTTCACTTCATAATTTAATGGAGTATTCCTTTATTTATTTTGTTCATGTCTAGAGGTAAAAAAATAAAAAATAAAATCAGACGTTAGAGGTTATAGTTATTAGCAATTATGTAAGTTACATGTACACCAATATTTCCCCAAATGTACAATATATTTATTTATTCTTGTTTGAAGTGCTAGTATTTAAAATGTTTTATATTCCAGATTAATCCAGAGGTGTTAAATGCAGCATTTATCCTCCACTCAGAAGCCTCATCTGAAATACAGTCAGTTGTACTGTGTTGCCATGGTTAGTAATGATCTTAAAATTCTGGAGCAGAACATTAAGTCCTGTTGCATCAGATTGTTCAAAGAGAAGGAGCAGGAGCTTTTCCAGTTTTCACCCGTGAGAAGTGCCCCCATATTCGCCCTTCTCTTCCAAACTTGCTTGGGCTGACAGGCATGCAGTGGCCGAGCCAGTGCCTCCGTTCATATGACTAATTAGACAAGCTTCACGCTGTGCTGTTCTTTTTGATGCTGAGCCCTTGTTCTAATTGCCACGTCTGTTTTAGGGCATGGGGAGGTTAAGTTCAAATGCAATGCCGACTTGCTGCACTCCCCCACCCCACCGTCTAAACCGCCCCTTCTCACAACCCTTTTTTTGCCCTGATCTGGGCCATGACCGTGTCCAGGCTTGGGATCAGGCATATGCAGGGTGGACGGACTGTAGAGGATAAGTTTTGGGGGGTGTGGATTTCGAAAGGGTGTTAGACCAATCTCAGATTAGGTTTGTTAAGGACAAATAAAAAGGTGTCAGAGTCTTTGTTCAAGTAGGGCTAAATCAACCCAGGAAGTTGGATTCTGACCTCTTGCCTTCTCATCACCTCAAACCCTTCTGTTTTTCCAGCTTGTGTCTAATTTTTACTGGGCCCATCAGAGAGTGGGGGTAGCCCCCTGTGCCCAGATCGAAAGAGGCTTAAAGTCATTAGGTCTTGTGTGAGTGAGTGAGAACTTGTCAGAGTGATGCTCATAGTTTGGTTAGATGTGGGTGTGGTGTCAGAAGTAAACAGGGTGTCAATAATGCTGATGGATGTGGTTTTGCCTTTTTTTGTGCCTTTTTTCTTTAATTGGTCTCCAGTTTACATCACCCAGGCATTCTGCTGTGATCAATGCTGTTGCTTTGAGTTAAATATATTAGGGGTTAAGTCTAATGTCCCTAATCTTTTTGATTAAGAAATTAGATTTTTGTACAATTTTCCAACCTGTTCTCAAAGAAACACGTTATTATACCTACATTTTTACCAAAATATTTTTATTATTCATTTTAAGTATTGTGGCATATTCCTGGTGAAATGAACACTAGAGGTGCTACAGCAACATCTTTGAGTAAAACGGCAGATTATGTCAGATTATGAATTCATAAACAGTTTTGTCCTGTTCCACACACTATGCTATCTCATGACATTAAAACGATTTTACTATAGTGTATGACTTTAAAAGACAATACACTTTAAAATGCATTACATAGATGACTACATTAACAAGCTTGTTCAAGAAAGTTGCTTGGTAGCTCAACTGAAAGTGCATTGCACTTCCGATGCAAAGGACCGGGGGACGAGTCATGCAAGTCGATTCGTGAGTGGAAAATGTCATTGATGCACCACAAAATGAAGTTGTTGCTTCAGCAATTGCTTTGTTCATGTCACATTTGTGTTTTATTGCCCTATCGTTAAGTTTAGGGTAGGGAGGTCAGTTTTGTTGATGAAAACTTGATGGATATTTCACCTCAGAACTGTTGCAAAATGTGTAAGGCCACATCCAGACTAATACAATTTTTTTTGAAAACACATACATTTTGCTAGGATTTGGCCTTTCGTCCACACTGAGATGGTGTTTTTGTCTAGCGAAAAACGTAGTTTTTTTGAAAATGCTCTCTCAAGTGGATACATTTGAAAAATCTTCACGGAGATGTTCAAATAGTATGACATATTTGTTGTCATGTGATCCATTTAACCCAAAACAATCAAGAATGGTGGCCCATTTTGTGGAAGCGTTGATGTGCCAGACCGTACTGGGAAATGACGCTGGGCGACACTTCTTACGTTTCTTGAAAATTTTTTTATTTTTTTACGTATGTGCAGTTTTAAGCATTTTCAGACATTTTAGTGTGGAACTTTTGAAAAACTTTGGAAAATGGCAGTGTGGATGTAGAGTTTCTAAAACGAAAATGCAGTTTTTAAATTTATCCGTATTAATGTGGACGTAGTCTCAGAAACTACACAATATAATTTAGCAAAAAATGTTGCCACAGACACGTAATTTGTCTGCAATTTTCATTTTCTGAATGTTACAATATTATTATTATGCCATAACTTGCAGAAATAAGACTTGTACGTGTGGACTATCTTATATCTCTCGACATCAATGTCCTTCCAAAGAGTGTTTGTTTGATGTGGGACAGAGAGTAAAGAGTGAGTGTGTGATAAAAGCCTTGGCATGGGCAACCCAGTCTCTCCATGGTCAAGGCGGTCATCGTGTGCTCCCCACACTAAGTGGCAACCTTCAAAGGTCCCCATCAGAGATGTGATTGGATCTCTCTCACTGCCCCTGTCTTTCAGCTCTCTTTATCTCTTTCCACTCAATCTATCTCTCTTGCATTGGCAATAGGAAGCTGCAGAGAAAGGAGACAACGTCTGTCCTTCCCCTCCCCTCCACTCCACTCATTTTTTCTGGGATGCTATCCTGTCTGTACATGACTATCGGACATTCTCCTGGTCAAACAAGTGTAAAATCTTTAAATGGGAATGTTTGACTTTACCATGGCCATGAATAATAGAGAAGCCAGTGGTTAAAAACCGTACTAATGTGGTTTAACAGACACTTGTGAAGCAAGAATATGAGTGGCCCATCCCACAGGGAGAAGGGTGTGAGAGAAACCAGCAAAGAGAGAGGATGTCTGTGATGTGGAAAGCCTTTTTGCAGTATCACACCAATGTTGTTGGGATTTTAGCAGTGAGGATGCAGTGATAAAAGCCACTAAGTGTGCAAGAGTAGCAGGACTCCAGTAGAACAATACTGCAAACTGCAGAGGGACCAATTCTCTTTAAAAGCACTTTAATTGTGTTTTTACTCTGCCACTTCTATCCCTTCCCTCTTGTGTCTCTCCAGCAGTGATCACATTTACAAGCAGAATCAAAGTGATAATTTTACTTGATTCTCTAAACTGTGAGCGTCCTTTTGTTACTTTGACCTCTGCTTCTGAGCTTCTCCTTTAACTTCCACAGATTTTCACTAGCATGGTCTACTGGATAATTCTGCACTTTGTATTTAAAAGGTTAGTTAACCCAAATATGGAAATTCTGTCATCGTTTACTTAATGCTATTTAAATCCTGTACAACTTACTTTCTTTCACAGAACAAAAAAACACAAGTTTTGAAAAATGTTTCCGCTGTTTTTGAACATGCAATCAAGGCATGTATTGACCACTGACTCTAAAGCTTCAAAAAGCACCATAAAATAACTATATATATATATATATATATATATATATATATATATATATATATACCATGCGACTCGTGTACTATTCTTTTAAGTCTTATGAAGCCATATGACAGCTCTGTGTGTGGAACAGACCGAAAGTTAAGTCATTATTCACTTAAAATCTGTCACTCTGCCATAGTTCTTGAATTTCATTTGCATTCGAATATATTTAAAGATGCCACTTCTGCAACAAGAAATTAAAGTGCAATGAGATTTGAAAGCCATGGCAAAGAAGAAGATTATTAGTGAATAACTATTGACATTTTAAACTCTTTAATCACATAAAGCTATTTTATGTCTTAGAGAATAGAGAATAGTCTTCTGTGTGCTATATAGAAGACTCTATAGCACACAACTTAAGGGGCCAGTCACAGAGCATGTTTTAAAATATTTATAACACAACTTTTGCGGCCATTTACACAGAACACGTTTTTGCATCTGTCTGCACTGTTTTTTTTTACTGTTTTTCTATTTAAAGGTGGACATCTTTGACCATTGCAATACATTTGCCATGTCAATTTAAAAAGTGTGCTTTTTTAGTGCAAGAAAGCGTTCAGTCTTTATGGCCCCTTATGGTGCTTTTTGTCCTTTTTTGGAGCTTGACAGACCGGTGTCACTGCTGAATAGTCACTGTAACATTCTTCAAAATCTCTTTATTTGTGTTCAACAAAAGACATTAAGTCATATGTGTTTCGAAATGTCAGGCTGTTGTCCCAATATATTAATTCATCAGGTTATGGAAGAAATTTATTCACTTCAGCATTGTGTTGGACATTCATTAGGATACAGAATTCATGAGGCAAGAATCAGTATATCATATTTACTCAAATGTGCTCTGCAAAGTAAATGCTATGATAAATTATCCCGAAGATGCAGAGGCTAGAACATTTGGGCAGTCTGAAGTAGAATTTGTGTGTGTGTGTGAGGAACCTGTGAGGTGAGGTGCAGAAGTGCTTGTGAACAGAAGGATGTGGTGCTAATATCCAGCCCAACTAGGGCAGGCCAAGGTGCTGCAATGTGCAAAGAGCTTCTGTTAGTATTGCTGTCTTTAACCTTTGCTCTGTTAAGCACTCTTGCTGAGTCTCTCCGGGGCCATTCTCCCCCTCTGACCTGCCAGGTGGTCAAACCCAAGCATTCATCTGGTATGTGCTGGGCAAGTAAATGCCATAGAGGCTATTTTTCAGCATTTTTAAGACCTTTGTGATTTTCTTTTGTCCAAATATGGTTTACAGTCTAATTGGAAATATTTTACTGAAGTTCTCAAAATAATAATAAAAAAGTTCACAACATTTTTTAGAAAATGTAAATATTCACTCACCCTCATGTTGTTCAAAACCTGTATGACTTACTTTCTTCCGTGGATCACAAAAGGAGATGTTGGGCTGAATGTCATTATACACTTACTTTGTGTGGTAAAAAATGCAATGAAAGTGAATGGTGACTGATGTAACATTTTGCAAATCATCTCTTTTTGTATTCCACGGAAGAAGGTAAGACATACTGTTTTGGCAAAACATGAGGGTGAGCAAATTATCACAGAATTTTCATTTTGGGGTGAATTATTCCTTTAATTAAAATGAATGAAATGCAAAAAGCTGCTGCGTTTAATGGACCAAGTCAAAAAAAGTCTCAAAGAGAGATTAGTTATCAGAGCACATTGAACATTCTCTGTTTGTGTGTGTGTGTGTGTGTGTGTGTGTGTGTGTGTGTGTGTGTGTGTGTGTGTGTGTGTGTGTGTGTGTGTGTTTTCACATACTCACACAGACTCTTACTCACATGAAAGCTATTATTTTAAAAGCTGTGAGGTTTTAATTGTCGGATTTAACCGCTATGCATTTCTACTTAGAGTAGCCGCCATAAGGATAACAGTGGAATTAGTATTAACACTAAAATAACATTTTAGTTTCTCTGCAGTGTTGTTACCCCTTTTATATAACTGACATCACTCTCATTCAAAAGCCCTTTCTTAAGGAAACATTATTTAGCTGAAGGAGATTAGCCTCTGCCCTAATACACTTTACAGGGCACAAAAACTATTTTAGGCTTTTGAAGGTATTAGTACAAGTGGTTAAAAGGTTAGCTCACCTAAAATTGAAAAGTCAATATTTTCTCACACTGCTGTTTTTCCAAACCTGCATGACTTTCTTGCTTACGTGGAACACAAAAGAAAATATTAAGCAAAATGTTAGCATCCTTTTTCACCATATATAATGAAATGAATGGTGACTGAGGCTGCCAGTCCCTAAATTCTGCATAACACCTCCTTTTGAGTTCCATAGAAAACTGAAAGTCATACAGGTTTGGAACAAAATATGTCCAAGTACATGAAAAGTGCAAATTGTACATGTCAAAATTAATTTTTTGGGGTGAAATGTGACTTGATCTCCTGCAGTTATGCTGTGATTGGCATTCAAATTGTTTTTGTAATATGTCAGGCATATTATTGAGGTGTGAAACAGACAATGCCCCGGTCTTCATCACCCCAAGGCTAACATCTTAGGTCAACCAGTGTTAACATGATGAAATGTTCTCTTTTGTTTAAATATTCACTCTATTAAAATTCTGTGGACACATGGGTGTTGGGAATGTTGCATTGAGCCTATTTCCCGAAAATACCCCTGCTGAGCGCACTGTCAGGAGAGGAAATCTTGCTGATTAGTCAATGATTGAGGTTTTTGTGAACCAAAAAACTCTGAGGATAAGACAAGACGTGGAAGAGAGGGTGCTAAGGGGGATGTGAAGACAGGGAAGGGGGGTGGTAAGGCTGAGTTACAGGAGGGCTTCCTCGTGCCTCCACTGAAGCAGAAAATCTCTCTTAAATTGGTTACTGCGACGACGGCCTTCAGGAGCTTTCATCCATTGTGGCAGGGGGCCGCAGGGCATTATTGCTAAATCTCCACCTCCACCCGTTACATGCTTCCGCCCCCCTGGGCAGCGTCCATTACCACTGCTGCTTGGTGGACACATAGACCTGAGAGTGTCACTGCTGCTTTGGTGTCCCCAGTGTTGCTCATTTAGCTGTCAAATGCTCTGGTTGCATTAGCACTCCATGAAAGGTGTGAAGTAAACACCCAACCAGGACACTCACACAATTACAAATGGCTAGATGTCTCTTTTTTGCTATTTCTGTTGCTCTTTGACAATATTGTAAGAACAATAAGAAAGCTCCCTTTGCTACATTGATGCTGTATGGCCTTTTTATAACTGTGCACACAGTGTTTAGGCAGCTATTTTACATATCAAAATAGCATGATGTTTAGTCCAGCATTAATGGGATTAGTACCTTGCATGAGAATGGAACATGACAAAGAACAAGTTAGTGTGGTGAATTGTCCCTGTAATTTATTATACTAAGTCCAACACACATTTAGAATGATAAATAATACATTTCTGTTGGTTACATAATACAGTGATTCCAAAATGTATTTGGACATTTTAACCAAACTTAAAAATTTATGAATGTTATTGCATTAGAAAATATAAATGCTGGTGTCATGTATTTTAAAGAAAAATAACACGTTTCTAGTGAAACATTTCACACAAAACATTTCACAAAGAGAAGAATCAAGAAACCTTCTGGTTGTTATATGTTATCAGAACATGTCCATATAGTTAAAGTGATGAACTACACCTGTGGTTACTCAGCTAGGTCACCTGTGTTAACTTTTGTTTTATACACTCACTGAGCACTTTATTAGGAACACCTGTACACCTACTTATTCATGTGATTATCTAATCAGCCAATTGTGTGGTAGCAGTGCAGTGTATAAAATCATGCAGATATGGGTCAGGAGTTTCAGTTAATGTTCACATCAACCATCAGAATGGTGGAAAATGTGATTTCTGTGATTTGGACCATGTCATGATTGTTGGTGCCAGACTGACTAGATCAAGTATTTCTATAACTGCTGATCTCCTGGGATTTTCACACACAAAAGTCACAAGAGTTTACTTAGAATGGTGCCAAAACCAAAAAAATACCCAGTGAGTGGCAGTTCTGCAGACGGAAATGTTTTGTTGATTAGAGGTCAACAGAGAATGGTCAGACTGGTTTTTAGCTGTCAGAAAGGCTAAGGTAACTCAGATAACCACTCTGTACAATTGTAGTGAGCAGAATGGCATCTCAGAATAGAGCTATTCAGCCGTGATGTCAATTTATATGCGAAGTCTAATTTGCCATGGGTTCCCTCAGGTTTTTCCTATGAATTTTTACAATATGGTTTTTGAATTTATGAGTAAAATAAGAAACATTACTTGATGAAATGTGGGCATTTTGTTCTACAACATAAATTACATACAGTCATACCTTAAACTTGATTTTTAATAAAGTGCTCAGTGAGTGTACATCAACTAAAAATGACCCAGGGACCAGTTAGTTTAAAGTAATTGCACAAATGGAAAAGAAAAGTGAAAGTAGGTCTAAGAACCTTCTGTCTCTATATTGTTTTATCTATGCAATGCAATTTGTATTATTTAAAAAAAGTCAAAATTAGAGTTGTGCACGGGCATTAAGTTGAAGCCCGAAGCCACCCCGTACCCAACACCATGTGACCTGACCAAACAATACCATCAAATCTGATAAAACCCAACCCAAACTGAACCTGAAATCGCTCACTCTCTTTATTTCTTTTACAAGAAATTGTATTTGTTGGTGTAGGCTGTATTTGAAGTATCGTATTCAACATTCAAGTATGTGGCAGTCTTGTGCGAGATGCTAAAAAAACTGAGATGCGGCGCACTGGTCTAAGGTGTATGTTTACGTAGAAAAACTATTGAAAAACAGAGCAGATACACATAAAACAGAATGTGAAATCTGAAACAGTAGGTTGACTTTTGTTTAGCTGAAATTGGTCTGTGCTTACCGAAATTGGAAACACTGCCTCTAGTGGCCAAAGCAGTAAGTAAACTCAGCAAAAAAGAAATGTCCTCTCAATTTCATCTGCTTTTATTTTCAGCAAACTTAACATGTGTAAATATTTGTTTGAACATAAAAAGATTCAACAAATAAGACAAAAACTGAAAAGTTTCACAGACATGTGACTAACAGAAATTAGTCACAGTCAGTATCCGGTGTGGCCACCAGCTGCATTAAGTACTGCAGTGAATCTCCACCTCATGGACTGCACCAGATTTGCCAGTTCTTGCTGTGAGATGTTACCCCACTCTTCCAAGAATCCAATTGCAAGTTCCCGGACATTCCTGGGGGGTATGGCCCTAGCCCTCACCCACCAATCCAACAAGTCCCAGACGTGCTCAATGGGACTGTGATCCGGGCTCTTCGCTGGTCATGGCAGAACACTGACATTCCCGTCTTGCAGGAAATGATGCACAGAACGAGCAGTATGGCTGGTGGCATTGTCATGCTGGAGGTTCATGTCAGGATAAGCCTGCATCACATGAGGGAGGAGGAGGCCTTCCCTGTAACACACAGCATTGAGATTGCCTGCAATGACAACAAGCTCCGATGATGCTGTGATACACCGCCCCAGAACATGACGGACCCTCCACCTCCAAATCGATCCTGTTCCAGAGTACAGGCCTTGGTGTAACGCTTATTCGGCGATAAGCGCGAGTCCGACCATCACCCCTGGTGAAACAAAACTGTGACTCGTCAGTCAAGAGCACCATTTGCCAGTCCTGTCTGGTCCAGTGAAGGTGGGACTGTGGTAAGGACCTGCCTTACAACAGGCCTACAAGGCCTCAGTCCAGCCTCTCTCAGCCTATTGCGGACAGTCTGAGCACTGATGGAGGGATTGAGCATTCCTGGTGTAACTCGGGCAGTTGTTGTTGCCATCCTGTACCTGTCCCGCAGGTGTGATATTCGGATGTAATGATCCTGTGCAGGTGTTGTTACATGTGGTCTGCACTGAGAGGATGATCAGCTGTCCTTCCTGTCTGCCTGTAGCACTGTCTTAGGCATCTCATATTATGGACCTTGCAATTTATTGCCCTAGCCACATCTGCAGTCCTCATGCCTCCATGCAGCATGCCTAAGGCACGTTCACACAGATGAACAGGGACCCTGGGCATCTTTCTTTTGGTGTTTTTCGGTAGAAAAGTAGAAGTTCAGTAGAAAGGTCTCTTTGGTGTCCTAAGTTTATATAACTGTGACCTTAATTGCCTACCGTCTGTAAGCTGTTAGTGTCTTCAAGACCGTTCCACAGGTGCTTGTTCATTAATTGTTTATGGTTCATTGAACAAGCATGGAAAACATAGTTTAAACGCTTTCCAATAAAGATTTGTAAAGTTATTTGGAATTAGAGTTTATTGTTGGGCGTATGGGCACATGTGAGCTCCATTTTACGGGTGAAATATAAATGGACGGTCACAAAAAGTGAGATGTGAAGCGAATTCAAAGTTATAATTGAAAATCTAATCTGAACCCAGCCTGAAACTCAAAGGTTTGTCGGGTTCCGTTGGGCTCGGGCTGGTCGGGTAGCAGATCTCTAGTCCATATACATTTTGGGGGCATTGCACATCAATATGTCATATAAGAGTCATGTCTCCAACATATTTGAAAGTAGTAGAAGCCTTAAAAATGTCAAATGAGCTCATCATGGTCATGCGTCTGACCAGACCTCCTCAGAGACGCAGTGTGAGATCTTCTTCGTTCCAGGCCTGGTGATGAATGTACAGATAGATGTCTTTAAGAATTTAACCCTTGGAATCGTCTATACCATAGCACTGGTGCATCTGGACTGGAAATGTTATCAGACTGTGAGTTTGAACTCTCTCAGAACACTGAACTCTTGACCCAGTGTAAATGTGTAAAGGTCAGGCAGGGGGAGAATGGGTGAAAGTTTGCAGTGAGGCCCTGTCTGTCTAGGCTCTAGGGGTTAATCCTGCTCTCCTTAACTCCACCAGAGAAACCTCAATTACCACCAGCAGAGCTGCAGAGTTGTCAACAGAATAAAGTGTTAAAGGGTTAGTTCACAAAAAAAAAAAAAAATGAAAATGTAGTCATCATTTACTCACCCTCATATAATTCTAAACCAGTATTATTGACAGACTGTAATTTAATTTGTTATTCACTGATAATCTTCTCTTCCATTGCAGCTCTCAAATTTATTTTCATTCCTGCTTTAAAAATTGCATTCAGATATGAGACACACAGGAACAAATGGCTTTTGATGTCAAATCTGGTGTAACATGTCATGTTTGAAAATGCTTATATGCAAATTCGATTTTAGGGTTATGGTAGAAGGGATGATATTCACAGAATATTAATTAAGACCCTGTTAACATCTGACATTAAGATGCATTTCGGGTGATCCGATCACATGTGGTCAGCACTAAATACAGGTCTAAATGGGGTCTAAAACGTTTTGTGATTGAACCACAAAACCACATGTGGCCACATCGCATTTGTGTAAACGCTGTGGCTGGGCGAAGGGCGGGGCTAGGTCATGATTCCGCACACCCGGCCCCTAATCAGGCTAATCAAGCCTCCGAGAGGGATAAAGGCCGGCTGGAAGCTGCAGTGCGAGAGAGAGAGAGAGATTTACGGACAGCTGTACGACACCTTTGTTTGTTTGTCTTTTTGTTTAAGTTTCATATTAAAATATTATTTATATTATCAAGCCGGTTCTCGCCTCCTCCTTTCCTTCAATCCCTTTACACACGCTATCCATCCTCAATGCGTCCCGGCAGCAGTGAAGTGCCAACCCTTACCTGTCAATCAACCACTGCACTAAAATAAGTTTAAACTTTTTATAGCTATTTTAAAAGTTATGGGTAGATTTAAAAGGATATAACGTCCGATTGGAAAATTTGAAAAAGCGGATACATACACAAGTACGAGAATTTCATGGATAATTTCATGGAAATTTGCTGCGTTTGTGCTTAGATTAAATTTCAACTGCATCTGAGAGAAACGGTGAGCTGGTTTGTCTTTTATGATTATTTTATTTTGTTTTGCTGTTTAATATCATGCAGTAGCTTACTAACATTGTGATTGATGGATGTCGTCATGAAACAGAGACGCTCCCCTCTAAATCCAAGCACAAATGGTTACAAGAGACACATTTATGTGACCAGGTGTAAACAGCGATGTGTCTCAACTGACCACATGTGATCAGATCACCCGAGACACATCTTAATACCAGGTGTAAACGGGGACTTTATGTCTGTTATGTATGGCGGCCCCAAAATCACTGTATGATTTAAGAAATTTCTTC
This sequence comes from Xyrauchen texanus, assembly GCF_025860055.1. Taxonomy (NCBI): domain Eukaryota; kingdom Metazoa; phylum Chordata; class Actinopteri; order Cypriniformes; family Catostomidae; genus Xyrauchen; species Xyrauchen texanus. The sequence goes on along the minus strand of NC_068290.1, from coordinate 8,387,155 downwards.
TTTGTATTCCATAGAAGAAAGTCATACCAGTTTGGAACAACATGAGGATGAATAAATTAAGACAGAATAAAAAATTTTGGGTGAACTATACCAATATAGCATATACCTATATACTGTATGAATATAGGTCTTCAATATCTGGCTCCACTGTTCTGAAACCTCAAAGGATGTCTTTAGTATTTTGTATGGACTGGGTCCCCTACAGTAAATATAACGGCTTCTCCCTTTGCATTTGCTTCACCTAAAGTGGTATGGATAAAATGCTGGAATTGTGCTTCTAAACTGTTCCCAGAGAAGAGGATGAAGGAGGTAGAAGAGGCCAAGCCGTATCAGGCCACAAGGATGGTGCTGACAATTCCTGCAATCGCTATATTTGTAGACAGTTAGCGTCTCAAGATGCCGATAAGAGATGAGCTGACCGGCTACATCTCTGTATGAGTGCAAGATATAGATGGGGTCACATGTAGCACACAGACGCCCCAGCAGATGATAGTGTTGCAGGATCAGAGACAGAGAACCACTGGAAGGATGCTCTAACGTCCTGGCTTCACAGATTGCAGGAGGAAATGGCCCCCAGGAGCTGTGGAGTCTCCTTGCCTCACCTCCCTGCCTGTCAATGCCCTCCACGAATGATGGACATTCTCCTCAATATCACAGTCCATTTCTTATCCTGTTGGTTATGAAATCAGTCCTGACAGCATACAGTGACATTCTGCAGTGCCACTGCATTATTGGTTAATAAACTCCCTCTTTGCTCTCTAGTCATGAGTCAGACAGGAAATACATTATGTGATGCTAATTTTATGAAAAGCACTGCCATAAAGTTAAAGCTTGCTGAATGGCCTGAAGGTATAATGTAGAAACGACAGCACTGAATGACTTCACCAGCCCTCCCGTGCAAACAACCAGCGTATTATTAGCGGAATACGGGAATAGTTTGTAATGCTTGGGTAACCTATTTACTTCAGTCCCATTTCCATCAGTTAAACTTTCCTCTTTCAGAAGCCCCATTATGAAGTTCCGTTATACAAGATGGATTCTGCACTCATGCTGGTTCATGGATTTGACTTCTGAGCAACCGGATACATATTGAATGAATTTGTCTGCTGATTTCCGTAACATTAAATCAAAACATTTGCTGGTTAGTTTGACATGCACTAAAAGTGGACACTACGAAACAGGAACAGCTCGACTCTCTCACACTCCCTGTTTTGCGTTATCAGTATTTTGGGGAATGGTGGGTGGGGGTCTCTCAGGCCTGGTGTGGAGACGCTGTCGGCCCACTCCCCCTTAAATGGAGCCAGGCTTGGCTGATAAGTCGTGTCCCAAGCCTAGCAGGGAGCCAGGGCTATCTGAGCCCCCTGAGTGACTGGGTGACACTCTTCCATGGCCCAGACAGATAGACAGGGCACGGGTACTGCACAGTGAGGAAGAGGAAGGTTAGGATAAGGATGGAGCCATCGTTAGTTTCAAACATTGGTACCCTTTGGCATTGCTGCAAATAACCTGCGATTTCCCCACAACTATCGATGAACTACTGGCTTTGATTAGTTGTACATAATTGCAATTGTCCAGTGCATTGTGCAACTTGAGCAAATAGAGAAAATGAGCAGTCTGTATACAGTTTATAGTGCTGTATCAATAGGATGCCACAGCTACCATAAATGAGACTATATCAGCTTTCAGTGGTGGATATGGGCAGTGCTGCATTTTTTATTATAAGTATAAGCATTATTTAATGTAATAATGATAATGTTAATAAACATTATTATAAAAGGGTTATCTTTGGTTTATAGAAATATACTGTATGTACACTGAGAAAAACAACAACAATTGGAGTAGGGTTTACTTAAAATCTAGGTAACAATTTCCACACAGAAATTGATGGTAAATTCAACAGACCATATTTTAGTAAAGTAAAGGCTCAATCTTGGTGGCTTGAATTAGAAATTCTCAAGTAAAGTTTACTTGAAATACTCTGTTTCAAATCAATGTTTTAACTTAATTTAATAGGGTTGCAAGTATGATTATGTCAGACGTTACATGTTGATGCACATCCTCACACTTCTAAAGCCTGAGAAATATGAAAATGAAAACGAGTGGGTCTTATAAGAGCAGGTGCGACACAATGACCATTATCAGTTCAACATCAAAATTTAAGTTAAATCCTGAGTTTGTGCTCATCAACTGACATTTTCAACGTGATTTGAATGAAGAGTCCATTGAAAGCAGTTTTTTCTGATGTGCCAAAAGAACCCAGATTGCAAATGCTGAGTATTTGTTTGTAAATGGTGACTTAATCTATAAAATACTATTTAACCATATACTGTAGATAGTATGCCACCATTACGAGATATAGTGCTGTATTAATTGTATGCCACAACCACCGTACATGGTACTATTTTACTATATCTATCCTATGCCACAACTACCCTAAATGGTCCTATATTGATTGAATGGCACAACTATCATATATGATGCATATATGATACTAAAACCTTATTAATATGGTCACAAAAAATGTCCCCAGCAACTATAATGTGCTACAAATGTACAACAGATTAGTCCCACTTTTAGATTGCTATACTATCTTGGCACTATCTGGTTATAGGCAGGGTGGTCTGCAGACATGTGCATCTGTTTGTTTCTCACACATTTGAAGTGGAGAGCAGAACAGTGCTCCCACACTCACAACGTGACATAACACAGGAAGATGACAGCCGAATGCTGACTGAGACAATGCATGGCAGCTCTTATGTGTTTTAGTGAGAGAATGTGGGTGGTCAAGGGACAAGTGTATCCTCATGTGTGTGCAACCGAAACGAAACCAGACTATATTCAAATATTCAATAAGGATCTTGTCACTCCAAAGGTATCCAAGAAAGACCACACAATTCTGTCAGGATGACCAAAACAATTTTGTCTGTTCAGTGACAAGAAATGGGTTTTTATTTTGTTAAGGATTACAGGGTTCTGATAAAGTCTTGCTAACATTTGTGATAACCCTGTTTCTAGAGGAAATGTGAATGCTGTAATGCTATTGCCATGTTGTAGCCATATGTTGTAGATGTGAGGATAACCAGACCCAAACTAGCTCATAGACATTTTAGTGTATTGTTTTTTGTGTAGTGTGGCACTACAACCATGTATATGGTACTCTTTACAGTAACAATCAGGATGACCCTCTAGGTTAGGTGTTCTTGTCTTCATATCACTGCAACGTTTTTTTGGTCTGTTTTGCATAACGCCGTGGCTCATTTTAGCTTATTGCGGCCGGCCCACCTGCCCGCTTGGTTCTTCCAATGTCCAGTCCGCCATTGATCGGCCGCAAAGTGCGTCGGCCCACCGGGAGTTTTCCCGGGATGCCAGATTACCAGTCCAGCCCTGGACCCTATTCATTTCAATTGTAAGTGCTTCACTGTAACCAATATTTATTTTTTTAAGAAGATGAGGGACATGTCGAAGTAAATTTTTGTAGTAATCAATATTATGGTACAAATACTGTATATTGTATTGAACTTTTAAAGCTGAAATACAGTGGCAAGAAAAAGTATGTGAACCCTTAAAATTACCTGCATTTATGGATAAATTTGTCTTAAAATCAGGTTTAATCTTCATCTAAGATTAATTTTCATATTGAATACATCATTTAAACATTCACTGTGTTGGTTGGAAAAAGTATGTGAACTGCTGGGCTAATGACATCAACAAAACCTAATTAGAGTCAGGAGTTAGCAAACCTGACATCCAATTAATAAAACCAGATTGGAGGTGTGGAGCTTTTACTTGGAGCTTTTACTTTTTTGTGGACTGATGAAACTAAGGTTGAATTGTTTGGGAAGAACACGCTGCACTACAAATGGCGTAAAATGGGTACCACATACTAACATGAAAACATCATCCCAAAGGTGAAGTACTGTGGAGGGAGCATCGTGATTTGGGGCTGTATTGGGGCCTGGACCGCTTCCCATCATCGAGGGAAATATTAATTCACAACTCTTTCAAGATATCCTACAGGATAATGCCAGGGTGTCTGTGTGCCATCTGAAGCTCAATAGAAGATAAGTGATGCAGCAGGACAATGAACCTAAACATCAATGTAAAACCACTACAGAATGGCTTCAAAAGAAGAAAATCCACCTTTTGGAGTTGCCCAGTCAGAGCCCAGTCAGAGCTGTTTACACCAGACATCCTAAGAATATGGCTGAGCTGAAGCAGTTCTGTAAGGAAGAATGATCCAAAATACCTTCTGAACATTGTGTAGGTCTAATCCGCAGCTACCGGAAACACTTGGTTGAGGTTATTGCTGCCAAAGGAGGATCAACCAGTTATTAATCCAAAGATTCACTTACTTTTTCCACAGCACTGTGAATGTTTATTGGGATGTGTTCAATAGATACATGAAAAATGATAATTCTTTGTGTGTTGTTAACTTAAGCACATTGTTGTTTGTCTATACTTGTAACTTTAATGAAGATTAAAGTGGTGGTGGCGTAGTGGGCTAAAGCACATAACTGTTAATCAGAAGGTTGCTGGTTCAATCCCCACAGCCACCACCATTGTGTCCTTGAGCAAGGCACTTAACTCCAGGTTGCTCCGGGGGGGGATTGTCCTTGTAATAAGTGCACTGTAAGTCGCTTTGGATAAAAGTGTCTGCCAAATGCATAAATGTAAGATCGCATTTTATGACCAATTAATAAAGACAACCAGCTAATTCTAAAGAGATCACATACTTTTTCTCTGTGGTAGTTTTATGCTTAAATCATTGTGTGAATGTATACGTATTTGGATGTGTGTGTGTGTGTGTGTGTGTGTGTGTGTGTGTGTGTGTGTGTGTGTGTGTGTGTGCGTTGCATGCTACCTATTCTGAGACACTGAGCAGAGCTGCAACGCTCCCTCACACTATGATAGTGCGGCAAGCAAGAACACCAGGCCAGTCCCAAGAGAGTCTATGAAAAGCCAAAGAGTGGACTGGAGTTATACTGCAGTGTTCTGCTAAACTATAGTGAGGCAGCAGACAAAAGAAAGAGGAAAAGCTCCAGAGAGAGAGAGAGAGAGAGAGAGAGAGAGAGAGAATGTGGAGTGGTAGACAGTTAGAGAATGGCTGCAGCAGGGTTTGATAGGAGCCGGCAGGGGGAGGTCTGCTCTGATAAGAGAGGGAGACAGGCAGACTGGAGAGGGAAGCAGCAGCACTGATAGAAGGAAACTTTCCTTCATCAAGCTCTCACACCCAAGCCAGTGTGTGCACTGTTTTGGGCTACGACAAATGTGGAAAATTTGTCTGAGCTGTGGCCCATTGGTTAATGCATGTGCTCCAGAAAGGTTGGTCCTTGGTGTTAAAATTGAAGAATTCAAGTATGACCTGTGTCATTACGTAATCCCATTATGCTGGTCCAAATAATATACCCTCTCCTTTCTTTTTTTCTTCCCATTAAAAGTGATAGAACTCTAGAATTATTGCAAAAGACAGTGTTGAATTGTCTGTGTTTGAATAAAGGCCTCTTTGCAGTTGAAATTGTTTTTGTCAGCAATAACATTCAGGAAATCCACCATTACAATCAGGATTGCTTATGTTTGAACATGTTTATGCAAATTACATTTGAGATGAACAAAATACAGTTTCTAAACACCCCAGCCTTTTATTTTAGACATACTATCACATTCTTATGCCGTATTAGGGAATTTTACATAGTAACGTGTTACATTATTGCTTTTCTTCAAATGAAATTCTGGCTAAAGCTATGGTTACACTACACTTCACGCTCCATTTACTTCTATTCAAACACATCTGAATGTGTGACCACATTATGGGAAGGGAGAGGTTTTGTATTTGTTAGGAAATAAGTTAACCCTTTAAGACCAGATGGGCCGGCCCTGTGAGAAAAAAATATATATTGTCAGAATATGAATAACTACATTCTTGACTAACACAAAATTGGTATCGTTTCAGAGCTTAGAAGCTCTACTTTCCAATGCTTGTAAGCATTATGACCAAAATCAGTATAAAACATTAATCTCATCAAATAGCCATGTGTCATATGTTGTTGGAAAGCTATCAAATATGAAAATACAACCAACCTATTCATTTTACTCACACACAAAAATATAGCGAGTATTAGCTAAGTGTCTTTGACATTTATGTTTCATGTGAATAGGTGTTGCTTGTATGCCACGTGTTTGCTTCTAACTTCACGAAGAATAAACAGAACATAAAATATCACATAGTATTATTTAGAGGAGGCGATTATTTTTCAAATGAGCCACACAGAAGTTAATCAGATTCATAGATCATCCACACCAAGCACAATTTTACATATGGCCCAGGAGAAAATGCCAAGACTCAATGCAGTCAAAAAGCACTCATTCTGTGAAATCTCATTACTAAAATCATTTCTGCATGCTATACATACCTTTAATCATTGTTGTGTTTGCATCTGTAATTAGTTCTTATCTAAAATTATTTTGTTTTATTTGTTTGGAGAGGTTTTTGGAGACTATGATTTTTGTAATGCTATAACTATATCAACACAACAACAAAAAAAATCTCAGTTACAGTTTACATGATTGAGAACAAAATAAAAACAGTTTTTTTATTTTTGAAAATTTAGTTTTTTAAGCAACCTTATTTACACACAGAGATATATAATGTAAAATAAGAAAAAAGTTAATTTTTTGGTGATTTTTCAGCAGTTTCTTAGATTGAGAGTCTCTGAATGTATCATAATCTAAATCATTAAATTGTTTTGAAAAGTTTTCTTTACAACGATACCAAACACTTGACCCTCCTTGTTTTTTTATCGAGTTGTAAGCCTTTTATTTTGGGTATGTCACTGAAACAGGAAATCTTTAAAAACACCCTCAGTGCTGTAAGTAACACATATGTCACATATTTGAATATCTCAGGTTTTATAGTGTAAATTCAAAAATTGATGCGTTACTATTTCCAGAAAGTCTAATTTGGTAATGCTTGTTTTCAACACATTACCTGCAACACTGTTCATGGTCATTACAGTTTCAACTGTACAGCAGGGCTATTCAACTTCACAGCCAAGTGGGCCAGATGGAAAAAACCTCCAGGGCATGCGGGCCAAGCCATTATATTTTGTTAATGAAAAGCTTCTATCAGATATTGTGTTATAGTAGGCCTATAATATAATATCAGAGAAAACATTTCCAGCAGAAAATGCTGAAAAAAATTAAATAATAAAATAAACTAAAAAGTGCTTTAAAATTGGTCAATAACTGAGAAAGTAAATCAGATTTATAAAAAATTTTTATTAAACAACAACAATAAAGTTTGTTCTAGATTCAAACTCAAATGTTTTCCTCACCAAACTAATGTATATAGCTTTTCTGTTTCTCTGAACTAATGCTTTATCAGTATGATTTTAGTTATTTACTCTTCCTATTTCATACAAATTCTGGATAATTATTATTTGTAGCACAACCTCTGAAAACATCTAAAAATGTAGCGCTTCTGCACAAGACACTGTAAAAACATTGAGACCTGTGACTTCCGTCTAGCTTAACTTTACATGGGGATCAATTGAAAAAAGGACCTTTAGACACAAAATGCGTTCAGTGTGAACAGCCTCTAAGACAACTGACATCATCATGGGCCACTGAAAATTTCAAACGGGATGGATTTGGCCCACAGGCCACCAGTTAAATAGGCCTGCTATACATTGTGTGAAGATTATTAACTTGGTTTCATCCTAGCTTCAGTCTCCAATTTAACTTATTCTGTTGTTGGTCAAGTCAGTAAATTTTCTCTTTATCTCCTCACATCATAGTGAGTGTTTTCAAGTGCTCTCATTCACCAAATTAGTCTGCAGCCTAATAAGTAATGTGACAGCTGTAATGTACATATGTTTGTTTGTGAGTGTTTATATACAGTGCTGTGAAAAATATTTCTTCTGTTTTTGTGTATACTAAATTGTTTTAAAAATCAAAACAAAATCTAACATGAAACATGAGTAAACACAAAATACAGTTTTTAAATGATAATGTTATTTAATGAAGCAAAAACGTTATCCAATACTATTGTGAAAAAGTATTTACCCCCTTAGTTACTATATCCCCAAATCTATAAAACTGCATTCATTATGAGGTTCAGCTGGACTAGACACTCAGACCTGATTACTGCTAGCCCTATTCAATCAAATCAACACCTAAATAGAACTTTATTATATCTTGTTTGAAGATCTACAAATTTTAGTATGAAAAATAGAAGAAATCCGGAAGGGGGTAAATACTTTTATCATAAAAAATTGCCAATGTTATATTTTGATTATATTTTATATTAAAATTTTTGCACAAATCAGTGATCCTGTGGGGGGCAGTATTTCATTGGTGAATTGCCCCCCCCTGCCAGGAGTCTGTAGAGTGTTATTAAAGAGCTGTCCTAGCCAATGAGGTGGCACCGATAGGAAAGCTTAGGCTGGAAAGGGGCACTGTAGTTGAAATTAGATTACATTAGTAGACAATGTTATATTAAGTAATTCACCAGATTTATGTTTAGGCCAGTGAATGTGTTGGCTGCCATGATTTCAGTCTGCAATACCTCCTTTGCCCTCTCCCGCAGCCTGTATTGTACCAAAAGCTGGTGCATTTAAACATTTTTAAACACAGTGCACAATCACATGACACAAGAAGTGAATTGGTGGACTTGACCTGGATTTACTGGGAGCTGGGCGTCATAACATTAAAGGGAAGGTTCACCAAAAAATGAATATTCTCTCATTATTAACTCACCCTAATGCCATCCCATGTCTTTAGATCTTTAGAAGAATATCTCAGCTTTGTAGGTCCATGCAATGCAAGTGAATGCTGACAAGAACTTGGAAGGTCCAAAAAGATGTAAACGCAGCCTAAAAGTATATTTTAGTATATACGTTCTGCCCAGTAGGTAGCAATATACACGAAGAATGCGAATTGCCAAAAACAAAAGAAGAATGTGAAAGTGAAAGTGGATATTTATAGTAAAAAAGGACTTATATTTTGACTGTTTCTCTCCCACACCTCTCATATCTCTTCTGAAGACATGGATTCAACCACTGGAGTCGAATGGATTATTTTTAAGCTGCCTTTATGTACTTTTTGCAGCTTCAAATGTCTGGTCACCATTCACTTGCATTGTATGGACCTACAGAGCTGAGATACTCTTAGTCAACATAATGTCATTCACACCAGACACATTTTTGCATCTGTTTTTACAGTTTTTCGGTTGTTTTTAGACTTCTTTGACCATTTGTGTCATCTCGTGCAAGAGCACCAAAGTTTCTAGACTGCATGGTAAATTCAAAAGTTCAACTGTTAAAAACGTGTCTTGAGACACATGCGTCTATACACTATTTGTGGTACTCCGTCTAGATTGTTTTGTTTTCCTGTGTGAACTGCCCCTTACTTTTTCAACGTCTTTCCTCCAATCACCAGTCACATAGATACCACTTTTTATCATATAAGAAATTCTTAATGGACTGATAGCGTATTTATTTTCCTAACACCACCCTCTTCTTTTCTGATGAACAAATAGCTTTTATGATTTGTGGCTATTTGTGGTTTTCTTCAATGGCCAAATCTGTTATCTCTTCTCTTAACTGTTAGCAATTAGTGATTGTAGGTCCACATAATTAGTAATATGTGTCCACAGCCTTACCAGACACTCCTGATTCTCACGCACACCGAGCCTGGTCCTCTCAATGACGCACAATCAGCCACCCCATCCTATTTTTGTATGTGGCTTTAGTGCAGACGACTGGTTTGGTGAGCAGGTGCAGCTGTTTGGGCAGCAGTGGTGTATGTATTGGGTCTGCTTGTTTGTTTAGGACAGAAAGGGTGCCACAGCCCTTAGGGCTTAGCTGTCCAATGTCACAATCTTCAGTGCTTATTTAAACCCAGGCCTGTTTTTAATGAAGATGTTGGATGGGATTTTGAGTATTATTTGGCATTTTCCTGTTGTGAAAGTCACAAGCATATGCTGCGTTTTAGATGTTGGTCCCCAGTATGGGTTGCTGGTGTCCCTATGATGCTTCTTAACAAGCTTAATAAGTTAAAACTTCTTTTGTCAAACAACTTCATTAGAAAGACTATACTGGTCCACTAACTAGACAAGCACTGGAAAGCATTAAGCAAACTAGAATGTTTGAGAACAACTGCTTTAGAGCAAACTTGCTAAAAACACCATCTTTAAGACCAGCATGCATCTAAGCATCCGGCATCTAAGATGGTCTTTTCAGCAAGTTTGCTCTTAATAAGTTGTTTTCCTAAAATTTTTATCAGATCATTTAGAACCACCTAGACATGACCTCACCCTCATGTAATTCCAAACCAATACAAATCTGTTTTTTTTGCAGAACACAAAAGTAAATAATTTAATGATAATCTAAACCAGTTGTGTTGGTTGAATTTAGTGTAATGGCATTAGACAATGACTGACATCAACACAAAATAAAGCAACCAAGAGTATAATAACAGTTGTTCATGTGTCATACTGCAAATCTTCTAAAGGCATACACTTACTTTATATAATGAATAGACCGTAATTTAAGTTGTTTTTCACTCTCAAACTCTGTGTTGCGTGATTTCATGATCATTGGTCACATGACTTGCAAGAACCAATAAGGTTTGATGTTATCAATGCCACTGCCATATTGTATTCAGCGCTTGCCATCTCAAGTCTCACCACTACTGGATGGGCAATGAAAGTGATTAAAGGTAAAGTAGGCCTAGGTTGATTTTTGCAACTGAATTAGTCAATCAGTCTGAGATTTATTATATTTTCTAAGGATGCATCAATGTACACCTACATTGATATGTTGTTGTGTGGGTGGTCAAAACCAAATTTCTATCACAGTGTGATATTACAATGTGGAAGAAGTCGAAAACAAGTCGTTTTAGCATCTTGGTTTCAACAAAGGCTTTTTTTGCAGTGAGGAGAATGTTTTGAGTTCTGAAACTTACAGTACGTTTTTATAGTACAATGACCTCTTACCTATATGCCAAAAGATTAATTGTTTTTTTCCTCATGACCCCTTTAAGGCAAAATTGGTCTCTATATGTTTAAAGGTGCACTCAGTATTTTTTTCTCATAAAAAAAAAAGCTTTACTCTTAAAAAAAATAAAATATTATTGTAATTTTTAAACATATTCTTAAAGTCATGACCACTCACATTAGTTGAAGACTCCAGTCATATCAGTATTCTTTTACATTTTTGTATTCTACATTTGAGAGGGTTCACTCATAGGGGCTGCCATGTTGGAATCACATGGCCAGCCAAATACCTGCTTAATCTCAGTAACTGCCTTGTTATTTTTTTATATAGTGTTAATTACACTCATTTATTAAAAGAATCATGACTGACTGTGAATAGTGAATTTTGAAATGGCATTCATAACTGACAACTACTGCGTTTGAATGAAGTCGCATCCATACCCCTAGGTGTCAGTGTCAAGTCCATAATGACATACATAAAAAAACAATTACTGAGTGTTCCTTTTAAATATTTTATTTACATTTACATTTATGCATTTGGCAGACGCTTTTATCCAAAGAGACTTTCAGAGCCCTTATTACAGAGACAATCCCCCCGGAGCAACCTGGAGTTAAGTGCCTTGCTCAAGGACACAACGGTGGTGGCTGTGGGGATCGAACCGACAACCTTCTGCTTAACAGTATAGTGCTTTAGCCCACTACGCCACCACCACTCCAAAACAATACGTCATGTAGCATACCACCTAGAGACAATCCACTCAAAAGGATACAGCCACTAGCGTCAGTTGCTAGTGTGCCCCTTGAGGCCATGGGAGTGAGGTTTACACACTGCACAGCTACCTACCAGCTGGCTACCGTTGCTCTCATCCCTCCCCCTTAAACAGGACTGGACTGGGAGGAGAAATCGGCCTGGGACTTCACTGGCCTTTTCTGCATATCACAGTCCACTACATTTCAAAGTCAAATATCTTACTTTTTACTCTACCACATTTTCAAAATCAGTCCTTCCTTTTTATTTATGAGTGGATAAAAACGTAACTGGTCAAACGAGCCACCAATCACAGTACAGCGCGCGCGCTTTGATTTGAACTTGCCTTGGCGGCATCTACTAAGCGCGAACCAGGGGTGCGTTTCCCTAAAGCATCGTTAGCCAACTATGGTCGCAAGTTCCGTCGTTATCATCATAGTTCAACGAGTCGGTGTTTCCCGAAACCATCGTTCCAACGAACATTCGCAAACAGCATTTGTGTGGTTGGAACGACAGCTCTCGACCTGTGGTTAGAAGCAGAGTTTATTGTTATTATAACATGTGGGCTAAGCAAGATGACATTTAGTACAATCAGTATCTTTTATTTAGAAGACATACAAATGTCCTTTATGTCTTTTAGTTTGTCAATAGATATAAAGCACCGTTTTTGAAGAGTGCGCATGTGTGAATGTGCTCTAGTGCGTAAGAACGAGCCTATGATTGAATCTGGAAATAAAGCAAATAACTGAGAAAAATATGAGATAGTCCTCAGATGACATGTCCGTAATTTATAGCAAAACATCTAGCATTAATTCGATCGCAAACAGATTCATTAAAAGTAGTTTTTACTCCACCACATGTGTGACATCATTAACCAACGTGGTTGAACAACCAATTTCACGACAATACGGTTTCGGAAACAGTCGTGACTAGCAAGTTGATTTCTTCAACAGTGCATCGTACTACGGTAGTGGAGCAGCAGGTTACGTCGTTGTACGGAAACGCACCCCAGAGCCGTTAAATATGAGAGTTGCGAACATAGACGGTTGCGACAGTGATCTCGCCGCCGCGCGTCACGTGATTCGTGTAGCTCTCAATAGTTCCAAACAAATTGCGTTGCCAATGATTTTAAGCAGGGCAGAGCAGCAGCTATTATTGCAGCAATTATCGGTAAATATTGACGCATAATGTACATTGCTTATTATGTTGACACTAAAATGACTTGCATATAATAGCATTTTTTTCTGGGGAGTAGCAGAAACACTGCATTAATACGTTTTTGTGTTTAATTTTGGAGGAAATTGGCTGCTCCCATAACATAGAATATATATATATATATATATATATATATATATATATATATATATATATATATATATATATTCTATATATATATATATTCTATGTATGTGTGTGCGTGTGTGTGTGTATGTATATATATATAATGGCGTTGTGCAGGTTTATGTGAATGTATCATAACATTAGGATGTTAATAATTATGACCATAGACACTCGAGAAAAATATATACAGTAAATACTGTAAATGTATTATACCTTATGGGAACAGTCCCCTTCCCTCCAAAATTAAACACACAAAAAAATAATTCAATTCAAATATATATATATATATATATATACATCTGACTAATTAATGTCATTTTATTAATAGATTGGTGTGCCAAGAGTGACATTAGTCTTAATGTAGACTGAGTTAAGCAAGAGTCTTGTGACAAATTATAATAGGACATTATGGCCATATAAAATCATAGTACTTGGATACTTAAGTACATTTGAATGCAAATACTTTTGTACTTTTACTCAAGTGAATGTTTAAAGGCAGCACTTCTACTTTTACTTGAGTAATATTTTACCTTGAGTATCTTTACTTTAACTCAAGTACATGGTATGTGTACTTCGTCCACCACTGGAGGCGCGCGAGCTAACAAAGAGGATAAAGGACTGCACAGCTTCCTACCAGCTGGCTAACGTTTCATCGACAGTGGATTTGTTAATTGACAGGAGAATAATGCAACCTCAGGGCCGGTAATGATGGAAAGGCCAATGTGATGATTTTTCTCTTTGCTCTGTGGTGCTACTGTGGTCTAAAGGCTTTGAGTTCGGAATGTCTTGTTTAGGTTTAGGGTGAATTAGGGCTATGGAGATGAGTGCTGAAGATGCTCTTAACTGCTCTGTCATATGTCAGGGGCTGGAGAGAGAGGGAAACCCATGGTATATTACCACTGTTTGTTGTCTGCCTAGCTCATCTTTAGAGATCCTGATGAGAGGCAGGGATTAACATTGGCTCCTGCCTCCAGATTCCACTGGCTGGGGGTTTGGAGGTCTGGGGTCACTGACTGATTGGATGAGACATGCTATCTGCTCTTGACCGATCTCTGACATTGTAGCATTAAGTGAGCAGGATTGGGGTGAACGTGTATTTATCATGTGCCACTAAATCAGAGTGTCAAACAATATGCATGTTATGTATGTTATTTCATTTGCTGATTCCAGATTTTCATAAAGCAGCAGGTCATGTCAGACCCTAATGTAGCCTAATATTTTGGTTCAAACTTTTTCTTATATACCAACATGAAGGGATTGTTCACCCATATTATGAATATTCTGTCATTATTTACTCACCCTATTGTAGCTCCAAACCATATGACTTTCTTCCATGAAACATACAAGATACATTTTTCACCTTCAGTGAAAGTGAATTATGACACATTCCTGCCTGACACGGCAACATTGGCGCCACCAGTTGTGTGTGTTTGGGATGGGACTATCTGTTTGCACTACCAATGGAAGACGTGGAGAATTCTCTGGTATCTTTTTTAATACAGTTATTATTTTTTCAAGTTTTCCACAAAAATAAAACGCTTAATCTCTAAAATGTCTCAGTTTTTCTCTGACCTTTTTATGTGTCTACCTAATTTGCGCCAAGCCTTTCTGACTCTAAAAGTCTTCCGTTACTATCACTCAGCAGTAAGATCAAAAGAGCATGAGGCGGCGATGATGTATCTACCAGCATGGCACACTCTAATCCCTGTCCAGTCTCTCTGTCCCTACAAAATATCGAGCACTGAAGGGAAAAGCACAGGAGACAGCCAGAAAGTGGAAACAGACCTGCTTTTCCCTGCAGACCCTGGTGATAGAGTTATCTGCTATGGGACATTCAGGCTGGCTTTGGCCTGGCTAACGGGTTCTCATCAGGAGAAGCCAGCCAATAAAAAATAATCTTAGAGGAGCCAGCCAAAAGTTAAGAGTGTGAGTGTATCTGTGACTTCCTTAGTGGATAATACACTGATCTTCTCGCTGAAGATATTAGTTAGTGCATAAATACACTTGGCATCTTTTTGGGTCCCATAAAATCTCTTCCTTTTCCTAACATGAAGCATCAGCATTCCTGTTCTCGACAGCCTTTCCAAAGTAACAACAACCCCACCTCCCCTCACATAGATCCGTTCCCCTTTGAGGTCACTGTCATGACGACGCAGTGGTTGGTAATCCCACGTGAGGGTGACTTTGTTTTCAGATTTTTTTTCATTCATCAGCTTGAGTGGCCTTTGTATCTTCTTAGTTTTGTCCCAAGCTTGCACCAGAGCTTCTCAACACAGGTTCCTAACAACACTCATTACCATGTTGTGGTGGGTTAAATTAATTGTATGATACAGTGGCCTCCAAAAGTATTTAGACACCTGAAGGAATAGTTCTCATAAAAAGGAAAATTCTCTCGTCATTTACTCACCCTCATGCCATTCCAGATGTGTGTGACTTTCTTTCTTATGCAGAACACATATAAAGAAAAATATACTTTAGAAGAATATTTCAGCTCTGTAGGTTCATACAATGCAAGTTAATGGTGATCAGAACAGGGGCGTAGGAACTATTATAACTGAGGGGTATATGTCCCCTTCACTTTTAGAAATAACTACATTTGGGGGCCTGGGTAGTTCAGTGAGTATTGATGCTGAATACCACCATGACAAAACACATCATGCCAGGCAATCTACTTGAGAAAAGAATTGAACAAACAGAGAAGCCATCTTTGAGTATTGTAATTTAATGTTGTTAAACCGATGAAGAGACCAATGAAACACTGAATGACCAATAATGTCAACCTAATCATGTACAACCACCAGCCAAAAAAAAAAACTGAAGGGGACAGACATTCAGGATTTCTTTCATAGGTTCATGTATGTGACATTAATAATCTTATGTCATAGTAAATTCTATATCTAAACAATGATATTTTTCTTTGACCTATCCAATTGTTTTGTTTAGCCATTATAATGAGTTTAAATGAATGGTAATGGTGATGTTTGTGGCATACAGTATCTATTTTAGAAGAAAACTAAAATAGATCAGTGACCTGAAGTCAAAAGTAGACAGAGAGGTGACACAAGCTTCTGAAATTATTAAGGTCAGATCAAATTTGACATGGAGATTAAGGAATTTTTTAAATAAAATGTTTTGCTTTGATTCTTTGGTTCTGGCTGACTGGAACAATATTTGAAATGTTTCACAGCAGTCAATAAATTATATGAAAATTCATTTGTTTAATATAAAAATTTTCATTCATACTTCTACATTTTAGTTCTATTTATTATAAAAATTTCTTAAAAGTTCAATCGATATTCTAAAAAACATAAAACATATATATAAAAAAAATAATAATTCTTTAAAACTGTCATATTGTGAAATGGTAAATGGTAAGTTTGCACTTATAAAGCACTTTATATTGTGTCCCAATCACCCATTCACACACACACACACACACACACACACACACACACACACACACACACACACACACACACACACACACACACACTCATACAACCGGCCATGCCATTGGGAGCAACTTGGGGTTCAGTGTCTTGCCCAAGGTCACTTCGACATGTGGAGTCGTGTGAAGAGAGGCTGATGAGATTTCCCCTTGTTTTCAGATCATTCGTACGCCCCTGACCAGAAATTTCAAGCTCCAAAAATCACATAAAAACAGCATACAACTCATCCATATGATTCTGGTTAAATTTGTCTTGAGAAGTGATATAATAGGTGTGAGTGAGAAACAGATCAACATTTTAATATTTTTTATTATAAATCTCCACTTTCACATTCTGAAAGTGAAAGTGGAGATTTATAGTAAAAAAAAAAAATAAAATATTGATCTGTTTCTCACTCAAAACGATTGCATCGCTCCAAAAGACATATATTAAACCACTGGACTTGTATTGATTTTTTTATTTATTTTATTGGTTGTATTGAGTGTAAATATGTATCTGTTCCAATTGAATGCTGCCAAAATAATTGTGGCCCTATGTTTTTTGTATCAGATAAATAATAATAATAAAAAAATCGGTTTGGAAAACAGAGAAATAAAGTGACTGTGGCTGTCATTCTGCCTAACATTTCCTTTCGTGTTTTAGACTGCAGAAAAAAAGTCATACAGGTTTTGAACATGAATGTGACCAAATGATGACAGAATTTTCCATTTGGATGAACTGTCACTTTAAATGATCAAATACATTTTAGGGCCACTGTATGCTATATTATGTAAATAATATATATATATATATATATATATATATATATATATATATATATATATATATATATATATATATATATATATAGGACAGTTTTGTTCTATGTATGTTCTGTGAATTTGTTTGGTTTGCATTATTTTATACTGTTGTTGTTCTTTAAAATGTATCTTAAATTGTAGTTGGATGATACACACTATCACGTACCCAGGACAAGGCTCTGTCTATTAAACATATGCACTGGGAATAGTTATATCAGGTCGCATAGAGTCAATCCTGTTACAGATGAAAATGTAACTCATATTGATCCCGCAGACTTTTATTGATTTTTGCCTTTTCTTGTTTGGTCTTCCCTCCTGCTTCATCTTCCTTTAACTTCTTTCCGTTTTTCTTCTCCTCCATCATTCTCTCTATTGTCTAACTCTTGTCTGCTCATTTGGGCGCTCTCTCTCTTTTTCTCTTCTTATTTTCCTGTATGGATTCTTCAGTCAATTTGTTTACTGACCACTGTAACTACATCCATTAGTCTGACACTAAGAGCCCGAGGACAGGCCCGTGACAGCCATCAGACTAATGCAGCTCTGACACAATAATTACACAATGACCTAAAGAAAGGGGCCCGGCTGTCCCGTTGTATGCGCAGCAAGCAAACCTGGTTACGGAAGCATCCAAGGTTTTGACCACAGCCACCCCTATAACCCACCAGCTTCAACAAAGCCGCTCAGAGACATGTGTTTCTGCATCAAAGGAGAAATTGGGCTATATATGGTTTAATTTGTCTATTTGAAGTGACAGGATTGCTGAAATTAGCTCAGTAATTCTAATAATAACCTGCCCTTCTGTTTTCAAATACAGATCAGATGTTTATGGAGAGGATTCCTCAAACAGTGCACATTAGGATTTTTTTTTTCAAAGAGATTCCCTCTGTGTGGTATATCTGATTATGTTTGAGTTTTGTCATGATTCCCGGCTACAATGAGGATTTAATACAAAGATACAAAATGCAAATTCTATGCTATGCGGTTATATTATTAATAAAGCAAGTGTAATACATTTTTATCCTAATTAATGGATGTTGAAAGGCATGACATAAAGCGGAGAGACTGTAGTGTACCTCAAGTGGCTTTTTCTTTTATAAAATGGCAAATACATCAAAATGATAAACACCAATGTTCATTAAGTACTTACATTTCTTTATATGATAATTTGAATACAAAATTTTTTCAGTCAAACTATTAATGAGTGCCAACATTAAATAATTAAATAAATCATTAAATGTTAAAATAAATTGTTTAATATATATATATATATATATATATATATATATATATATATATATATATTTTTTTTTTTTTTTTTTTAAACTGTTAATAATTAAATCTATACATTTTAAATTTACCATTAGTTTTGGGTTGATTTTCAGCATAAGCTTTGTGTGTTTTCATTTTCAGGGTTTCAGTGGGCACAACCTTTCAAAATTGATTTCTAGGGGCCATTCACACAGGACATGTTTTTGTGTCCATTTTAGAATTGTTTTTCTATGTCAACAAGTGCTAGACAAACATCTTTGATGTCCGTTGCGACACATCTCACTGACGTTTCAGCGTCACGTGCCATGAGCCCAGCATTTTGGGACGTTGTGTCAAGTTAAAAGAACTTCTGCATGCCTTTCATTGTGCAGAATGGCTAGCTTTCATATCAAAAGAACATGTTTTGTGTGGACGACCCCTTAGTGAGTCAAATTTAGAAAATGAAAAGACCAAAGCTTGTGCATAAATGAAAATCAGGGTTGGGAGGGTTACTTTTAAAATGTATTCCACTACAGATTACAGAATACATGCTGTAATATGTAATTTATAATGTATTCCATTAGATTACTTAAGGTCAGTAACGTATTCTAAATACTTTGGATTACTTCTTCAGCACTGGTAGATTGTTTCACTTGTTTTGACTATAAACAAGTTAATAACAAGTGATAAAAAACATCTGCCAGTACAGTAAGATAAAACACACTTACATTTAAAAAAAAAAAATCCTAAATATCTTATGCAAAGTAAATTTATCTTGTTTTAACCACTTGTTTTAGATATTTTGTTTTTATTGGAAAACAATTCAAAAATGTTCATCAAGAATAAGATTTTTGCTGTAGAATATATCTTTGCCGTAATATCAAAGGTCTTACTAGAGAAAAAAAAATTATACATGTACCTTAGCCAAATACATTTAAACTTAGTTTTTCACAATTCCTGACATTTAATCATAGAAAACATTCCCTGTTTTGGGTCAGTTAGGATCACTACTTTATTTTAAGAATGTGAAATGTCGGGGGGCCTGGGTAGCTCAGCCAGTAAAGATGCTGACTTTCACCCCTGGAGTCTTGAGTTTGAATCCTGTGCTGAGTGACTCCAGCCAGGTCTCCTAAGCAACCAAATTGGCCCAGTTGCTAGGGAGGATAGAGTCACATGGAGTATCTTCCTCATGGTCACTATATTGTGGTTCTCGCTCTTGGTGGGGCACGTGGTGAGTTGTGTGTGGATGCTGCAGAGAATAGTGTGAAGCCTCCACAGTAACACACTCAACAAGCCACATGAAAAAAAGCATGGATTGACGGTCTCAGACACAGAAGCAACTGAGATTCATCGTAAACCACCCAGATTGAGGTGAGTCACTACACCACCATTGGGAAATTCATTGGAAATTGGGCAATCAAAATTGGGGAGAAAAGGGAAGAAAAAAGAATTGAAATGTCAGAATAATAGCCTTTAAATTGTTTAACTTGGGTAAAACATTTTGGTTAGCCTTCCACAAGCTTCTCACAATAAGTTGCTTGAATTTTGGCCCATTCCTCCAGACAGAACTGGTGTAACCGAGTCAGGATTATAGGCCTCCTTGCTCGCACACGCTTTTTCAGTTCTGCCCACAAATTTTCTAATGGATTGAGGTCAGGACTTTGTGATGGCCACTCCAATACCTTGACTTTGTTGTCCTTAAGCCATTTTGCCACAACTTTGGAGGTATGTTTGGGGTCATTGTCCATTTGGAACACCCATTTGTGACCAAACTTTAACTTCCTAACTGATGTCTTGAGATGTTGCTTCAATATATCCACATCATTTTCCTTCCTCATGATGTGATCTATTTTGTGAAGTGCACCAGTCCCTCCTGCAGCAAAGCACCCCCACAACATGATGAGGAAAAGTGCTCTTCGACTTGCAATTCTCACCCTTTTTCCTCCAAACATAACAATGGTCATTATGGCCAAACAGTTACATTTTTGTTTCATCAGAACAGAGGACATTTCTCCAAAAAGTAAGATATTTGTCCCCACGTGCACTTGCAAACTGTAGTCTGGCTTTTTTTTATGGTGGTTTTGGTGCAATTTTGGAGCACAATTAGTTTCATTGACTTCACCTAAGTGTATGTAAACTTCTGACTTCAACTGTAATTTTACACCCCAAAACCCCACAGAGTGTACAGTGCACAACCACATCTTTTTCCTCAATTGTGTCATAGCCACCTTTTCACTCACAACTGTGTAAAAGTGTCCTCTGTCCGCTCGTATGAATGTAATACGTGATCATAAAGTGTTTTACCGCTGTTCAAACGCTGTTCAGATCGCATCATTTATATGGATATATGTTTTCCGACTGAATAGACTAAATGAAACAAATGACAATAAAATGCAAAGAAAACACTTCAGTATTCAAAATATATTTTGAATGTAATTGTATTCTGATTAAAACATTTTACTATTTAAATTGTATCTGTAGTGGAATACAGTTACTAATATTTTGTACTTTAAATATGTAATCCCGTTAAATTTGTTCTGTTACTCCACAACCCTGATGAAAATAAACCCAAAGCTAATGGTTAATACGTTAAAAATGTATTTAAAAAAAAGCTGGTAAAATGAAATACATAAAAGTAATTTATTGTTTAATTTAGTGATTTAATGATTTAATGTTTCAAATGATTATCATATGATTTATTTAAATATTTAACAATTTATTTAACAATTTAATTTTTAGACATTTGGCTCTCCATAAACTATCGGTGATATTGTAGGAAAATAAGACTTGTGCATAAATATAGAATTAAAATGTGCAATCAAAAGTTTATGGATATCAACTTTTTTACAACAACTTCAAATGTCACTTGAATCAGATTTTAGAAAGGTATAAATAATTATTATGATATTCTCATATTTCACAATTTTTTCACCCCTTTCCAACTTCCAAACATATCCTTTGTGGTTCCAGTTTTACGTGCTTGTCCTCATGTTCTCTGATCTCAGTCCTTACCTCTGCTTTGAGGTATGAGCCCCCACTCACCACTGGCTAATGACGGACAGCTGAAGGCACACTCCCAGGGCTCCAATCAAATTTACAGCCTTCTAATTGGATTAGAGGGAGGGGAGGGGGTGGGGCTTTTATATCTGTGTCTTTCGTTCTGTTTTTCTCATGTTTTTGCTTTGGCCTGAGTGCTGGGGTGGCTTGTGGTGGACTGAGTGATGGACAAAAGAAGGAGCTGTCAGCAGAGCTGGGGTTTGAGACGACCCAATGAGGGACAGATCTACCGGTCTGCAGAAGCTTGGTCGCTGGAGTCAATTGTGATGGGTGACAATGTTTTGTTTGCAGACAGAGGATCTGTCCACAGAATGGCTGAATGAGAGGATGCTATCCACGGCTGACACAGCGAGCGGAAAGTAAAAAGGCAGGGCAAAGAGTGAAATATCACTTAGCTCATTCCCGCGCTGCCAGCCCATCCTTTCTCCTGTACTAGGAGTTCAGTACCAGACAAAGCATGTCACTTCTTGTTTTTCCATCCTATAGAAGTCTCAGAGTGCAAAATATCAGAACTAAAACAAGAAACGAACAATAGTGGGAGAAGGACAGTAGGGCCATTCAAATAATAGAACTTTTCATTTCTGTATCAACAACAGGATGGGTATTTACCCCAAAGTGGGACATAACAGTGTGCCAACTGGGTGTGTTGTCTTAAAGGGAAAGTTTCCCCCCAAAATGAAAAAAGCTAGTTTTTACTCACCCTCATGTCGTTTCACACCCATATGACTTTCCTCTGGCGCACAACAGATGTTTTAATGAATATCACAGCCCATCTTTTTAAAACAATGTCAGTGGATAGTGCCTAACTTTAAAGCTTAAAAAAGGACCCAAAATTATATTTCGAAGTCTTGCGAAACCGAAATTTAAGTAATATTGCTTGTTTCGCGCATTCATGAACCCTGTGAGAGAAGCTCATTCACAATGGCTTGTGTAAATAACTTCTCAGACTGCGGGTTTGTATTAACTGCCTTCAAAAACATGCTTAAGGCATCTTTGCATCGAATTTGGATGTCTACACTGCCTGCACTGAAAAATAAAAATGACAAGATTTATTTAATTTTCATTTCATATAAGTTTTTCTAAGTACATTTTAAGTAAATATATGATATATTGATTAAAGTGATTCATTTTAACTTAAACATTTCAGTTAATATAGTAACTTTTACTTACAAAAATCTGATATATGGCACTTCAATAAACTTAGTAACAATTTTTTAGACTAAAACTAAAATTCTCTCTCCACTGCCCCTCCCTGAGAGCCCTCCATGAAAGCCAAATAGCTGCCACAATTCCCAGAAAACGAATGCAAGTTCCCCAGCCTTCTACATAACCGCCACCCTGCCCATCTCCGTGCACCACTCTTGAAACTATGGCGCTCCAGCCGACTTACATCCCCTTAAAACAATCTGTCTGCCGATCATAACACTGGTTAGGACCCAATTGTTTATGCATTTATCCCCTATATTGATGACTGCCCCATTACCTTATATACAGAGTCTTGGGCAAAATGAAATTTGAGTGCCCTTTATGTCACACATAAAACTCTGAACCTTCAACAAAAATTCTTGGATCTTCACACACCACCAAAAAACATAGGTTGTGTGTCCATCTTCTGATTGTCATTGCCAGCAGGTGGGTGTTTCTAAGACAAAGCCTATACAATCTAGAGGGGGTCCAATAGAATTTATGTAAAATCTTGAATAGCATAAGGTGCACCCTTGCATCCCAATTGTTGAACCAAATTTTCAAAGGATCTCAACTCTCCACTCTCATATAGGTCACAGAGTGTATAAACCTCCCTCACAATCCACTCAGACCAGCAGAAAGTGGAATTATTAATACATAATTTTGGGTTCAGCCATATGCTCGAGACAAAATTTTAATAAATGTCAGAATTAAACACTCTGGACACTTTTGTCCATACCGAGTGCAAATGCGAGATAACGGGGGTGTGACTTCTCCGATTAGTTTGATAGAAAAGCTTTGCAATGGCGAAATAGGGGCAAGGACTTCCTGTTCAATACAAAACTAGTGAGGGGCTCTCTCAGGTGGAAGTGACCAATGAGCCAAATGTCTGAGACCGAGTGCATAACAATAAAACAAAATCTTGGGAAGGCCTAGCCCACCCATTTTGTTTACAATTCATTTTAATAACAT
This sequence comes from Xyrauchen texanus, assembly GCF_025860055.1. Classification (NCBI taxonomy): domain Eukaryota; kingdom Metazoa; phylum Chordata; class Actinopteri; order Cypriniformes; family Catostomidae; genus Xyrauchen; species Xyrauchen texanus. The sequence continues at coordinate 8,363,362 of NC_068290.1, read as the reverse complement.
TAACCTTCCCAATCATAGTTAAATGTAATGAAGCCCATCTGCTCACATCACTCGAAAAGCTTTTTATTAAAAAAGCTTTCCAGAGTAAAATAATCTGAAATTAATCCATTCGTTTGGACCACGGCTACCGGGTATCTATACAGCCAAAATAAGACATTGCCCCTGAATTTCTGCTAAAACAATTTAGCTCTTCCTAATTTATCTTTAATCTGTTTGAGATATTTGAATTGTAGATTCAGGGGCAGTGGTGGCTCAGTGGTTGAGGCTCAGGGTTACTGACCAGAAGGTCAGGGGTTCAAGCCCCAGCACCACCAAGATGCCACTGTTGGGCCCTTGAGCAAGGCACTTAACTCCAGGTTGCTCTGGGGGATTGTCCCTGTAATAAGTGCACACTGTAAGTTGCTTTGGATAAAAGCGTCTGCCAAATGCATAAATGTAAATGTAGATGTTTATTTATCAGTGTAATGACTCCTCTGGTCTTACTTGAGCTAGCACTAAAGAAAACATGTCCACCCCATATCTTCCCAAATTTTTCAGCTTCCTGCGTGGAATGATGCATTTCTTGAAGAAACACTATATCATATTTCTTATGCTTAAGAAGAGAAATAACCTTCCTTCTTTTTATGGGGTGCCCCAACTCATTCACGTGGAGAGAGATAATCCACTCATATTAACATTTGACATTTTGACATATGAGAAAATATAGAATGTGTGTCAAAAGCAAAATTATAAAGACCACATTCTAACATTAGTGCAACAATCAAACCCCAACATTTTTCCCCAGAAGCAAACAACAGATGCCAGCTGGCGTCCATCCCTCTAAACTCAATCTATCCATGCACACCTACGGGAGCCCCCTTGACAACCTTGTCGTCGGATTGCTCAAGTCAGATGTTTCTATATAAATTTTGTGAGACAGAATTACACAACAAAAGATAATCTATAAAACAAACTCCAGCCAATAGGCGGAAGAAACACAAAAAGAAACAAAAAAGGCACTGTTTCCTTGAACAGTCAAGTGAATGTTCAGTGAGTCAGTCCACTCAGCGGCAACGTGAGTACCACAAAATTACTTACTCCATTAAGTTTATGAAGGACATCGCTTCCTGTGGGCATTTGAATTTGTTACTGCCATCCTTAAAATTTATTCTCAATTTGGCCGGGAATATCAGTGCAAAAGCGAACTTCCGTTGATGTAAGTGTTTCTTGCATTCCTTGAATCGATCACATTTCAGATATTTCTGAATATCTAATGAATATCAGATATTGTTGAATTTGCAATGTCTGGGAACCAGAAAATGCTGTGGTTCTTCAAAAAAGCTTTCCTTTATTCCTCACCTCACGTAACACAAGATCTTCATAAGATGTTCTCAGAAATTTGGCCAGAATTGATCGAGGTCTGTCTCTCTCAGCGGATCGCCGAGATGAAATCTCAAAGGTTTACATCATTAATAGTGTTAAAACCAGCAAAGTGCGCAGAGCTCGCCGTTCACATGTCCGAACCTTGCATGGCATCACATGACCTCCTACAAACATGTTTAATCGTGTACTACATGACATACAAATGTCTTCCACAGGGAAGCTTAATGCAGACTAGGTAGGCTTTTAGACAACATTACCTTCAATTAGGCAATTGAAATATGATATTCATGTAGAGATATGCTTGCAGAATCTCAACATTTGTTACACAAAACACGATGACGGTAACAATCAATAGATTATTTTTTGGTTATTTTGAGTGAAAAATTAACTTTAGACTTCACAAAACAATTAGTTACCAAAAAAATTAATAAATCAACATGCAAACAATGGCTGTTTCTCAATGTGCATACTTTTATGATCTTAAGTTCTCGTGGACTTGATAGATGTCCTTATCCACTGCCAAAGTTCAATTCCAATACTCAAGAACGCAGGTACAGAGAAAGCATAAAATAATCTGGATGTGTTCTCGATCAGGCCAAATATCAAGGATGCATGGGATGGTGACTTGTGTGCAAAAACCTGGTACTACGGCGGCAGATGAAGGACATTTATTGTTGTATTTTACCTCAAGAGATACCCACTAGAAGCTCAAGAAAGTCTGACGGCTCATGAGAGTCATCGTACTCTGTCAGCATTTGTTATTTTGTTGGGGGATCATTGTAAAAAAGTAATAAACACATAGAAGAAACTAGTGTTTGCAGACTTTATTCTTTTAACTGTCACTAGTCGTGCAAAACCTGGTGTGATGATAATAATGCTTTAACTGGTGTGTGATCATGCCAGTAGTTCACCCCCTGGCTTCAAATGTGCTAGGATTGGCAATGTGCAACAGATGCATTCTATGTCCTCCTGTCCTTCTGAGTATGTTCTTCCATGGTGGCTTGACAAAACTGGTGTTCATGAGAAAGCAAGTCTGTTCTATGCATTCTTTGCATTGAAAACCATTAATTATTCAAACCCATTGCATGCTGGGAAACCAGCTTTGAAAAGTTAAGCAAAATGTACTTATTTTATTCACCTGTGAAATTTAATCAAATAAGCGAATACATATGAGAAGGTTTTCTACTTTAGGATTGATACAAGATGACACATTGTAAAGTTAACAAACAATCGTAAATAATATTTACGGATAAGCTAGAGCGTTCATTTTTACATGTTTTAATTGTGTATAAATTTAAGTTAATGTCTAATCTAACTTATTCAATATAAAATATACTGAATCTTTTTTGCTGTATTTACTTCACCACAAAATATCATGGCCTACCAGTTGAGCATGAGCTTGGCCAGACTGGGAGACCAGCTTAAACCATCCAACACCTGTAAACCAGTTTAGGCTGGTTTAAATGTTGTGTTTTTTTAGCTGGGCATGTCTGTTTAAGTTTCAGAGAGGTGACAGGTGACACACTTGTCACTTTCTGCATTGTCAGCAGTGTTGCCAGCATGCCTGAAACTCCAGCGTATGTTTTTGGGCCAGTCCGTGGGAATGAGCAAGAATAGCTTCCTTTATCAGCCAGTTCACATAGGATCCTTTCACCTTCCTCATCAAACACCTCACTGGTGCCATTCTTATCCCAGCAAGGCCAATGCTCTGGGTTCACACTGTTGAATGCCATTATATAGACACCCTCCATGCTGACCACAGGACCAGGAACCCAAGCCACTACAAGGGGAACCGTAGATAAGAAACTGCAGTCTATTGTCTGACAGCTTAGAACAGGGAATGTCTGAATTTAGGTGCAACAATAAATTTTTCTGCCTAATTAAATTAATATAACTTTTGACAAATACAATCATTTTAAATCACACTAGCATACTTCATATAAGTGGTTTAATAGAAGCTGTTTTACTCTACTTAAAAGTGTAGTTTACCCTCATTTTGTTCCAGACCTGTACGACTTTCTTTCTTATGTGGAACACCAACATGTTTGGCATGATGTTAGGTACTGAAAACCTCAGTCACCATTCACTTTCATTTTATGGAAAAAGATGCAATGAAAGTGGATGATGATTCATGCAAACGTTCTGCCTAAAATCTCCTTCTGTGTTCCTTGGAAGGAAGAAAGTCATACAAGGTTGGAATAACATGAGGGTGAGTAAATGATACATTTTCACCAGAATTTTTTATTTGACTGTTTCTTTACGTGTCAGAATACTTTTTGGGGATGTTGTGGAAATAAATGAATTTCGCAGAAAATACATAAACATCTAAATATATGAACGCAAACTTGTAATGAGTATTACGACTGCACAAAATAGCTACTACTCCTGCTGTTAGCTCTCTCACCCTCTTAGCATCTCTGCGTGTTAACTGCCGTGCAGCTGAGCTGTCTGCATACAGCTGAAAACAAACAGAGCATCGGACTCCTGTTGATAAACACTTCAGCAGCTGCTATTCTGCCATGTAAAACCTCAGACAGATGCAAGACAACTTAATCCTGTCCCACTTATCTTCATCCCTGGCTTTCAATCTCTCTCTCTCCTTTTAACTTGGTCTCTCAGACTCTCGCTGTCCTTAGCATGCTCAGAAGAGGTGTGTGAGCATGTGTGGGAGGGAGGGTGGCTGTTTGTCTTCATGAAAATATCTCCAGGTAACCTCTAGAAACCTTGATGCCACAACACCCAAGCTAACGTGCCAAAAAGAGAGAAGAGTGCATTAGCACCAAGGCTTTGTGTTACTGTTCAGAGTTCACATGGCTGCCTGACCTGTGCTCCTTTATGTTTTCTTAAGATATGTTTGAAAATATACTGAATATTGTGCAGTACATAGATTTTTTTAGTACTAAGTGAAACAGTAGGGATTATTCCCTGTTAAAAATTACAAAAAGTAGTATTAAAGTAGTATAAAGTAGTATTATTACTACTACTCTGATATTACATTTTACTTTACAGTTGTAATATATTTCTGTCTTAATATTTTACAATTTCACACATCTAGTTAAATTGAGCTTTTATTTAGCTGGAAAACTGAATGAGGCACTTTCAGTTTGTATGTTTTTGATGGCAGCCTCTTCCAGATAAGCAGTTTGCTATATGGCTTAATGTGCTTAATCAATCGCAAAGTGCTGCTGATGTAACTTTATAAATATACTGTATAGTCTGTGTGAGCTGCACACTTCAAGGTTAATGAGCGCTCTGCTCTCTGTCATCCATTACACACACAGAATGTTTGATGCTCATTATGAGGTGTTTTAAGAGAATGAGCTACCTGCTTCACACATTCTCTTTGAATAATGTAACACATGCAGACTATATGTTTATGTTAATAAATCTCAGATTTTTGTGGTCTAATCCTACATTTCCCAAACAGGGTGCCGTCTGGGGAGATCAGGTGTGCTGTGTGAAAAATTCTTCAAACATTTCTAAAATTCAAAAATGCATATAAAATGCATTTTAGAATTATGAGATTTATTCTAATAAAACTTGTATAAAATTACAGAAATAAAAAATATATGCAAACATTTGTTGTAGTAAGAGTGTTGAGCTATATAATAAATGTGGATAACATAGCTCAGATAATTTGGTTTCTTGGAATTATTTGATGATAATATTATTTGAGAGAGTTCATATTCTGAAAATCTTTGACTTTTGATTGTAAACACTGATATCTTGGCAGATCTGAGCACAGTTTGAGAGATTGTTGAGATCTCTTATGCAACTCTAGAAGATTTCTGGGGTCTTTTTCTCAAAAGTTTGCTCTCCGTTTAATGTTATTGCAGTCTAGGAGACACAACTGAGATATTAAAGAGATCTTGTTTGTAATTCTTTCCCCATTTGCTCTTAGAATGGGATAGGGTTGCCAGGGGTGACCTCTCATCCTGATCCAGACCCTCTTATTCGATAACAGAGCGGGATGCCTGAGGATAAGTGGCATGCACAGAGTGGCAGTTCTGTTTTCTCTCTCAATCTCCTTTCAGCCACAGACACTTAAGTACCTGGGATTGCATGGCTAGTAATAAATATGCAGAGGCTTTAGCGTGGTGTAAACACATCACTTGTACCAGTAGGTGTAAACCTCCTCGCGGTTCCTTGGTGAGGGGGGTTAAAAGATGAAGTGCACTTGACGAGACGTCTGTCTCCACCTTGCTGCTTTACGATGTGTTTGTTAACCTGTGACATCCTTGAAAACGGCTCACACAGGCACCTTAACCTCAGGTTTTAATGTCTGTCTGTGAAAGAATGTGTCATGAATGTGAACAATGCTGAGTGCATTAGGGCACAGGACTGAGGTGAGATGCCGAGAGTAGTTTAAAAATAAAAACGACTTTTAAAAAAGTCGTTTTTTTTCTTTTTTCTTTTTAGTTTGTCAAAAGTTTTTTTTTCCAGTGATTTCAATATATATATATATATTATGTAGGAGAACAAGGAGACCAGACCAGATCAGGCGGATGGCCAGGAGACCAAGGAAACCACCTCAGGGTAGGGACTGGGTTAGGAGTAGGCGGCCACAGGGATGAGACAGAGTCAGGAGGCCAGGGAGGCAGCCACAGGGCAGGGACTGAGCCAGGAGGCCTGGGAGGCAGCCACAGGGCAGAGACTGGGTCAGGTGGTGGAACTGCTAAAGGAGGAATCTCTGTAGGAGCGGGTGGAACCGCTGGAGGATTAGTATCTGGGGGAGCGGGTGGAGACGCTGGAGGAGGAGTCTCTGGTAAGGCGGACGGAACTGCTGGAGAAGGAGTCTCTGGGGAAGCGGACAGAGCCACTGGAGGAGGAGTCTCTGGAGGAGCTGGTGGAGATTTTGGAAGAGGAGTCTCTGGTAAGGCGGATGGAATCGCTGGAGGAGGAGTCTCTGGAGGAGCGGGCTGAGTGACCTCCATGGTCAGGAACACTGGCGGAGACTCGGGTACGACCTCCGTGGTCGTAAACATGGAGGGAGAGACTTGGGAACGACCTCTGTGGTCGTGAACACTGGCAGAGACTTGGGAACATCCTCTGTGGTTGTAAATATGGACAGAGACTTGGGAACGACCTCCATGGTCGTGAGCACTGGCAACGACTGGGAAACAACCTTAGTGGCCGTGAGCACTGACAGCGACTGGGGAGAAAGTGTACTTTTCCTTCTCCTCCTTTTCCGGACATCTGGGAGCATAGTCACAGGAGTGGACAAAGCCACAGGAATAGGTGCTGGCTCGTAGGCCGGGGCAGGTGTGGGCGCTGGCTCGTTGGCCGTGGCAGGCGTGGGCACTGGCTCATTGGCCGTGGCAGGCTTGGACAAAGGAACCATGGAAGGTTTGGACGAAGGAGCCGTGAAAGGCTTGGGCAAGGAGCCGTGGAAGGCTTGGAGCAAGGAGCCGTGGAAGGCTTGGAGCAAGGAGCCGTGGAAGGCTTGGATGAGGGAGCAGAGGATGCAGGTTTTGGCCCAGGGTTCCCGCCATAATCCACTGTGTAAAGGGATCAGGTTTAAGTGGTGTATAAGGACTTTTTTTAGGCTACAAACTGGTAATTACAAGGGTATTATGCTATAAATGTGTTTTTGAGGACATTTCTAGTGTCACCATAATTCTTATAAAACATACTAAACAATGTTTTATTGAAAATGTAAAAATGCAGAAAGTTTTTGGTGAGGGTTAGGTTTAGGGGTAGGGTTAGGGTTAGGTCATAGAATCTACAGTCGTACAGTATAAAAATCATTATGTCTATGGAGAGTGCTCATAATGACAAACCTCCTATAATAGCCAGCCAACCCCAGGAACTGTCTCACCTCATTTTTGGTCTTGGGTCTCAGGCAGGCCACAACCGCTGCAGTCTTATCAATTTGGGGGCGTACCTGCCCATGACCCAAGTGGAACTCCAGATTCCGTACCTCCACCCTTCCAATTGCACACTTATTGGGGTTTGCCGCGAGTCCCACCTATTGTAGCAACCTCAGAACCACTCTCAGATGCTGCATGTGCCGCTGCCAATCATTATTGTATATAATGATGTCACCCAGATGTAGATAATGATGTCACACAGTGTGCGGTCTGAGAACTTGGTCCATAAGACACTGAAACGTATCCGCGGCCCCCAAAAAAACGAATGGAAGGGTCGCTAATTGGTGTAAGCCAAACAGTGTGGAGAAGGCCGTTTTCTCACGGAACATTGGTGTTAAGGGGATCTGCCATTAACCCTTTGTTAAATCCAGTGTCAAGTAAATCTGAGTCGTGCCCAACCGATCGAACAGTTAGTCAATACGAGGCATTGGATACGCAAAAAATTTTGAAACCGCATTGACCTTTCAATAATCTACACTCTTCGGAACCAGCACCACCAGGCTCTCGAACTGCGAATAACAGGGGTTCAAGCAACTTATCCCAACTCCGTTCATGTTTTTCAGGGTTATATTAAACCGTTTGACCAAGCCGTCCATTTATGGGTGGTACATGCTTGACTGAATTGATTTAGTACCCAATAATTCGTACAGCTCTCGTAGTGTACATGTCATAAAATACTGCCTTGATCAGTGAGGAATTCTTTCGGAATCCCCACTCGGGAGATAATTCTGAATAATTCAGTGCCTCTGCAACTCTACGTGATGAAATGTTGCATAAAGTAACTGCTTCCGGATATCGTGTGGTGAAGTCCACCAAAAAAACAACACAAAGCGATGTCCGTGTGCCATCCACTCTAATGGCCCGACAAGGTCCATACTAATTGTTTCGAAGTGGACCTTGATGAAAGGAAGGGGGTGCAAATGTGCTCTTGGGGTGGCGGTGGATTCACCTGCAGACATTCACGGCATGCCGCACACCATCTTTGAACATCCCAGCGTATGCCCGGCCAATAGGAACGGGCCATTAGATAGTTTAGTATCTTTTCCTGCCCTAAGTGATCTGCCATCAGATTATAATGAGCCGTCTGGAATAAAATATCCAGATGGCTCTTTGGTATCAATAACTGGGTTGTATCTTCTTTTGTCTGAGCGTCCTGCATCACTCGATACAACCCATCCTTTATAATAGAAAAGTACGGATATACGAGTGCAATGTCTGACTGTAGACGTTGACCATCAATCACTCTCACTTGGTCGAAGGAGAGTCTCATCTAGCATCTGCTCCAGAGGGAAATCCCCTGCAAGGAATACTATAAGGGCTTATGTCATCTTGATGCAGAGCTGACTTAGATGGCCCCGGCTCCGCCTCATCAGCCAGCGCGTCACAAATCCCACATCTTGAGATCCTCAACATCTGTTGCAGGATAATCGTGGATATTCCCATGCACACACCTTACCTTCACCTTGTGACTTGAACCAGACATTGATAGATGGAAGTTTGGCTGCAACCCGAATCCACCAAAGCCTGGTATGTACCCCCTTAATACTCACAGGTATGCAGTACATACCAGCTCGATCAGGGGCGGCCTGCGGTGCATCGGGGACCCAAACCAATGTCCCCACATCCATCACTGGGGATTGGTCCGGGCTCCCTGCAGCTCCAACTGACTGGCTCAGGCTCCATGTCCACGCCTGTGGCAGAGGGTCCACCAACCTGGGAGTGAGAGCGGAGAGGGGCATGGGAAACCGGCGGGAAGTGCAGTCCCAGGAGCCGGTTTGGGAGGGGTTACTCCCAGTTTCCAGGGAGGAGGAATAGAGGAAGGGGAGGAGAGATAGGGAGGGGAGACAGGAGAGAGAGAAGAAAAAAAGGATTTCTGGACTCGCCGGCTCCCGAATACAACAGCATATGGTCCTCTGCCAGCTGGATGGCTGTTTGGAGTGATGCTGGGCAGTGGCACTGGACCCACTCTGCCATCCCTCTTGGAAGCCGAGCAATAAACTGCTCCAGTACCACTAGGTCGATCAATTTGGGCCTGGAGGAGCACGATGTGTGCTGCACATGCTCTCTCTCTCTCTCTCTGCTCTCTCTCTCTCTGTGTGTGTGTAGGTAGCTCTCCTCTGACTGGCATCTGGCTTGCCCTTAAAACTCATCTCCACTCTCAATTCAATGACAAACAGCTGTTAGAGACAATAATAGCTAGGTGATGATCCTTACCGTTCTCATCTCCTGATTACGCTGTCCATCCACAAAATTAATGTCTATTATTCTTTATATATTTTATCTGTATATGTCTCTGAATAAGTGTCATTCTGCATTTGAAGTAATAGAAAAATTTTATTATTTTAATTGAACTTGAATACTACATACAGTGGATATTCTTAGTATGTGCAATTTGACATAAAGAGTGTGAGTGTGTATATGTGTGCACAATTCATTCCCTCTACCTCCCCTCTGTGAATAACATCTGTCCCATTAGCGGCTTTTCTCTGTGCCATTTTAATCAGATGAAAGTAAAAAGATAATGCATAGCCCCTCCACAGCCCCATCAGTGTGTGCTGCCGGGTGGAATTCTAATTGGCCTCAACTGGTCCATGATTAACTGAGGAGACCTGCGGTCGGCCCCTCTCTTACTGAAGAGCTGATGGCTATCAGTGCTCAAATGAAATTTCATTACCTCTCCTCATGCAACACACTATTTCCATAATTTCTCCTAATCTCTGGGTGTCAGCATTAAATAACCTGATTTTAACGCACAGGTAGAATTTGGGTCTTGGTTTTAACTTAACGGGATACACATTTGAAAACTCAAGATATTATCTCATGTGCAGAATCTAGTAATGATAAACTGTTTAAACTTATGACACTGTGTTTTCCATAACAAATATCCTGATACACAGCAAAAAAATAAAAAGGGTTTGTAGATATTAAAATGAAGGCATGTATTTTATTTAAATTGTTTATAGTGTAGTTTATTTTATAGTTTGTAGTTTTCTTTTTGTGTGTGTTAATTTTAATTGAACTATATTAAGTACATTTTCAACCCAAACTCAAACCTGACTTAAAATGTCAAGTTCTGCTTAGATTAAGTAACTATGAAGATTTCTTATAAGTGCACTATAGAGAATTTCTGGTATTTTTTTCCAAACTACGTTAAGCCAACAATGTTTTTCACCGAGCTGTCTGATTAAATTTGGTGAAACATACGTCATGTCCGTAAACAAAGAAAAGAAGGTCCGGCTGCAGATATGTTACTTACTTGCCCAGAAAACATTTTATGGATATGTCTTGTAGGACTTTCTTCTTACTATCAGTGACTCTTGGTGTAGCTGGTCAGATCCACTCTGATATGGTGATCACAGGGAACCATCTGCATTCCTCATACCATCACATTCATCTGCGCAGAAGAGCATTGCCATAGCACAACTTACCTAAAAAACTTCGGAATAGTAAATAAACCATAAATCTACAATAATCAAGTGAATCAGCATTATTTTATAGATACAAGAATATTGTTTTACAGTGTAAATCAGTTTGTCTTTGCAATATCCTGAGGACTTTAGTGAGGAAAAGAAATTTAATCTTTGCTTTTGTGAGAAAGTGCAAAGTGTGTTCCATTATAGTCTTCAAATCTTCCCAAAGCTACAGCTGTCTTTACTCTGTCCCTTTCTATATATATAGAACAATTCCATACATCAAAGCAAATTTTAGTGGAAATGATGACAGTTGGACTTACAGATAGTCTGACACCCCTGAGGCATAACTGAAACATTATTCATATGAAAACAAGAACATTTGAAAACAAATCTTATCTGGCTTTTAATGGATAATTACATTTTCCTTTTTGGGTGAACTATCCCTTTAAGGTTGGACATATCTGTTAAAAGCAACCAAAATCCCCTTCTTGATGTCTCTGGTTGCAGAGGTGTGCCGTATAGACAAAAATGTCCCCATTCTTGTCATAACACAAAGTCTTGCGTCCTCAGGGCATTTTGAGAAGCCAAATGCTAGAAGTTACCCTGCAGCTTTCATTTGAGTAATTAGGCAATTTACAGAGTTTTGTGTGTGTATGTGGATGGATTTTAATGCTATTTTCGCAGACACCTTATCGAGATGAGTTAAGACTTCATAATAAAATATAAGTTCAATTATCACCCTGACAGAGAAAAGAGTAGCCTGCCCCTTTCCCCATTGATGAATATAGCTAAATTTGCTCTTTGTAAAATGATTAAAGGAATGTAAAGTTAAGAACAAAAGTGTTTTGCATGAGAGCACTAACAACATGGTTATTGACACAGCTCATTTTCTGTTCCTAAGCAAAACAAAGTAGATTTAAGGCAACACTCAAATTAAATAGCACATAAAAGCACAGAACATTTTGGGTTCATTCCTTATGAATTCTTGTTGTGCATGTTTTTCAAGCAAACGTTTTTGGACTTGGTGTGAAAGGACCTAAACTATGACGATTCACTTTGAATATCATATCTGCCATCCAGGCATTACACATGATGCTACTATTGCCATTTATACAATTTTCTGTGGTCACCACTTCGTAAGTTATGAGCAAGAAACTATAACTAAAAGGAATTCATATTTCATGTCCTGTTGGTCTTTGCAGTGTATCATGACCTTGCGTGTGTATGTGTGTTATAGCGTGAGGGTCTCAGTGTGGTAGTAGGTACTGAGAGATGTGTGGAATGCAAACAGAGACAGTCCTCTTTGGCTCCAGTGCTTATCTGCCCCCCTTTGAATTTACTCCACCGCAGCAGGGCCAAAAAAGCACGTAGTCTGAGATGCTTTATGTTAAACTTACAGAAACCAATGAACATTGTTGCGCAATGTTTCTTCTAAACACATTACATTATTGCATCTCTCCAGCAATATTTCATTAATATTTCTTCCAGATCAGTAACACTTTGCTTGGCTTCACATAATTTGAAGTGGTATTTTTGCTATGTAGTGTTTGCCCTTCAGTCATATTGTGCTTGCAATGACTACATACTGTCATTCAAAGGCAAACACAGTAAGTTCATATTTTGGCAAAATTGAGTTGTGAGTAAAATTGTGGTTCTTAAACTATGATCTGTACAGTGACATCAACTCGGTCAAGCTCCATTGATAAAAATAATAATTAATTTAAACTTAAACCTGTGTTAAAATATTTTCTCTTATCCCAGCTTAATATGCAGAGACAACTGTAAGCCATTTTTAGGTAAATTTTCTCAAAAACTGCTAACACTGCATCTCTTTAGTTCTATAAAAAATACTTGTTTTTTGAGAGACCCATCCATATCCACACAATAACATTTGACACAAACAGTAGGATGAGTTGAGATCGGGACTATATGTTTGTTCAGTCAATAGCAGAGGTGGGACGTATTCTGAAAGCTGTTCGAAATCAAACGTTTAATTTTGTTGTTCAGTTTGATGGTGCTAGTGGCACTGAAATTACACGCTTCAGCTTTAAGAAGTCTTGAGATAACAAAATAATACTGAATGTTGACAAAAGTGTTAAATGTGGAATTGACAGTTTTGTTCAAATAACTTAAATATAATTAGTTTTATTTCTATTACTGTAGAAAATGTTAAGTATGCTTAACTTTACGTCAGATACACTGTACAACCTTTGTCTTAATAAAGAAAGGCAGGATGAAATATTTCTGGGTCGGGAAAGATACAGACCTCAACACTTGACACACAAACTTCAGTAGTGGTGAGAGTTAAACAAACATCATTAAGTCATCATCATCATCATCATCATCATCATAAAATGATGAGCTCCTAACATCACCCATCACCCACACAGCCATGGCAACAAAAATGTAAAATTGGTATAGCTACACAGAAAAGATTTTATCAATCGATCACTAAAATCATGTTAACAAGAATATTGTTAACACCTTGTGGCTATACTTTTGAAACAGTGAGTTTATGAATTGGCCCCATTCAGTTCCATTTTATACGTGCCTCATTGTTACCCAGATTTATGCTTCTTTTTTTTTTTTTTTTAAATACAGTTGAAATACATTTTTGTAGTAATGAACATTGTGAAAACACAAGTCTGCATAGTGATTTGATCCTAAAACTAAACGTCCAGGAGCGTGTCACGTTTTTGTCTATTGGTGTGCTTATGAAATTAATTTGAGAGCAACTGTGTGCCGATTTTGGTGTTTTCTTTAATACATTATCAGTCGTGCACCTGCATAAATGTATTTTATGGAGGTATGTGTTTTCCATGGTATTTAGTAGGCTAATCAACATTATGCCACAAATGCTGTCGTCTGAGCTTAAGTTGTACTGAACCCGGAGTGAAACGTGTAGGGTTTTGTAAGTGCAGCTACTGCATTTTTCCTTTATAGGACATATAGCCCTTTGGAGGTCAGTCAAAAGGTCAGTAATTAAATAAATAGAATAGTAATGCACATTGCTTATTTGAAAAAGTAACTTGGTTATTATGGTTTAAAATAAAACAAACTGCATGTTACTTTATTGGATACTTCCAAAAAAGTAATCTGATTACATAATGTATGGTACTTACAATGTGTTATACCCAACACTGCCCATGACAACTAGATGACCTGTACCTGTTACTGTTCCATGAACATTAAACAACACTTTTTTATACCAGGGCTGCAGACACAGATTTATTCCCTGTGCAAAGTTTCTTGTTTGCTTCTTTGCGTATTCACTATCATTCACCTCTTCTTCCGCTCGAGGTAGTGTCACCAGAAAAGGCCTTCCAGTGTAAGTCATCTAGGACTGTCTATTTCTCTGCAGGCTTGTGCTTGCAAAACAGCCACTAGGGTGCCAGGGTCCATCTGACCGCTGTAGCTTCTCACCCAAACTGTTTGTGGAGCCAGACTTGAGATTAGAGTGGCTGCACTTTTCTCTCCTCCCTGACTCGCTTTCTTTTCTTCCTCCTGAACTTGCCCATCGCCCTTCCTCCCTCCCACAGTTCATGTTTTCCAGACATGTCACTTCAGAGTCGCTCTTGCCAAAGACACAAAGGCTGCAGTAATTCGATTTTCTGTAGCTCCAGCCAAACATATGTGTCAGAAAGTGTGTGTTGGATGTATAAGCACATCTGTTTGCTTAAAGTGGTTAGATTAATTCAAACAAAAAGAAAAGAAAAACACATAGGACATTGAAAAACTTCTGGAATAAAACATGTGTATATGTTTTTTCTTTTCTTTTTTTACTTGGGCACAACTTCAAAGCTTTAGCTTCCACATACTGTACTATCATATCTAGCTCAAGAGACTACATATCTCACAAAAACTATGTACTCATGGGTGTCTGGCATGCATGAGAGCTTGCAGTGGGAACCTGGCGATTAAGTACATTTTCCTTATACACAACTCCTTGGTCTTGTGTCCTTAAAGTACAACGCTGCCCTGGATAGTGACAGTTTATAAATCAACATAGATAATCACCACAACAACAAACATGTTGAGAGCACAATCAGTAGCTGCTGCTCACAGTAAGGTCACACCATGACATGCAAACAAGCCCTGGCTTTCCCGTGTTAAATAGCTGTGACTGCTACTTGGGAGACGTTCGTCCCCCAGGGAAAGCAACGCAGTGCCATTGTTTTTGAAATCTAATTTGTGGCTTTTGTTGTGTTCGCTCACTTTGTGCTGAGCAGTGAGGTTTATTCCCTCGACGCTTCAGCAGCCTGTTTCTCCATTAATGCTCCATTAGGGAAATTAGTGCTGTAATTGGGGAGGCGAGAAGAAATCAGGAGCCCAAACTGAAGGGGACGCCACTGATGTTAACGTAAAGCCTTTCTGTGACCAGAAAGAATGTGATGTTAGAAGGAACTAATAAAGTGACAACACTATCAATCGATTTCAGTTGATACAGAGAGTTAAAGAGCGTAGAGGAAATCTCCCTGAAGCTTGACACAAAAAGCATGATGCAACATGCATCTGTGTCATTCTTTCTCTATTATTCCAAAATGTCCTATTTTGCTTAAAAATAGAGTGAAAACTGTCCATTAAACATGAAATACAAGTATTTTGACACTTAGGGTTAAAAATATATGAATGTCATTCGATGTCAAACAAATTATGCATTTCCTCAGAACGTCACGGTTACTGTTGTAACCTCCGTTCCCTGAGGGAGGGAACGAGACGGTGTGTCAAATGAAGAGACACAAGGGTTCTTCCTTGGGAGCCTTGCATTCCTCTGAACTTGAGAAAAGGCCAATGAGAAATTGGCAGAAAGAATTTGCCTGTCCCGCCCCCGGACATACGGGTATAAAGGGAAGCGTTCGTCTGTCTGTCAGTCAGGTTTTTGCACTGAGGAACCGAGAATAAGTTCTAGGTCTAGAGTCATTCCTCAGGGAATGGAGATTACAACAGTAACCGTGACGTTCCCCTTCTGTCACTCACTCGACGTTGTGTCGAAAGAAGTGACACAAGCGGTCCCATTCAAAAGTGCCACACACTAGTCTGTGCTATGTGAACTGCTGACACAGGTGCAAGCAGGCTGCAAAAGAGATGTCATATACAGAATGTAGGTTCCCAGCACCCCTGAGGGGGGAACAGGTGCTACATTACTAGCATGGGAGCAAGCCCGGCAGGTACTGCCTTTTATCTCTCTTTGTCTATCATATAGAGTGTGAAGCGGATGGGGCTATCTTAGCGCTATGAAATGCGTCGGGGAAGGCGGTCTTTCCCAATCCTATTCTTTCAAGGGGTAAAGACCCTGCAGAGGCCACATCCTGCCCAAACTAGCGGGAGGTGACATGTGGCAAATACACCATGAGGGTTATGAAGCAATACATGGGAGCGGCAGGGTGGTAGGTCCTGCCTGATGAGGGAGGAGCTCTACAAGCATGGTGACCAGGGGCAGTGGGACTGTCCAAGGGAGATGCGGGTCCGCCGACAGGGGGACTGTACCTCAGAAAAGCGTGAGATCCGAGAATCCGTGAGATCCATGGGCCAATAAGGAGCCACAGAGTTGACCTGTTCCTCGTCCTCCCTGATCTTGCACAGCACCAGTGCAAGTAGGCTCACTGGGGGAAATGCAGACTTGTGCAGCAATGAGTACTTGTATGCTACCATCGCGGAGCTGTCTGAAAGGATCAAGAAGTTCTTGCCCCGAATTAGTGAGAGAAACCTCCAAAGGGCAAGGAATACAGCCGGGGGGGGGGGGCATGGCTGGGAGCTGCGGGGAGGGCGGAGGTTTCCAATCCAAGCCCATGCTCATGGCAGCCCGGGCAAGTATGTCGGCCATCTTCACAAGGTGGCAGCACAGTCGATTACTCTGTGTCTGACGCCTGGATGCTCTCCGATGCAGTGGCAATGTCAATATCCAATCCCGGGGGCTCAAGGGAGAATGAGAACTCATCCCGAGCTCGGACGGAAGCAAGCGAGCGTGTCAGGGGGCCGGGTGTTTCGTGAGGATTTACCTGGCGAAACCGAACCCGTCGTCATCCCCAAATCGCCTTCATCGCCAGCCGGGTCGTCCTCAGTCCCTTGGGAAGAAGGAGCAATGCGGGGGGCGGCTGAAGTGGCATTCAATTTCAGGAAGGGGAACCGCGACCGCAAGGCTGCCATGGTCTTGTTCTCGCAGTGAGTGCATGAACCATCCACAAATGCCGCCTCAGTGTGATCGCTGCCCAGGCACACGAGGCAGCGTCTGTGGCCGTCGGTCTAGGAGAGATATTGACCGCATCTAGGAACTACACAGAGGCGGTAGGGCATCTTGTCTGTGTATTGCTCTTTTATGAGTGAAACTCAAACTCTTTTAGAGAAAACAAACTCTTTTAGGCAGTGAAAGCACTGTCAAAGCGCACAGGGGAGTGGTCTGCACAGCGTGAAGAGAGAGAGAACGCCAGCTGGAAAAGTGCCGTAGGATCCAACAGCAGTGCTTCTTGCCAGTAGAGGTGAGTGGAACAGTGGTAAACTCAGCTTGCTGTCGCACAACCGCTCCTCTCTGAAGACGCACACCCGCTTCCCTTATACCCGTATGTCCAGGGGTGTGACATGCAAATTCTGTCTGACAATTTCTCATTGGCCTTTTCTCAAGTTCAGAGGTAAGCGAGGCTCCTAAGGAAGACCCCTTGTGTCACTTTATTCGACACAACGTTGAGTGAGTGATAAAAGGGGAACTAACTTTTCACAGTCATTATTGCAATTACTTTTAATTGGTCCCATGATCATTTATAATGAATATAGAAAGTCAGTACATTTCTTGGCAAAATATGTAGTGTCATTTATTTGTGTTAAGAAATGTAACACAAGCACACATTTTATTTTATTTCAATTTAAAAGATTCAAAATATAGAACAATAGATATAATGCTCAAAAAAAAGACAAAAAAATTTGACATTTATTTGAACTAGACCTGTGGTTACACCTGTATGCAATTGAGGGAAGCTGACTTCATACCAAAAAGCACCTTGAGTCCAGTTGTTTAAAAATAATTGCAAAAAGGTTAGTTCCCAGAAAATATCTAGCATAATTTGTTTGCAGATGCCACTTAGCCTGATATTTTGTTATCTAATGACATTCAGACATTTAAACTGTGGCAGTGCCCAAATACTTTTTTGGGGCCACTGCATGTACATGCATCTCCAGGAACATAAATATTTTTTTTAGAACTTTAAAATGTTCATTTATAATAAAAGAGAGACTGAAGCATTGTTTCACAGGGACTGTGTGCATGTTTTGGGGGTGCCTGTTTGTGTGAACTTGTCTGAAATTCTCCAGGTCTGACCTTTGTTGTAAGTGTTCTTAAGGTAGCTGGCAGAAAAGTGCTCTTTTTGATAAGCTGCAAATTACTGAAAGCTATCTTACAGTTATCCTCACTTATAGGCTGGGATATTTGCTGTAGCAACATATTAAATTCTGTCTTTCATTGTACATGAATTCCACATACATCAAAATACCTGCACTCCCACGCATTTACTCGCTTTTTCTTCTTTTGTATTTTAAAAGAATAGTTCATCCAAAAAAGTTCTGTCAACATTTACTCATCCTCATGTTGTTTCAAACCCACATTAATATGTTTTTCTATAAAACACAAAGGGAGAAATTGTGAAAAATTTTCATATTGTTCTTTTCCATAAATTGAAAGAATGGTGACCAAAAAAGACCAGAAAAGTGGTCTATACTTGTTCATGTATTAAATATCATTAGTGCATACCTTATTCAAACTCGTGGCAGGTTTTACACCAATAATGCCTTGGTTTTTGCATGGTCTATGCAAAGTTCCAATGATTTTGATTTGTAATTTTGTCTTCAATCCCAAAAGTTGGACTAATTTACTTTAACAACATTTTCATACAAGTTATGAACTCAGTACCATGACAAGTAATACAAATTTGTACAAGATTGTATGAGTTGGCTTGTAAAAAAAAAACTTTTACTCCCAATGAGAAAGATAAACGAATCAACGAACAAAATTACTAAAATATATTATTCTAAGTAAACCCCTAACCCTAAACCTAACCCTTACCATAATTGAATTACGAAAATAGCTTACCATGAATGAAAGAAAACATTGGGGTTTGAAATGAGGCGAGGGAAGCGTATTACAGGTTGTTGACATACATCAGTCATTTGTATTGAAAAAAAGGGTAAAATAAAATTGAATGCCCTTTATTGTATCAATTTGAAATTCTGTTTGTTCTTGATTTATATCTATATTGATAAAAGTTGTACCTTTTCGTACAAGCCAAAACATACAATATCTCTGGCAAGTTATCAAATTGCAAATTATCGTATCATTGTTTCTCTATGAGCATGCGCTACACGGACATATTTTGCCGTTGCGCACCATCTCTGTTTGCATCAGCGTCTCCTGCTGATGTCGTTTGCATACGAGTCCTCTCACGAATGCTAACGGGGAGAATAGGGTGGCGGATGCCGCAACTTAACCCTCCCTGGTAGTTCTGGGCCCCCTGCAGCTTCAGCCCCGGTAAGACTGTGCGTTAATGCAGCTCTGTTCATTGTGTTTGTAGTCCTTTTTGGAATTCGACAACACCTGGTTATTGCATGCTTTTGTCATATGAAAAGGAGCTGTGTGAACACTCAACTCATCTCCTTTTGATTTCCACACAAACAATTTAGGGTTTGGATTGACATGAGGGACAATAAATAATGACAGTTTTTTGGGGTGAACTACTTGTGTAACCCATGCTAGTCGGAGGTTAGCAAAGAGCTGAAGTTCTTGACTCCTGATCTGAATGTTAATCACATTTAGAATGTTTTTTACAGGCCCACAAGCGTACTATCACTGCTCTCTGCCCAGTAGCCATTACTGTGTGAAAGGGAGTTGGACCCTCGTGGCTTCCTGCCAGACTAATTTCCTCAGGCCCTTCCTGAACAAGACATCAGTAGCACATTTAAAATGAAATGCAACAGCTTCTTCCTTTGGCTGGTGATGGGGAGTTTAAAATAGTTCATGTGGGGACACCAGTTTGTCCCAAAACCCTTGGGCATTGCCGAGACCCCCTCTATGATGATTCATACACTGTTTTCTTTCGAAACAGTTCAGCATCCTGGCATTGTATGGGCCTGAAACCAGGCTGAAAGAGCCACAAGGAGTACGGACATAGATTTTCCTGGGTGGTCGAGGAGATGTCCATCACCATGCCAGAAAATGATTTCTGCTCATGACAGCTCATTTCCAGCTTTCTGTTTATTTGTTCTACTGTGTTTTCTTTTCTTTTCTTTTGCCTGGATAATTTACTTCACATCAGAGCTCCTCCCTGATGAACTTCTGTTCAGATCTAAAGTTAACTGGCCCCAAGTTCCCCCTTCCACCTGTCTTGTCCCACGGACTATAACACCTCCAACTTCAGTGGCCCTAAGAAACATCTCATGTGGCCTTTTGTAAATTAAATCTCATTTATGCCTTCCACATATTTAAACCTGGTGCATGAAGGCTCATCGTGGCATATTTGACATTAATTATACCATGGTTTTCATTACCCATCTGTTAACTGTTAAAGTGGAAAGATTGTACAGTATATGCAAGCACAATTTAGATTTGAGAGCTTTGGTGAAGAGGAGGGTTGCACAATATGTAGGAATTAAGTGATATGGAATACACTTGTTAGATAATGATATGTGGTTTGATGAACCTAAAATGAATGTCTCAAATCAATTTAAATGATTTTGAAGTAGATTTAACCCTTTAAGCTGGCGGGCTTGCAGAGGAAAAAGAAATGACCAAAATATTTATAGTTACAATCTTAACTAACACAAAATGGGTATAGTTTTACAGCTTAGAAGTTTAAAACGAATGCAGGAATTATACCCAAAACTGAACAAGTGCTTTGAAATTGGCAGACAAGTCAAGTGTTATGTTTTAAAAATGTATATTCGGTAAAAACATCAAACTGATCAAATAGCCATGTGTCATATGATGTTGGAAAGCTCTCAAAGAGAAGAATACAACCAGCCTATTTGTTTTACCTTACAGACAAAACTATAGCAAATAATAGCTAAGTATATGTCTTAAACATATATGTTACATGTAAAGAGGTGTTTCTTAAATGTCGCGTTTTTGCTTATAAATTACAAATAGCCCACACACAACATTATTGGAAGCATAGATCATTAGATGATTCCTACAAAGCACAATGTGCACACAGCACATCTGGCTAAAAACACATTCGATTTCCTGGATCAGATGACATCATCGGAAATGTTGTAGGATGTTGTTCAGTATCATGGAACACTAAACCAATCGTATAAGGATTCAGATCGCTGCAACCAGAGGTGGAAGTCATCCAAATATGGGATGAGGGGATCGTTCACTATAATTACATATAGCCACCAGGAGATGGCTCCAAGTAAAGTACATGACACAGACTCAACGATGGCTCAAATGGCACAGAATGGAACTGAATGAGAGCATACTTTTAGTCATTGTTGTATTTGCATTTACATTTATGCATTTGGCAGACGCTTTTATCCTAAGCGACTTACAGTGCACTTATTACAGGGACAATCCCCCCGGAACAACCTGGAGTTTAGTGCCTTGCTCAAGGGCACAATGGTGGTGGCCGTGGGGTTCGAACTAATGACCTTCTGATTAACAGCCCTGTGCTTTAGCCACTATGCATGTGTAATTATTTCTTAAGTATAATGGAGAGTCTTTTGGGCACTTAGAGACATTTTTGGACACTAGGATAAATTACTTTGGTAATGCTATTGCTTTTTGATTGCTTTGTCATATCAAAACAAATGTTACTCAGTTACAGGTGACATGATTTTGAACAAACCAAAAGCAGTTTTTGGCTCTTTTTTTTTTGTCTAGTTATAATTTTGGGTATGCCACAGAAACAAAACACTTAAAGGGTTAAAGTCATAAAATATTGACATATTCAATAGGCATGTCTCCTATTCTTCCTGGATGAAGATAACCTCACTCCACCTTTTCAAAGTGAAAAGCAAATCTATTAATTTAAAGTGATATTGTGTAAAAAAAGAATACACACACACACACACACACACACACATATATATATATAGTATATATATATATATATATATATATATATATATATATATATATATATATATATATATATATGTTTGACATTCTGTATTCAGTGTAAACAAATGAAGATCTTACTCACATAAGTCATACAGTCATAAGGTCTGGAACAACATGAGGTTAAAGAGTAAATTATGACATAATTTTCTTTTTTTGGGGGTGATGCCAATCAAATGGAAATAAATAAATAAATAATTAAATAAAGGCTTAATTAATAGATCAAACGTTAGCTGACACTAACTTCCACCTTGTACTGTTTTAATCCCTCCGACTTTCTAGCGGCTCTGTAAGGAGCATTTCAAATGGCCCTTTGGAAAGCTATTGATGAGCCACTAAAAGGATTAGTTGCATAAAGGTTGACTATATTGAGATATGACTAATGCCCAGGCAGGACCTGCAGAATGGAGAGGTGTTAAGTCTGCAAATCGTTCGATAAGGCCTCCATTAGTCCTCTGCAACAACAACCTTTCAATGACAGCAGCATAATCAAACAGACCAACTCTTCTCTAGGAACCAAAGTCATCTGAATCCCTCATCATCTTTCCTTTGCAAATGGATACATATCATGGTCTCTTTAATGTCTGACTTTTGGTTTTAACAGGATCATTTTGTGCCTGACCAACCAAAGACTTTGAATATATATATATATATATATATATATATATATATATATATATATATATATATATATATATAAAATAATTATATCAGTTTGGAACATTTCTAAAAACTACGACAATTTTTAAATGAAGATTAGAAAAAAATTAACATTTTGAAGATAATTTGAGTGGTGGTTTCCCAAGCAAAAGTCGCCATCACAGTGCTTGGATGGATGGTTGCTAAAGTGTTGTGGTTGTTAGGTTGTTGCTGACCTAAGTCCACGGCAAAGTTTAGAATATTCTGTTCTCTACATATAGCTTGGGTCCCTCCTTCAATGTACATCTTTGGGATTCTTCCATCTGTTTTATCATCCGCCGTATGAAAATTATAAATCCTATGGCTTAGAAAAGTATTAATACTCCTCTATTCACCAAACCACACAATTTGAGGTTCTGTGGGACAAACAATGCGTGAATAATTTCATGCCAAAAAGAAATTCTTAGGGTAAGGAGTTTCCCTAACCCTAAATATGAGCTTAGCAAGCACCACCAATTAAAGACTAAATCTACTGCACTGGTGTGTATGTGTCCAAGCTAGGTTGTCATTTAAATGGACACATCAGTCCTTTTGGAGTAATGCTTTTAAAACTGGGAGGGGGGAGTTTGGGGAAAGCCCTGACATTTTTATTCCATTAGATGATAACAAAAGGGATTATGTGTTAAGAGGAGTGGCATTGGAAGAATATCACCCATTAGACCCCTTTTCACTCTTACTGTCCAGTTTGCTGATTCAACCAAATACTATTATGAAGGCTTCAGTGGCAGCACTCGCTGTATCAGGGCAGAAATGCTGTAATCATGGGTGCGAATAGGAAGATTATTCCAATGTTCTGCCTTTTTTATGGGATGAGGAAAAATCTATAGGAGCTTCTCTGAGGTCAGAATGCAGGAAAAGGCAGAAAAGGGTATCTGATTACATATAAAATACATTTATACCAAAAGGCGATGTCATTTTTTCGATGTTAAAAATCATTCTCATATTCAAGCTTAATATGCATAGACAACAATAGGTAAGATATTTGTAGGATGATTCTTTCAAAAAGAGAACACTAGTGCTATAAAAAATATAGCTCTGTTTGGCTTTTTTAGCAACCCAACTGGCCTAATGTTGGCTCAACCAATGCTGTGAGTTTGGGGCAGAGCTATCTATTTGACAACCAATGGCAGACAGCATGAGTTTAGGGAAACCTGTTTGAAAACAGACATTGTTTTTGCAACAGTCATTATTTTTTATATATCACCTAATTTTAGATATTAAAGATACTTACAAAAAGAACTTAAGATTTATATGAGTTTCAATATCATCTAAATATAGATTCTCCTGCCTTCCCCATCATATTTGTTATATTCCAGGCAACCGGAGTTGTGCTGCATCGTAAGGATAAAGGTGTAATTCTGTCATGGTCATGTAATAGAATAACTCAATCCCTATAAAAGCAATTGTAAGGTTATTATCTTCTTAGGGTCCCATTTGTACTGAGTAGCACTTAGGGAAGGAGAGCCGGGGACTAATCTCATAGTTGGGTTTCTTAGTCATCAGATTTACCTTCTGCCACCCACAGTGAATGTCATTGTGGTTTTCATCCATCCTTGATTTCACAGAGTCTAGTGGAACGTTAGTGATAGTGGAAAGGTGTATAGAAGTGCCAAGTGCCACCTACCAAAGTGTGAAGGTGTGGTGCATTTGTAGACTGGTGCTAATTGTCACATTTATTTATGATAGGTTAATAGGTAATAGTGCAATTATAATAAGAATAATGTATCATAGGGAACCTGCCACAAAATTGCCCAAATAGGTTTAATATCATGGGGTAACAAATTATGAAGTACAAAACAGTTTCTGAAACAGCTAAAAACAAATAGCAAACATATTTTGGACAACAAATATTGTTGTTAATAAATTGCATGCATTTATATTGTTTACCCCTGATAAATCTGATAATTTGCCCCAATTTGACATTTATGAAATTTGCCATTGTCTTGAGAACATAGTTCAAGATTTTAGTTAAAAATCTACTTGCCTGAATTCATGCCATTGTGGTTTTACAGGATTATGTTCACATATTTACCAAACAACATATTCAACAAAAAAATATGACTATACTGACAATTTAGTTCGGAGGTTAGAATTCACAAACATTCTAATTTAAGTGATTCATTCACCCAAAAATGAAAATGTATTAATTGTTTACTCACCCCTGTGTTGTTATAACCCTATATGACGTATATATATATATATATATATATTTGTTTCTTTACAGAAAAGGAGAAATTCTGAAAAAATACTGTGCTCGGTGATGTCATACAATGGTGACCATCTCTTCAATCTTAAAAAGGGCACAAAATTATAATTAATCTAATAAATTATCCCATGAGACTCATGATTGTTATGAAAGGATACGATAAGGTTTGGTGCGAAACAAACCGAAATCAAATGTGGTATTTGGTGAAAATGTTCACTGACCTTTGATCTCCTGTGTGCGTTTATGAGCAACAGTTCACGCAGCCCCCTCATAACATTGGGGCGTTAAAGTAGGTAACGCCATCCACTGTGAACTGGCACCGGTCCAAAAACGTAAAAAAAATAAAAAATAAGGCTGGGCATAGAAATGCATCAATTCATCAACTACAAACTCTTCAGACATCTTTAGTAAGTTCTGTTCTGTTTTTTATTCAGCTGTGTTGTTTTCTGTTGTCACTATCGCTGTGAAAGACCTGTTTTTAAATAAACTACTTTTGCTTATATGCCCCAATGTTGGAAGGGGGCTATGTGAACTTGCACTCATGCCCTATCATGAATGTGCACAGGAGATCAACAGTCAGTGAACATTTTTACTGAATAACACATTAGCTTATGGTTTGTTTCTCATCAAACATTATCGTATGCATTCATTAAAATAATGAGTCTCATAGTATAATTTATTAGACTTCTGAATTATACTTTTGCATTCTTTTGAAGCTTGAAAAGGTAGTCACCATAAATTGTAAGACATCACTGAGCACATGTTTTCACAATTTCTCCCTTTGTGTTAAGAAAAAAAGAAAGTAAATCATATAGGGAGTAAACAATTAATTAATTTTCATTTTTGGGTGATTAATTCATCCATTTAAGATTGTATTGGACAAGGTGTTTGAAACCAACGTACAAAGCTTCTGCTAAAGAAAACACAAATTTTTGTAACTTGACTTTTGATTCAAAACATTGCAGTTACTGAGATATAGCCCTTGTTGTGTCAACATCCCCATGTGACAACTAGCCCCAGTCTTCCCTATTAAATTTCCTTTGTTAAATGGGCAGTTTTGGTTCAACTCTCTAGCCATAGCCTGTAACTGTATGTTGCTCTCCAGGGCCTGCTGTCACAAGTCTTTTATAGACGATGGATGTCACAAGTGTCAGGCTAAATAAACGGAGGGCAACGTTGCTTATTTGTATGGCGTTAACAGCCGCGCAAAACCCCAAAGAGCAACGAAAGAGCCGGGCCGCCACCCAACAAGTAGGTAAGCATGGGAGATGGCCAATTCCCACACACAGAAGAATTTGCTGGCAAAATATACACCGGACAAACGCGCACCCACGCATACATGTTTTAGCAAATAAAAAAGGCCTATGAGTGGGCCAGCTCATATTGATCTTTTAACATAGGATTATACAGTCTGGCTCTATGGGCTTACCCGCTTTAATTCCCTCACAAAATAGATAGACTGACTTTGGCTCTATACATATCTCGATCAATGCAAATGCACTTATGGCCCCACGGCTCAATTTTAAACAAATTCCATTAGCCATAAGTAAAAGTTTTCTAGGGTAATGTGATTACGGTCCCCTCACCAACAGACTTTCTACTCTGCAAGCGGTGAAATGTTTCTCTTTTTTCCCCCTTGTGCCAGTTGCAATATCCCTCTGACAGATGCTCCCCTGATTGTGGTAGTAGCGGCAAACGCCACCTGTCTCGTCTCCTCTGTTGCTCGTTTTGAAACACCAGTTCCACTCAGTCTCGCAGGCTCTTTCGTGTCCTCTTTGGTTATTTTGTAATCAGACTTCTCCAATGGCAACATCTAATAAAACAAGGCTAACTGCGTGCTACATCTCTCCTTCCTTAAAAACAAGCCTTCAATATTAGATTTACTGCATGGGTTGGATGTCAGCTGGCATCTTTACCTCCATTATAAATGATAAAACACTGAGCTGGTGTGACAAGTGAGACAGAGCTCTGCTCTAATGCTCCAAATATGAAAATGGCTGTGCCATTGTGTATTTGTTAAATTGTAGGCCTGTATTTATTGGTGTTTGTGATTGTTTTCTTCAGAGGGGAAATTGGGCCATTATAATATCTAACTTTTATGAAGTCATAAATAAACTTTTCCCAAAATGTTTCATTTTATTTAATTTACTTAATGTATTTATTATTAACTAATATTTTTTTTTCAGGATCTCATAAGTCATAAATCTCATTATTGTCATGATTGTAATTTCTGAGTGACTAGTGTCACCAAATGGAAATGACAGTTTTCAAACTGATTTCCCAAACACCATTGGTTGGCAAACTCATTTTGATAACTCCTCAAAATGAATTATAGCTGACAGATTTCTTATTTATTGCTTGTTGATGAGATATCACCATGTTGTTTCCCATCTGCTAAAGTGTGTCGATCATTATGAACCCAATTATGATCAGTTCAATTTTGATTCATTTTGTTTGTCATCAACACAGCATTCACACACTTACCCCTAATCCTGTCATGATATCACACAAACAGATCTTTTAAAACTGCTGCCAAAGCATGCAACTTACCGCAGTTAGTTGTCCCTGGCAACTCTGCAAATAAAAATAAACAGGCCCGAGGGAAAGCTCTTCCACCCTCCCAGGGCCTGGGTCTGACCCTGAGCGAGAAAGAGCTAGAGATACTGACCATGAGATGGAGAGAGAGTGAGATAGTGATGTTAAGTATGATGATGGCTGAGGTCGCTTTGTAATGGGAGTTACTGTGCAATGCAACATAGAGGCTTGCAAAAAACTCATTGTCATCGCCAGAAAATAAAATACAGCTATTCAGTTGTAAGAATTTGCTGACAAGGAACATTGTCTCCGTTTGAGTACAGAGGATAAATGTGAAGATGGATTCAAGTCATTAGACTCAACATAATCAAATCTTTTGGTAATTCATAGCTCCTCGGGCCTCTTGAGTGATGCAGACTATTGAAAATAATTTTCTCCCTGCAACAAACTCATGCCAAATTGTTAAAAGGAATGAAGAATAATTCTCTCCTTTTTAGCAAATGAATCCACACCACAACAGTTTCTCCTTCTTTTGACAGGCAATCAAATCAAAGCATCTTTCCATTCCTGTACTGAATATTAGAGTCCTAAGCATGCTCATTTTTTATTCTTAAATACTGTATGATCACTTGTACGAAAGACAATTGTAGCATTATTTGTCTGCCTCTATTATTGAGTTATGGTCTTCATTTTTGTTGGCCTGGCCAATTGTTTCAGTAAGAAATCACTGGTAAAATTACAGGACAAATTATTTGCTCTGTGATTTTCTCTGTATTAGCATAGTACTAACAACGCCAAGGTCATGGGTTTGATTCCCAAGACACTTAATAATAAAATACCCAACTTTATTACACTAGCTGTTTCCATCCAAGAAAATGGGAAATTAATGCAAAAATAGAAATTAAATTAGAAGTTAAATCCACCATAAATTCTATAGGAATACACTTACTGAGCACTTTATTAGGAACACTATGACGTGGTCTTCTGCTGTTGTAGCCCGCCTTAAGGTTTGATATGTTGTGCATTCTGAGGTGCTATTCTGCTCACTACAATTGTACAGAGTAATTATCTGAGTTACTGTAGCCTTTCTGTCAGCTCAAACCAGACTGGCCATTCTCTATTGACCTCTCTCATCAACAAGGCATTTCCATACGCAGAACTGCCTCTCTCTGGATGTTTTTTGTTTTTGGCACCATTCTGAGTAAACTCTAGAGTCTGTTGTGATTGAAAATCCCAGGAGACCAGCAGTTACAGAAATACTCAAACATGCCCACCTGGCACCAACAGTCATGCCACGGTCGAAATCACTGAGATTACATTTTTTCCCGTTCCTGATGGTTGATGTGAACATTAACTGAAGCTCCTGACCCGTATCTGAATGATTTTATGCACTGCACTGCTGCCACACGATTGGCTGATTAAACAATTGCATGAATAAGTAGGTGTACAGGTGTTCCTAATAAAGTGCTCAGTGAGTGTGTATATATATATATATATATATATATATATATATATATATATATATATATATATATATATATATATATATAAAAGAGTTTCCATGATAGTTTATGTGCACATCTTTAAGTGAACGTATACATTGTTATGCACATTTTAGAAACTTTATCTTGGTGTTTCCATGCAGCTCTTTTTTTATTTTGTAATATCCTAAAAGTTCCATAAAATATGTGGATAGAAAACAAGCTTACTTTGAATAAAAGCATCTACTAAAAATAAAAACTGAATTAAATTTAGTATTCTTATTTTTTTAAGGTATATGCAGCTGAGAAACAGGATGAGCCACATAATTGATTTGTGTGTAAAATCATGTTTCAGTGCTCTACTTATTTTTTCCTTTTAATTTCCCCCTGTTAAGCCCTTTGTATATCTGTCCACTGTGAGAACGAACAGTCTCCACCCAGAGTTACTGGCACATCATTGCAATATAAACACCACACTAACCTAAATGCTGCATTGGCTGAGGATTCTGCTCAGTAATGTTCACTACTATTACTATTTTACTATTTATATAGGCCATTTATCCCGTAAAATACACTTTTGTCCAGCATCCCTGCAGCTTTTTGGCTCTGTATGATTTACCATTTCTTTTCTTCTAACAAGCGCATGCCTCCAAACAAGATTTAGAACCAGTGAAAAAACTAACACACACTGTTTGCCACATGCAGCATGTGCAGATGTGACAGTATCGAGCCAGTGGTTTATGTGGGTGAAGATATATACCCATAATTGTGATCTTGTGTGTGTGTGTGTGTGTGTGTGTGTGTGTGTGTGTGTGTGTGTGTGTGTGTGTGTGTGTGTGTGTGTATGTCTGAGAATTGCAGTATATAAATGTATAGGTCCAGCTGTGACTGTTTGTTTGTCTGTGGTCTATGTGCCAGTACACTGACAGACGATTGAGGTTGGTGGACGCCTGTGTGCTGTGGCCATGAGAGATATATGGTTCTGTGAACTCTGGTTCATAGTGAGCCCTGCTGTATCCCTCTCTGGCAGCTGTGTTCAGACCAACGCATGTGTTCGTCAACACTGTGCCCCTCCAATGCATGTGGGTGTTTCCGCCAAGTATACCCTATAGGTGTGTCTATTATTTTTTCCTCATTGCTCATGACATTTACAGTCTCTGTGAAATGCTGCCATTTTATGATGCCATTGTTCAGGTTGATGGTGGGAAGTGACTGGCATTTTGACGATCAAACACAGAGAAGAATGTACAGTATATCAGAATAAAGTACTTTTGGCCGTATATTTCAAATAGTCAGAGAAAGACACAATAGAGACCCTATTTTGATTTAAAAAGCAATAAATATACTGTTAAAAACATGTTACCAGGATCCAGTAATAGAAAACTTTTCGACTACATTATAATGGGCTAGTTGACACAGTGGGAAGTTGTCTCAGTATATCTCAGTAATTAAAAATATTTGGAGGTCAAACAGCTATTTCAAAAGCCTCTTAAATTGTCATATCATATATTTGTTATAGGTCTTGGAGAAAGCAAGTCAACATTAACTACATTAAAGGCTATATTATGATGTCAGATTTGAACTGAAACCTTTAAATGTGTTCTTAGGATAAAGGAATATTTCCTGAAAGTCAGGTTGGGGCATGTTGTCACATTTTTATGGGGGCAGGTTGTCACATGTGTTTAAATGTCAAACATTTATACAATTGATAAATTACAAGATTGTTGACCAAAACATTTTGTGATTTTTTTTTAAGTTACGTTTTCATTTGTTGTTGTTTCATGAATCGTGTTGTGTCTTGTGCCCTGCGAATGCTAACATTAAACCTACCCCACTGGTTTAATGGCAGGTTTTGTTGTGACAACTTACCCCATATAGTTTTACAACATGTCCTGTCAAAAAATAAGGTCAAAGTGTTTTCAATGAACTTTATCTTTTTTGTTTTTTCATGGCAAAAACAGTGGAAATGGACTTTAAAACAAATAAACCTTTCCTGAGAAATAATTACTGTAGTAAAAAGTGTGCCAGCTAGCTCTGGTATCACATCTTTACACATATGGTAATTTTGTACAGTGAAATGTTTTATTATCTTAAAGTAACAATGTAACTTAATACAAACAATGACTTTGACCTATTATAGTGGCATACATCCATATCTGTGCAATCTTCTAAATATTTATTGCTAGTGCATTAATATTATCTAGCGTTTAAGGCAAGGATAATGCAGGAGATATGTTATTGAAAACAAACTAGACAGTACAGGATCAGTTTGTGGACATAATAATATTTTAGAGTGACTAAATATGATGTGATATTTAAATCTGAAATTTCATCAGAACGTAAACAAATCCTGTCTCATCTAAATAATATATTTTGCCTTTTATTAGCAGAGCAAATGCTAAGTTTGCCTTTTATAATAGCTCCATATGAACTTGTCCTACAGTCCACAGAGCTAGTTTATTCTTCATGTGATGAACTACTTTATTAGCATGAGAAAATTATATATAAAGAAATAAACTTTAGTACATGGAAAACATCTGAGTTGGCTGTAATTTACAATGTGCATTGACCCTACATGAAGGCTCAATTCAAATATTAACATTTGTGGATAGTCGAGATGATAAAAAATTACCTTATTGATTTTATCTGTAATAAATGGCTTAAAGGGAGATATAATTTGCTCTTAAACGCTCATATGGTCGCCTTCTGTCCTCTTTGCGGCACGATCATTTATACAAATGACTTTGAGTTGTCAGTGCCAGTAATTTCATAATAGGCTTCAGACGACATTCATTAATTAACGTCTGATAATTATCAATTCTATAAATTACACTTGTCAATATTTGAACAAGTACTAGCATCATTTTTTCACAAAACATCAATGGGAGGAGTAAAGGGGTAAAAAAAACACAAGGCTCGATCCATTTTTCACCCTCCCATATAAACAGGACGGTCAGATAAATGAGTGCGGTGAATTCATACACAGGGAAATAGCCTCTGTTCCGGGAACAACTATAATCTGTTTCTCTTTATCAACCGTCTAGAGTGACACCGTTTAGCATCGCACCCCTTTTGGAAGGACTCCGGGACTTTGCTGCTCAGAATTCCATGGCCGCCGGTCCTCCTCGGACAGCAAAACTAAATAAAGATGTTTAGTGACAGGCTAATGAACAAATGGGCCCTCTTTATTTAACCTTGATGAATGGTTCGGCCAGGTGTTTTCAATAACGACAATAAGCACTGCAAGCCACAGGCCCAATGATACTAGTATAATGCATTATTAGGCCATTAGAGGCTGGGTATGGGAGACCACTTACACACTGCCCTATCAATAATGCTGTGTCCAAGTCTGCATTTAGGCCTGGGGAATTAGTCATACTGATATTCTATTTAATAAAAAAATCACAAGAAGACGCATAAAGAATCTCATTACATTTTAACAGGGTTACAGTAACCCGGGAGGACCGCAAGTTTAATTTTCATAAGAGCATCCATTCTTCAATTATGTCAAGCAGAGAAAATGTAAATAGTAAATGGAATGCTAACAATATCTCTTCAAGCGCATTGGCAGATAGAAAGCCAAGGTTCAGATAGAGAGGGACAGTGCAGTGTTCTTGTCTGTGTGTCTGTGTACGTTTTCTTGTGAAAGTATTTCGGAAAGAGAAAGAGAGAGAGGAGAATGCAAAGGAGAAATGTGTAGTAAATGATGTTTGCTGCAATTTTGAGCTGTCTGCAATTTAATGCCAAACCTCAAGCAATCAATATTGAAGTATAAGACTATAGTTAAAAAGTTTGAGATTATACACTTATACACATTACATTACTTCAGATGAAGTTTCCTAATTAGAAAGAGATGACACTGACTGAAAAATTCCAGAAGATTTGCAACACCTCAGTAAGGCAATGGTGACACTATGGCACCTTGACTTAAAGGCATATTTCAGGTTCAATACAAGTTCAGTTTAATCAACGGCATTTGTGGTATTATGTTGATTGCAACAAAAACAACAAAATAATTATTTCAATTTATCCCAACTGTTTCCTTAAAAAAAAGCAAAAGTCTGGGTTACAGTAAGGCACTTACAATAGAAGTGAATGGGGCCAATCATACATACATAATAGAGTTGGTTGTTTCGTATGGTCTCGCATGATGTTGTTTGCAGAAACTCGACTTCATCACGTGCAAATTCCCAAATGTCTAATGCAGAAGTAAGTGCAAGTTCTGTGCATGAGGCGTTAAGGTCACACTTATTAATATTATGCCTGTACCCAAACCCCTTATTTAAATTTAACCAATCAGTAGAGTGTGTAAACATGATAGGAGGCTGTTGTGTGTGACAGAAGCAAGTAATTAGATGAAAACAATGTCCAGCGGCGTCATTAGCTGTAGTGAAAGTCGTAGAAATTCAATTGAGTGCAGTCGCTATCATGCAAATGAACCAAATTTAGAAAATTCATATGAATCTTGACAATTTCACCATGAGAGTGTGTTGGGCCAATCCGTAAAGGTTAAAATACTGACTGTTTTAAAAGTATAGCCACAAGACGTAAACAATATGCGTGTAAACACGATTTTAGTGTAATAAGATCACTTGTTAAACTTTTCTGTGTAAAGTTCCAATTTTACAACTTCATTGCCATGACGACGTAAACCCTAAATTATTTAAACACCTTTACAGCTCAAATAGTACACAAGTTTTAATGGAAGAATTAATTTAAATGTTTTTATAAAATTATAAGCTTAACATTTCTGCCTTGGAACCCTCCAAAAATTGGCCCCATTCACCTCCATTTAAGTGCCTCCTTTGTTGCTTTTTTTAAAGAAAAGAAGGGATAAGTGGTAATGTGGTAATCAACATTATGCCACTAATGCTGTCGATTGAGCTAAACTTGTGGATGGCAGTTCTTTAAAAGATACACCCAAACATAGTGCCAGCAGCAGTGAAAGTGAGAGGTGTCAATCCCTTCGATGCCAGCCCCACCCCCATGGTGAAAGCGCTTACCCCCGAAGTGTCAGTTGCAGTATTGGCATGTGGCTATCAGCGCGCAGTGCTGTGGGGCCTCTGCAATAATAAACTGCTAATTGAAAGGCGCTCTCAGAGCAGGCCTGTTAGCGGGAGCCAAGCTGCTGAAAGATTACTGCAGCACGCCGGCTCGCTTAGGTGCTGAAAGAGGCTATTACGCCTCTGCTCTCTACCTGTGAGGAGTGTTAATACAAACCTGTGCTCTCACTTTCTCGCTTTTTTTTTGCCACGGTCACCAACAAGTGAGTCTACTGTCGGGAGAAGCTGGGAATCTGGGAATAATGTGGTGAAATGTTTTTATATACAAACTGTGTCTCATTGAATTTGCTAAGACTCACAAGCACATTTCACCCTATTTTAGTCTGTAAAAATATATATATATAAAAAAACTGCTGCATGTTGTGTGATTACATGTTTTTCTGACATACTGTAGATTCTCAAGGACTTTATTATCAAGATTTAAGAAATTACAGTGAT
Source organism: Xyrauchen texanus (assembly GCF_025860055.1). Lineage (NCBI taxonomy): Eukaryota > Metazoa > Chordata > Actinopteri > Cypriniformes > Catostomidae > Xyrauchen > Xyrauchen texanus. Next base: position 8,329,197 of record NC_068290.1, on the reverse strand, counting down.
CTTGCATTGGTTCTGTAGATGGGTGAATCTCATTCTTTAAACTTGTCAAGAACATCTGTATATTTTGGGGGATTTTTTGCCCCAAATCTAAAAACAAAATAAGAAATGATACTTTGCTTAAAAGGAATATTCTGGGTTCAATACAAGTTAAGGTCAATCGACAGCCTTTGTGGCAAAATGTTGATAATAATAATAATATTTTGACCTTTATGTAAAAAAAATGCTAGTTACTTTAAGGCCCTTACTATGAATGTGAATGAGGCCAGTTCATGAATGATAAGACAAGATGTAAACGATATACATGTTAACGTGATTTTAGTGTGATAAAATCACTTACTAGCTTTCACTGTGTAAAGGTATTTCCAATATTACAGCTTTGTTCCCATATTTACAACAAAACCCTGAAATCCCAGTATTGGGTATAACCTTACACAGATAAAGTTTATGTATAATGTTTACATGAACTGGTCCCATTCACTTCTATAGTTAGTGCCTTACAGTAACCAATTTTTTGTTGTTGTTGTTAATAAACAAGGGGCCCATCAGATTTATGTTTTATGCCAAAAATGCTGTTAATTGAGCTTAACTTGTATTGAACCCAGAATATTCCTTTAAGGAAAATGAGGCCTATTTTTACGACCATAAGGATTTGTTTGCGTTTTTATAGTATTATAGTGGCAATTAAGCACATTTATTGTGCTTAATTGCTTAATATCAACTGTCACCATTGTAAAGTAAATAATTATAAATAATTATATATAATTTTACCTGTAAGTTGTTTTACTCCTTTATGCTGATTTAACCCTCAGAGACCCAAGCACTGACATTTATATATTTTTTTCCCCTTTAATGTGTTTTTAGGAAGCCACTGATTATGAAAAGATAGATTTTTAAGCATATTTTGTTTTGAGGTGAATTTTGTGTGACTTTACCTAACAATGGCAGTCAATGGGTACATTTAGATTTTTAAGCATACTTTTTTTCTCAGGGTGAATTTTGTGTTACTTTAGCAAGCTGACATTCTATATGCATTTTTCCCATGTTATAAAAAAGTCCAGGGTTACATTTTCACATATCTACATTTGTTTTGTTTGTTTTATTTTGGGCTGAAAAGTTAAATTTTTGTTTCAGCTAGATTTCTCTCACCTTCTAGCCACCTCCAGTCGAACTCTAAGGCCCTGCCACCCGCCCGTCTTGGGCCCCTGCATGTGCCGTGGCCTTTATAAAGCTGCAAAACAAGGGACTGTGTGCCACCAGCCATGCAGGAAGCTCATAATCTTTTAATACATACAGAGGAAGGAAAGATTAAAACATATGGGTGTTGATAAGTGACAGGGAGTCCCTTCTAGTGTGCAAAGCATTCTGAGGTTGTCAGACACCAAGGAGTTCAAGATCATCCCAGGCCCTCCACCTTCATTAAAGTAATTGGCTTTCCAGATTTCTATCTATAGACAATCAGGTATATCTTTGAGGAAGAGGCTTAGAGAAAATATTTCACATAATTAGCTGCTAGATGCAGCAGGCAAAAAATACTATTAATTGTATCACAATACACACACTCACTGAGCACTTTTTTAGGATGCCTGTACAACTACTTATTCATACAATTATCTAATCAGCCAATCGTATGGCAGCAGTACAGTGCATAAAATAATGCAGATATGGTTCAGGAGCTTCAGCTAATGTTCACATCAGACATCAGAATGGGGAAAATGGCATGATTGTTAGTGCCAGGCGGGCATGTTTGAGTATTTCTGTAACTGCTGATCTCCTGGGATTTTCACACACAACAGTCTCTAGAGTTTACTCAGAATGATGCTAAAAACAAAAAACATCCAGAGAGCGGACGTTCTGTAGACGGAAACGCCTTGTTGATGAGAGAGGTCAATAAAGAATGGCCAGACTGGTTTGAGCTGATAGAAAGGCTACTGTAACTCAGATAACTACTCTGTACAATTGTAGTGAGCAGATTAATATCTCAGAATGCACAACATGTCGAACCTTGAGGCGGATGGACTACAACAGCAGAAGACCACGTCGGGCACTTTATTAGAACCTTAGTGTTCCTAAGAAAGAGCTCTGTGAGTGTATGTCATAGTACTAATAGTACATATGGCTTATGCAGTTTCTGATATATGTGTTGATATGTCTGAAACTTGTACAATGTTTGTAAGTTCTTGTAAGCCAACATGTTTTAGTCAACTAACTATAATGCACGGTGGTCATTGTTGTTTTAAAAGTACTTAATAAATAAAAGTTGGTTTATTGACTCACATGTGAGATGATATCAGAGTCAATAGAGTTGTGAAACAAGGTGAACATTTCTCTTTCCTGCTAAAAAGTTTAAACCAGCATGTATTTCCATGCTGGTACAGGCTAGTTTGGTGCTGGTTTAGCTGGTTAAACAGCATAGCCATGCTGTATACCAGCAAAACATACGCTGGTCAATCAGCATGGTCTTGCTGATTAAGAAGCCTGGTGTGGACACCAACATTCTAAGCCAGGGACCAGGATCCAAAACACAATATATGCTGGTCTTTACAATAGGAGTTAGCTAGCTTACAACTAATATCAACCAGCTCTGGCCTGTTTCTAAGTGTCCAAATGAGCCAAGTACTTAACAGTTTGTTCTCTGTGCTTGTGTTAACTAAAGAGGAGCAGCTGCAACTTTGCAGAAAGCCTTCTATGTATTGTGTTGGTCTTGAATGAAAAGACATCTTGTTGGAGTAATTGCATTACAGCCACACTGTGTCTCAGCTGGGGTGCCATATGTGTTTCTATCTCTGTGTGTGTGTGTGTGTGTGTGTGTGTGTGTGTGTGTGTGTGTGTGTGTGTGTGTGTGTGTGTGTGTGTGTGTGTGTGTGTGTGTGTGTGTGTGTGTGTGAGGTTTGCGCTATTTCAACAAATAATATTGTCATAGGCTGGTGACAGAAATATCTTTGCTTTTGCGGCATCAGACCCAACGTTAATATCTTCTGGTAAATTATGTGGGTTTTACTGCTCTCTCCCAGTAATTACCCTGTCTCTGTTGCAGTTCATTTCTCTTTATGCTCACGCCCACTGATGGCCAGCAAAGCCTTGGCCTCTGGCATAAGCCCATCACATGACGGCATGCTCTGCACATCGGTCTGATCATATAGAAGTGATGATCACAGAGCAGGAAATCTCTGAACGGGGCCAAAGGAAACAATCTTTCTGCACTGGACTAAGCCAATCATGTCCTCTCGCAACCTCGAACCACAGCTTACCCGCACAATGCTTTTGAAACAACTTTGATTAAATGCTTGACTGAAAGGGTCTGCATTTATCATCACAAAATGTCTACTTATGGGAAAGTTTGACTTATGCAAGTGCAGCAGATTGTTGTAGCTCTGGGACTTAAAGTTAAGGCCGTAAATGTGTAGCAGCAGTCAATGTAAATGTTTGAATATTTCAAATATGGGTACTATGTAGATTTACTTATGACTTGAGAAGTTAATTTTAAGATTAAGTGTGTGATTTCAGCTCCACTACCATCACTAAATGAGATTGCAAAAATAAAAATAATGACACTCTTTCCATCTGTCGGTGGTCTGACAAAAAGAGAGTCTCTTCCCAAACTCATGCCATTGGTTGAGCCAAAGTTGCTGTGTTTGGCTGGTTGGATTTTTAAACAGAGCAATTTTTTTCATAGCACCAATTGGCCTAAGTCAGTACAAATTTTTACAAGCACTTTAAATGATTTTGATTTCAGTCAGACTCAAAAATGCTAAGTTAGGATGCGTGAAAAAGTATTTTCAGAAACATCAGAAAATGACACCACCTTTAACCATGATGAGAGTAAAAATATTCACCCATTTCATTTAAAAGAGACAAGATCCAAATGTTTCATTTGCATATGTGTGTGTTTTACTAAATCTTTCTGATTATTGGAAACATGCAGTAAAGAACATGAAACCAGCATAAGGACAGGCTGCTTCATAAAACATTCTTACCCTTTCACTGAAAAGCCCATAATAATCATGATGTGTATCTTGGGTATAAGGCAGTGAGCAGAGGCTGTTATCAACACGTGTGTTCACCTTGGAGAGGCAGCGGGTGACTAAGTAAGAAACTGAGAGGAGAGGGCAGTTGTAATCCTGAAAGTGCTCTATTGGGATTAAAGCAATAGGTCTACAAGCCTTACGTCTGTTGGGACAGGTGTGCATGAATCTCCAAGAGCAGAACCTTAAAGGAATGGTTCACAATCATAAAAACTTTAAAGGAATATTCGGGGTGCAATAAAGTTAAGCTCAATCTACAGCATTTGTGGCGTAATGTTGATTACCATAAAAATAAATTTTGACTGGTCCCTCCTTTTATTAAAAGAAATAAGCAAAAATCTGGATAACAGTGAGTCACTTACAATGGAAGTGAATGGGGCCAATCTGTAAACATTATGATACTCACTGTTTTAAAAGTATAGCAACAAGATGTTATATGCAATATGATTGTAGTGTGTTAAAATCACCTACTAACCTATTCTGTATAACGTTATATCCACTTTTACAACTACATTGAAAGAATTTAGTCAATTAATGCAAATATTTTCAACATGCTTTTTTGAGCAACAAATTAAGATAATGTTTATGCAAAATAACTACTTCAGAATAGGGTGCACAATTTCATTCTTATGTATTCTATAAACAAATGAATCTCCATTGTGATTGGATCAGTGATTTTGAGCCCACCTTGAGCATTTTTAAGAACAAATCTATTCGCCCATTTAATGTGTTTTATGGGGGCCTTTAGCCCCTGCAACAGGGGGGCTTTTTACCCCGAACACTATCCTTTCACTTATTTGACAGTTATTAAAACAACATTTGATTTAATAACCTTGAACAAAAAAATGAAAATGACAAATAAGTATTTTGTCTCAAAATAAATGTGTTAATTTCAGAGATTTTTATTAGCTACATAAATTTGAAAATGTTTTAAAAAATATTGAACATTAGATAGAATTGCTTCAAAATCATCTCATGGATCAGAAAAATGAGCAGTGTATATTGACAAACAAGTTTTTAGGAAAGTGCTGTGGCAGTATTTTTTCTATTTAGTGTTTTGGGAGAAAATAAATCAAATGTGTCTTTTACCCAGCAAGGCTTTTAGCCCCGCTGTACCCTAAAGCTTCATATTTCTGCCTTAAAACCCTCCAAAAATGATTCCCAATCACATTCATTGTAAGTGTACTCGGTTTTTACTTTTTGTAAATACATTATTTTTTGTAGTAATCAACATTATGCAACAAATTATGTTGACTGAGCTTACAGTAACTTGTACTGAACCTGAAATATTCCTTTAAAGGAATAGTTCACAACCATAAACAGCTACTTCCCATACATTAAAAAATATGATTCACTTTGTTTTGTGCACAACACTAACCGCCGTGGTCACTATGAGTGGTCAGTGTATGAAAAAGAGCTTAATAAAGAATCTTAAAATGTTTCTTTTTGTATTTCTCAGGAAAAGAATATAACAGCACAAAGGGTTGGAACAATATGAGGGTGAGTAAATAATGATGGAATTACAATTCATTTAATATTTAAATAACTTCTACACAAAGCATGTCACAAATGGAATCAGGCACGCACAGACACACTTCTCTTGTGCTTTGCTCAGACAGCTGATAAACTCTCACTTTGATTGATGCTCTGTTCTCTGAGATAAATGGCATCTGGGACTCAGGAGGGGTCTAATTGAATTGGTTTCCAGAGAATACTAATGGGGAGTAATGTTGAGATAACTGAAGCCCTAAGAATAAGTGATCATTGACAGCATGTGTTTCATGCCAGTAATAAACATGTCACACAGAAGGCCAGTTAGTAGCTGCAACACAATTACCTCACTGCACCACACACATACAGATGCTCCAACTGCCGGATCAAACATGTTACAGAGACTTGCACTACTTAAACAAATTACATAGAATACAAGTCAAACGTTTGGACACAAACTTGACAGAATGTACTGTTTCCTGTAATCTTTTTTTCATATCTTAATTATAATTTTTCACTGAGTTTCTTTGGCCACTGTATAATTACTATACACTGCTTTTTCATTTTTTGTTTTGTTTTGATGACTACTATTTTTTTTTAAATGTGGAAAATGGTAATAATAAAAAATAAACGGTGTGTCAGAATAACAAGCACGTCAACCTAAAGTAGATCAGTTTGTTTAGTTTTACACCTGTCTGACTGAAATGTGTCAAAGTAGAATTTTTTTTGTATTATTGTATTTGAATCTAAATCTACCCATGCATTCAACTCCTTTGACACTCACATTCCAACTTATAAACACAACACAGCGAATGAAAGAGAGAAACAGAGGGCAATGCCAATTTTTACCATCCCATGATTACATTGGCACAACTTTAGCCCATATGGGAGATATTTGTGAGTTTTGGGGTACCTTAAGGGCACTAAAAACTCTTCACATAAACACTGATCCTGATTCACACTGATTCACACTTCAGCCAGCCAGGACTTTCATACATGTAGCTGGTGGCCTTGCAGAACATCCTTTTGATGATAGTAATACATTTTATGATCAGACTGAACTCAGACGTTGCGTCCTCAAATTTCAGGTTGATTTCTCAGAGCAGATTAGATGTGCAGATACAGAAGTGACTGTTCAAATAGAACGAAAAACGAAATTAACATTTATTTTACAAACACACTCCTTATTTTGCATTGGTCAGACAAACAGATAATCCTGCCAAAGACTCACACCATATCAGGCTGGCCAGGATGCTCAAACAAACAGCAATGTTTTGAAAGTGCCACAGAACCACAGTGTTTACAATTTTCAAGGGAATCAATTTAACAGTGGCTTACTTATCTCTGCATAATAGCTGGGAAAGGAGAAAGTATGTAAACATCCAAAGAATAACACGTTACCATTAAATGAAAACATAAATAAATGAAAAGCTTTCAGAATATGTAAATAAATTATTTGGTGCTGTAAAAATATGATTTATACATACATTTATATATATTTCCAAAGCTAAGTGCATAACTCAATATTGGAGATAACATTTGAACAGACAAAAAAGTGAAGAAACTTTCTCCCTTCCAGCATGCCTTAGATGACGATATATCTGCTTGTTGTCTTTCATGACGGGCCAAGAACTGCCAACCAGACTGCCTGAACAGGAGGTGTCATCGGCTAACAGCAGAACCTCACTCTCACCCTCCAAACAGGGCAGATCTCTGCTATGTTTGGTAAAAAAACAAATTCCCTCATTGTGGCCACAAGCTGTGCTAACACCACAGACATTTTCAGTGGCACTCCTAACCATAACTTTTAAGATGGGCACAGAGTCTAGTTATTGTGTTTAGGTTATGTCTAGCACCCAAGATTCACACAGAGGCCAAGAAGGGTCACAGTGAGATCAGTAAAAAGGCAGAAAACAATTCATCGCTTGGCACCGACACCACACAGACACTGTTTCCACATGATGGATGTAGCAGGACTGTCTGTACCAGCTCCTACATTACGTGATTAGACTAGATGGAATTTGATCATCATCTAGTGGTATGTAAAACATTTGTGATGAAAATTGACATTTGAACCAGGTTAAGGAGAGTAAAGAGTGCAATTTCTGCACTATTTAAATTGCTGTCTTCAATTGCGTTCTAAGGTTGTAAACAAGAGGCTTACCTAATCATCACCTTAAGAGCTATTTAGTCATTTTTGTGTCTTTAATGATTCAAAAATCTTTTTATAGCATGGCAGTTACAAGGAGTGTAATGTTGTTGTTGTTTTTTTATCTAAGGTTCTTTCATTCTCACTTCTATGAGAACCAGGCAATCTCTGCATGGGCCATTGGATCCATCAGGTTGTCATGCATGTTTCCAGTGAAAGTAAGCTGCTTTCCGATCCAAAGGCCTACAGTAAAGATGAATAGTAAAAACAAACTGTCCTCCACCCTTAGATATACCCTGTTGAGAACAATACTCTTGGGTCTTTGTTTCTTGTGATGTAGAGAAATTGTTGATCCTCTGATAGCAACATGATTAATTAAAGATTAATTAAAATCATTGTAACTGTTGATTTAGTTCCATCAGGTCCTTTAAGAACTGTATACAACATATTGAGGTACCACTTAAAAAAACAAAAATAACACAACTAAACTCACCACTTGAAACAGTTGTTCACAAAAAGCTTAGATTATAATTTAATATCTATGATTTAATAATAAAAATAATATTAATAATATATATAATATATATATATATATATATATATATATATATATATATATATATATATATATATATATATATATATATATATTATTATTATTATTATTATTAGAAACATAAAATTATATAAACAAATAAAGCCCTTGTATGGCCTGAACGATATAAGCCGGTCGTCGTCAGCGCGATTTACAGATTTACAGTGACGCCAAGTGGTTGCTTTCGTTTAGTACATATTTATCTTCTCTTTGAGGCTTATAAGTCTTTTGACAACAGATAACACTTCACTTTTGGCACGCTGTACATTTTGAATATATTTATCTATTGTAAATCGACTGTAGAATAAGTGCAAATGTGTGTTTTACAAGCAATTACTTGTAAAACATATAAGCAGTTTACATACAAATAATTAACATTCATTAATTTGGATTAATATATGGTTGTTTAACAGATTCATTAAACTCATCATGTTTTACTTCCAGCTGCTTGACTGCTTAAGAACTATATCCAACTTATTACTGTGCCATTTAAAAAACAACAACAACAACAACAGCACACACTAAACTTGCTATGTAAATATATTGTAGGAGCCATTTGTGACATATATGTTGAAGTTAATTTAATAACCCCTGCTGGTGAATCATGATCTTGCGGCCTTGGAAGGCCTTGGAACAGAAGGAGTTAAATTTGCACACCTGTGCCAATTAGTGGCATAAAGGTAGACAAAGGAGGAATCCATGTGTTGAACAGTTTTTTGGAATTGAACGTTGGAAATGCATGGACGCCAGCAGGCATATGGTTTTCAATTTATTTACTTGTCGGTTTATTTATCGAGATAATCAAATGCTATACTGGAATAAAACGAACAATCTATTGAAACCCCTGAGGCGTCCGAAGTGACTGACTGGAAGACACTACATATATTATATTAATATATTTAAACATATTTATACATTTAAAAACACACAAAATTAATCTGCACACTGTACAGAACAAATCGCTTGTAAATACAGAACACATGTTGTGGTGTCACAAGGTGTGGGTGAGAAACAAATTCATATTTTAGTCATTTTTAACCAAAAATATCCACTTTCACTTTTACTATTTTTTTGCAATTCGCATTTTTGGTGCATATTGCCACCTACTGGTCTGGGCAGATAAAAGGTGTCGATTTATAGTAAAAATTGACTTAAATATTGATCTGTTTTTCATCCACAGCTATTATATCAATTCTGAAGACATGGATTTAATCAAAGTCTTTCTAGCCATCTGTGGAATGCTCTCTGGAGACTATTTCCAGTCATGGTGATTGGCTCTTTTACAGTGTGAACCACTACACAAAAAGTGTGAACCAGTCAGAACGTGTTTCACCATGGTTACCGACAGGTATTTGGTTAAGGAATTTCGTTACTATGGTTACTTAAAGGTCTCCGGTGCCACAGTTTATTTAAATACGTTGCCATAGTAACTCACGCTCACACTGAACCATTAAGGGCTGCTGAAGTTAGCAAGTCAGTCCACTATAGACCATCATTGGAACGCTCTGCAGTCTCCGCTATTTCCAGTCATGCCTAGGGATGGGCGGATCGCTATTAAAGTATCGATACTTCCGATACGGATGTGGTATCAAGAATATCGACCCTCACATAAAATATCGATTCTGAGTTTTTATATATATATATATATATATATATATATATATATATATATATATATATATATATAATGTGTATTATATAGGCCACATATTAATAATTATTTCGATTGAGTGAGGAAAAAAAATATTAGGCTATATAACTGAATAGTTGCATGACACTGGAGACTTTTTTTCTTCCGATCATCTTGACGTGCAGAAATGCTCAAATACACTAGCAGTCAGACAGCACTCACCCTTTCAATCATAGCGCTTGTTCAAAGAGGGAGCAGTGTTTTCCTGAGGTATTTCCTGGATTTATTCACATTAAGTAATGACAAACCTAGACGTGACGTATTATAATGAGCTTGTTTGAACATTTTTACAGCTTTATTTAAATTCAGAGTTGTTAAAACATGTTCCAGGGGAACAACCTGCACTTATGAAATTTTACCATGTCTTTTTTTTTTGTTGTTGTTGTTGTTGCCAGTAACCAAGGTTTTGATACAATTACTCAAGGACACAATGGTGGTGGCCGTGGGGTTTATAACCAGCGACCATCTGATTAACAGCCCTTTTTTTGTTTTTGCCAGTAATTACGGTTTTGATACAATTACAGTAACCATATGGTAACTTGGTTTTAGTTATAATAACCATATAAAAAAATATATGGCTTACTTTTAGGTTTTATATGTGGCTAATTCTAACTAATTATAAAAGGGTATACAAAGAAGCCTAATAATTTTCTGTTTAGGTCCATTCCAAAAAATATATACAAATTTTAAATAATAAGTTACTAATTTTATCCAAATAATTCGTAAAAATTAAATATAATAAGCGTATCGGTATTTGTATCGATATCGGCGATATTGGTCTAAAAGTACTTGGTATGGAATCGAAACGAAAATAAGTGGTATCACCCATTTTTAGTCATCTACTTGAATGGGGGTTCGCCGAAAACTCAAAAACGGTCGGATATCTGATAATATCTGTAGCATAAAATTGTGCTACGTTGCCTCAAAACGCTTGTTTCCTGCTTGTATAGCTAAAGCGCATGCGCGTTAGCGAGACGACTGACAGGCGATGTCTGTATCTAAAAGGTGATTGGCTCTTTTACCTGCAAGGCGGGACTTTCTTTCTACACCAGTTGACCGTTCCAATTTCTCCCATTCATTAAAACAGTATTGGCCCGTCTCTGCTAAATACTCTCTGTCTCTGCGTCCAGATGGGGGCGATGACCGCTTCATTCAACAGATCAGCAAAGTCCCAAAACTGTGCTGGACTACAGATGTGAAGCGTCTGAAAGAATTAAACGGCATATTTAGCACGAATCTGGGCTCCTGTTGATCCCTTTCACGGGCAGAAATATGCAAACATGGTAGTTAAAACTAGAAAACCAAATGCCAAGGACCAGAGCAATGAGAAGGACAGGAGCCTATCGGTGTCTGGGAAAAGCAGGCGTGGGAAAGATGGAAAAATCTCGGCTTTCCAGAGCAAAAACGGACTGTTCTCTGGGTTTATAAGAAACAAATTGGGCTTGAGTCCATCTGCTTTTACAAGAGGAGTAATAGTGTTTATTCTCGGTAAGGCTTATTGCATATTAGCCGCTAGGAAGCTAACGGTCTTCGAGGTTAGCATCTAGCATGTTGTCAGCATCAGTATTGTAACAGCTTGGCTTGTAAACACAAAAGTTGTGCATATTTCCAATGTCGATTTTAATCTGTAACAACAACAAACTACCAGTTTAAACCTAGACTTCCGGTAAAATGTTAACCGTAGCAAGCAACCAATCACTTTTATTAATTACACAGTAAGCCAATGTGACTATACACCGATCAGCCACAACATTAAAACCACCTACCTAATATTGTGTAGGTACCCCTCGTGCCGTCAAAACAGCGCCAACCCGTATCTCAGAATAGCATTCAGAGATTATATTCTTACCGTAAGTGTACAGAGCAGTTATCTGAGTTACCTTCGACATTGTCAGTTCAATTCAGTTTGGCCATTCTCTGTTTATCTCTCATAAACCAGGCATTTCCGTCCACAGAACTGCCGCTCACTGGATGTTTTTTGTTTTGTTTGGCACCATTTGGAGTAAAATCTAGAGACTGTTGTGTGTGAAAATCCCAGGAGATCAGGTGTTACAGAAATACTCAAAACAGCCCGGCTGGCACCAACAATCATCCATGTGATTATCTAATCAGCCTGTCCTGTGGCACCAGTGTAGTGCATAAAATCATACAGATAAACATCAGGAGCTTCAGTTAATGTTCACATCAACCATCAGAGTCGAGAATTTTTTTTTTTATCTCAGTGGGTGGCATGATTGTTGGTGCCAGACGGGTTAGTTTGAGTATGTTATGGCCAGACGACTGGGTCAGAGCATCTCTTAAACGGCAAGGCTTGTGGGGTGCTCCCAGTCTGCAGTGGCGAGTACCTACTGACAGTGGTCCAAGGAGGGTGCCCCAGGCTTATCGATGCACGAGGGCAACGGACAATTACAATAATCAGTTTCTCCTCCATTTTGTCTTTGGAACTAATGTGTGGTGTGAACCAACTGGATCGGAAGTTGAAAGACAACATTTTCAATATGGCTCTGCACTAGTTTCTCTGGTGAATATCTGCAGGCTGGAGACTTCCAAATGGGGCTGGAAATCTCTAAAAGAGGGCAGGGGTCACTCCAAAAGGTTGTTGGGCTAACTCCAATCACAGTTAAGGTTAGAGAACGGGTTAAGTTAGGGGCTTCCTATATCTTTCCTATATCTGTTTCTGGAGCTCTGCCTGCAGCTATATCCTTCTCAAAAATGTGCCTCATCACCTTATAGGGATTCATTCTGGTTGCTCAGATAAAAGAGTCCTCCAATGTGACCTCGTATCACTCTGTCTGACCTGGGCAAAATAACCACATCTAACCTAACTGATATATTTTTCTCCACAGCTGTAATTGCAGGATGTTTACACTGGTAAGTAGTTTTAGACATTTTGAATCTGATCTTAATGTTCCTCTACAGAGATTGTGACAGTAATGCTCTCCTTTGCATGTTTCTCAGGTGTCATCTCTCACACCTATTTGAAAATGACAGACACTTTTCACACATGTCATCCTTGGAGAAGGAGATGGCTTTTCGAACGGAGATGGTTAATATAGTTTCTTATTCAACATATTTAAAAAAAATTTCATCATCGTCCAATGATCTGTTATACATCTACGTCTCATAGCAATGTAGGGGTGTGATTTTTTTTTCCCCTACTCACCTTCTATGTTTGAACTAGGAGGTGCAAAACTACCAATTTTCATAATCGACTAGTCGGTTGGTTGTTTGAACGAGTATTCGACTAGTTGTTGTTAAGAATAATGTACAATTAGGATCCGTTATGATCACGTGACTCCAATCAGACGTGTTTCAGAGGGATATTGGGATGCTAAGCTCAGCACTTCAATATGGTAATGAACGGATATTCAACAAATAAGTCTGTTAAATAGCTAACATCATATTGCACGAAATGATAAAAGTAGGAAAAGTAAGAAATCAGAAAGGGTCCAATACAAAGTGGCACGAAATGCTTATGTGCATTCTGATAGCCGCATGTGCTTCAGGAGATCCTGCAAGATAAAATTGCGGGTACATGTAGTTCAAGACATCAAGCAGTGTCAGACAGAATCAGCAAAATACTTTCATTTCTCCGAAGCACCTCACAAATTCGGTAGCATTACTCACAGCAGAGGATTTAATGTCTGACAATGATCGTCTTGAAATGTATTGTTGATGCGGTGCTTTGCTGTAACGGCAGCAGTGATAAAAAAAATTGAAACCTAAAAGATTAAAGAGATTACACTTCTTGCAGAAAGTTTTATCTGGCTGACTGTTATCCACTGTAAAACACGGCAAGCTCTCATCATGCAAACACGCTCTCCAAGAAGTTGCATCCTTTAATTAATTTGAGAAATGCCTCACATATTGAAACTACCACCATCACCACTAAAAATGTTAGTTTGTTAGAAGTCAGTTGTTGGACTACTAGTCGATTAGTCAACCACCCTGACACATCCTTAGTTTGAAAACAAGTATTTATTTAAACCACATGGCATTTTGCTAGTTTTATGTTATTGCAGTGGTGCATGGTTATTCTGTCTCTATAGGGGCTGTATTACTCATACTTCAAAACCATCATCAAGGCTCCTTCTTTCATGAGTGGTCTTTACATGATTATGAACGACCGGCTCACTGAATACCCTTTAGTGATAAACACTCTAAAGAGGTTCAACTTGTACCCTGAGGTGAGAAGTTTTGTCACACCTCTATTTCGTCTGTTCTGAATATGAATGAAATCTGTTTGCCTTGAGTCTTAGAGCTCAATAATCAACACAATCCCCTATTCTGTCTCTTGAACTGCAGGTGTTCTTGGCCTGCTGGTACAGAGTATACAGCAGCACAATGAATTTCTTTGGGATCCCTACCAAGTTGTGTTGGACCATCAATAGAGGGGTGGGACTAGATCCAGTGGAGAGTTGTGAAGGTATTTGAGAAGCTTTGTACTTGATGTTAAATATTCAGAAGTTTATCTTGTCTTCATGAGACACTGTATATTTAGATTCATAATAGTTAGTCCATTTCATAGTGTTAAATTTCACCACCTTTAATTCCTCAGTTTTTTGCAACAACAAATGTCTTGATTGTAGATTAGAATAGGTTATGTATTGTGGTTTTACTTCATAATCTTCTAACCCTAACTCATAATAATGCGTGCCTTATATTTAGTTTGCACAACACTCTTAAGGGGAAGCGTTCACACTTTCTAGGTGAAGAAATGTTCTAACAGAGTTGTTCTTATAATGAAATGTTTTTTGCCACCTTCACTTCTGCTAACACACTGTCACTTATAAATATGGAAGGTTTATTTTTAAAGTGTCTTTAATCTGAAAAACAAGTGAAGACAGGAGGCAACTAAATCCATGGTATTATAGTAACTTGAGTGGCTTTTTTCAGGTTTGGGGGACCCTGCATACTTTTATGTGACACTTGTGTTCCTGTTAAATGGAGCAATGATGAGCCTGTTCTTCATTTATGGAACATATCTGAGGTAATGAAGTACTTGATGTCCTAGATCACACCAAAGACTATTTTATTAAAGGAATAGTTCACCCAAAAATTAAAATTCTCTCAAATGCCTTACACACAAAAGAGCTAAACACATTTCAGATACAGACATCATCAGTCAGCTCGAGAATGCGCATTAGTAGTATTAGTAACCTTTATTTAACAAGAATAAAAACTATTTTACAAGAAACACAAAAACATGCATTAGCCAGACCAGCCTGAAAAATTGAGTTTTTTTTTTAGCTTGATCTGAGCTAATGAAACACAGTATATCAGGGCTCGACATTAACGTTTGTCTGGGACAAGTGGAATTTTGAAGGGGAAAGTTAAAGAGAATTTGACTTGCCCAACCGGTTATGTTGCCTGATTAAAACCTCAGTAATTAAAATGAGCTCAATAGCAAGGGATTGATCATGATTTTAATAATTCCCGCATGTTTCACGTTCAAAATGCAGGGAATTCACTCTGTTGCGTCACTCTCTCTTCATCTCTCCTTCTCTACTGCAGCGTTCAGCAGCTTGTGAGTGCGCACAGTGAGGAACCACATTTTTAGTGAACCTTAGATGCTATATACACCAATCAGCCACAACATTAAAACCACCTGCCTAATATTTTGTAGGTCCCCCTCGTGCCGCCAAAACAGCACCAGCCCACATCTCATAATGGCATTCTGAGATGATATTCTTCTCAGCACAATTGTACAGAGTGGTTATCTGAGTTACTTTAGACTTTGGCCAGTCTGGCCATTATCTGTTTACCTCTCTAAACAACAATACATTTACATACTAGATGTTTTTGTCACCATTCTGAGTAAATTCTAGAGACTGTTGTGCGTGAAAATCCCAGGAAATCAGCAGTTAAAGAAATACTCAAACCAGCCAGTATGGCACCAGCAATCATACATGTGATTATCTAATCAGTCAATTGTGTGGCAGCAGTGCATAAAATCATGCAGATAATGCCCAGGAGCTTCATTTAAAGGAGATCTATTATGCCCCTTTTTACAAGATGTAATGTAAGTCTCAGGTGTCCCCAGAATGTGTCTGTGAAGTTTCAGCTCAAAATACACCATGGACTTTTTTTTAAATTCTTTTATATGAATAATAGGTCCCCTTTAATGTTCACATCAAACATCAGAATTGGAAAAAAACAAGATCTCAGTGATTTTGAGCATGGCATGATTGTTGATACCAGATTTATTTAGTTTTCAATGGTTGATCAAATCATCCTGGCTTTTTGTAAAAGTAAATCAAATGTTGAAAAATAAAAACCAGTTCATCATCAGTTATATTTTTCTTATAGTGGCAGTCGACTTGGTGGCACTGTTACAGTTGTGTGTTTCTTCTTTAACCACGGAGAGGTAAAGCAGATTTATTTTTAAATATGTAGAGAGTGTACTGCTTTTACCACAATTTATTTTTGCAGACTTCTGCAATATAAAGAACATTTGATTCTTCTTTTTAAATCCTTGAATCTCAGAGCACACGGGTCATGTGGACCCCTCCCCTTAGAGAAAGCTTCTCCTACCCCTTCCTGGTTCTACAGATGCTTCTGGTCACACACGTCCTCCGGTAAATTGATTTCTTCATTATTTATTCAATTTGCTGTAATTGGTTAGATCATAGTAGTTTTTTTGGTCCTACGTTTTACATCAGGTTTCTATAACTACTACATATTAACATTATATACATACAATACAAAGTATTTATTGTGTAACTACATGTTCTGAAAAATGGTAACAAGATTCACTTTTGCTGCTATGAAGGTTGAGGTACAGGTAGGCTTACGAGTAGTGGTGGGGTTAGGGTAAGGGTTGGTAAAGGGGTAGGTTGAGGGTTAGGTGTAAGGGTAACAGGGTAACTTCAGATGTAATTAAATACAGGTACTTTAATTGTAAGTACAAGGCAACAGCACGCATGTACAAAATATGTGCATCGTAACAAATGGTTAAGTACATAGTAGTTAAAGACACATAATATAAAGAAAAACATTTAGTCCATGTTAACTCTTTTTATCTTTACCATCATTTGAGATGGCTCTAGATCAGACAGATTTTATGCCTAAATAAAACCACACTTCCCAAATTTAAAACATGACATTAAACATAAAAGAAATGTGTATGTATTTTTTCTTCAACTAATCTCTTGCATCTCCACAATTGTTCCAAAACTATTTTGTGTGGATCATGTGTTGATATGTATTTTACTTAAAGGCTTACACACTATACATGTGGATTAGTCTATAAAATTAGAGTCTTTGTGATTTTGTTTAATTGTTATATTTATTATGGAAGGACAAAGAACCCAAGCAGAAATACCATGATGGCACTGGGTATCTCTAATGTTTTCTTCATGCTGCCCTGGCAGTTCGCCCAGTTCGTCTTACTTACCCAGGTGAGTGATGGAATAGAAGACAAGATCACTGGCAAACTGAACTAAACTCACACCAGTGTTGAAATGCTGCTATATGAAAAAGGAAGAACATAAGGCAAGCCACCAATTGTAATATATTTTGTTGCTGCAACATTTCACTGAAATGATTTAGTGCAATTTGATTTGACATGGAAGCTTGAGTGCACCTGATTATTACACTAGATAGAAGTGTTCCTAAAAAACATGAATACAAATTTATACTGTTTATACTAAAATCTTTCTCCAGCTTCAGAGTCTTTGTAATTGTCAAATTTCTGCCTAAGGTAAACCTACTGTAGATAATGATTTCCTGCTTCAGAAACATTTTGCATTCTCATTTTCAATTTCTATGATTACAGGTAGCAGAAAGCTACAGCAAAGGATGTTATAACAAAATGTTCATGTGTTTTTTGTAGGTGGCCTCCCTGTTTGCTTCATATATCCTTGGATATCTGAGCCCAAAGAAAATGCAGTCCCTCTTAGTGACACACATGGTAATGAGTTTTAAATAATACAGACTTTATGGATGGATTGTGAGTTTAGAATGAGAGTGCATTGGGAAATCTCATAAACATGTGACTACATAGAGGTTAGTTCAATGGAAATGGAGTTGATAAAACGTGGTGATTTTCTCAAGAATTTTTATGTTATTTCTAATTTACTGAAGAAATGACTAGAAACACTCCTCACAGATCTCCTTGGCTGTCTGTTTTCTTCTAATGTTCGGGAACTCAATGCTACTTACATCCTTCTACGCCTCTTCACTGGTCTCCATCTGGGTAAGTTGAACAGATGGACTTCCTGTCTGAGGGATTAAAGGGATAGTTCACCCAAAAATGACATTTCTGTTATAATTTACTCACCCCATGCCATCCCAAATGTCTCTGACTTTCTTTTTTCTGCTGAACACAAAGATTTTTAGAATATTTCAGCTCTGTAGGTCCATACAATACTAGTGAATGGTGACCAAAATTGTAAAGCTCCAAAAGCACATAAAGTTGATAGGTGTGTGAACAATCGAAATTTAAGTCCTTTCTTACTATCAATCTTCACATTCTTCTTTTGTTTTTGGTGATTCACATTGTTTGTGAGAAATTATAGTAAAAAATGACTTGAAAATGTATGTGTTTCTCTCACACACCAATCATATGGCTTCTGAAGATATAGAATTAATAACTGAAGTCTTATGGATGCCTTTTTTGCTGCAGTTTAAGTGCTTTTGGGAGCTTCAAATGTTTGGTACCCATTGACTTGCATTGTGAGGACCTACAGAGCTTAGATTTTCTTCTAAAAGTCTATGTTTGTGTTCAGCAGAAGAAAGTCATACCCATTTGGGATGGCATGAAGGTGAGTAAATAATAAGAGAATTTTCATTTTTGGGTGAACTATCCCTTTAATACTTGCTCAGAAGAACACATAATATGAATGGTTTCTATGTACATCAGAGGCTGATATGACGAATGTTATACATAGATAAACATGAATTGCCTGCCTCAGCCCTGTCAAGGCCATATTGATGACTCCTTGACAAATAATTGAGCACAGACTCTGACCAAAAAAGCAACCAAGACTAAGTACAGTTTAAACAAAAAGATGACCTCAAACACAAACATACTGTGTAAAAGCAGCCAGTTTTATCTGAGGTTAAGTGATTGATCTACTCTTGTTCCAGGGGGTCATTGCTCTCAGGGACCTTTTTGTTGGTACTTTCAAACCTGGGCTGTTCACATGGGTGAGAGAACTTTTATCACTGACTCATGCATCACTGGAAATGTGCTGTGCAGCACTGACCAAATTGAGCAATGTCTCATATCCTTTTTTGTTGTTTCCGTTAGATCATGCAGTGCCTCACATGGGTGGTCTCTACTGTAATTCTGAAGTTCATGCTCTCGGTGATCTTGGGCACATCGGATGATGTAAGATGAGAACTGTGGTGTGCACCATGCAGTGCCGTTTTCTCTTGCTGTGAACATCAGTTAGCTTTAACCTGAAGAGTCCATTGAACATTTCTGATTGCTTATGACATTTTTCTTTGTAGGCTCACATTAGCAGTCTGATCAAATCCAAGTTCACAAGCTACAAAGACTTTGACACAATGATGTACACATGCGCAGCAGAGTTTGACTTCATTGAAGCAGATGTAAGTAATCTGGTCAGGGTTTTCTGTAGCATATATACAGATTGTTTTCATGTTATAAGATTTCTTACCACCAGCCTCCCCATAAAACTTTCTTTACTGTATGGAATGTTTTCAGACTCTATTCCGCTACATCAAAACCTTGCTGCTTCCAATTAATGTGCTGATTGTGGGTTTTATTGCTGGAAGGGTGAGTTGATCTTACTTACATAATGGATTTAGTGGTTTCCCTTTCATTAGTATGGTACTTTGCCTCACTTGTATCTGTTCAAATAGTATCACAATGTTCTAGGTTTGATGCCAATCTTAAAGGGTTCATGACATGCAGAATACAATTTTCCTTACATCTTTTGACATAGAAGAGGTCATTGTAAAACACTTAGTTTCAGAACTCAAAACTTCCTCCTTACTACAAAAAGAGCTTTTGTTGGAACCAAGCTGCCAAAACAACTCGTTCTCTACTTTCTACACATTCTGTTGTCATACTGTGGTAGAAATTTGCATCTGACCACCTCCACAACAACACATCAACATCTACTTTACCTTTATCACTTCTGTAGCCTGCCTAGTAGTGATGAGCAGTGAGATGGCAAGTAGAGAGCCAATCATAACAGTGGGCGTTTACTGTCATGTCTTAAAGGAGAAGCAGCATCAAAACCGAGTGTTTCAGACAGAGTCAGAATGTTTTACAAATATATGACTTTTTTTGTGCAATAAAAACTAATAATATAAGTGAACCTCAATGAACATGTAAATAATAATAATAAAAAAAAAGGCATGTCATGACCACTTTAAGTCAGTTTGGAATTTATCAGATGTGTTTTCTCATAAGCTACGGGTAAAATACAACTAAGTTATCTACATACTAAAGCCTCCTTTTGCTTCCTGAATGCAGACTATACGGGATGTTATTATGTTTCTCAGAAACGGGAAGACGGGCAAGTCAGAGGAAAATGAAACCGAACAGTAAGTATTTTATATGCTTTTTTGAGACTAGGATTGTCACAATCATGAAATTTGGCTGACGGTTGTCATACCAAACAAAGAATTGTGATTATGACGATTAATCGTCCTGCTATACATACACCTTAAGAAATCATTTATTCATATTTAACTTGGAATCATGTAATAAAATGGGGATATATAATTAATAGCCTATATTATGTCCTGTTAAGGCTGGAAAATATAATATTTTAAACAATAAAATATCTAATATTTGGAAATATGTCTCTCTTTTTAGTCAATGTTAGTCCATGTCACTGTTATTTTTAAACCCAGCCAACCTTAATATTATATTATGTTATATTATACAATAGAATAATATATTTCTGTCTTGAATTCTTTAAATTCACATTATTATTATTATTATTTTTATTTTATATGAAGGAAAACCTTTGAGATTCTGTGTGTATTCGAAAATAAGTTTCATCTCCTCTTTGTAACTAATAGTACATATACATGTAATTTAACAGCTATTTAATAAAAACATAAAAAATGTAATACAATTATACAATTAAATAATATACAAAACAGTCCAATAATATATACAATAAATACTATCTCTATAGTAAAAATAAATGGAGATTTGAAAAGATGCATGTATGTTGTTTTATGAGAAAAATGATTAATTGACCATTTCTTTGGGTTGTATTACTCTCTCTTTTTAAACCCTCTTCACTATTTCAGGACCGAAGTGTTGGCAAATGGAGTGGTAAGATTGTTTTTATTTAAAACTAGTTCCTTTTTAACCATATTGTCATTGATATAGACATGTGGAATGATTGATATAGTGACCCACAGCGGGATTTATGTTGTTGTTCTCTGGTGTGTCTATAGCTGGTGTATCACAGTCTACAGCTGGTGGCATTTGCAGTGTTGGCTGTACTCATTATGAGACTGAAGCTGTTCCTTACTCCTCACATGTGCATCATGTCCTGTTTAATCTGTTCCAAACAGGTGACCAGTTACTCTATAAGTGACCTACTGTACCTACACTCACTGCTTTAGAATATTAGTTTGATGCAATGCAATAAAGCCACATCTTGTCCCAAATTAGGGACATAAATGACTTGACTCACACATATTTCACTACAAATAATTTGTGGCTGTTTTATTGCAGCTGTTTGGCTGGATAGGAGAGAAATTTAAACTCCAAATGGTAGGCGTTGCAATATTGTCCATGATGGCAATCCAAGGAGTATCCAACCTGCAGAGTCAATGGGGAATCATTGGAGAATTCAGTAACTTCCCACAAGAAGAGCTCCTGGAGTGGATCAAGGACAACACAAGCCCTAGTGAGAAATTCCACCCTTTTAGAATAAGGCCTATTTTTTGTACATGCTACATTGATGGTGCAGATCAACTATGCCTCGCTTAAGAGTGTTTAATATTTTTGTAGATGCTGTGTTTGCTGGTGCAATGCCCACCATGGCAAGTGTAAAACTGTCCACTGGCAGAGCCATCGTCAATCATCCACACTATGAGGATGCAGGATTGAGGTAGACATGCTGTAGCATGTATTTTCTTTCTAGCTATGACACTTTCTTTATATCAAAATAGTTAAAAAACATCTACCTTAACCTTAAAAAAAATTATAGCTTTTAATACTATTATTATTTAAGCTTGTTTTCACCATTTAAAATAGCTATTGAAGCTGGTATGGTATTAAATCAAACAAATTATTTACTTAATACTAGACTATTGTGATGGAGTTCAATTAGCTAGTGCAGATTCAAAAAGTGTGTGTGTTTTATTTATTATGTTGTCCGTTCTTATTCAGGGAAAGAACAAAGATGGTGTATGCCATGTATAGCCGAAAGCCAGCCAGTGCAGTAAAGATGAACTTGATAAAGCTGCAAGTGGACTATTTCATCTTAGAGGACTCGTGGTGCACCAGACGGTCAAAGTAAATGGCAGCTTCTTTTTTTTAGGCCTTATCATAAGTCACATACTTTTAATTTATATCACAAGGTTTTAATAAACAATTTATGTAGTCTCACACACGTTTTTATTTTAATCATATCCAGGCCCGGTTGCAGCATGCCTGAGATCTGGGATGTGGAGGACCCCCAAAATGCAGGAAAAGTGCCTCTTTGTACTCTCATGTCTAAGGATTCACGTCCCCACTTCTCCACTATCTTTCAAAACAGCATTTACAAAGTCCTTCGAGTTCCCAAAACAGTGAAAGATATCAGATAACAGCGGTTTTCCTCCCAAAATCTATTAGTCCCTGCTCTTGTCGTCCTTTCTTTGATAGATACGTGTGTGTGTGTGTGTGTGTGTGTGTGTGTGTGTGTGTGTGTGTATATATACACAGCAATGATTATTTTTGTAACGATCAGTCCTGTTATTCTTGAGATCTGCTTCTGCCACTTTGGTGTCTGTTTTATTTTGATAAGATATAACAGATGTTTAAACTGTGTCAAATCAGACTGTGATTTTTCCCCATCCATGGTGCTGCTGTTTGCCGTTTTGTTTCGGTCCAGATGTTTTTTTTTAAAGGTTGAAAGATTTCAACATCGTATACCTGAGTCATTTCACTTTCTGTGCATTATATAATTAATTTCAGCTATTTTCGGGTTAACCTTTGGATAAACGTTTTTAAGATTTGTAAACCCCTTTTTTAAAGTTTTAAAATTAACATTTTTGGCAGATGCTTTTACCAAAGTGACTTACAAAATTAACACACTTTGAGGGAGGATTATGATGTAGTTTAGTGTTATATATATTATTAATTCTACCAACTAAATTTTATAAGTCATCTGTTAAACTGCTTGTTACTCTGTTACTTTTAGGTTTTATGTATGAAAATCAGTCAAGGTTATGCATTATTGGAAAAGGTATTCTGTTGTGAAACAATATTTTGATCTTTCTGTCAGTAAGATATTGTCTTGCTCAGATGCATTTTCAGTAGTCATATATACCTTCGTAACATTTGTTAATTCAATCCTATTGTAGTGTCATTCTCTGTTTACTGATGTTACCAGTGTTCAGAATCCTCCAGTATTATGCTGACTTCTCATCTGTCAGTGAATTGCAAGTGTTTAGTATCAGGAAGTGGGTTGTGCAAGGATGCACAATGCTTCCGTTCCCCAACTGTCTTTCCTGATGTCATGGTTATAGTGATTTTGATGAAAATTGTTCTTTCAAATTAAACGGAGAAACTGGAATCACTGCCATAGTGTTATTAAAGGTATTTGTAGTATTATGTGTTAAACTCTTTAAGTGTCCTTTACATTTCATTAAAATACCTGCAATTGTTCATGGAATGTGTAAAAATGATGCATGTGAACTGTCTTCAGGAAACTTGTCCACTTCCTATTTCTTTGATATCTGATGTTTAGTTGTATTGATATGGATACTCCGTTCATTTTGTTCTTTCCCAGTGTAATGTTATATATTTCTCAGCATTAAATAATTTTATTTTAATTCATGATTAAATTTAACTTCAATTTTTGTAGTTGTTTTTGAATATGTTGATCATGTACAGCAATATAGCTTTGATGCCATTCAAAAAAATATTTATTTCTCCTGATTTGTTTGACACTTTTAGACTGTTTTGCTTGCGGCAGGATTAGGGTCTTCAACTGTCCCCTTTCTGTTTATATTTAGCTAATAAAAGTGTCTTGTTTTCCTTTGGGTGTTCATTTTGACTAATTAATTGTGCCATTTGTTGAGCACTACATCCATAGTAAAACTTATTTATTAGTGAAAGTAAAGTTTAATTTAAAGCCTTCGAAATGCTGTTTTCTTCACTTGACCTCCTCAGACATGAGCATGGTTGCTGTGTGTTTTCCATTCCCCTTTTTGATTTGAACCCAGTCGCCCCTAAAAAAACATGCAAAAAAATAAATTTTCCTAAAAGTTATCCACATATGTGGACAATAGGACTAAGTTGTGAAATTGTATCTGATTTTCTTTTATATTCAATTGTTTGTTTCATGTTTTTGAGACAGTACATCAGAAATTGGCATAAGTAATTCTGATTCAAAGTAATGGCAAGCATCATTTAATCACTGCCATCCATGATAAAATACACATTTGCATAAAAATTCTGAATCTATCTACTGATTACCATTTTCCCATGTCTGCCAATCATGTTGTGAGCTCCAAACATCATTGCAGACTGAAACTGAACTTTTGACCAGAAATTAAAAGTGAATGCACACAAGCTATAGGATGCTCCCTCATTAGGGAATGATTTCATCTCCAGTGTGCTGTCTGCATGCAGTGGTCTCAGAACAAGTTTAAAATGCACCTTATTTACATCCCAACTCCTTATACAGCCTCTGAAAGCAACATTTACCAGCTTTTAAATGCTCCCATTGACTCTCAGTGTGATAATGCACAGTGATTATAGGATATTTTACGGAAAATTAGCCTTTAGTCTACATGTGTTCATTGTGTTTAACAGCATGCCGTTTCGTGATAAATTAGTTTCATCCGATGTTTGACTTAAACAGAATTTATTGTAAAAAAAACACCAGATGTAGATTTGTTGCAGTTTCTATCAAAGACAAACTCAGCTGAGATTGGCACCATGTTGTTTTGTCACATAACTTGTGCGTCCAATGTTTAACCCTTTAATGACAGCCTAGAGTCTCCTGAACTGAGATCAGTCTGTTTAATAAATTAAATTATACATAGCCTATAGCGAAGCTAAATGTGATGTCCATGCATGTGGCAGCAGGGTTTCAGGAGGTTAAAGAGATAACCTAGAAGTCTGTCGGAGTCGTGGCTGATTTCAAGCTCCGATTTAAAGTTTCTTGGATCCACCTGCTCAGTCTTTTTTGTATTCATGCAAAATGCCCTTTATTTCTGAAGAAAATTGTGAGGAAAAATCCCAGGAAACTGACCATCTTTAACTTATCACCTTTTGTTTCCCCGAGGCAAGGTGAACGTCTCATTTTTGTCATTGTGGCCAAAAATCAGTGCAACCAAACTGTTGGTAATAATACCTTTTTTCTTTTTTAATAAACAAATTCATTGTACAAATTCAAAACTTACAGTATCTCCTACATAACGTTTTAAATCTTGATTTGGCCAGTTTACTTGGCAAATGCCTGTCAGAACTGGGCTGATACAATGAAGAGTTTATTTTGATACAAGACATTTACATTGTGCAGATAGAAACTCAAAACACTACCGCAGCAATACTTGTTCAGAGTCCTAATAAGAGGCTAAATGGAAGATACTAGCGCTATATCAAATGGAACGCTGTCTTCTGGATTTGCTTCACAATATTATTGCCTCCTCAATGACTCCAATCATTAACATACAACTCGCTGCAAGAGTGAAAGAGCATAGAATTAACATACTGATTAACAAGTCAGTCAGAGTGCTTTTACACCTAATAGTCCGAGGTATTTCATTTGAATAGTGGGATTGCAGAAGTTCTGTCTTACTGCATACATTTAAGAGTGTAAGAGCAGTTTGTCTGCTTACAAATTTGCAATCAAAGTCAACCAAGTAAACGCTATGCATTTTAAATGAACTACACCTGGCTGAGGACCAACTCCGCTGCCAAACCAGTTCAAAAGTATAGATTAAGATATAAAATAATCATAAAACCAAAAAAATTGACAATTGCTCTTTTGGATTATTATAAATATTGCAAAAAACATCTTCAATATCTGTAGCCTTTCTAAATGTTTTTCAGCATCAACAAAATGGCATAAAAAGAGGCGATAGGGAGGGACTGCTATTTTCTCCATCCAGTGAAAATTAAAAGGCAAGCATTCAAATTGCTCATAAAAGGAATAGTCGTGTGTTCTTAAAGCACTGAAGAGGAAACTAAAATACATAGGAAGGCAGAAATAGTAGTGTGGGGAAAGATTCCTGAGACTGCTCTAAAGTAGATAAATAAGGTGTTTTCAGACCTACAGCGGTGATGGTAAGCCTCCCTAAAGTGCACATTAACACCAGTAACAGGAAAGAAAAGGAAAACATGACAGGCCAACAACATTGCAGCAATCCTTCTGCCCCGATCGCCTCGGTGAACTTGACCATTAAATGACAGTTAATAAATTAATTGCTCAACACATTGCAACAATACAAAATTCTATTTCATAACACAAAA
The DNA here is from genome assembly GCF_025860055.1 of Xyrauchen texanus. Taxonomy (NCBI): domain Eukaryota; kingdom Metazoa; phylum Chordata; class Actinopteri; order Cypriniformes; family Catostomidae; genus Xyrauchen; species Xyrauchen texanus. The sequence continues at coordinate 8,302,617 of NC_068290.1, read as the reverse complement.
AAAATGTAAACACATGAAAACATGGGGGACAACTAATATTGCTTAGCTCTGTAACACAATCTGCTTTGTAATTTACAATTCTCAAATATTTCAGCAACAATACTAACATAGCTGCTATTTATTTTCAGAGTGCCTGCAAGAATTTATTTAACTTTTTTAATATGTTCTTGTTCTATTCTGACTTGTGTTTTTTCATCTTTGTTTTAATATAGTAATTTTATATCTATTATTTCATTCTTCAAGTAATCTGACAGACCTTCAGTGGGAATAAAGGTTTTACTATTACAAAACAATCATATTTAATATAGCAAAGAATTTACTTTGCATTAGGCTTTAATATGTCCTTCATGTGAAGAAGTTTGGAAAACCAGTCACCCAGATGATTATCCACCTCCATCACCTTTGCACATTTTCTCATATGTGCAATTACTCCTCTAAAAAGCAGCACTCAGCAACAAATAGCATTTTAATGACAGCCTGAAAATCATGGTACCATCAGAAACAGCACTGTATGTGTAACACTAATTGTTTTAGACTTTCTGTCTTTAGATCTACATTGAAAAAAATAAAATAAACAAAATATGAATTCTAAGCACCTTGGTTTCTCATGATATACCCTATGCCTGAAAACATAGTATTCATATTAAAAACAAATTGTACAAAATAAAAAAGGGATTTTTTTTTTTTTGTAAGCTATCAAAATAAAAAGAAACATACACTGTACCTTGAACACATTTCTCAGCCCTCTATTGGCATGTCTACCTTTGGCTTGATTTGGTTGGTAGGGCACACAGAACAGAGAAACACTTTTATAGCCAAGTGGACTAATGGAGGGCCCTATGTGTCCACAATGAGCGCTCCATGCACGTTACTCATAATGATGTCTCTGCATCCACAAATTTCTCTCCCTGTTCATCTTCCACATTGATCTTAATACTAGTTCTCTTCTCTTCACTGTAAACAAAAAAGATGAAGGAAAACATTTACTTAAAACTGTTGCGTCGCACAATTCCCCCAAATGCCATTATCACAATACAAGCAGCATATATAATTAGAGGCAGGGTTTTCAACCAAGAACCACTGGGGGTCCGTTAAGGTACTGCAGGGGGTGTGTGGAGAACAATTTTCTTTTAAAATGTTCATGACACTTGAACGAACATTAACTAGCAATTTAAACATTACATAATGTAATAATGATAGTTCATGTTCTTAATGCAAGTTATTATAAAGTTTTACCGAGACAATCTATCTTTTTTTATTTTGGGGGTCCCTGGGTCTGTAAAGGTTGAAAACTCTTGCATTAGAGGATGAAATCAAAGAAAGACAAACAGCAGAAATAAGCAAAGCAATTGAAACAACCAAAACCCTTTTTTCACAGGCATTCTGTGAACAACTATAATTTTAAAACAGCATAAAGGCCTGTTCACACTAAGCTGACTACTCAACTTAAACGTACTAAATATTCGCAAACAATTCATACCGAATACATTGCCAAATTTTCATAATTAAATAAAAAAAGGTTTGGATACATAAATTAATTAAATAATACCTGAATGATACAATAACAGCTAGAATGTGAACAACCTGTTAACCTGGGTACTGTGTATATCACAGTGCTGCATCCAGGTAGGGATGGATATTTTGGTAATGGAGTACACTTCAGCATGTACATACACTCACTGCTCAATTTATTAAGACCACTATAATATATAATAATACAGGGTAGGGCCTCCCTTTGCTCTCAAAACAGCCTCAATTCTTCATGTCATGGATTCAACAAGACGTTGGAAACATTGCTTTGAGATTCTGGTCCATGATGACATGATTGTAACATGCAATATCTGCAGATTTGTCAGTTGCAGATGCAGATGCTGCGAATCTCCAGTTCTACCACATCCCAAAGGTGTTCTACTGGATTCAGATCCGGTGACTGGGAAGGCCACTGAAAAACAGTGAACTCATTGTCATGTTCATTAAACCAATTTGACATGACTTTTGCTTTGTGACTTGATGGATTATCATGCTGGAAGTAGCCATTAGAAGGTGGGTAAATTGAGGCCATGAAGGGATGCACATGGTCAGCAACAATACTTAAATAGGCTGTGGCATTTAATGATTGGTGCGATGCGATGATTGATATTAACGGACCCAAAGTGTGCCAAGAAAGCATTCCCCACACCATTATGCCACCACCACCAGCCTGGACTGCTGGCACAAGGCAGGTTGGGTCCATGGATTCATGTTGTTGGTATCAAATTCTGACCCTACCATCTGTGTGTCTCAACAGAAATCGAGATTCATCAGACCAGGCTATGTTTCTTCAACTGTCTAGTTTTGGTGAGCCTGTGCCCACCTTAGCCTCAGCTTTCTGTTCTTGGCTAACAGGATTGAAACCCAACGTGGTCTTCTGCTGTTGTAGCTCATCCACCTCAAGGTTCGACATGTTGTGCATTCTAAGATGCTACTCTGCTCATTACAATTGTACAGAGTGGTAATCTCAGTAACTGTAGCATTACTGTCAGCTCAAACCAGTCTGGACATTCTCAGTTTTTTTGGCACCATTCTGAATAAACTCTAGAGACTGTTGTGTGTGAAAATCCCAGGAGATCAGCAGTTACAGAAATACTTAAACCAGCCCGTCTGGCACCAACAATCATGCCACAGTCGAAATCTTAGATCACATTTGTTCCCCAACCATTATCTGATGGTTGATAAGAACAGTAACCGAAGCTCCTGGCCCATATTTGCCTGATTTTATGCATTGCACTTCTGCCACGGTTGACTGATTAGATAGTCGCATTAATAAATAGGTGTACAGGTGTTACTAATAAAGTGTTTAGTGAGTGCATATATTCAAAACATAAATTCAGTCAAGATTGTGTTTCTCATGATATTAATAACTCTTTGATCTAAAAAGCTTGTGTGTTAAATACTTGAAATTTGTTTTGAAGGCAAATGTAAATGTGCCTACCAATAAATGTATTTTTTAGTTTTGTACTTTAATTCCCTCAGTTATTATTCCTTAAACTTGTGCTGAGCATGCTTTTATTGCTGAAAATCTGGACGTGAATAGGCCTTAACTGTTTAAAACATATAATGCAACCATATAGCATAACATCAATACAGGAAAACAGGCTGTGCATACATGCAGTGAAATGAAAGAATGAAAATGAGGAAAGAAGAACAGCCGACACTGTGTGAAAGTAAGAGTATTATTATGTAAGAAGAGCTTTAAAAAACAAGTATGAGGTTAGTGGAAAAATAGCTACCTTGCACTAGGTTTCAATACTTTGGCACTGTCAGAGTTCATGGCAACAGCTTTCCACACAGCAGTTTTGGCCATCTCATCAGATATGTTAACCACAGAGGGGTCAATGCTGCAGAAAAGACACACCAGAGCACTTACAGCTGGTCACATATGCAAACTATTCACCAGACCTGGACAGTGCTTGATGGTCACTTGATTAATAAAGCATGATAATCATATCACATTTACCAAAGGCAAATCTTCTCAGTGCAAACCCTGCATGTTATTTGAGAGATGGCAAATTTAGAATGATTAATACTGTTTTAATGTTGCTGTTGTGATGATGTTTTTATGGAAAAGTGTGTTCTCCTACTTTGGATTCCTTAAGGGCAATTTGTTCAAATGTTCACTGTTGTGTTAAGTCACTTTTACCAACAGTCATAACAGTTCTCTGATTGCTTAGAACTAGGCATCAATTGGCCTCCTCGAATCATATTTTCTTATGCAGCTCTAAGATGGGAGTGGTGGTGGTGTAGTAGTCTAAAGCACATAACTGGTAATCTTGTAATCAGAAGGTTGCTGGTTTGATCGCCACATCCACCACCATTGTGTCCTTGAGCAAGACACTTAACTCCAGGTTGCTCCAGGAGTATTGTCCCTGTAATAAGGGCTCTGTAAGTCGCTTTGGATAAAAGCGTCTGCCAAATGCATAAATGTAAATGAAAGATAAAGTAAGGTCACTAAAAACATTTAAATGGGTCACCTTCCCAGACAAATTCTGTCCAAATTCTTAGACTGGTGACTCTCTAAGCAAAGTCAGTGTTCACAGGCCAACTTCTAGCAATACTAGGTTTAAACATTTATTTTAACAATTATGTGCTAAATTGCACATAATCATCGTGCTTACTTTTGAGAGATAATCATAATCATACTTCACTGATTAATCTCATTTTGTCATTTGTTGTGTGTTCCCATAGCGGTTTAGAAGCAAAGAGATACAGTGCATCTGGAAATGATTCACAGCGCTTCACTTTTTCCACATTTTGTTATGTTACAGTCTTATTCCAAAATGTATTAAATTAATTATTTTCCTCAAAATTCTACAAACAATACCCCATAATGACAACGTGAAAGAAGTTTGTTTGAAATCTTTGCAACTTTATTAAAAATATATATATTTTTTAAATCACATGTACAAAAGTATTCACAGCCTTTGTGCAATACTTTGTTGAAGCACCTTTGGCACCAATTACAGCCTCAAATCTTTTTGTGTATGATGCTACAAGCTTGGCACACCTATTTTTGGGCAGTTTCTCCCATTCTACTTTGCAGGACCTCTCAAGCTCCATCAGGTTGAATGGGGAGCATCGGTGCACAGCCAGTTTCAGATCTCTCCAGAGATGTTCAATCGGGTTCAAGTCTGGGCTCTGGCTGGGCCACTCAAGGACATTCACATAGTTGTCCCGTAGCCACTCCTTTGTTATCTTGGCTATGTGCTTAGAGTCGTTGTCCTGTTGGAAGATGAACCTTCACCCCAGTCTGAGGTCCCGAGTGCTCTGGAGCAGGTTTTCATCAAGGATGTCTCTGTACATTGCTGTATTCATCTTTCCCTCAATCCTGACTAGTCTCCCAGTTCCTGTCAATGAAAAACATCCCCACAGCATGATGCTGCCACCACCATGCTTCACTGTAGGGATGGTATTGGCCAGGTGATGAGCGGTGCCTGGTTTCCTCCAGACATGACACATGCCTTTCAGGCCAAAGTGTTCAATCTTTGTTTCATCAGACCAAAGAATTTTGTTTCTCATGGTCTGAGAGTCCTTCAGGTGCCTTTTAGCAAACTCCAGGCGGGCTGTCATGTGCCTTTAACTGAGGAGAGGCTTCCGTCTGGCCACTCTATCATACAGGCCTGATTGGTGGAGTGCTGCAGAGATGGTTGTTCTTCTGGAAGGTTCGGGTTGTTGGTCACCTCCCTGACTAAGGCCCTTCTCCCCCGATCACTCAGTTTGGCCGGGTGGCCAGCTCTAGGAAGAGTCCTGGTGGTTCCAAACTCCTTCCATTTATGGATGATGGAGGCCACTGTGCTCATTGGGACTTTCAATGCTGCAGAAATGTTTCTGTATCCTTCCCCAGATCTGTGCCTTGATACAATCCTGTCTCGGGGGTCTACAGACAATTTCTTGGACTTCATGGCTTGTTTGTGCTCTGACATGCACTGTTAACTGTCGGACCTTATATAGACAGGTGTGTGCCTTTCCAAATCATTAACAATCAACTGAATTTACCACAGGTGGTTTCCAATCAAGTTGTAGAAACATCTCAAGGATGATCAGTGGAAACAGGATGCACCTGAGCTCAATTTTGAGTGTCATGGCAAAGGCTGTGAATACTTATGTACATGTGATTTGTTTCGTTTTTATTTTTAACAAATTTGCAAAGATTTCAAACAAACTTCTTTCACATTGTCATTATGGGGTATTGTTTGTTGAATTTTGAGGAAAATAATGAATTTAATCAATTTTGGAATAAGGCTGTAAAATAACAAAATGTGGAAAAAGTGAAATGCTGTGAATACTTTCCTGATGCACTGTATTAGCTTTGAGAATCAGAGACAGACATTTCTCTGATCCAAAGCCAGTGATGCTTGCATGCAAACCACTTTAACTGCTAATTAATTAATAATTAGGATTACATTCGCCACAAAGCATAAATTTAAATGTTTCATTTGAGTGAGATAATTTGAATGTCATTTATATGTCAAATGGAAGTCGGTGCTGTTCTAAATTCAAGCATCTATTGTGCATAGGAAAAGGTCCACACAAGCGTTTGCAAATCCCTCTAACAGAAGTAAAATGTAAAATGTTCAAAACCAACAAGTGAATTCTAACAAAGGGATTTTGGTCAAAGGAATAGCTGTCTGCAAATGAGATCGCCCTGGTTAATTTGTTGGACTTTTTTTTATAGATATTGCAGAGCACTGATTTACATTGGTTAACACATGAAATGTTAATTACAATGTGTCCGAAGTAAACCATGACCAACAAGCATAAAATGAGATGAGATGTATCTATAGTTTCCCACTACTGTAGTCCAATGCTCATTCATAAGCGAGTTGTCAGAGGAAGATTATTTAGAGGCTCGGAACTGTGCACTCACACCGTGATGAGGACGGCCATGTTACAATACAATTATTCTGCGTTAATCAAACGTAAGTGATAATTAACACCAAAAGCTATAAAGAAGGAATATGCAGTAACCAGAATACAAGCAGGCCTGCGAGTAAACTAAAGACCAACCACTCCACTCGAGTCTTCCTCGATTGAGGTGCCAGAGGCTATGCTGTCAGATCTGTCTCAAGAGAAACAGGTCAGATAAACTTACTGAATAGGTTCTTGAATGGGCAAAGGCCAACACAATGTATTTAAAAGGAAAAGAGCACAAATAAAACCATTCATTGTAAAAATAAACCACTTTGAAGTATTTTTGACCTATGAACTATATCACCAACCTGACTTTTAGAGCTTTGACAGGGATGCCCAGGTGATCACCACCATCATAAGGGATCTCTATGCCTTCAGCCTCCATCAGGCGCTGCGCTTCCTGGTTAGACAAATATTGACTTAAATTATTGTTGAAATATATTCCACCATTATCTCAGTTAGTGACAAGATGGTGGAGGCAAAATGCATGTGTTGACAAGACTATAAAGCTACTGAAATGTTTTGAGCATGTATAAAATAGGGCATTACATGCTGATTAATTTACTTGCAATTAATTGCTCACTGGATGTTTTTTGTTTTTGGCACCATTCGGAGTAAACTCTAGAGACTGTTTTGTGTGAAAATCTCAGGAGATCAGCAGTTACAGAAATACTCAAACCAGCCCATCTGGCACCAACAATCATCCTTGTGATTATCTAATCAGCCAATCTCGTGGCAGCAGTGCAGTTCATAAAATCATGAATATACTGGCCAAGAGCTTCAGTTAATGTTCACATAAATCATCAGAATGGGGGATAAATTTGATCTCATTGATTTGGACTGTGGCATGATTGTTGGTGCCAGACGAGCTGGTTTAAGTATTTCTGTAACTGCTGATCTCCTGGGATTTTCACACACAAAAGTATCAGAGTTTAGTCAGAATGGTGGCAAAAACAAAAAACACCCAGCGAGTGGCAGTTCTCCAGATGGAAACGGCTTGTTGATGAGAGAGGTCAACAGAGAATGGGCAAACTGGTTCAAAATGACAAAGTGTACGGTAACTCAGATAACCGCTTTGTACAATTGTAGTGAGCAGAATATCATCTCCGAATGCTATTCTGAGATGCGGGTTGGAGCTGTTTTGGAGGCACGAGGGGGACCTACACAATATTAAGCAGGTGATTTTAATGCTGTGGTTGATCGATGTATATATCAATATAATTATAAATATATTTACTTCATACTCTGTCTCAAATAACTTACAAGAAATGATTTCAATATTCTAATAAAAAACACAAAAGTACCTCTTTTGCTTTTTTCTTTTTGTCATCCTCCTTTTTCTTCTTGCTTTCTGGCATTAGGTCATCCAACCAGCTGAGCTCCCTCTTTGTGAAGCAGAAATCTAGAAGCTTCCTCACAAACACCAGAGCAAGAACCTAGAGAAGGCAAAGGTAAAAGACGCTAATAAAACTACAGGAAACTATGGATAATTATCACTACAATCTCACAGCCTGGACCAACATAACTTTCTATTTTTAAATATATAAATGAGTAAGTGAGATCATATTTTATTCGTAAAATGCAAAACTAAGTATACCATCATAGGGAAGACCACAGCGGCAGCAGACACTTTGATGACCCACAGCAGCACCAGGCAGGTGAGTTGAACTAAAGTGAATATGTGAACCTTCCACAGTGGAACATATCTCAGGTATATCAGGTCAGGCTGGTGTTTGGCAGGCATGCCAAACAGCTTAACCCGGTCAAAGAACTATAGTAAAATTAATACAAAAACATGTTGTGTATCTCAAAGCTGGCACATTTTTACTTCCTTAGTTTGAGATGATTGTATGAAAAATTATTATTATTCTGAAAATAAAATACACTTACTTGTATGCCTTTGAGAGAGGACACACCCATGTAGAGAAACACTCCATATAACACGGGCATTGGTATAAACTGAGGGGCAATTGAAGAAACACATGTTAAAAAAGTGCACTATTAGGGCCAAAATATACTCCAAGTCTGTGAATGCAGATGCTTCTAGCTCAATCGTGTTGTAACGCAACACAAGTATGTGTTACATTCTCAGAGTTATCCCAAGGGGCGCTATAGCTGGCATTAGCATAAACCGCCTTCTTCTACAGTCTGTTTTTTCTTTCTACTGTGGAGCAACAGATTAACAAGAATCCTAGAATCCTATCTAGTTAGATATTATAAACATCTTTATTTGGTTTAATGGCATTTGATAATGATACTGAGGGTAATTATTACAGACATAGTAAAATAAGAATGCACATTAAGTGTGTACGGGACAGTGAACTTGCAATGCATTAGCCAAGCATTTGCGTACTTGCATAGAGTATGTTTCTGGGCTTAACCTCTATTATGCAATGAAAGACTCTGGGGCCATTTTAAGATGTTCTCTTACCTTTAGAATAGATGTCATAAAGACAGATAGACCCATAAGGACAAAAATCATGAGACCAGTGACTCTCTGCTCACGGATGCCCAGGAATTTAGGCTGCTCTCCTGGTGCCGAGCACTCTGACTCCACCTTTAAACTGTTGACGTGAGAGATGGATAGGACGGTGGCAGCGACGAACCAGGGCAATCCCATCACAGAACACACACCAAGCATCACTGACACCACCAAAAGGTCAAGGTGATACCCGCAGCCTTTCTGCATGAGAACACAATCATGAGCACCAGGAATGCCGCACTGCTCTGGTAGACTGGATCAGGTATCAAACTGACCTTGAGTTTGTGTTCTTTGCGGTTAATGATGACGGCAGTGATCTGTTGATCCATGAAGATCAGGATGGTGCACAAAAGGGCAGGAATAGCTGCCGCTAGTAAGGTCCATGTGGGGTTGTCACCAAGAGGTGAGATCAGCCAGCCCCGATTCTTGGAGGTGGGCTATGGTCCAAAAGACAACAATTTCCAATAACGCTTGCAAATTGTTTTGTATGACATTTAAATTGTATGTTACATGTTATTTATGATTAAAAAAAAGCAGTTTTGAGCAAACATACACCTTTTGCACAGTATCTTGTCCTGCAAAAGTAAAACCCAGTAACTACACATTTTGTCCAAACTGAGTTATAAACAAAATTGCTAGACTATGATCGGTCCTGCTACAGATGAATTTGGCTCAACTATGCTCATATTTATGAATAAATAAATAAATAAATAAAAATAAATCAAACAAAAAATAAAAAGAGAGATGGTTGGACATTTGGTTTAATTACATTTGGATGGACAAAATGTTTCAGTGTTGGTGTACTGTTTTAGTTTTTCCTGTGGCTTTGTAAGCAGAGTATAATGCATTACTATTTATAAAGATTACCTGAGTAAAATGAAAGCATGTGGCACCAGAAAGGTTCAAATCAATAGTCAAAGAGCTAACAGATAACAGAAACGGAGTGGTTCAGAGTGAGCAAAATACTCAAGGAAAAATTGACAGCTTTTTTATTAAGTAAAAATAAACCACCAATTACATTATCCTAAAAGCTATTTTGGTGATATGTAGCTACACAAGTAACTGCTCTGAAAAATCTAATCTTTTGTAAAAGTAAACATTGGACAAAATGGATGGAGTGGACAAAGTTCAAAAGTTCAAAGTCCAAACCCCTAAAACCAACCAAACAAGTTGACATTATGTCATAAGATTTAGATAAGGAGGTAGTTCATTACCTCAAAGGTGTCTGGGACATGTAGTTTAGGAGAGGGGACACCCACCAAGTAATCAACCAAGACCATGATCATTATGGTCAGAAAAACAGCAAAGTCACTGACGGAAGAGCGAACCTGCGGAGAACAGACACTAAATGTCAGAGTAAAACCACACTGTATCAGAATGTGCACAGTCAGAGGGGCAAATCCACTCACCTTAGTGGGAAAATAATTCTTGGTCTTGAACTGCTTTAAGAAAGCTGACAGGAAAAAGGTGGTGAAAAAGAGAATGACAGACCAGAACAACACATCAGGTATGTACGGTCCATGAAGACCACAAGCAGGACCCACAAACTGGCCATGGAGTGCTTTGCACATCTTTAATAAGAGAGAGAAAAAGAAAGGGAGAGAAAAGAAAGATGAATTTTTTTTTTTTTAAATCTATGTATATGTATACATTTAAGGGACTGTTCACACAGACACATTTTGTCAGTTCAATTGATTTTCTTTGTAAATGCACTAGACGGATATATTTGAGCGCTGCACCGTTTCTTGCTGTTTTTCTAGCGTCTTTCATGAGAGTGCCACATTTTTAAATAACGTTTAAACTTTAAAATGCATTTCAAGACAGCTGCGCTCTCTTCTCTGCAAAAACAATTTCAGACTGAAGACGGCCCCTTAGGCTGTCATTAGATTAAATAAACTTTTGAAATTGCCGAAATCTGCCACAAAATCCTTTCAAAATGTAATACATTGAGGGGCCTGGGTAGCTCAGCGAGTATTACGCTGACTACCACCCTTGGAGTCACGTGTTCAAATCCAGGGTATGCTGAGTGACTCCAGCCAGGTCTCCTAAACATCCAAATTGGCCCGGTTGCTAGGGAGGGTAGAGTCACATGGGGTAACCTCATCATGGTCACGATTAAGTGGTTCTTGCTCTCAATGGGACACGTGGTAATTTGTGCGTGGATCGTGGATGGTAGCATGAGCCTCCACATGCTGCGAGTCTCAGCGGTGTCATGCACAGTGAGCCACGTGATAAGATGTGCGGATTGACAGTCTCAGAAGCAGAGACAACTGAGACTTGTCCTCCGCCACACGGATTGAGGCGAGTAACCGTGCCACCACGAGGACCTAGTAAGTAGTGGGAATTGGGCATTCCAAAATTGGGGAGAAAAGGGGATTTAAAAAAAACACAAAAAAAACAACATTTAATGTTTTAAAGAAGTCCTCTAGTGGTATTTTCATTAATGTTAGTACTACTGAAGACGTTTTTCTCATAGGTGATATTTCAAACATGTTGAGCTTTGAGGTTTTTTAAATTCCACTAAACAAAGACTGAAAATCTGGATTTGATTTAATAATATATTTGCTGATCATTTCTCCATCAAATACTGATGAAAGAGAACTGTTCTTTGTTCTGATCAGTCTTTCTACATAGGACCAGAGCGATACCAGAACACTTAAAAATGTCAAATTAGGTGTAACTATGTTAAACATATTAGTCCTTTAAGTTAACATGTTATCAGAAAAACTTACCGGCACATCTAGCTCACTCCAATTAATGGAGTCGGACGTAACCCCTGACTGATTCCATAAATGTACCATCTCCTGTGTGGTATTGTCTGGAGGTGAACACTGACACCTGAAAGATTGGAACAAGAAAACCTGATTTAGTTCATGTTTAATTCACCTTTACATTACAGTGCTGCACCGAAACATTGATCATTGAATTACAAATCAATCTACAAAACATTGCATCGATACTTGTCTTATAAATAAACAGCAACCCTGAAAACCAGCATTTCTTAGTGTGGCTACAGCTACATTTACACACTTGCTGAATAACCATGTGATGTTACGATAGTGGCTCACACGTTTTCTTTAAGGGATACCATTTCATTAAAGGTGATGCGCACAATTATTGCAGATATAAAAATTATTTCTGCAAAAATAATTTTCAAACACACCTTTCCTTTGAGAAACCCGTTTATTTTTCTCTGTTCGGTAATGCTAATGGGACAAATCATGATACAAATATGATATCATGATGTATTGAATCAAAACGCATGTATGATAATGTGTATTGTAACATGAGGTTGTTGGTCCAGCCCTTTTACTGTATATTACAATGAACAACATGGAAGAGGCCCAATAATACATGTGACGCATCCAATTGTGTAGTCGACATAACCGGGGTTAAATACAGATCCTTACGTGTAAAAGGTGAGGTTGTCTAAATTGTCGTGCATGTTGAAAGGGTACATCTCTCCTAGGTTGAAGAGTTTCTCCAATGCTTCATAGATGAAAATGATGCAGATGAGAGCAGCGAAGGCCTCCTCTGTGAATCGTGTTATGTAGCACACCAAAGAGCTGGCGTCCGTGGCAACTAGCACAAGGCATAAGAAGGCCGTCCACAGGCCGATGCTAGTGCGCAGAGAGAGGTAGGAGAGACCATATTCACTGAGGATAGAGAAACAGATATATCAGTTTGGATCAAATAAAAGCAAGTAAATCTAAATATCATCTATGGGATAGAAAATACAACAAGAATCAGAAAAATATTCCTTGATAAACAAAAATTATATTAACACCACCCTGGTTTTGAAACAAAGCAGTTATGCGTTTTCAGATTTGCACTGGCTCACAAAAACACGTTGTCAAAATTTTTTCACACCAGTAGATGGTGCTATAGTAATTTAAAATATGAACCTTAGAAGAAATGTAACTCTGCATTAGCTTTTTATTAAATATTTCACAAATTGTTTAGCAATACTTTAAGATGTAAAATCAATTCGCAATGAAAAATGGTCCCATTTTCTCAGCGCAAGTTCTAAAATGTCGTAGCAAGTGCCTGAGGGCCAGAGTAAGGAATGTAGTGTTGCTCCATTCTCACCTGCAGAACTTGAAAAGAATCTTCTCAAAAACAAGAACTGGCCCAGTGCTGCCTAAAATAGTAAGTGGCTGACCAGCAAAAAGAGAGAAGGCCACACCAGTCAGGGAAGCTCCAAACAGAGACTCAATGGCACTCTAAGACAAACACAGACAGAAGGGTTAAGCAAAACGAGGGATAGGTTATAAAACTTCTTCTGTTGTAGTAGAAATCAATATTTTTATGTTTAAGTGATAAGAAAGGTCTAAGCCTCATGATTCCAGGCAGTGAATCTAAGAAGAGCTTTAATGCTACATAGCCCTTTCTTGGCAAAGCGAAGCCTAACTGTCAGACTCACTATGTTGTTTTTGGTGGCTTCCCCCAGAAGGCCTCCAAAGGTGATTACGGGGGACATGCATGCACAGTAGAGAAACAGAATGGAGGCCAAGCACTGCAGGCTGAGTGCATCCCGCACGTCGCTCCAGTAAAACCGAAGCTTTCGCTTCAGGTCTAGCACCAGACCCCCGAATATCCTAAGAGCAAATATAATACATTATTAAAGATATTGTTAATGCATTACAATGCATACATAATGCTTTATACTACACCTTATAAACAGTTATATGGTCTCAAACAATTGTAACCACAGTTACAATATACTATAATAGTTAACTATTCATGGATATACCTTCAGATGATATAATGCATTATAAAACAAGACCAACACAAAACATCATAATTAATTATTGTGTAATAATTAATTACACCATGTGTAACCATGAATCAAGTATGAAAAGATAATGAATTACAATGTGTACTACAAGGCAATATGAATACCTTTATGCATTACATAAACAGACTTCATATAGCGTAACTTTAATTTAAAAAAAGTAGCATTGCTGTTACATTACTACTCCATACTAGCAATAGAAATTAAACACCACTGTTAGGAGTAAGAAATATGTCAAGTCACAACATATATGTAAATTGCATATATGGTTCACATTTTTCCTAATGGCTACTTGGGGTGTGCTGTATTTGCAAAGTGCTCTGGGGCACTTAAAGGAATATTGCAGGTTTAGTACAAGTTAAGCTCAATCAACAGTTTTTGTAGCTTTACGTTGACTACCACAAAAATGTATATGGACCTGTCCCCATTTTCTTTAAAAAAGCAAAAGTTTAGGTTACAGTGTGGCACTTACAATGGAAGTGAATGGGGCCAATTTTTGGAGGGTTTAAAGGCAGAAATGTGATGCTTATAATTTTATAAAAGGACTTACATTAATTCTTCTGTTAAAAATTGTTTATTATTTGAGCTGTAAGGCTGTTTAAATTGACGCTTTTATGGTCGTTTGAGGGTTTACGCTAGAGGTCTGCACAGGATGGATTTTTCAGACCCGCTGCCGTTCACGCCCACAAGATTCTGTCCCGCTCCTGCAAAAAATATCTATGATATTTTGTCCTGCTCCCGCCCGCAACTTTCAAGTTTTATCCAACTCCCGCCTGCAAAAGCCCATAGGCAGAGGTCTACGCACATTTTTCAATCTTGGTGTCAAATATCTGATTGACCTGTGGTTGATTTCAAAGTTTGTACCTTTCTTTAATAAAGAGTTAATATCCATAGCACTAACTAAGAGATCCGCCTTCATGCTCAGAATGTTTTGTTAACAATTTGTATGAATGAACCACCAACCCTGCGCCTGTAAATAATTTATATGTCGCTCTTGCGCTAAAGAATAACAATGCAAATAATATTATGTACCTTAAAAACATTTTTTTATTTTATGTTTAGATATTTATATTTTGCGGGAGTCCCACGATAAATTTCTTTCTCCGCTTCCCGCACACAAATCAGTGTCTTCCCGCCAGCATTCTGTTGCTTCATGTCCCATGGGAGATATAAATTTATATAGAAAATTAAGCAATTTTTTTAAAACTAAAATAATGTTAACAAACAGTGAGTATGCTATTGTTAACGGATTGGCCCCCTATTCACTTCCATTGTAAGTGCCTCACTGTAACTTAAATTTTTGCTTTTGCTTTTTTGCTTTTTTTAAGAAAAGGAGGGACAAGACGAAATACATTTTTGTCATAATCACATTATGCCACAAATGCTGTTGATTGAGCTGCACATCAAAGGATGGCCAGCATTGTTAAAAACACCACCTTTATTCAATACCTCTGACATGAAAGGCTTGCAAAATGTGCATCATAAAAACATTTTTCCCCCTTCATCTAATGCTTGTTAAATACTTCCAGAGATTGCCTTCCTTCATCAAAAGAGACTTAAGCAAATCCAACATAACCCCCTCCTCTTTCTCCCTTACACTATGTTCAGATTTGACATGTCCTTAAACCCCAGACACCTTAATGACTTAATGTAAAAGTGCACTATGCCAGAATGCGTCATTTATATAATCCCATCAGCCGTATTAAGGATTTAGGGCACCATATATGACAGAACCTCTTAGTTCTAATAAATGCTTTTTGACTCACAAATGTAGACACCCACACACCACAGCCAAATATGCTTGAGCATTTAATTTAAAAACCATTGGCATTAATTGCTGGTTCTCCCCAACAGTTTCCACTCTTCTGGGAATGCTTTTCTCTAGATAATGGAATATGGCTGAGGGAATTTTCACTTATTCAGACACTAGAGCATCAGTAAAGTCAGGCACTGATACTGGGCAATAGAGCTGGCCATCCTATTCATCGTAAAGGTGTTCAGTGGAATTCAGATCTGGGGTTTGTGCAGGCTAATCAAGTACTTCCACTCCACCTTCTGTAAGTATTTTTTTTATGGACGTTACTTTGTGCACAGGGGTATTGACATGCTGGAATATAAAAGTGCTTTCCCCAAACTTGTCCCACAATGCTCTAGAATGTCTTTTAGAATGTATGAGTGTATTAAGATTTGTCTTCACTGGAATTAGAGGCCTTGCCAATCCCATAAATTATAAGGGGGTGTCCACATACTTTTGGCCATATTGTGTATTTTATAAAAGCATTACACCAAAGCTCCAAACAAGATCTGACCGTCCTGTCCTCTGAAGTTCAGGTCCAGTGTGGTGCTCCTCTTCTTTGATAGTCTCTGACAGTGATGCAGAGCCATTCGGCGTGGAAGGTATTTTCCTCTTCTCCTGTGGACGCAAAAATAAAACACCTCAAAGTTCAGACTAGAATATAGTATTCAAGCCATGAATGTATTGCAACAGAAATACACCTGGAGCTACTTGAAGGACTTAACCGTGAGGGTAAGTGCCTTGCACAAAGGAACAGTGGTGAATGCTCATGGCTTGCTCCTTGCGGGACTCAAACCAGTAACCTTAGGATTTAAACTAAAGTACTACACTATCCCACCTCTGACCCCTTTTCACTATATTCCACATCTCTCCTGTGATGGTTACAGAAGTATGGTGTCTTACCTGAGATGGGACACTCTTTGGTGGCTCGATTCGTATCGTGGGGTCCCACTCTCCAGGGGGCAACACAGTCACCTGGTCCAAAAACTCATCTATTCCAGAGAGGAGGTCATTCCTGTCTTTGGCTTTGTATGCCACATCATGAAAGATCTGTCATGGTGTAACAATAATAAATGTAACAGTTGAATACTCCAAGAAAATGTATGAATGCAGACACCGTGCAAGCTTCCAATATTACTTTTTTTTACATTCAAATAAATGTTACCAAACTGAGGACATGTTAACAGATTACAGAAGGACCTGTGTACCAAATGGGAGAGAAATCACATCCATGAAATCAGAATTGGAGTTTTGTGGCTTTATGTACATGCTTATTGGCTTTGAGTGTCATCTAGGTTCCAAACTCGGGGTCCCGGCGATCTCAAGGGGGGCGCAGAACCTCATATGGTTTGAGGCAGTCAAAGACATGCGCTATACCAGTACGACAGCATGTCAACGTCCTGGTCTAATTCAACGTTATATAAGCCAAATTTTAACATTAACATTAAAAAATCTTCCAAAAACCTTGGCACTATTACAACTGTGGCAAAACTTCAAGGAAAAAGTTTGTGAACCACTGATCTAGTGTACTCCCTAAAAGTTGACAAAACTAACTTTTAGTAGATATACACAATCAGACCAAAAATATAGTCTGGATTCCTGTAAGAGAGAAAAAAACTAACTTCTAATAAAAATAACCAGACTCATCTTCTACTACACAAAAATGTGTAGTACAAGATTAGTCATTTTTGTCCAATTAAATGTTTTCTATAATGAGAATGTAACTATTCTTAATTTATTTTTAAATGCCCTGCCCAAGCTTTCGGCTTCACTAGTTAATATGTCAACACATAAAAGAAAACATCATTCACAAAAGTGCTCGTCAAGCCATTTCATGGGGTCTTTAAAGATCACAAGAAACAGATCCTGATCTTTATAGAGCTTGTCCCAACTGCCTCACCTCATCTGTCATTAAAGTAGCTATCGACCGGCCAATCTCGTGGTACTGTGCCCCTTTACCAAAAGGCCCCAGCAGCAGGAATAGAAACCTGTAAAAATGTAGAGAAAATAAAATAATGAAGGCAAAGAGATATACAGTTACCCTTCACATTTGGGCCTTGTCAGGGGGTGGCTGAGAGCTACCTGGTAGGAACAGGCACTTCAGTCAGTCCAGTGAGGAGAACAGCAGGTGAGAGACGAATAAATGCGATGATTGGACACTCAAGAAAATCAACTTGCCCCACCAGAACGTTTGAAGCCTCAGCGCCTGGAGGAATTTTCTTCATGAAATTCATGTCCACCTTAAAGGGTCAAGATTTCAAAGGGCGGAGAGCACAGATAAGGACAGAGGGACAGGGGGAAAAGCAGTGCTGGGCTTTGAAATTCATCATGTGTAATTGTTACATTGCAATCCACAGTAGTACAAAAACCATACAGCAGGCCGCCCAGTTGCTGTTAAAGGAATTCACTCATCATTTACCCACCACTATGCCGTCTCAAACTTGTATGACTTGAATGTTTCTTTTGCGGAACACAAAGATATGTTGATGGAAATGTAATGCATTTATACCCATATAATGCACGTCAATGGGTTCCAACACTTTCAAGCTCAACAAAGGATGCTCTGTGCATGCATCAAGCGTGAGGAAATTTAATCTAGCTTCAAATTATGTTCACGCCAAGGAGACTGCAGATGGAAAGATTTAAAGTAAAAAAGGAGTTACATTTTGGCATGTGTCTCACCCAAAACTAATCGAATCACCTCAGAAGGCATGGATTAAACCACTCGAGTCATATGAATTACCTTTATGCAGCCTGTCCTTTTTGGAGCTTGAAAGTATTGGACCCCATTGACTTGCATTGTATAGACACCTCAAATCTCCATAAAAATATCTTAATTTGTGTTCTGCAGAAAATAGAAAGTCAAATGAGTTTATAACAGTATAAAGGTAAGAAAGAGTAAATAATGAGACAATTACAATTTTTAGGTGAACAATTCCTTTAAAATCTAGTTAAAGGGATAGTCCACCCAAAAATTTAAATTCAGCCATCATTTACTACTTGTCATTCCAAACCAGTGTGACTTTCTTTCTTCTGTGGATCACAAAAGGAGATTACCGGTATGCAGAATTGTAGCCTCAGTTACCATTCACTTTCATTGCATCCTTTTGCCATACTATGAAAGTAAATGGTGACTAAGTGTAACATTGTGCTAAAGATCTCTTTTTGAGTTTCACAGAACAATTTGTAACAACACATGAGTTTGGAACTACATGATGGTGAGTAACTGATGATAGAATTAGCTTCTTGGGTGAACTATCCCTTTAAGCCAGATTTAAATGAGAGTATTCCACATGGACTAAGAAAACAAACATATACAAATATTCGCTAATATAAAACATAAGCAACAGTCATTCAAAATATATATATATATATATTTTTTTAAATTGCACAACCAGCTAATGAACTGCTGACACATGAGAGACCAGCAATACTTCACAATCCACAGAACAATGGAATGAAGACCAGTTGAATCTGGAGAAAATGTTTTTCCTCTTGATGAGTTGTTTTGCTAACCTGGATCTGCACTCATGGGAACATGCCACTTAACGTCTAACAAAATAGGACATCATCTCAAGTTCAGTATCATTTGCACAATCAAAATAAATTATCAAATTCTCCCAGCTATTCCTAATGCCCAGAGAATATTATGTGACTTCTTTTCGAAAAATGTGTGTGTGTTTGATCTCTTCTAAATCCATACAGGTGGAGAAAACAACAGGGGAAAAAGTAGTAATTTGATCAGGGATCTAGAGTTTGTTTTATTTCGAAAGTTGAAATAAAGCTGTAATAAAAAAGACATGATCATGAGAATATGTTACTAATACAACAGCAAGTGAAGGTTTTCTGATTACGGAAGGTTTTCACACTACTGCTACATTAATTACTTGGTCCAGGACGATCTTTGTTTTACACCACACATGAAGGTCTACATAAAGGCTGGAGGCAAAATGAGAAAAACAAAAAACTAAAATTTTTTAGTTCTTAGGATTAGTGATGGACAGGTAGATTAAACATGCAATATTTGGTCATTCTGAGATTATAGGCATCTGCTAATAATCATGCCTGCATTACTAATTAACAGAATTGTGAGTTCCAAGATCTACCAACAGCCTTTTTCTTATATTTGAGTACATTTTGCTAAGGAATGGGCAGAAATACACTGAAGTGCAGCTATAATCAGAAACATCTCACGTTTTCACAAGTTTACAAGACACTTCATTCAAACATAAATTCTAACCAAAGAAAAACGTACGGTACAATAATCAAAACGCTGTTAAGCACTCCAGTAGACGTCACATAAGGTCTAGCACATCATAGTGATGCGAGATCATAACACAATCTCATGAAGCACTCAATGACATCACAATGGAACACAGCAAAATATTCAAGAGCACACTTTTAAGTCAAAATGAAATCAAAATTGATATTTACTTTATTAATTAATGGTATTATTGTGCATGATTCATCTGTGATTGTTATTCCAAATAAATGTTTATTTTTTGCAATCTTTTATCAAAATTAAGTGAACTTGCTCCACCTCTGACTTTGCTTTTTGGCCGTCTACATGATTCCCACTGACTTTTTTCAACCCCTCCCTTGCAACCACCTGGCTCCATTATGGTATGTATGCATTATGGTAAAACACCCATTTTCCCAAGTATTTCTTGTTGAATATCCTGTTTCATTCACATTTGTCCGATAACGGAAGTAAAATGGGTGTGAACTGCATTTTATCTTGACTTTAAACTGCTATGTTCCACGGAGGAAATTTAATCATACGAGTTTGGAACAACATGAGAGTGAGTACAAGATAGAATTTAACATTTTTGGGTGAACTATACCTTTAAATATGATCAAATAATACACTCTTAAAAAGTCAAGGAAAGCAAGAACTAACCTGATAAAGTTTGTATAGCTTATATCTGGTCAGACCACTTAATCAGTGTTCCATACAGAAATGCATAGTGACAGTCAAGCTTTTACTGGATAGACAAAGATATAATGAGGATGACTCATAACACTCCATGTAAACAGGTACTCTACCAAATGTTTCCATCAGCTGCAATCACATTAGTAGGGTTGGGTCTCATATTAAAGGTTTCCATTCATTTGAAATGATACCTAATCACAACTTTAACAATTGGACAACCCTGGCTAACCACAGCAGGGCTCAATGAACCCTTTTAACAGACCTGTTATGACGTGTTTCTGCCTTCTTTAACAACATAAATGCAATTTTTTTAATTTACAATCTTAAAAATATTTAGTGTAAACATTGTACTTGGTATTATATTACCCAGGAATAAGTTTTAAAAAATCAGTTACCATAGCTGCGATGAGGCTTCTGAAGGAGTGACAGAAATTTGGCCTGTTTCTCTCTTCTTACTACTGTTATCCAGTGCTATATATCTTCTTTTGCAAAGCTGTGAAAGCATCAACTAGTTGATTTTTTATTTTGCTGTTGGAGCAAATGGGTAAGCAAAAATATAATTTGCTATGGTCCCCCATTCACTGCCAATCAAGTTTAACCAACTATGACGACTCTGACGAATGTGTGAAAAGGGTCCATAGTAACGATGACCCACTAGCCCAGGTTCACCATGAGAGAGTTCTGGGACTGTTGATGAAATCATCACTATTAAGCCAGTGCTTTGTTGTCACTAAACATTACATTTGTTTATCTTGTATGTGTGATTTTATGCCTTGCAAACTAAAACTTTTTGTTTTCTGTGATGTTCACATTGTTATTGTAAATTCTGCTGATTTAAATCATCAAAGTTACTTTTTGTGTTTCTAAAGGTAACCATCTAGTTGAGGTTAAATAGATGAGGATAGAAACTGCAAAACTGAGAATTATTCTAGTTAGAATGGGATGAAAAACTACCAGTAATGTTTTGCATCATATTCTATTATTTTACTGCAAAGTGTGTTAATATATTTATAAATATTTTGGAGTTTTACATTAAACATTTCATTGGCACATATAAAAGGGCTGTCAATCAATAAAAAAAAATTATTTGAATTAATTACATGATATGCTGATTAATCGAATTAATCACAATTAAATCACAATATTTGCTGATAAATGCCCTCAAATAACAATAATTCAATATAAAATGTATTAATTAAAAATTATATTACAGTATTACATTTATAGCTGAAGTATGTCACTTCTGCACAACTAGTGACAAAAAACAGAATTGCAAAAATAAACTTCGTTTTATAAACGGCTTTCTGAATAAGTCACATGTCTACCGTTGGTCAAACAAAATTATTGCCCTCACCCCCTCACAAATTAATTGCTCATTACTGGTTGGGACATGATTAATTGTGTTGTTTTAACGTGTTATTTTTAATATAATCACACTAAATGAATGCTTAAAACAGATATCCCAAATAAAAACTTTTTTTTTTAGAAATGTGTTTTTATATGTGCCAAAAATGTATATATTTTATATCGAATTAATATTAAAATGTATATTTTTGGTTGTATTATGGTGAGCAGGGCAAGCCAATTTCTGAACTACAGGCCTGACTAGACCAGCAGGAAAAATCCTCACTGTTGAGATCTGCTCAAGTGTTACAACTGATCCTTATGGGGGAACCTCACCTTGCTGAAGTCCACAGTGCTGTTTTCCCTGCTGCCCCCGGCCACGTTTATACGGCTTTCACTGGGTTTGCTGTTCTCCAGGTTCCCTGGGGCTGACTGGGGTGATGCGAGGAGGCCTGCTGGGACAAGAAATCAGTAAAGGGGTGGAGGTGGACACTGATTAGATATGCTGTTGTTACTCAAAGCTTTTATTATGCTGGGAAGGTTAAGTGCACACTCATAGTGTGGTGTGGAGTGTGGACATGCAGAGTAGGTTGCATACTCTCTGGATAACATCACATTACAGTGCATACACCTATGGAGGCTGTAAGGCAGAATTTAAACATGTATGAAGTGATTTGAGATTTTCTTAGCCAGAGAATTTGTCAGATAAAAACCTTAAACCTCTAAAAGGTGACGTGTGTAATTTCTGCCACTAGCATCAACAAGCGAAATTGCCAAAAATGATGATGATTATGAAAATGATGACACTCCCCCCATCTTCCACTTGTCAGACAAAAAGATAGTTCTGCACCCAAACTCACACTATTGGTTTATGTTGCTGTGTCGTGCTGGCCGGGATGCTCAAAAACAAACAGAAAGGTTTTGATAGCACCACAGAGCCACAGTGTTTACAATGTTCAGAGAAATCCACCTGTTAAGCACTTACATATAGTTGTCTCTGCATATAAAGCTTGGTTAGGAGAAAGTTAAAAAAAAAAGATAAAAAAATTACACACATAACCTGTGTGACAATGACAATGTATATACATTCAATTTGAGGAGAGCAGTAACATTTTCAATAAGACACAGATACCAATGATTAAACAAACTCTTTTTGGCATTAGAAACACCTTCATGAGACTTTCAATATTGCACAACACAGCAACAGAATAACCATACCATCAGAGGCACCGCAAAACTGTGTAAGCCTGGGATGACAGTTTGTGGAAACAAGCTCTCCTGCTATCTGAGTCTGCTGCTTGACGTCAAACAAACTTAAAAATAAAGAGAGCCAAAATACCCTCCTTCTACGGTCCTCCCCGTAAATACATGGAACAGAGAATCTGTCATCGTAATTGTTTAAAATCACTGCCTCTGGGCAAGAGCCCAACTAGCCACTCAGAACTGAGGTTTGGGCAAAACAAAATCCAGCTGCAGAGGCAGGCCTGTCCTGTTTGTGAACCTTACAACATGGAATCAGTATCACGTATATGAATATGTAAAGACAAACCCAGATTTCAGACTCTCTCCCTACTAGTGGTACGCTGGTACAAAGCTGACTCTACAAAAAAAAAAAAAAATCTTTCTACAGTTTCAGTAGTAAACAGAAATGACTCAATTCAGTAACCAACTACTAGATGACTTACAGGCCTCTGCTTTTAAATGCAGCATGCATATGTGTGCATCGGTCAAATGCACAACTTGTTCAAAATACCTGTCTTGGTGAGGTATTCTTGTAAACAGTCAGTTATGTCTCTGTAAATATAAACAGGAACCAAAAAAAATATCAGAACTGTGCATTAGGCCACGTATTGTAAATGCAGCCTAATGGACTGGTTGCTGTCTATTATGTCCATACTATTAAGCAAACAAAATTGAAAACTCACTGCTCTTAATTTATTTTGCTGTACATGATCCAATTTGAAGCAATCTTTACTTAAATATTTCAATTCAACATTCCACTACTCTAACATAATTAGTTATACAATTTTCATATTTATATTAGTATTAAACTTAATACAATAAGGAGTATATTCAATGTTATCAAGCTTATTTTTTGTATCATGACAACCCTACTCTCTCTTGAAAAAAGAGACACTTCTGAAATCATGCTGGTTCTGTAAGACATGCTGCTGACACAAACAGAAGGTCAGATAGCCAGTCTAAGGGCGCATGCTATACACTCTGCCAGCATGAACGTGGTAATGTAAAACATGGACCAGCAGCAACTGTGACGTCACCCACTCCCATTTCAACAGGCTCGGTTTACACTTCTGGAATAGTACATTGCAAGTGGCAGTTGGCCTAAGTGGTCACGGGAAGCTTTCTGCTCTTTAGCATGACATCATTTATTAGCGCCCATGAAGTACTACCACATTTGATTGTGTGCTTAATTAGGGGTAGTTGTTTTTATAGATCAGTTTCCATTATCTTATGCCCCCAAAACTAGAGCCTGGACTTCATGATGACATTTGCATCAGAC
Organism: Xyrauchen texanus; assembly: GCF_025860055.1. Taxonomy (NCBI): domain Eukaryota; kingdom Metazoa; phylum Chordata; class Actinopteri; order Cypriniformes; family Catostomidae; genus Xyrauchen; species Xyrauchen texanus. The sequence continues at coordinate 8,278,300 of NC_068290.1, read as the reverse complement.
CTTAAACAAATCATTGGCTATGCTACTGAAACCCAGAGAGTATGGTCACTAACAGTATAGTTACAAAATTCCATCAATTTGAATGATTCAAAATAGTATAAGTCATATGCAATGACATTGATTATGGCTGCAGAATCCTGAATATCTTGTCTACAAAGCCTCCTGTATCTCAAGCACTGTCTGAGCAAAGCCATGCTGTTATTGGATGTTCTGTGCATATGTGTCTGTGCAAGGAAAGACAAAACAGCAACAGCTAGAAATATCTCACGTGGGTAGTAAAGCTCTCCTTAAACAACTTGATTGATTGGTCAAGGTGAAACTCAAGAAAAATTAGTGCGGACACAAGAAGACCCACAACTTTCAGATCCAATACAGGGTGAAAGAAGGAAAAGTCTAGCTTAGACAGGTTTGAGGAAGAGAGAGAGAGAGAGAGAGAGAGAGAGAGAGAGAGAAACAATGTGAGATAGTGTTGTATGTTAATAAGATTTCTTTCTTTTTCCCCCCAAATTTACACTATACAATCTTAGAGTTGGAACAAGTACAATCTCTTACTTTACTATTTCAAAAATATTCCGGGTTTAATACAAGCTCAGTCGATAGAATCTGTGACATGTTGTCAATAATCACAGAAATAATTTCGACTTCACAAAATACAAACAATTAAATCCATTGGCAGTTATGCACTGACAATGGAAGTCTGCGTGGTAAGGGTACAACATTTCCAACCTGGTCTCATAAATTAATGTTACCTTCATATTTGCAAAATTATTTTTACATGTTGCGGCAGTTTCCTGGTGAAATAAACACTAGAGGCGCTACAACAAAAATACTTTTATTCACTTTACCATGAATCTTGAGTGGTAATTCACTGCGTGTCACAGATGCTGCAGATAGAGCTGAACTTGTATTTAACCAAAAATATCGAAATCCAACTGAAAACACTTCCCTTCCCTAAAACATAGACATGCAACTTATTGAAAATCCTGCGTGACAAGCAAAGTCAATCACTACATATTTGTTTAACAATCCGCTATGTGGGCGGGGCTATCCAGTACACAACAAATACTTAAACAAAGCAACCAACAAAATGTCCTGTCACTCGTTGTGGCTGGTTAGGACAAAAACATACACTACCGGTCAAAAGTTTTGAAACACTTGACTGAAATGTTTCTCATGATCATAAAAAGGCGTATGCTTAAATGTTTTAAATTATTTTTGTAGACAGAAATATAATTGTGCCACCATATTAATTTATTTTATTCTAAAACTTAAAATTAATTAAAACAAAATGTTTTAAATTGATGGCTTGGACCAAATAATAAAGAAAAAGCAAACAATAAGTGCCCATTATAGATGGGAACTCTTTCAGTACTGTTTAAAAAGCATCCCAGGGTGATACCTCAAGAAGCTGGTTGAGAAAATGTCACAAGTTTATGTCTGCAAATTCTAGGCAAAGATGCTAAAATATAACAAAGTTTTGATTTATTTGAGATTTTGTTTAGTCACAACAAAATTCCATTAGTTTTATTTATGTTATTCCATAGTTTTGATGACTTAACTATTATTCTAAAATGTGAAGACATTTTTTTTTAATAAAGAATGAGTAAGTGATTCAAAACTTTTGACCGGTAGTTTATAAAAATCAGATTTTAGCATCACGCCTGGTTAGGATATGGTGCTACAAGTTACTTTCTAGAAATTTGATAATGTAATGTAATTAATAAAATTTTTCTCAAACACTCATAACATACATAGAGTGAGAGTTTCAGCATTCATGCAGGTGACATGCTAATGGGCTGGATATTTGCCTGACTGAGGTAGGGACAGGAGCTGTTCCAGCCGGGCCGGGTCGGGCAACACCTGATCATCCCGATTGACAGATGACCATGACAGAAAATCCTCCTCCTCAGGTGGGAACAACATGACCACTGGAATGTCCTCTCTCTTGCCCCGTGCCACCAGCAGCTCCGGCCCATGCTGAAAGGGTCCTGGGGAGCATGGAGGCGATGAAGTGTGGCGGGCGGTGGGTGGCGTATTTTGAGGGGTGGCGGTAGGGGAGACGTTGGGGGAGGCGGAAGGGGTGGAGGTGGCGCTGGGCAGAAGGTGGTTGAGAACGGAGGAGGAATGGGACCAGCGGGACTCTCTGGAAGGACGCCGCGAGTTTGGGGGAGATGGGTTGGAGATGAAGGAGGTGCGTCTAAGGAGGGACAGACGTGAGGCAGAGAGACCCTCCCCTGAAGGGACCAGCACAGGAGGCAAAAAGGAGGATGAAGAGGAGAAGGAGTATGAAAAGAAGAAAATAAAGTAAATAGACTGCAGTTGGAATAAAATGACATCAATGAATTATATAAGAACAAATAAGTTTAGATGAGAGAACTTGAAGTGTTAGAATGCTGGAGGTGAGATGGTGGCAAGAATGGACAGGGTGATCAGTATCATGAATGAACTGCCAAAAACATGACAATCACACATTACACACATCTGAGTGCTTCAATGATTTACTGATCAATGTAATAAATCTTGATAGCTTATTTTTGGTTCTGAACCATCTTTTATTCACTGAACCCTCATTCGGTTTCACTAAGGGCGGTTTTACACTACAATTTTTGGTGCAGACCAAAGTCCTTTTAATGTCAGAGTTCAGGTTGTTTAATTAGTTTGATAGCACTTTCTAAGAGTCCATGTGATAATGGGTCTAGGGTCCCGTTCATGTGAACTCCGGTACGATTCATTAGTATGATTCCAAAATCACTTCCTGTTTCTGTTGCTGCTGGTGCGTAGCTTGAGTTTGTAACCTGTTATCTTGTTAAGCCTTCTTTTCATCTTTCTATTAAAGAGAAAGAGAAGCCATTAGATACTGTTTCGGATGCAGCTAGTAGAGCAAGCCATGTACACTCTTCGTTTCTGACAGTAGAGCCCTCGCAGCAGGGCGAATAGGTGATGGCTCTGTGGCATAGCTGCAGGGCAAAGTGACACCAATCTCCCATTCCTGTAAGGTTTTCCAGCATGTTCTCCCCACTCAGTGACACACCCACTGAGAAGCCTGTTAAACGCACCCTGTTTATAGGGGATTTTATTTTAAGGAACGTAGAAAGATACTCCTGCTGCCATTATCAAATGTGTCCCGGGGGTGAGAGAGCCTGAAATTACAGCAAATTTAAAACTAATGGCTAATGCTAAATGTACATTTTCTAAGATTGTTATTCACGTCATCACTAATGATGTCCATATAAATAATAACGTATTAATTACGTATTAACGTATTAAGCCCCGAACTGTAGTACAATGATAATACTCATGCTCTTAAGAGAGCAGTTTATAAAATGGATTAGATTAGTAATCTCATCCATTAGATAGTATTAGAATAGTAATATCGTCAGTGCGCAACATCCAGTTAACATGATTAAACATTTTTTTTAGTCTTTTTCAACTGCAAGTTTTTATTAAAGCATCATCGGTCTGACTGCAGTGTTTAGTGTCACTATAACGTTACATAAAACAACACACTGTCAGACGCGCTTCTCCGTTCACCCATTTAAAAGCTCCAATGCTAAAAATACTAAACTAATGCAACGGAAAAGACCAGCAACTGAAAAAGCTTTTCAGAACACTTCTCGGTTTACTTTGAAATTAATTAAAAGACATGTTTTTATGTTTTTATTCCGACACCCTGTCTACACCAGGCGCGTCCGCTGACGTAACACAATGCGCCACAATGGCTTGAGGCTGTCTACACTGGACGCATCGACGCGACCATTAATTAATTAAACCATTAATTTGTGTTGTTGGCAGTAGTAGCGGCACCGCTAGCAGCGCTATATGGAACCCGTGACACCAGTTTATTGTCACGCGACAGACACGCCACAACGTGTAGCCACCATCATTGATTATAATGGGGTTCTATTGCTTTTGAAATTATGCGAAGCACCGCCTGTGTCTGGTGTAGACAGGGTGCGATGCTATTTTAAATTCATGAGTTTTGTCAGATGTCACTCACACTGGTGCATCGCAAATGGGAGAGAAATGCTCGCAGAGTAGAGCCCTGCATTATCTTGGATTGGCTTGACAATTATGTTGGCATTTGTAGACAGGCATTGACAAGGTTTAGGTCCTATTTATCTGACCGTAACCACTTTGTTTGTGTAAATAAGTAATTTTTAGATCAAGTATGGAGTGAAGCAGGGCTCAGTATTAGTTCCTCTGCTTTTCTCCTTGTATATGCTTCGCCTGGGAGACATCATCAGGAACCATGGAATTAGTATTTACTGATCTGCCAACAATACTTAGTTTTATATTTCGTCAAGACCTGGTGAATTTACCGAATTCTCCAAGTTAGCAGAGTGTATTAATGATATCAAAGATGAGATGGCTAGAAATTTCCTTCTACTCAATTCTTACAAAATGGAGGTAATTGCACCAAAAACCTCTAAAAATAAGATGTTAGAATATAGTTTGTCTCTTGATTGATTTATCATCTTCAACAGTTAAGAACTTGTGTGTTATGTATAATAGCAATCTGTCATTTGAACAGCATTCTTCTACCTCTGACATATTGCTAAGTTCCAACACATGCTCTACGTTTCTGATGCTGAAAAGCTAATTCATGCGTTCATGACCTCAAGACTAGATTATTGTAATGCACAACTGGGAAGATGTCCTGCACATTCTATAAATACGTTTTAGTTAGTTCAAAAGGCAGCACCTACAGTGCTTACTATAACCAAGAAATATGATCATATCAGTCCAATTTTATCGTCACTATTGGCTTCATGTCCATTTAAAAATTCTGCTAATTACTTAAAAGTTTAAACGGTCTAGCTCTTACAACAATCAAAAATATACGGCCTGTTGAAGTACCTTGAGTATCAAAATCCACAAAAGGAGGTAGATCCTATTCCTAAACTATGAAATAGCCTTCCTAACATTATATGGGACACTTTCTCAGTTTAAATCCAGACTAAAAACTTGTCTCTTCAACCAGGCATACTCCTAATTTATCCCTCAATTATGCTGCATTACTCAGGTCTGTTGGAACGGGAAGCACTTCTCATATTCTATAATTCTGCTTTAAAGTGAATGGCATCTAGGCTAATATTATTCTAGTTGTTTCCCTATATTTTCTTCAGGATACATATCCCGAGGTTACCAGAGCCTGCCAGATCACACTCCGATCTAGCCTGGTGTCCCAATCCCACCGATATGTGTCGCTGAGTGATGACTACCAACTGCAGCCTTTGCCAACCAGACAGCAAGAGGCACTTCGATGATCATTGTCTGCATAACTTCAATCTATTACAATGGAATTCACAGAGGAAAACTGATGCCAACTCCAACCGTACAACAATGGATACTTCACTGGCCACTGCCTGCACATCAGGGTTTCCGTTGTCCGGTAATTACCGGACATTGGCCGGTAAAAAAATTAAATGTCCGACAAAATTAAATCTCTCCGGTCAAATTGTCCGATTAAAATTGCCTAATAATCCCGTCCCCCTAACACAATCTGAATTTGAGAATAAGCCTAAAATGTATAAAGCAAAAATACACCGATCTCTTGCTATGTTATAAAGGAACAGGCTCTATCGTTTGAAAGTTATGAAACAACATCGCATGCTGCATTTCAAATAAAGCGCACGCCTAAAACGGCTGCAATATCTAAACAACGAACGATTGAGTGAGACGTTTCAAATATGGCCAGGCCCAGGCAGACTAGCTTTAAAAGCTTTTTTCAGAGGCCAGACGATGGTGAATCAGGAACATCTCATTATAGATAGATCAGTGCTTCTAATCCGCGCATTCGTGCAGTTTTTTTTCTCTATCATCAAAACTGAATAGCCTATGTTCATCAGTGCATGGTTACAGTCTATATCAAGCAGGGACACGTTTGTGTGCATTTTATTTTGTGATTTCATCGGAATTAATAGAGAGTCTCCGCAACGGCGATAGATTGAAACGCGCGTCCTAGTGAAGATTGCGCAACTCGCGCAGCGCGTCGTCCATGCAACTGATAGCAGCGGACACGAGCGCTCAGCTTGATTTCAAAAACAACAGATTTTAGCACTAGATCTCTTATTTAATAACGGACTAAATGAATGATCTGCTAGTTAACTGGAGATGTTTTATTTATTTGTATTAGGTACATCCGTGCCTCAATGTTTCAAAAAGTGAATGTGTGTGAAACCACAGTAAAAACAATTGGCGTTGATTGACGCCAATCGGACGTTCATGTTTTTTTTTTCGTCTATTTGAAAGTTAAGCTAATAATAATATGTTGCATTCTATACGGCCTGATTATGTCATTTTTTAAGTTACATAGACTGCCTCCAGTTTTCCTCAACTTGACTAATTAAGAGGCGATATATTTGACCGGCATATCATCAAAATGTCCGTAAAACGAAACATCTGCCGGTCACTTTGTCGGCACTATTTTTTTCTAGCGGAAACTCTGCTGCACATCTGATTTAGGATGGACTTCACCGGAATTAAACTGCTACAAGCTTCCAGCTGGACTGCGAGGCATACCTCACTGACTATACATCACCTCTGTTTGCATCATCTTAGTCATAGGGTGGACTATACCCTATATAAATTATATATTCTATATAAAATGGAATATAAAACAATAAATAAATGCCAACTATAGCCTTCATATGCCAAATAACCAAGGACACTGTCTACATGCACTTCCACAGTCAATTTCAGAATGGACTTCAAAGAAATGTAATCATTAATTTTACAGTTCAGTCAATATCCTTTAGTTTTAAAAATTACCCACCAATATCTACTCAGCTGACTCAAATAATGCATGACTTGTACTGCACATAGAAAACTAATATTGGGATTACATTCATGAAATATATAAAGAGGGGAATTGGCTCTCCAAGCTGAGCCCGGATTCTCCCAAAGGATTTTTTTCTTTCTTCATTTACTGTACATCTAGCGGAGTTGCCTTTGGCTTGCTCACTGGGGGCCTAAAGACAAATAATTTTTAAAGCATGATTTTCAATCACGTTTTTCATTTAAACATGGGCTGTGAATCAATTGAAAATTTTTAACTAGTTAAATCGCACAGTTCCTGTGATTAATTGCAGTACACGGCACATTAAAATATAATCATAAATATATTGACTTTCTACTTTGACCCAAAAACTTTCAAGAAATTGGTTAATCATTTATTTTAATTATTTAATATAAACATGTTAAAATGTTCAGTTTCTGTGTTTTTTGCAAGTTTACTAGACATTTTTACAGATATAAATCTTTGAAAAAAGTAAATGCATATATGCCATAAAATAGGTTGAAATACTGTAATTAAATATTGTGCAAAAACTTCTGCAGTTTTCCAGTGGACATTTAAATAATAGGATCAAATGGGTAGATTAAATTCATTTCAAGCTTTAAAAGAAAAAACATCAACAACAACAGCGAAACTTGTGTGAACAAATTTTGGTGCCTTTATAACTTTTGGTATAATATGACCCCATGGCTCTGTTATTTATCTGCCTCTGTACACTTACAAATGTTTTATTCTTCTTATTAAACTGATTACTACCTCCATATCACTTTTCTCTTATGTCTATTTTTATCTGTAGCCTATATTAATTATTTTGGCACTTTTGTTAAATCCCCTGGCACTAAATATAATTTCTATTTTTGTTTTTCTGTTCTGAAAACGTGTGTCTTTTATTGCAATGCAAAAGAAGCCTGTTTTTTCTGGTGTATTCTCGTTGGCCAACATCCAATTCATTTTTACTGCCCGTTTTGGGTAAAAGACGCTGTAATCTTACCGGCTCAGGAATGCACAGTCCATAAAAAGTCTGGAAAAACTTCAATCAAGAATAAAGTTAATGTTGTTGTCTTCAAAAAAAAATTAAGGAAATCCGAGTCTCTCCTGTTCCTCTCAGCTATGCTCTTTATTGTGAGGATAGACGTGATGTAAATTCTATCAGGTGAAACAAAATGTTTACAAGCAAAAAATCCTTGTATAGAAACATAGACAGCTGAGCGGGCTTATAAAGTGGAGGCTGTATTGTGATTGGATGAGATGCATGATTTAATGAATCCCGAGATCTTCCTGCTAGAACTACGCTTACGCTTACATATAGAGATATAAAACTAATTGAATGCTGAAGTTTGATTTGCTGAAGTTTAAAATCTCAAAACTATCATTTTTTTCTTACTGTAGTTCAGTCTCTATCGTGCACACGCTGGGACTCGAGCGGTATTGTTTCTGACACTGGTTCAGATGACAATGAGAGAGCATTTTCGGGAAATGGGAAGAACAATGAAAACTTGCTCGTATATCTTTCACACCTGGCTCAACACTTGCTGGCTCACACTGCACACGTGTTTATCATGCCCGGGACATGCATCACACATAATGAATAAGCGTGCACTGCTCCACACAATCAGTTTCTGTCTACCTCCTGGAAATGTATATATGCCAATTTTAGCTATAGGAGGTGAGGAAAAACATTAGTGAAGTTTCAGGAACAGCAACAGGTACACCCAGTACATTCAGCAGTTTGGACCCAAATAATACATTATAAATAAAGATTTTCACTTCAGGCCTTCCTTGAGCACATTAAGGTGATAGGCAAGACAAAAAATGCAACCAACACACCAGGCACACAGTGCCGACCTGAAATAACAGCCAATGGAATGCAACACACATGTTAAATGTTGCTTTTAGTGCTGAAAGAACATCTTATCATGTATACTCCCTGCAGGACCTCAGGTTGTGCTCACTGCTTGCCACAGAAGCAAGAACCTTATGCACCCTTACTTTCCTTCATTAGTTTTTTGGTGGGAACAGAGGATCATGAATGAGTGATGGTTTTAAGATTCAAATTCAACAGTGCTCTTGAGTAAATATCAGAAAAAAACAAAAGCCAAGCACAGCAAAAGCTCTCACCATTCCTCTCAAGCAAGTGAGGGTCTGAGTGTTTCTTGCCTATGTCGGCGAAGGAGCGTACGAGCGGGATGCGGTTGCTCAGCTTCTTCTCATTCTGGTGGTGATGCCTCTTCAGCACGGCCTCCCGAACCTTCTCCCTCAAACTCTCATCCAGCTGCCCAGAAGCCAACATGTTGTCTATTACCATGTCTGGGAAAATGAGGAGATACACGTTTAGGACATATGAGGTGTATCTAACCGAATGTGGGCAATGCATCTATGAGAAAGCCCTGCAGTTACCTGCTATCTCATCAATGGTGTTTGCTCTCATGTCCAGCATGACTGTGCCATTGAGAATGCAGCTCCGTAACTCAAATAAGCTGTGCAGGGACAGTGTGGCGACATAGGGTTTACTCCAGCGTTCTCCTCCATCCTCTACGTCCTCTTCAAACTTTAACCACCTGCATAGAGTTGCATTTTAAGTTAAAGTTAACAAATTACTGTATTAATACAAGAAGTGCAAGTAACTTTCAGAACATGTCTATAGTTAATGTGATGAAGTACACCTGTGTGCACATCATACATCCACTAGAAGTGACCATGGCACCAGCTGGTTAAAAGTCATTGTAAAAACAGCTTAGAAAAGTGAAGTAAGTTCTGAGTAAGTCTAGCATCATTTGTTTGTAAATGTCATTAGGTTTGATATTTTGTTATCAATACAATGAAATGTAAATTTTAAGACTGCCTAAAGTGTCCATATACTTTAAGAGATCCATATCTAGAGATCAGGGGCCACTCTGATGTAAAGGTCATGTATATATATAAACAGGTTTATGACATATACACTGTAGGTTTACATACAGTATATGTTGTCATAGTCCTATACTGTATATATAGGTCTACGACAAAAATTTACAACACACACTTAGTCCTGAGACTGTGCTTGGTTTGGATTTCTATAGCCGTTTCCTCACCTGGCTGTCTCTTTCCACTCATATACATGTCCGTCACGGAAAGAGAGCTCATCGAGCTCAGTGAAGAGGTCGTGAGGAATGTGCTCCTCATCATCATCCTCTGTGCCGAGTATAAATTGGACCCTTTGTGAGGGAGTGTCTGCAACCAGACAGTCAATTAATATCAAGGTACAAAGTAAAATATGGCCAACCAGAAAACAGTAAGTTATTAACCATACTTTAATTCTAAACTGATAATCTTACCATACATTGGTGATTCTCTGCCATCCTCTTGTTCGAACCTATCCTTTCTTTTCCGATGATGCTTATGACCACGATGCCGATGCCTACGTCTGCTTTGTCTTCCTAAAGGTACATGTACACCCACGTAAACTGCCCTGTGACCTAAAAAGATAAAGACTTCATAGTGATCCACATGCCCAGAAATGCATGTGAGAGATCATAAAGTCAATTTGGACTAATCAAGGAACGGAAAAAGTGACACAAATGCTCGTTTCACTTCACATATACCAAGCTTCTCAAATCTCCCAAGTCTTTCAAAATTGTAAACAAACTGTGCAAGAAAATGTCATAAACACATAAATAATGAATTTCTTTGGCATGGAAATTTTAATGGTAAGTTTCCCACCCATGCTTTAGTTCCTGTGTGGAATGTGCACTTCTAGAAAACTGAGCTCTTAAACCGATAAATGCGTCACAAGAATGATGTCAAAAAGGAAATAAAACACCAAGCAATTTAGAGCTAACTTCATTAAGCCGGTCCTTGAGCAGAGGCAGAGGAAGGGAGTGCTAATAGTGTGAGGTTAAGTGTGAGTACATGTGTAGTCAGATGAAACTTGTGGTGTCTACAACAATTTCACACGCTTGTCTGCGCGAGAATGCACGGGAGGCTTGAGACTGGAGTGCGCACTTTGTCAGCAACCTCAATCCTTGAAAAAAATCACATACAGCAGCATGATTGTGCAACCAAACCCACAAAGCTGCTTGCAAATCTGCTGCTGCAGTGTGATTCAAGTCCTCAAAGCAGTATTAGAACCATTAAGAAAAAACAAAACTAAATGAAAACATTTAGTTAACTGAAATCAAGACTAACATGATTGAAAAACAAAAACTAAAATACATTTCATGTATTTTTACTGATTTAATTGCTCTCTGATTAGGTATGCACATTACCAGGGGCGTATCAACCATTATATCTTTAAGAAAATAACTATTTTTAGAAATATCGAAATTCAAACTTTTTGAGAATTCATAATTAATTTTAAATAATTAAATCATTTTAATATGCATATTTTGCTTAATTTTAGTGCAAGGGGCAAAAGTACAGCCGTTCACCTGAAACTCAAACACCTCAAAAGTGGTTATCCAACATCGTAATGTTTGTAAACAGATGAAAGCATTTAACATTTTGGTAACTTTTAGCACGTTTTTAAAATCTGACCTCTTTATTGTTACTGTTGTTTTACTAAAACACTAAATGACCAAGTCTCTTGTACAACCACCAGCCATAAAACAGGAAGGGGACAGATACTCAGGATTTCTTTCATTAGGGACGTGTGTGACAACAATAATCTAATGATCTATATGTATTCCTCTAAACAGTGATATTGTTCTTTGTCTTCTCCATGTTTTTGTGTTTGGCCATTATTTTTAATTTAGAGTGATGGTAATGGTGATGTTTGTGGCATATCTATTTTAGAAGAAAAAAGATCATTGACCAAGTCAACAATGTAAACAGAGAGCTGAGACAAGCTTCTGAAATTGTTATGGTAAGATCATATTTGACATTAAGGAATATTATTTTATGCTACGATTCTTTGGTTCTAGCTGACTGGACCAATGTTTGAAATGTTTGATAGCAGTCATTAAATTAAATGACAATTACTGTTAAAAAAAAAAAATTTTTCTTCTAATTATTAAAGTTCTATCATAAAATAAATATCCTGATTTCACTTATTCTTAAACCATAAAATTTTTTTAAAAAAAAATCATTTAGAATGGGCAAATAAAATGTGTCTCCCATGCTATATGCAAATTCATGTAAATAAATACTCAACTTAAGTGTAGTTATGGATGCACACAAATATGCAAGTATATTATAAAATGTGAAACTTTTACAATCTACCTTTATTAAACATGAAAATGACACCAGATATCAATAGCACTAGATGGCCCTGAGAAATTGAACCGCATTAAAAGTATTTAAATTAAGATGTATCACTAAACGCATTAACTTTGGCAGCCCTAAAATATTAAAAAGAAATATTCTGAAACGTATCAAACACAAAAAAAAATAACCAAAGAGTCAGAGTGAAAACTAACGAAAACTACATTGAAAAGAACAAATTGACAATAAAAGATAAATAAAAAACGTTTAAAATGAATGTTTAAAAACTATAAAAACCCTGTCTATAAGCATGTATTTTCACAAGCCAAAGCGAACAGAGGAACTGTTGACTTCTGTAAAGAGAAGCCCCACACTGGTGTCAAAGGTATACTGAACACATCAAGCTGGTTACAATCTCTGATTTTGGTTTACATAAAAAACACCATTTAGATGGTTCTGCATCTGATGTGGATAGAACGTTCTGCAATCAAGAACAGTGCAGATACAAAGCAACACATTCAACTATGATCAATAAAGAAAGAGGGGTGGGGGTGGGTCAACCAATGCTAAACCTTTCTGCCATATTGTCTCCCCACTCCTCTAAATACAAGCTACATAACAACAGCCCATTGAAGAACAGCATGATCTGTTGAAGGGAAAACATTTTAATTAACAACATTAAGAAAATATCAAAGTGCATGGAAGTAGGAAGCATTATTTGGCACTAAAATAACATGAAACACTGATCTACACCAACTGTCTACCACAATTAAATCATCTTACAATTTTGGCTGAACAGGGTGAACAAAGACACCCAAACAATCTTGCCTGAGGATTATAACTTCATAACCAATTATATGAAGAAAAAAAGAAAGAAAAATGGGGAAACAGGCTGTTTGCCATCAATATTGTGAATAATATGCAAATTAAAGGCTTCTTCCTGTTATACAGTATGTATGAAAAAACATAGACAGTCAAACAGAAATCAAAAGAGAGCAAACATGCACCTTTAATGGTGGTTAATGGCATGGTGTTTTGCATGAAGAATGGGGTATGCAGTTAAAGCAAAAATAAGGTTTTACACAGGCAGGTCCAGTTTAATTAATTAGATCTCGAGCTACAGTCTAATCCATTTTAATGCTATTAAAACAAGCAGGGGGTCATCATGGTACACTGCCATGGGACGTTTTGAGAAGTTCAGAATTATATTAAATCCAAGTAAAGCACCTTAAGCTTAAATCGGTCATTAAAACAAATTGTCATACTGAACAGACCCTAATCAGAGTAGATGCCATATTTAATTTGACATGAACAAAACTGAGGCTGTGAGGGAGAGAAGTTCAGTCCGTTCAAATAGTCATACTGTTTTGTACCAGGACAACAGTCAATAGTTCAGTCAGCGAAACACTGAAAAAAAGTAGGGGGAGACATGGGTTTGAAAAATAAGACGCAACTAGTGATTGAGATATATCCGGCAATTTTTTGCCAATTTGAGATTGTCTACATTGGTCAGATATTCATGCTAGTTTGGTCAATTAACCAATTCCAAAACTACCAACAACTAGGCCTGGGTACTGATACAGATTTCCTGGTTCAATTTGATTCTGATTTCAATTTGATTTCCATTAATTTGGGTATATTTCAGGTATAATGTCATTTTGCTTGCATTTGAAATAAATTCTCTCCCAGCTAATTTTGTTAATTATACAGGGGACCTTCTAACTAGTAAATAATGAAAATATACATTTTCAAATGTTATATTATCATTAGATTTTCAGATTTTTTTTTTTTTACATTTTAGATTTTTTTTAAAAGTACAAATCCATTAATTCCATCATTAATATGATGTCTGGAAATTACATATGTATATATACACAGTGCTGTGAAAAAGTATTTGCCCCTTCCTGATTTCTTCTATATTTGTGTAATTTTCAAACTATTTTGTTTTAGGGGGCTGTGGCATGGCGGAGGGCGGGCCGGGTCGTGATACTACACACCCGGTCTTGTATTAAGCTAATTATGCCTCCGTGAGGTTTAAAGGCTGACTGCAGAGGGCCGTGCAGGAGAGAGAGATCATTAGCGGACATGTCCGTCATATGTGTTTATGTCTTTGTTTTAAGTTTACCATTAAACTATCATTTATATTATCAAGCCGGTTCTCGCCTCCTCCTTTCCATTGAATACGTTACAGGGGCTTTCACAATGGGTATGTTTGCGGCGGACCGATTCCGTGTGCGATTGTTCTTGGTGCCCCCCGCAGCATTGGTCTGGTTTCACACTGATTTGATTATATCGAACCCCAGTCCATTTGTGTTCATCTTACGTCATCACAAACACGCATGGTGAACACAACACGACTCATCATACTTTTTGTTATTTTGGTGCCATTATGCACAGCAGAGCGAACGACAACTGCGTATATGTGCACTTCATGGCGTAACTCATCAGGCGGTTTGCTGCGGTTCGCAAACTAGTCAAAAGATAGAGACAAAAAAGGCATCTCAGTATATATTATTTCTTTAGATAGGGATAACTTTAGATAAAACTAAATTAAATTGAAAGGACAAATTGAAAATCTAAATTCAAATTCAAAACAATAATAACAACTCTGGTTTTAATGGCAAACACAGCTTTCACTTTCTTTAGTCAATGTTTGAGTGGAGGAGAAAAAGCAACAAATAAATGAAATGTCAACAGAACGCAATAAGATTTGTGTTGAAGTTTTGTCTTCATACACCTAAAGTATATGCTTTCATTCTAAAACCACTTTGAAGTTTGTTCAGCAGGAAACTAATCATAAAATATAGAGGTGTTTTCATTACATTTATATTGACAATTGTTTTTTCTTAATTGTGAAAGTTAAAATAAGCTTAAAATATTGATGTTGAGTTTACAGTTACAATTTGAATTCAGATTCATGAACAGATTCATTCAGACTCGCCTGTTATGGACTCAGTCTTAAGTTGCTAGGGAGGGTAGAGTCACATGGGGTAATAATAGTCACATCGTGGACGCTATAATGTAGTTCGTTCTCGGTGGGGAAAGTGGCGAGTTGTGTGTGGATGAGACCATCAACCCGCTCATCTTATCACATAGCTTGTTGAGCGTGTTACCACGGAGACATAGCGCGTGTGGAGGGTTAATGCTATTCTCCGCGGTAAAGCGCTCAACAAGCCTGGTGATAAGATTAGCGGGTTGACAGTCTCAGACGCGAAGGCAACTGAGATTCGTCCTCCAACACCCGGATTGAGGCGAGTCACTATGTGACCACCATGAGGGCATGAGGGCAAAAAAAAAAATAAATAATAATATTTCACTTTACCACTCTGCCGTTTAGATATTGTTATTAGCATCGGCCATTTAATAAAACCCATATTGGTCGCCCACTACTCAGTTTTCATTTGCTTCAAATCAAATATGCCATCTTCTCCAGCTAAGGTCTACATAGTCTATTTACATTTTCTGCACAATTCGCAACCCTCATGCTAATAAGGCAATGAATTCACTGAATATGAATGTCATCCTTGTAAGAACCAGATATAGGTCAGAAGTCTCCTCGCAATACACATAAGTCATTTTAAGAATGAGCATGTGGCTTGTGAGTTGTAGACGATTCTTGCCTTACTCATCTGGCAAAGCACTGTTACCAAACACCAAGTACCTCCTTTCCAACATGCACAAGGTTCCAGAACCTTAGGGGGGTAGGGAGGAGTTGAGACAAATTTGTGATCTCAGCTAAAGTGTGAAATAAGCTGGAGGGGAAGGATGGTTTTAGTCAGTGTGATTTTTAAAACACACACAAAGCAATGAGTGAAAGAATCCCATACATTCACTGTATACCTCCATGAGCAAAAAGACCAGATGGTAAGCTTGAGGATAAGAGAAGTAAATAAAGGAGAGACAGTCATGTGGAGGGAGGGCGTGACTTACTTTCAAGTTCCTCTTTTTCGAAGTTTGTGTGGATGGTAGAGCTGGTTTTCCCCTGATCAACAACGGCTTCCTCGTCATTGCCCTGAAAAGAGATATAGACAGATTCATATATATCAAAACACAATAAACAATGGGACAGAATGCCATTCTAATTATTCACACTTTTGCCTGGCTATAGTTTGGAATTGTGCAATTGTTTAGAGTTTATACCTTAAGTGGGTTTAAGATTATTATTTTCCTGACAATACATTCCTTAGCACGCAATGGAGGGAAATTACAGCCGTTACTGAATAAACAACAAGAATTCCCTTTGAAAACGACAAATGGAACAAACGACATGGACATCTCCTCAGCCAACAAGAATAGTGTAATTAAGAACCAAAATTCAATACACTGCATGCCCCCACAAATATAAAGCTTATTAGTGGGGCTTGCTAAAGTAAGCATCTCTATTACCATGGCTCATAATTCGAGTTAGGGATTTGAACAATCCCATAAACCAAAGTAGTAAATGTAGGCCTCGTCCCACACCATTTGCGCTTCAGACAAGAATAACTAAAATTTAGTGGCTTGTTGAGAAGAGCTGTTCTATTATTTTTCAAAGCAATCAGACTTACGCTTTTCTTCATAAAATGTAGCAATGGCCTTAATCACACCTCTCTCAAATCAGACTTGCTGAGGTCCCTATTATCTTCTAATTGCTGGTGTCTTTTGACATCTGCCTTGTCTGAATGGGTGTACGAAAGAATTGAAAAGTGGCGGGGAAACATTAAGGCATGAGTTTTTGAAAAGTAATGATTTTCTACAAAAAAAGTGAGGAGGAATGCTTGTGCATCTGTCAAGGTTTCATATAAGGGTCTAGGGCACGGCATGAAAGGCTTCAAAGTATAATTTTGTATAAGACAGGGATTAAACTAAACTACACCTACAAAGCTGGCTCTAAATGCATGCTGCAGCTGCACATGAAACCAGTGTCAACTTCCAGTCCATAACATGTCTGTTACATGATATTTCCAACCACAGCTTCAGTTTAACAGGCTCACACAGGCCGAATCACATTTGGAGAGCATCTAAACGAGTGACTATAATGGTTATGTACTGCCCACTTACTTCTATAAAAAGACAATGAGCAGAAATTTGGCCCAAGATAATTAAATTTCCTCTTTTATCAGGAGTCAAATCACAATCTACATGCACAATGATTACCATGAAATGAGAAACATTTTTCCAATTACAGTGAAGAAGGGTTCCAAAAGTAAGTTTGGGACACACAGTAATGCACTATACAACCTTGTCCTGAGCTTTTCAGCCTAATATGTCTGTGAGAACATTTTGGAGGTTGCTTTAAAAGGAGATGGTATATTGGAGACCGTGATTCTGTGACATTTTTCCAGATGCCACCCATGGTACTCTCAGGACTATGCCCCTACTGCATATTTGTTGAAGTTCCCCTGACAATACCCTTATTCCCACAATTCCCAACCATTGCTGCTGCAAAGGCCAGGTCTCCAGATGGAATTCTAGGTAGATCTGTGAGAAAACAATTTATCGCATCCTTTCCTGTGAAAACGCTTAAAGGAAAAGTTCAAACAAAACATTGAGTCATAGTGTAAGCATTGAGTCCCCCCCGGCAACCGGCAGTCTTCAAAATTGTCCTTGTGTGTTCCACAGAAGAAAGAAACTCATACAGGTTTGAACAGGGTCTGAAATAAACAACTGTCAAGCTGTTGGCGGGTGCTTTTTCCTTTCTATTAATGTCTGTCACCTTCTAAATGTAATTTTCCAGTTTTGTCTTCAAGGGGGCTCTGTTGGCCTACATTCAGCAAGGTCGCAGGTGTTTAGACAATACGGCCCTTAGTTTCCCGCTGCTCATCGAGAACCTCAGTTATCAGTAAATCTAAAACCATGATGAAGGCAATGTTCATGAACATTCATGCCATCATGAAGAAAGGAAGACCACTCTCGGATTTAGAGTGGATGTGCGAGTAAGTGTTAATTACACACCACCACACACAAAATTCGGTTCAGTTCTATTAATGGTTCATGAACGTGCATCCTTCCAATGATGTGGAAAGAAAACCGAACAAAATTAAACAGACAGTGTTTTTCAGCACTACAACACTGCTACTGAATCTACAGCGCAAGACAGAAAGCACGACCATCACTGTCCGATTCCAAACAAATTATTCTTTTGAGTCGGTTCTTTTGACTCTACAGTGCGCATGATTTCCATGCAAATGACTAATCTGTTTTAACTAATAACATATACTATTGTATTGTTCTTGTACAGACTGAATACATCATTTAAACATTCATAGTGTAGGTTGGATAAAGTATGTGAACCACTAGGTTAATGACGTCAACAAAAGCTAATTATTGAGGAGTTGGCAAACCTGGCATCCAATTAATGAAACGAAATTGGAGGTATGGGTTAGAGCTACTTTGACTTATAAAACGTACGTTTTGAGCTTGCTATTCACAAGACATGGACCATGCCTTCCAAAAAAAGAGATCTCAGTAGACCTAGGATCAAGAATTGTTGCTTTGCCTGAAGCTGAAATTGGTTACAAAGTTCTCAAAGAGCTTAGATATTCATCTGTCTATAAATGGAGAGGTTTTAGTAGTGTGGCTACTCTCCCTAGAAGTTGCCGTCCAGCAAAGATGACTCAAATGGCACACCGCAGAATGCTCAATGGGGTAAAAAGAACAATAGAGTGACAGCTAAAGACTTGAGGAATCATTGCAACTGGTTAGCATCTCTTTTTTGTATAATAGACTCATGAACACTTTAAACAGGCATGGTGTCCATGGCAGGACACCACGAAGGAAGCCACTGCTTTCCAACAAAAACACTGCTGTCTGCTGTTAGCTTACGCAAATTGTATTTGTCTATACTTGTGACTTTGATGAAGATGATATCATATTTTATGACCAATTAATGCAGAAAACCAGCCAATTCCAAAGGGTTCACATACTTTTTCTTACCACTGTGTAGTAATGGCCATCATACTGATTATCGGTCATACAGTTTCTATATCAGTTCCTCCCTACATAACGCATTACGTACTCTGCTGGTTGAGTGTATGTGAGTGTGTAATGAGTGTGTGTCCCTTCCAGTACATTCACAGAGTCCAGGATATTAAAAACCAAGGTGGCCCTGTCCTACCACAGGCCTCTGTCCAAGAATTCCTGAGTGCTGTGGCATCCAATATCACCACAAAGGGCAAAATGCAGCAAAGGGTATGATGTGAAGATAGAATTTAACACCACAATCACAATTAAGGTGAGAAATTCCACATTCTCTCCACTAAACAATTTTATGAACTAAATTTCATGCTGCACACGTCCTTTAAAGGCAATATTTTAAAACAGGACCCCCCAAGCAAACACTGATGCCAACCGAATCATGTTAGATGAGGAACACAGAATCTGAAATGTGAATCAAACAGCAAGTTCACAATAAAAAAAATATTTAACAAATTTCACAGCTACATTAGGTCAAACATGCAAGTGTGTGCCCAAACACATACCGAGGAAATCGTAGATCCTCTGGTTGTCCTCAGATTCACAACATCTCCCCAGAAGTTCTGCATTGTTCACAGACCCTGGGGAGGGACTTTACAAATTCGTCACTTGTAAAGAAATCAAACAGCACAGAAGACCACAAGACCTTCACTGAAACGGTCACTCGGGTCCAGAATTAGTTATTAATGATTCAGCAAAAGCTATCTTATCCAAAGCGTCCACTACCAGAGGTAAAAATGAAAAAGACGCTCAAGAGATGAACCTCAAGTGTTAAGACCGAAAGGAATGACGGCTACAATCAGGATCTATGGAAGAGGAAGTCTCCACACACTTCCTTAACAAGGCAGTTCTAATATACCAAGACCAAGCACCATAACAGTTTGCATCACATGCACAAGCTACAGAGCGAATGTTCCAAATCACTAGCTGCACACTGACTAGATGGAAGCAGATTTCTTCTGCTGACGTTGGAAGGGTCTCACTCATGTAAGCCAAGACCTCAACATGAGGTGTTATTTATATCCCAGAATTCAGCTTCAGTGTGTGTGAATGGGTGTATGTGAGGGTCTGTTGTTGTGAGCGTGCATGTGATTTTCCACAAGTGATAAGGGTGAGCGCTCTTATTCAAACAGGACAGGAGCTATACATGGGCCTGAGTGCTGGAAGCAGGAGGGGCAGCATGCCATTCCCCTGAGGTGTTAGAGGACATTCAGGGCTTCAAGCAAACTGAAACAGCACAAATACAATACCAAAACATACTCACACATGTATAAGCAACTCTGTGTCTATTCAATGCTTTATTTATAAGTCTTTGGGGGCTTCTCAGCCAATATGGATATTTATGCGAACAAAATGTATGTTTGCTTGATTGATCAATATATCAATAGATCATTAGTATACCAATGGAGTAGTATGACCAAATCCACAGTATTCATCAAGCAGAAAGCGAGAAACACTGGACACCTCTTCTCAACAGTAACCAAGATAATTGTTCATGGTGCTTAAATGGTGCTTGTTTAACAAAACAAAAGCAGATAGTTTTCGCAGTTGTCGTACATACGTCATATATTAGGGTCACGAGATGATTCCAACATCTATTCATACTACTCGCATGCATACCTTAAAGAATGTACTGTTTTGCAGGTAGATAAGTGCATCCTTCATCAAATACAGTACATACTGTGACAGTATGGGGTTTCGGAAGCAGCATATGTGTGTTCTAAAAGTTCTAAATGTATACTATGCTAAAAGTATGCATACTGATACTATGCACATCAAGAGAAAGAATGCAAACCTGTTGCCCCTGACAACCAAGTAACCTTTGGAAATCCTGCCATTCAAACAGTAAAGCTGTTAATGCCTCTAATTAAATCTGAAAAGCAGTGCACTCTATACAAATGGTGGGGGCTTAAGTAAAGAGTGATAAAATAAAAAAGTCCTATTCTGACCCAGAGAACCATTGATAGATGGTCTGCCGGAAAGAAAAGACTCTGAAACAATTGTAAGTGGATGCTTCAAGAATTCAATCATTACCAGATAGAGAAAACTGAACAAAATAAAAGTATTGAGATCATTTATTGATCAAAACTGACTAATTTAATTACCAAAATTTTTGACTATAAAGATTTCAGTAGTCGATACATTACGAGATAAAATTCACCAGGGCACGACCTTATCCGCTTGTGAGGGACAAGTGGATTTTTTGAAGAGGCAAATTAAAGATAATTTTACTTGCCCGACCAGAAAAGTTTCCTTATTAAATGTCAATAAAAAAAAATAACTGGCTATATTTTTAATGCAGGCCTAGGTGCATGATCCAGTAATAGCTGTGTGCGGTTTGATTGACAGGTGGCTTAAATTACTCTAATAACAGGAAAATGCTAACTTTTATTACAAAATGTATGCAGGCATCATGAGCAGCCCTCTAAATAAATTTGCATCCAAATATGCGACTAAATTTCACGCTATGTGAGTAAAATATGTCAGTTATTAATAACTGGCTTGTACATATTTAGATTTCACTTGCCAGTGATTGAGCTGTGAAGTGGTGAAGCACTGAGATCCTTTTACTGAATAAGAAGCTAGCAATTAAGAAGCTGGATTCAGCCTCATCTGTCACTGCATGTTGTGTCTCATGAGCGAACACTCTTAAGGAAATGTACCATATTTAGTTGCAGAGCATCTGGTGCTGTCTTGGATTGCCACCATCGCTTTAGTTGAACCACGATATGCCATAGTTACATTTATATTGTATTTAACCACGTAAACTTTAATTTTGGTTAAACTTTTCCATGGACAGTTTTTACAACATTCTCCATTTTACATCATGGCTACAGACCAGTGTAACGCACCTGTTGGATGACTATTAGAAGGTAAATGTGTTGCAAAACTCGAACGCTTGTAGATTTGAATTTGAGAACTTGTAAAATAAATATTTGTACAAGCAAGTCAATACACATTATGCAAGTAAAAGTCTTTTGGCTCTTTCCATGTATTGTGTGTCCAAAGATGAAATCCACACACTCATTTTCATTTCATGTCTCTTAATAACCTTTCTGTTATTTACAGGCAGTTGTTGATCAAAAAGTGAAAAAGAAATATAACATTTTAAATCACAATTTCCACGGATTAGATAAAAACAACTATGTAACATTAATGTTCGCTGCGACTATTCAACCGTAAACACTAGCTATCAGAAGCTTGCGTAAACACTTTCTCTTAAAGAGACAGTACTTTAGTGCTTGTTACATATCAATGTAACCTCATTGTAAATAAATGTTAAATAAATTTAGTAATGTAGGTGTAATAAATGTGTAAATTATAAATATTTAAAGGGACAATCAAACATTATGGAATGCTTTTACTTGAGAACACTGTAAATATGAATTAGCTGTAATAAGAGTACCTGTGCTAACTACTCTAATGGCTGCATGAAAACAGGTCACAACACTTGATACCACTTTTCCGATTGACTCTTAACCTGCTGAGCATATGGTTGTGCCCTCTGTGGCTTTATCAACAGCACTGTCTGCTGGGAGCTGCTGATCCTCCAGACAGAGAACAATGACAAACTTCCTGCTGTCTAATCTTTCTTCTGAACCATTGCTATAACGTTTTAATAGTGCATACTCAATGAACCATAAAATCCTCCCTCATCACCAATATCCTGATAGAGTCATGGGAGAGAACAGAAGAGGAGCGTCATTGTCCTGAAGTAAATATATGATGAATACACCTGAGTAAATGGGTAACGGTAAAGCAACAGTTGAATTAAAAAAAAAAATGCTCTTTGTTCAACAACAAAAGGTCCAATGGATTCTCCAAAGAGCATCTTGAGTGGTTACTGCGATTATTCGAGCAGTCTTCGACTGGTAATGTGATCCTATCATGGCGGCCCCCATGAGGAGACCCTCCCTATGTAGAATACAACAGATTTTATAAGCTTACTGATATCGATTGAGTCTTCATCTCAAGTGAGAGGTCATGATTTAATTTAAATGCTTCAAAATTACTGTTCATATCTTTCAGAGTAAATTATTTTTTAATCAGGAAAATTGCTGAGTGCACATTTAATGGGTAGTAGGGCTGAAAAATTAGTTGACGTCATCGACAACGTCAAGAATAAAAAATTGTCGACCAAAAATGTAATTGTCGAATAGTCATTTGATCTCATTTAACGTAACATGAGATCACATTAAACTCTAATGTCGTGCAAGAGCAACATTGCAGTTCGTGCCTGATTGAGGAGAGGAAGAATTACACCGCTCACAGCCCAGATGCACTCTAAACTTTCCAAACAGCTTCAGGTGATGTACGCAGCTTTATTAATAAGAGAGAGTTAGTTTTTTGTGAGTTAAAGATGGATTGAAGTGAACAGAAATGTGAGAGAGGGAAGTCTTCGCCCCATTATACACTGCAACAAAATACGTTTATGATTTTATTTTGGCTTGTTTTCCAATAAAAATTTCTCAAACTAATCTAAAACTATGTATATTTACTTTAGGAACTAAGAAAAATTATTATCTGATAATGTTGAATATAATATAAAAAACACAAATATTTTTAAATATCTAAGCATGCTTTAAAAAAGATGCATTCACCTGAGAAACAGCATATAAGTTATTTATACTTGCTTTTAGAGAATAAATATTGAATATAAGTATATCTTGTCTTTACTGCACTAGCAGAAGTATAACCAAGTGAAATAAAATAAAAAGTATATACAAAATATAGTTGTATTTAAGATACATCCTCTTAAAGCAAGTCTAAATATCTTATGTTGCTTCTCAATTAAATGCATCTTGTTTTAAGGATTTTTAGACAATTTTAAATGGAAAGCAAGACAAAAACACTTGATAACAATAGTTTTTTGCAGTGAATTTCTTTACTGAATTAAACTTAATAAAAAGTATTTATCCCGTTAATTCAGTGAGTCATTTAGAGGTATTTTTAAAAGATTATTTTCCCCCTCTTTATTGTTAGTAAGCATGTTTAATACAACCTTTTAAGTTGGGGCACAAGTTGAATACTCAGTTAAGAGCTAATGATTAATCTTTGTAATAATCGCTGAACAGTCGAATAATCGTTCTAATAATCGTTAGATTAATCGATTATCAAAATAAACGTTAGTTGCAGCCTTAATGCGTAGTATAAATGATGCCGCACAGAGTATAAATGCATGCTTCATTCATCTAGGCTCTAGGGTGCTTTGGTTCATTGACTTCTTAAGAAAGATTTGAAAATACTTAACCAATATGATAACAATATACATAATAGGTATATTAGACTATTGCATAAATTATGATTGGGCTGCAATAATCCACAAACACTTGGATTTAAGTAAATTCAAACTCACTCTCAGTCAGTAAGCTCACCTGTGATTTGCCATTCTAGACCGTGGACTAAATTATTGACAATATACACCAACAGGAGACTTGGGGAGAAAACGAGAGAGTATTTAAAATTCCAAAACTCTTTAGGTAGCAAGTCTGTGATTTACTTTTTTTTTATATTTGATAATATTGATTCTGCACCCACTTGAAGAGTGTTACACTGTTTACAGAATAAATCAATGTAGCAAAGGCCTATTGGTTGCTGTTTATATGACAAAAAATTCCCTTATGTTCCGCTTCACACACTTTGAAAAGATAAATCCAATGTAACAATATGCACACTGACATTTTCAATGTAAATACAACAATCCTTACACTCACATATGATTCAAGTTTCATGACAGGAGACTTTACTGGTGTCCTGTTGGCATAAACTTACTCAGATCTGTTACTTTTGTCTTTAAATGAACTAGCTTATATATATATATATATATATATATATATATATATATATATATATATATATATATATATATATATACATACACACACATATATGCCAGGAAAGTTCATTAAGTCTGTTACTATCTGTTGAAAAGGCAAATAAATTGGCATTGGTGGTGAATGGAAAGGAAATATTTACCAAAGTCGTTATGACTACATGGTAATGAAGCTTTTGAGGAATAACAGAGAGAGAGACGTGCAATGGGACACAGAAGTGCACTATTTTTATACATAGGCCTAGATATGTGAATATCATAACTTTAAAATACACTTTAAGAATGTATAACTTCAGATACATTTAATGTATTTATAAATGTATGTGGCGTGTACATCTTTGTGAGATTTTGAACACGTTTTATCATTCAGATACATTTTGAAACAATTAAATGCAATAATCCAATTTCTTAAATTGCTCTAAACATATATACAGTTGAAGTCAGACGTTTACATACACCTTAGTTTTTCACAATTCCTGATATTTTACCGTAGAAAACATTCCCTGTCTTAGGTTAGTTAGGATCACTACTTTATTTTAAGAATGAGAAATGTCAGAATAATTGTAGAGAGAATTATTTATTTACTCTTTTACTTTACTCTCAGTGGGTCAGAAGTTTATATACACTTTGTTAGTATTTGGTGGCATTGCCTTTAAATGGTTTAACTTGGGTCAGATGTTTTGGGTTGCCTTCCACAAGCTTCTCACAAGAAGTTACTGGAATTTTGGCCCATTCCTCCACACAGAACTGGTGTAACTGAGTCAGGATTATAGGCCTCCTTGCTCGCACATACTTTTTCAGTTGTGCTGGCAAATTTTCTAATGGATTGAGGTCAGGGCTTTGTGATGGCCACTCCAATACCTTGATTTTGTTGTCCTTAAGCCATTTTGCCCAACTTTGGAGGTATGTTTGGGGTCATTGTCCATTTGGAACACCCATTTGTGACCAAGCTTTAAATTCCTGGCTCATGTCTTGAGATGTTGCTTCAATATATCTACATATGTTGTTTTATGAAGTGCACCAGTCCCTTCTGCAGCAAAGCACCCCCACAACATGACCCTTTTTTTCTCCAAACATAACGATGGTCATTATGGCCAAACAGTTCAATTTTTGTTTCATCAGACCAGAGGACATTTCTCCAAAGACAAAGAACTTTGTCCCCATGTTCACTTGCAAACTGTAGTCTGGCTTTTTTTTATGGCAGTTTTGGAGCAGCGGCTTCTTCCTTGCTGAGGAGCCTTTCAGGTTGTCAATATAGGACTTGTTTTACTGTGGATATAGATACTTGTCTACCTGTTTCCTCCTGCATCTTAACAAGGTTCTTTGCTGTTGTTCTGTGAATGATTTTCACTTTTCGTACCAAACTATGTACATCTCTAGGAGACAGAATGTGTCTCCTTCCTCAGTTGTATGATGGCTGTGTGGTCCCATGGTGTATATACTTGCGTACTATTGTTTGTACAGATGAATATGGTACCTTCAGGCATTTGCCACCACATTTGTTGAGGTCCACAATTTTTTTTTTCTGAGGTCCAGACTGATATCTTTTGATATTCCCATGATGTCAAGCAAAGATTCTCTGAGTTTGAAGGTAGGCCTTAAAATTAATCCACAGGTACACCTCCAATTGACTCAAATTATCAGAAGCTAATTGGCTTGACATCATTTTCTGGAGTTGTCTAAGCTACTTAAAGGCAAAGTTAACTTAGTTTATGTAAACTTCTTACCCAATAGAATTGTGATAAAGTCAATTAAACGTGAAACAATCTGTCTGTAAACAATTACTGGAAAAGTTACTTGCCAAAACTATAGTTTGCTAATAGTTTGCCATTGTGGAATGGTTAAAAAAAATTGTTTTAGTGACTTCAATGTAAGTGTATGTAAACTTCTGCCTTCAACTGGAGAGAGAGAGAGAGAGAGAGAGAGAGAGAGAGAGACTACTGCGCTCGTCTTCACCGTTATTATGACGCAATGATCACAGCGAAACTTCCTGGCAGAAGCGTGGTCACCTCAAAACAATGAAAGTACTTTTCCACAACACAACCTCACAAGGAAAACCTTTGATGTTCACTAAGAAAAGGTCTATGAGTCTGTGACTTTAGCAACTTAGGAAAAAGTATGGTTTTTTTTAAATACCAGTCAGCTATAAATGTCTCTCATCCCCGTCTCTCTTCTAGGTTTTCTTTCTTTGGGATAAAGGGAAAGATTACACGCGCCGAAATGTTCTACGCTTCCGCGACAACTCAACTCTCGTCAAAACAACAAATAACTTCATGCTTACTGTCGTCAGGAGGGGTTTCATCTGTTCACTGCGGTCTTCCTCCATTTGTTCAAATTGTGCACTTCTTCCGTCCCTCGCCGGAGACTGATTTGAATATGATACTTCGAAAAGCCCCTTCGCTCGTGACACAGCCACTGATAGCTGTGAATTGTATTTTTACATATATTGGGGTTTGTCGAATCCCGCCTTTTCTTAGACTGACAGGTCATTTCAACCATTCAGTCTTCGGCAACCGGCTTTTTACTGACCAATCACATGATCAGAACGACGCTTGGATATGAATACCAAGTACCAAAGGGGAGGAGTTTGTTGTCTATTGGTTGGTCTACAGAATCCACAAGAGACGAACAGTGAAGATGTGTAGATAATTGAATATTTTAAAAGAAGCATTATTGGGTTATTTGGCATAATGGTGTTGTAGGATTAAATTAACATATCGGGACATCAGTGCACAGATCCCCAGACTCCTAGCCATCCCAAGAATCCACAACATAAAAAAACATTGGTTTTCTTGAAAACAATTTACAATACAATTATAAATAATAATTTATTTATAATAGTTTATCAGTTAACATTGTTACATTGTCTAATGTTATCAGATTACTAGTTAATTGTCATTCAATTAGGTAGAAATGCCATGGAATGCCACTATATATATATATATATATATATATATATATATATATATATATATATATATATATATATATATATATATATAAAATAAAGAATTAACTAGTTTCTTCATTAACCTCCTTGCAGTAATTTCTATTGTGTTTTTACAACAATAAGGGGCTTGACAAATAACACACACAAACACTCACTCACTCACTAACTCTCTCTATCTCACACACACACACACACACACACACACACATTTATAAACACAGTATATATATACTGTTTATTCCTGGCCCCAAAGTATATGAATATGGGGAAACATATATACATTTTTATTAAAATGTATGTAATATTTATAGCCTTGTGTTACCTCAGCATGGGGCAATAGTTAGCAGGCTAGTTAGTTAGAGCAAAATGTGTCACCATATGCAAATTCTTGTAATATAGCAAACATTTCTTTAGTAATATTTAAGAAAATACTCAATTAAAATAACCACTTCAGAAAAAGGGTGTAACCTTTTTTGCTTGTTTTGATTTCTTTGGGCATTTCATGAAGTCAAGTGTCAATAATAACTTCATCATCATTAGTGCATTCAAACTTTGCACATCATTTACTTCACATTTTTGTATCCTGACTACGTAAAGCTGTTACAAGTATTCTGTTACTCCCCAAGCCTGTATATCCAGAAGTTCTCTTACGAGAGGTTCTCTCGTATTGCGTAAGCTAGCTTACGCTACGGGAAAGATTAATCTTTTCTGAGATATTGAAGCCAAAAAATTATCCTTAATTTTTGTATCCATTGTCAACGCAGTGCGGCAGCTGCAGACCTTGAGCGGGCTAGCTAGCGAGCTCATAGGTTGCTCTGTGGCAACTGCTGCAGCCTATAGACGAGCTTGGGCGAACTCGCATCCAATGAGAGGCGTCCGCACGCTCACTGCATCAAAGCCCACCAAAATGGGCGTGACTAGAGTGCATATAAGCGTAGTTCGTAGGCTGGAACCCTGATTTTCATCTCTTCAGCGAAGCTCTTCGCATCGCTGACCTGGAAGCCGCATCGCCGTTCGAGGGGCATCAAGCAAGCGTGGACAGCGCTAGAAGAAGCCGGCCGTCTCAGCCACCTTCAGCCATCCTGCGAGCTACGCCATCCGACGACGTATCCTTTTATTCAGCAAGCTAGTTCTCACGAACTATTCACAAAAGAGTACGAGCGTCTTTTTCAAGATACCTCGCTCCACTTGCGCCTCATGTCGCGCCCTTCTCAGCACAGGAGACCGCCACATCATCTGCGCTCTCTGCCTGGGACTGGGGCATGCAGAGCTCGCCCTCACTGAGGGCGGATGCGATTTCTGCGAGGAGCTACCGATGTCGACCCTGCGGGCTCGACTCGAAGCGCTCAAAGCAGAAACCGCCGCGCCGCCTTACCTTCAGCCGCGCAGGAAGAAGCGCTGCTCACAAAGGCTGCCGGAAACTGTGGTTGAAGCGACTGCCTCGCCGGAGCCTCTCCCTCGAGCATCGCTTTCACCCTCCCGCCCCCGGGACGCGCAGTTGCCGCCGGCGGCCGCACTGCTGCCATCTCGGATGACGAGGCGGAGGATAAGGGCCGCTGTTCCATCATGGCTTCGGACAGCGAGGAGTGGTCAGGCTCCCAAGCCTCCTCCTCGGCCCAGGAATCCAGCAGGACCCGCGCCGGGTCGAAGGGAGTTAACACGCCTCCTCACACAGGCCGTCGACCGCCTCGGGCTCGAGTGGTCACCGCCCCTGAGCAGGCACCCAACAGACTCGGCGGCTGCTTTCTTCAAAGCCATCGCCGCTCTACACCCGCGGCCCGGGCCACTCCCTTCCTGCCGGAATTACATACGGAGCTTGCAAAGTCCTGGAACGCTCCTTTTTCAGCCAGGACCCGTTCCACGTCTCCACCTCTCTCGCGTCGGTGGACGGCGCCACTGAGAGAGGCTACTCCTCCATCCCCCGGTCGAGGACTCGGTAGCAGCACACCTTTGTCCGCCCTCCGCGAGATGGCGTTCCAAGCCTGTGCTCCCGTCTAAGGCCTGCAGAGCGACTACCGCCTATGTTGGCCGCGCCTATTCCGCCACCGGCCAAGCCGCATCTGCTCTGCACTCAATGGCCGTTTTACAGATCCTACAAGCAGACCTTCTTCGGGAGTGGGATGAGAAAGGCAGGCACCCAGAGGCTGTTACTGATCTACGAAGCGCGACAGACCTCGCCCTTCGCACTACCAAAGCTGCAGCCCAAGCTCTAGGGAAGTGCATGGCCTCGCTGACTGTGACTGAGAGACACTTATGGCTAACCGACATGGGAGAAGCAGAGCGCTCCACGTTCCTCAACGCACCGCTCTCTCCGACCGGTCTCTTCGGCTCCGCGGTGAGTGGCATTGTTGACCGCTTCTCAGAAGTCCAGAAAGCCACCCAAGCCATGAACCTCTTCCTGCCGCGTCGCGCTAGCTCCTCTGCAGGCCGCTCACGTGATCAGCCTCCTGCATGAGCCTCTTCACAGCGCCCAGTTCAACAAACTCAGACTTCTCAGCATCGACAGGGCGGCCACCCTCGATCGCGCTCAGACAGCCGCCGCAGACCGCCGCCCCCCCGCGGGCCTCGATTTAAGGTAACGCTGAAACCAGAGCAACCGAAGTCTTCCTAACTTTGTTGAACAAACGACGGCTCAGTCCCGCCGCGGCCGGACCACCGTCAAAGCTTTGCCCCTGTCAGTCCCCTTCTCTCAGGCTACTACAGTGGTGAATTTAGCAGCCAACAAGCCGGTGACACTGCCCGCTTGCCTGCACTCAAACGCCGTTTTCACGGCGACCCAAATAAATCTTGTAAAGAGCAAACATGTCTTATGTGTAGAAAAAGTGCCCACAACCCAGAGTTCGCCCCTACACACAAGCATAACACATCCCGTGCCCCTATCAGAGCACGCTCTCATAAAGCGGTTACTGAACCGCTCGAGCGTCAGAGTCAATGAAGGCGCCCACAAATGCGTCGCGCGCCCATTCTCTGCCCGCTCTGTCACACGACCAGCCCTATGTGTAGAAAATGTGCCCACAATCCAGTGTTCACTTCTGCACACAAGCACTGCATGTCTCGTGTCCCCACCAGAGCACGCTCACATAAAGCGGTTACGAACCGCTCGAGCGTCAGAGTCATTGAAGGCGCCCGCAAATGCGTGCGCGCGCCCATTCTCTGCCCGCTCTGTTACACGGCCAGCAACCATTCCTCTGTGTGGAAGTCCCGTGCCCATGACTATGCTTGCGCATCATGTAACAGATGTGACTCTTTCCCCATTCATTCCAATCGGGAAGTCACTCACAAAACAGCCTGTTCATGCTGTCTGCGAGCAATCATGCATGAACACACTAAACGCGCTCACACATTTTGTTCAGCGCTCTGTGTGCGGCAATCAGAACGAATTGGCCATTCACCCTCTAGCGTTACGCTTCAAAGCGTGGGAAGCTATTCCAGGGATATCCAAGTGGGTGTTAAGCACAATACAACAGGGCTATTTGCTACAGTTCGATCGCCGCCCTCCTCGCTTCAGAGCGCGGCTCGAAACCACTGTGAACACGGAAGCAGCGTGCATGCTTCGCTCAGAAATAGCAAGCCTTCTGTGCAAAAGGGCCATAGAAAAAGTGCCACCCTCTCTGAGCGAGTCGGGGCTTTACAGCCGTTATTTTCTTGTTCCCAAGAAAGACGGCGGCCTCAGACCCATATTAGATCTCAGGGTTTTGAACAAGGTGCTTGCAAAAGACCGTTCAAAATGCTTACAATCAGGAAACTCCTCGCGCATGTGCGCCAGGGGACTGGTTTATTTCTCTCGATCTGAAAGATGCATACTTTCAGATTCAGATAAATCCCGTCACAGGCCATTCTTGAGATTAGCCTCGGCGGCCAGGTTTATCAATACACCGTCCTTCCGTTCGGCCTGTCCTTAGCACCCGTACTTTCACTAAGTGCATGGATGCGGCTTCGCACCCCTGCGGAGTCAGGGTTTGCGAATTCTGAACTATTTGGACGACTGGCTGATTATGGCTCAGTCACATATGGAGCTTCTGTCTCACAGAGCAGTTCTCCTCAGCCATCTGAACAGTTTGGGTCTTGCAGTCAATTGGACCAAGAGCTCACTACAGCCCAGTCAGACCATTTCCTTCCTGGGAATAGAACTAGACTCCGTGGCAATGGCGGCTCGCTTATCTACACAGCGCGCACGCCGTGTTCAGCGACTAGCCGCATCTTTTCAGATGAACAGCCTCACGCCTCTGAAGAAATTCCAGAGAGTGCTAGGTTACATGGCCTCAGCCGCAGCAGTACTTCAGCTGGGTTTACTGCACATCGCCCGCTTCAGCATTGGCTAAACACCAGCGTCTCGCCGGGCTTGGGCCACAGGCCGCCAGCCCATCAAGGTGACTCAGACCTGTATATCAGCTCTGCAGCCCTGGACAGTGGCGAATGGTATCAGCGGGGAGTGACAATGGGAGCTGTATCTCGCCGAAAAGTCATCTCGACAGGCGCGTCCAACACGGGTTGGGGCGCGGTCTGCGAGGGCTCTCCGGTTTTCGGCCTATGGTCAGTTCAGGAAAAGCTCCTTCACATAAATTGTCTGGAAATGATAGCGGTCAAGTACGCGCTCGTGCGCTTTCTCCCGGTCATTCGGGGTCACCACGTCCTGGTCCGTTCGGACAACAGATCTGTGGTATCCTACCTAAACCGTCAGGGCGGTGTCAGATCCAGGAACCTCTTCCATCTGACGAAACGCATACTGAGTTGGTCCCAGTGCCACCTGCGCTCGCTGAGGGCGATGCACGTGCCAGGCCACCTGAGCGGCGGCCCGGACAGACTGTCCAGAGACAATATTCCCCAGGGGAATGGTCCCTGCACGCTCAAACAGTCCAGGCGTTATGGCACCTATTCGGCAGAGCAGAGATAGACCTCTTTGCGTCCAAAGAGAACTCTCACTGCCCAATATTTTTCTCAGCGAGGGCAGCTGGCCCAGGACTGGCCCAGGCGCCCGCTTTATGCCTTCCCTCCCGTCTCGCTATTGCCACAGGTAATGCAGAGGATCAGGGAAACGCGTCACTCGGTGCTCCTCATAGCCCCGCGTTGGGAGAATCAGACATGGTTCCCGGAGCTTACGCAGCTGTCACTGACAGCGCCGTGGCCCATCCCAGTGAGAGCAGATCTCCTCTGTCCAGCTCGCGGCACAATCTGGCATCCCCACCCAGAGCGCTGGGCGCTGCATGCGTGGGTGATCAACAACTACCCGTCGCTCTGCCAGAAGGAGTAATAAACACCATCATACACGCTAGAGCCCCTTCCACGAGAAGACTTGATGCGTCAAAATGGTCTGTGTTCTCAAAATGGTGCACCGACAGAGACCTGGACCCGCGGACATGTGGGGTGTCGTCGCTACATTTCTACAAGAGCTGCTGGATAAGGGCAGATCCCCATCCACGCTCAAAGTGTATGTGGCGGCCGTTGCGGCGTTCGCTGAACCCCTGCACGGCCAGTCATGGGGTAAAAACGAGCTGGTCATCCGCTTCCTCAGGGGAGCTAGAAGGATGAACCCCGCGCCCCCATCGGTTCCTATCTGGGATCTTTCTATAGTTCTCGAAACTATGAAAGCCCCCCTTCGAACCACTTCAATCCGTGGATTTGAAATACCTTTCACTCAAAACCGTTTTCTGACTGCCCTGTCATCAGTCAAACGTGTGGGAGACCTTCACGCGCTGTCTGTCAGCGCTGCGTGTCTTGAGTTTGGACCAAGTGACTCCAAGGTCATTTTAAAGCCTAGACACGGCTATGTTCCAAGGTGATCAGTACTCCTTTCAGAGCACAGGTCATTTCCCTATCGGCGCTGCCAGCACCCGATAGCGAACGCGACGCCAATCTCCTTTGCCCGGTCAGAGCACTGAGATTGTATACTGCACGCTCCGCTGCTTTCAGACGCTCTGAGCAGCTTTTCGTTTCGTTCGGAGGGCGCACCAAAGGTCTCGCCGCCTCGAAACAGACACTATCTAGATGGATAGTGGACGCTATTGCTGCTGCATACGCGTCAAAAGACCTGCCATGCCCGTTGGGCATTAGGGCTCACTCCACTAGAGGCATGGCATCCTCGTGGGCATGGTCCAGCGGGATTTCCATTCACGACATATGTGTGGCAGCGGGATGGACTTCCCCCTCCACCTTTGTCAGATTTTACAATATGGAAGTGCCCGGTAGTTTTGCCTATGGCAGGCAAAACTACCAGCGGTTTAATACGCTACAGCTCCCCTGGTGAGCTGCACTGATGGGACACATTCCACACAGACCGGCACCGCCGCTCTGTCGTTCCCTTCCCACTATGTGCTTATGTATTACACAATCAATGACCCGCATTCTTGCCGGCCAAATATTATTTCCCCACTCATAAGGGCTCCCCGGGTCCCCCTTAATTCCCTGGGGCTCATACAGTGGATGCTTGGCGCGACGGCGTTGACAATGGGTTCCCGTGAGCGTAAGCTAGCTTGCGCAATACGAGAGAACCTCTCGTAAGAGAACGTATCGGTTACCTAACGTAACCTCAGTTCTCTCTAGATGAGGGAACGAGTATTGCGTAGCCGGCCGTGCTTCGCGCCACGGCGACTTTTCGCTTCAGTCAATGAAAACCAGGGTTCCAGCCTACGAACTACGCTTATATGCACTCTAGTCACGCCCATTTTGGCGGGCTTTGATGCAGTGAGCGCGGACGCCTCTCATTGGATGCGAGTTCGCCCAAGCTCGTCTATAGGCTGCAGCAGTTGCCACAGGGCAACCTATGAGCTCGCTAGCTAGCCCGCTCAAGGTCTGCAGCTGCCACACTGCGTTGACAATGGATACAAAAATTAAGGATAATTTTTTGGCTTCAATATCTCAGAAAAGATGAATCTTTCCCGTAGCGTAAGCTAGCTTACGCAATACTCGTTCCCTCATCTAGAGAGAACCGAGGTTACGTTAGGTAACCGATACGTTTTACATGATTTGACTGTGTTCAATTTCCTGTCTCCAGTGTTTTCACTCGCATCGGTGCGGGTAATGTAATGTTTAAGGTATTTCATTTGTAAAAATTGTCACAAAAAAAACATACTGATACTTCATAGAGTCGGGATGACGGTTTTTATAGACAGTGCCTTGCCTGAGTGTGTAGATGACATGAAGTGATGGTCCGAGGTTAGTTACATAGAGCTGTTATGACTCAGAGTAACACTTAAATGGTTGTTGCTATACTCTGGATTGTTTGTTTTGGCAGTTTTAATGTAGCATCTTGAGACCAGAAATACAAAACAGAATAATCATGGCGCCGCTCAGGAAAACTGTGGATAGCATATGTGCAGGATTGGGAGGGTTACTTTTGAAATGTATTCCACTACAGATTACAGATTACATGCTGTAAAATGTAATTTGTAACTTATTCCGTTAGATTACTCAAGGTCAGTAACGTATTCTAAATACTTTGGATTACTTCTTCAGCACTGGTAGATTTTTTCACTAGTTTTGACTATAAAAACTCTGCCAGTACAGTAAGACATAATACAGATGTTAAAAACACATTCTCTGAAAAACCTAAATATCTTATGCAGTGATGTTTCTAAACCAGATAAATCAAATTGATCTTGTTTTAAGTATTTTTTTATATTTTTACAGGAAAACAATTCAGAAATGATTATCAAGAATGTGATTTTTGCCCTAATATTAAAGTTCTTACTAGAAAAAAGAAATTAAGATCTAACGTGAATTTTCTTGATAAAAAAGTATGATCGTGGCTGGTAACATGTGCATGTAAAATGGCTAGAAATAGCATTTTAGCTTAGCGTAAAGCTGACAATTTACACAAGGTTTATTTCTATTTCTTCTGCTCAAACTTACTTCAAACTTACTTCTCTGTCTGCTCGTGAATGTAACACATCATAAGAAAGTATTTCACCACTGTTCAAATGCACTTTGCATCATTTATGTGTATAAATGTTTTCCATCTGAAAGGACTAAATGTTAAAGGGGTCATGACATGGTTTTTTTTATTGTATTATTATGTTCCCTTAGGTGCAATTATAGTATTAATATATTTTTTTTAAGAAAAACTTTTAAAATCTAGTGATTTATGACCTTTCCCACCCTGTTTCTCATCCTCTGATTCAAACAGTCTGTTTTGGGGGCGTTTTCCATTTAAGACTTCAGTGTTAACGCCCACTGTTATGATTGGCTAACGTCAGTGCCTATGTATCAATTATTACTGACGCCCCCAGCCAGAACAATATGCAAGTAAACTAAGTAAAAACACTGTGATTATTCATAATGAATGAAATTGCGCTTTAAAAAGTAGTTTAAAGTTTAAAATAGATTACTTACAGTTTGCGTCGTCGTTGTTCCCAGAATAGTCGGCACGGACTTATCTTTGAGCAACAGTTTTCTGGCAAAGCCAGCATCATATTGAGATTTGTTCTCAAAACAGTCATCCTTAAAATGTACAGAACAAACGCTTAAGTTAACACTGCCGTGACTGGAGTCGTCCGCAAAAAATAAACTGCATCCATTTTTCCCTGACGTCTGGATCTTTCGGCAGCTTATTCAGAGGTTTTGTTTGACCACAGCCAGGAACAGCACATCTGTGTGGCATCGTAATTTTCCTGTGCACAAGTAGTCTCTGTCAGAGCTCGCTGTCCATCGACTGAACACTTGTGAGGCGCACGGCGATACTGAAATGAGCGTAGTTGTCTTGCGCTTAAAGCGTAGTTATCTTGTGCTGGAGGCGGTCATATGCAAACGCTGTTACGTCACTTCTAACCGACACGTCACTTCTAACCATGAATCCAGAACGAGCTGTATTTTGAGCTTGATTAAATAAATGATTCGTTTAGAATGGGGAGGACGTCTTAAAATATTAAACTTGCAGGACGTTTTAATGATACAAAGACCTCTTATATACCAAAAGATCAAGGCAAATTTGGTTTCTCATGTCATGACCCCTTTAAATGAAACAAATGACAATAAAATGCAAAGAAGTCTCTTCAGTAATCAAAATACTTTTTGAATGTAACTGTATTCTAAATACCAATAATTTAAACTGTAACAGTAGTGGAATACAGTTACTTATATTTTGTATCTTAAATACGTAATCCCGTTACATGTAGTCGGTTATTCCCCAACCCTGCCTATGTGAGGGCTACTGTGGGACGCTGCTTGACATGTCAAGGCATTTGACTTAGTTGGTCATCGAGTAAGAGACCTGGCTCTCTGAATGGCCTTTTGCTGTTTTATAAATGAGTTACAATATTTTAACTACGTTGTTTTCAGATTATAATTGTTCTGTTACAATAATGCTAGTTGCTTATTTCTATACGGAAGGATGCCCCCTGGTGGACTTATATCGCTCTATAGCCATTATCAATTGGTCCGAGATAGATGGAAAGAGATACAAAATAAAATGTAATGTAACCAGATTTTTTTTTGTATGTGTGTGTGTGTGCATTCATATCCCATCTTTTAAATGTGAATGATTAACATAATGTATACCATAAATATTTTGATGTTATGTTTACTGGATTTTTTTTGTTAAGATGCAGTTCAATGCAATAAATGTGGTAGCTCATTCAAATAATCACTTAATCACATAATCTGCCTCAAAGAGTAGCTACTCAGTGCCATAAACCTTTCAAGCAAAAAAAAAAAAAGCTGTAATTGAAGCAGCCTGGTAGGCAAAACTTTGCTAACTGATAAACTGCTAAAAACCCACACACCTGTCTCACAAGAGTTGCATAAAGCACGCCAGCCAGCCATATGTATTATACTGGCTGTGAATGGTCTGTGGGCATATAAAACTGAGATTAAAATCTCCTTGAACCTTTCTTGTCTTAATTGTAATGTTTAATGTTTTACAAGTATAGCAACTACAACATATGGTAAAGCATAATAAATGATAAAACACCTTTAAATTAAACAAATATCCACAGCTCATTGTGCTGTGATTGCATATTTTATTACTATGTATTGCTAATATAAATGTTTAGATAAATTATAGCAATTTCTAAAACAGAATATGTATTTTCTTATTTCTGGCTTTGTAATTAAAAAACATGAATACTTTGATTTTTAATGAATGATTCTATTAACATATTAATTGTAATTGTTTATATACAGGCCACTGAAAACCCCATATTTTTTGAGTTCAAGTCAAGTCATTTTTATTTGTATAGCACCTTTCAAAACAGCTTTACAGAAGATCAGGAATTAACAGAAGATACAACTATAATATCTATAACGTCTTAAGAGTCATCATTGTGTGGTTTGATAAAATACGATTATGAATTGTGTTTCAAAATAAGAAATTAAATTATAATTGTATTTATAACTCCAGTGAGCAAGCCAAAGGCGACTGTTTCAAGGAACACAAAACTCGATAAAATGTTGGTTAATGGAGAAAAATAACTTTGGGAGAAACCAGACTCACTGTTGGGCCAGTTCCCTTCTGGCTAACATCATGAATATAATGCCAATATTACATAATTATGTGCAGTACAAGACATGGTTTAAAATTATTAAACTAAGTAAGTGTTAAGGGTCAGTGTTTAAACAAAGATTTTGTAAGAACTGTTAGATTAATGACTAAAGTCTTTGAAGTTCATATAGATGCATTGTCCTTGTTAGTTGGCTGATGAAGGTTTTCTTGGCAGCTAATTGAGAGTCTATGTATTTCATTTCAAGAATGTAATCCATCAATAGACGAGGTGATTCAGGCAGAGATCAGTGAGGTGCACCGGTTCAACCTGGCCGGTAATTTCAGTGAGGTCTATCCTAATTCCAAGGTTCAAACAATGGCATATGAAGTATCCCATGTCTTATGGTTGGAGTTGGCATCAGTTCGTCCTCTGAAGTTCATCATAATAGACTGAAGTGATGTTTGGCTGGCACCGGCTGCTATTAGTAATCAACACACCGCAACATGTAGCTGTGGAGTCCAACACGTAGCAGGAATTGAGCTGGATCCAGCTGGTTCTGGTGACCTCAGAATAGGAGTGCAAAGGATGAGACAGGGAAACATATAAATAATATAAATAATATTTTAATGATAAACTTAAACAAAAGACAAAAACACACACACATGACGGACATGCCTGTAAACAATCTCTCTCTCCCGCACCATCTTCCGCAGTCTGCCTTTATCCCTCTCGTAGGCTTGATTAGCCTGATAAGGGACCGGGTGTGTAGAATCACGACCCGGCCCTGCCCTCCGACCTGCCACAGTGTTCCATCCGGCCCACGAGAGACAAATGTTTGGCCCACGCTAAAAGCCAGTTCATACCAAATCCGTGATGATTATGTGAGACAAACTTTGGATGAAAGCTCTATACTAGGTGTCGGGAACCTATGGCTCACTTGCCACTTGTTAAAAATCAAGTGGCTCGCCGGGTGTCTCATCAATGTTCAACATGATCGTTTAAAACTTTCTAGAGATAATTATCCAACAGAAAGTGTGGGTGTGATAGTGCACCCTACTCCTGAACAAGGTTTGAAATTAATTTTTCATGCAGAGTATTTTGCTGATGTACCAGCCAATGTGGAAGGCAACCTGTAAGACTTCTCGGAGTGATGTATAACAAGAAATTAGACACAAGATGCACGTTTCGAAGAACAGACAAAAGAAAAGCCACCAATGCGCATCTGATTTTATATGTGCGCAGTGAGATCCAATGTTCACAAGTGCAATGAAAGCGCTTCTCCAAGACATGCACATTCATAGAGTTCTGGGGCTCATTTCCCAATAACTACCGATCTTAGCTGTTAAGAGCATTTTCTGCTAGCGATTTTATGAATGTTCATTATTTTGTGTGTGCACCCAGGGTGTGAAACCAGCACCCACCACCTGCAAAATGTGACAAGGCTCAATCCAGTTCAGGAGCTCCTCAACCAAATGTATTTCATGAGTGAGAAATTTTGCTCATCTACACACAACAGGTGGGTGACCTGTAAGAGGTCTCGGAGTGACACATGACAACAAATGCCGTTAGTCAAAAAGACATGCTTGAAGAAACACGCTTTATTATATTTTTAAGAACAGACAAAAGAAAATTTGTCAATGCTTGTGTCTGATTCGCTGTTTTTTCAGAGGCATGTAACGGGACCCTGTCTCATGGAGCAAGCGCATGCAAAGAGTTATCACTCCTTTTTCTCAGTTTCACTCAAATGAATCATTTAGTTCTATGTTATCGTACAGAACACATTTGGCCGCATTTTTTGGGAACACAAGAGAATTTATTAGGTTTATTTATTATGATCATTATTATAATAATCTTTACATTTATTATTGTCTTTAGTTCTTAATTTGCAGGCCATAAGTAATTTTTCACCTGTTGCTGTGTACTGATACTTGCATGATGGCAAATGGGGTCGTTGGAGATGGTAAATGTTTGGATATGGGGAGGTGTTTATATATAAGATAAGATTTTTTAAACACTTCGTTATTTTGAAATAAAGTAAATTGCCTTTTTAGTTTTATTTAACGTGCAATTTGAATTTAGACATTTTTCGTGTTTCAATACATCAATAAAATTTTTTAAGCAAAATCAATCAAGCAAAAATATTCACTGATATCACAATATTTTGAATGCGATTATCATTCAAATATTTTATACATATCACAAACCCTCAAAAACGCGTGCACTCAATTCCATATTGCAACATGTTACCTATTCATTTTTGCATATTTGTTTCTTTTTAGTAGTCTATGGGCAATATAACATTTAGTTTTATTGAAAATAATAGATTATTTGTTTGTGGTATGGCTCTTTAGAAAAAATGCATCAGCCAAAAACAAATAATTTGGCTCCTTAGTATAAAAAGGTTCCCGACCCCCATCATATAGCATTGCTTTGTTAGAGACTGTGATGAGGAGGAGGGCGGGGCCCAATCGAGCTAATCAGCCGAGGAGAGACATAAGTGCAGCAGGATGTGGCAGTTCGAGAGAGAGAGCCACACGCAGCTGCCGTGTGTGCATTTGTTTTATCTTTTTGTTTAAGTTTAAATTAAAATATTACTTTGACTGTTAAGGCCGGTTCCCGCCTCCTCCTTTCCCATTTTAACCTTGTTACGTTGCTGCTGAAACCCGCGAGGGAGTAGGGATGCGCTGTCGCAGAGTCCTTGGCACTGCTGTCCCTTCAAAGAAGCAGCCACGGCAGTCCGCCAGGCAATGAAGGAGTTGCTGCCGGCAGCCTGGATGCAGAGGAACGGCCGTCATCCACGCGGGGAGTATGGGCTCGCTGCTAGTCACCTGGAGTGGTGGAGCCACTGCCAGGGGCAGAGTAGTTACCTACTGGCCACCAGAACACAGAGGGACATTCCATCCTTCAGGGGTCGGAGGACTTGCTCCAGACCGCTCATTGCGGAGCGGCTGTCGTCTGCTAGAGGGTGGAGGAGTCTGGTGACAGTGCAAACAATTCCTAAGGTGCATTTTAATCATCCCTATCAATGAATATTGACAGAGAAGAAAAAGTGCCTAGGTAATTGTAAATATGAATGCCTTTAAATTCATGTTACATGGCAAAAGCTTCTGGTCCAAAGTGGGATTTGAACCCTGACCTCCATCTGGAGACCAGTATACCCTTAACATAAGAAAGTTCAAAGACCCTTGTGTCTGGGTCTTTAGACCACTTCGCCATTCTGACGGTGCAATCAACGTTATCTATGGATATTAACAAAGAGGAAAAAGTGCCTTGGTAATTGTAACCATTACTGCCTTTAAATGCTGGCCAACTGGCAAAAGCTTGCTGTCAGAATAGGATTTGAACCCACGCCTCCATTTGGACACCAGAATTCTTTTTCACATAAGATGGTTGAAAGACCCTTGAGTCTGGTGCCTTAGATCACTTGGCCATTCTGACAGTACATACAAATACAGAGACTGATCTTAATAAATGATATCAATGGAGATTAACAGAGGAAAAAGTCCCAGATGTAGAGAGTGTGTTAATTTGTGTAATAAATTACCAGGAAAGTAGAGTTGATAAAATAAGTATCAACATTTGCAGAGCAATACTTCAGAACATTCCACCAGTCACAAACACAAACAGAAAAGTGTGCATCATGCATTAGAATGAGAACACAACTATTTCTAAGCTTAAGAGATACAAGTACTAGATCAACATTGTATTTCAAAAGGAGGATAATGTGGCCATGTGCTACTTAAAGAAATAATTCACACAAAAAGGAAAATTCTCTTGCATGAAGAATGTGAATCACCAAAAACACAAGAATTTTAATTTTTGAGTGAATTATTCCTTTTTAAACGTGATTCCCATGTTTGCTCTACCTCCTCTATTGTGCAGGACATAACGTGCCAAGTGATCCTGCTTATTTAGCATTTTTTTTGCATTCCTTGCATTGTTTTGAACATGTTTTATGCACAACAGTAACACTCTATCGGCATTAAGGGAAATTTAGAACCTACACATAAACTGATTTTAAATGTAATTGTTTCATACATTAGGATTTAAAATGGTGATCAGTGTATTGAAAATAACTTATTTTTTGATGGGATATAGGTTTTGCAACTCAGTACACAATACTCATGAGTACTTTTAAATGAGCTACTCTTTTACTCTTAATTGAGTTGTTTTTAGGAGAGCTACTTTTGCTCTACTCACACTACATTTTGGGGGATATAACAGTACTTCTACTTGAGTAAGATTTTTCAGTACTCTTTCCACCCCTGCTCACTAATAGTCTGGTTTTAAGGTTACTCCTTTTGATTCAGTCAAAATTCATCAAAACTCAGGTATACACAATCTTTCTGTTTTTAAGGTAAGTCTTCTGTTGGTTTTATGTCTTCTCCCCTAGGTAGGTTTTTGGATTTGACATTACCAGGAACTTTTTCAGTGATAGCTCCTGGGACATTTTCAACAGGACTAATGGATGTAAGTGGCGGTTCTTTGGAATGTTTCAACTCATCATACTTTTGAACAAACCTTTTGATGTTTGATGTTGGGAGTTCTCCAGGAATGTAGGTTAGCCATTCATCATCATTGTCATTGCTTTGGTAACACTCTTGATCTTCTTGTCTGGTTTACCAGCGCAGCTTATGACAATGTGCACAACAGACTCCCATTTATCTTGACGAAGACACGGTCACCAATTTCCAGAGAGGATTCTTTGACAATTTATCCATATCTTTGCTTGTTTCTGTCAGCTGTTTTGGCAGCGTTCCATCTAGCCAACAGGTAACTCTCCTGAAGATGGGTTTTCAGGGTTCGGACATACTAGGAGTGTGATTTTTGGTGACTCAGGCTCAAAGGGACATACAGTGCATCCGGAAAGTATTCACAGCTTTTCACTTTTTCTACATTTTGTTATGTTACAGCCTTATTCCAAAATTGATTAAATTCATTATTTTCCTCAAAATTCTACAAACAATACCCCATAATGACAACATGAAAGAAGTTTGTTTGAAATCTTTGCAAATGTATTAAAAATAAAAACGGAATAAAAAAATTCACATGTACATAAGTATTCACAGCCTTTGCCATGACACTCAAAATTGAGCTCAGGCGCATCCTGTTTCCACTGATCATCCTTGAGATGTTTCTACAACTTGATTGGAGTCCACCTGAGGTAAATTCAGTTGATTGTTCATGATTTGGAAAGGCACACACCAGTCTATATAAGGTCCGACAGTTAACAGTGTATGCCAGAGAACAAACAAAGCCATGAAGTCCAAGGAATTGTCTGTAGATCTCCGAGACGGGATTGTATTGAGGCACTGATCTGGGGAAGGATACAGAAAAATGTCTGCAGCATTGAAGGTCCCAATGAGCACAGTGGCCTCCATCATCCATAAATGGAAGGAGTTTGGAACCACCAGGACTCTTCCTAGAGCTGGCCACCCGGCGAAACTGAGTGATCGGGGGAGAAGGGCCTTAGTCAGGGAGGTGACCAACAACCCGATGGTCACTCTGACAGAGCTCCAGCATTTCTCTGTGGAAAGAGGAGAACCTTCCAGAAGAACAACCATCTCTGCAGCACTCCACCAATCAGACTTGTATGATAGAGTGGCCAGACGGAAGCCACTCCTCTGTAAAAGGCACATGACAGCCCGCCTGGAGATGACTATTATTATTGTCTTTTAAGGTCTGTGCGATTTTTATTTAGTTATTTCAATATGTTAAGTTTTTATTAACTGCTACTGGCTGGCTCACAAAATGTATGTAGCATGTAACACCTTAGAACTTAAGGCATACTGGAAAAGTGTCTAGGTTTGAAGGAGCAGTGATAAACCATCAAATATGATTAACTGCAGGCGATGTGTATTATTAAAGAATAAATTAACAGCAGGAACCACAGTACCAGAAAACAAAAAATGATTAAAATCTTGCAAAGAAAATAAAATACAAAAATAATAATAAAAGGTATCCTCAACCTTTGGTTTGTTATTTGTCTCCCTTTGTTTCCTTTTCTCTCACATATATGTTTTGGCTAGATTAACTAGTTTAGTTTGCCTAGTTTATTTAACTTTTTTGTCTAAGTTTAAACCGGTTTAGTTCTATTTTTTTTTTTGTTTGTTTTTTTTGCATTTAGGCCTATTTATTTTGAGTTTGTTTCTAGTTTACTTTCACCTTTTGTCTCTAACTAATAGTCTGGTTTTAAGGTTACTACCCCTTTTATTAATTCAAAATTCACCAAAACTCAGGTATACACAATTTAAAATGTACACAAAATACAAATTATTCGATTTCACACTTCAAAATATGCGATAGTAACTTATTTTGATACAATCACGTA
Source organism: Xyrauchen texanus (assembly GCF_025860055.1). Taxonomy (NCBI): domain Eukaryota; kingdom Metazoa; phylum Chordata; class Actinopteri; order Cypriniformes; family Catostomidae; genus Xyrauchen; species Xyrauchen texanus. Next base: position 8,233,843 of record NC_068290.1, on the reverse strand, counting down.
TGTTCGGTCAATATATTGTTGTACTGTTAAACTTTCTAACATATTCCTTTCCTTGTTATGCTTTTCTTCATATAACGGAATGTCCACTAGAGGCATAGGGGAAAGCCAAGGAAGTATTGCTGACATAGCCATACATTTACATTTATGCATTTGGTAGACGCTTTTATCCAAAGCGACTTACAGAGCCCTTATTACAGAGACAATCCCCCTGGAGCAACCTGGAGTTAAGTGCCTTGCTCAAGGACACAATGGTGTCCTTCTGATTACCAGTTATGTGCCAGTTATGTGCTTCGACCACTACACCACTACACCACCACCCCTCCACATAGAAGGGGCAATGCTGAAATCACTTATTCCTATATTCTATGCCTCCTTATTGGCTGTCCATCCAAAGCTTGTTCATTTTTTACAATCTTATTCCCAGCAATCATTCAAGACTTTCTTAACTGGATGACTATCCGAGTGACCTTTTATATTAGTCCAGTATCTCATCTTTAACTTGAGCCTTCTCATTTCTAGGGGCATTGTGTCCATCTCTACTTGTACTGCTGATACTGGAGATGATCTTATTGCTCCACAACATATTCTCATTGCTTGTGATTGCATTGCCTTAACCTTTAAAAGTAGTGTTTTAGATGCAGAACTGTAAACCACATTTCCATAATCAATAGCAGCTCTTATTAGTGCACAATATGTACTTTTAAGAGACTGATGGCATGCTACCCATTCAATTCCTGCCAAACACCTCATTACGTTTATTGCTTTTTTGCATTTGTCTATCATTTTCTGAATATGTAATTTAAAAAACAAATTTTAATCCATCCACATTCCCAGGAATACTGATGTTTGCTCCAATTGTTGTCCATACATTTTAACATCTATTGTTGGGTTAATTTTTCATTTTGCAAAACAGATCACTGTTGAGTTTTTGCCACTGAGAAACGAGAACCCCATTCAAAGCCCAATTCATGACATTTCTTACAGCATTTTGAATACACCTCTCCACATGCCCAACATTGCATCCTCTTTTCCACAGTGCCCCGTCATCTGCATATAATGACCTCCCTATCCCCGTATCAATCTGTGTTAATACGTCATTGATCATTATGTTAACCCTGTGAGTCCCAATGTTGTGATATTACAACATAAATTTTAGCTTTACTAAAATAAACCTGCACATGTTTTTTTCTTCTCTCTAAGACCACATTTGCACAATTAATAGGTCCTATTGTTCAGCCTTGCAATGCTATTGGATGGTAGATTTTGTAAACAGGCCTGTTCACCTGGCCATGAACTCACACAACCTGCAAACTTGCCTTGAAGCACATCATCTTGTTTTACTGGACTGGGCAAATCAACATTCAAGTAAGTAAAATGCCTTTTCTGTGGTTAGTAATATGTCTAGATCATGCAGAAATTAAGGTACTGTTGAATGCTTTGACATAACAAGCTCAGTATCTAATATGATCAATGTTGTAATATTACAACACTGGGTAAAGGGGTAGCAAAATGTGCCTGTGCACCTTGCAAATTACATGGATGAATTGTACTTTTCACCTGTTCCATGTGAAAATAATACTAATAGAAACATACTATTTTTGATCATTCACAAGTTTAAAATGTCTTCTTTGTTACCATTTTGAGTTTCAATCACAATTGAATGATTATTAAATTATAAGTTGAATTAAGGAATAAATTATTTCTTTGATAATTTGAAAGTATTTGTGTAGCAATATTTGAAACTATCTGTATCTTTTCTGGGCTTTGCTTGTTTGCCCAAATATCTGCATGCTTCATGAGGGACAGATGATAATTTTCTGGAATGTGGGGGTATACGTGCTATTAGCATGATAAGTAGAGGGCACAATAAGCTAGCCAGACAGTATTGTGTGAATTCTGTGGAATGGGTCAGTTCTTTAAAACATATTAGTATTGATCAGAGGCGTTTCCAGCATTGAAGGACATCCGGGGCTTAGCCCAGACAATTTTATTTTCACACTAGCAACCACTTCTCTGTAGTTCAAAGCTGGTGAGAGGGTATTCTTTGAGTTCTGCTCTTGCTGGGCCTGTTTCTACAGTTCCTAAATCTTCCACTCTAGTTCTATCCTCAACATCCTCTCTCCTCCCTGAATCATCTGTGATGCAAAAGAACAGATACAGCACATAACTTATTGCAAATCAGCTTCAAACAACTAATTCATCAAGTGCTACATATTTCAAAGTGTAGACCAATACCATTGAAGTAAATGTATTGGGAAGAGCAGATCAGTGGGATTGCCCTAAGATCTATCATGATTCTTGAATTTTCATGTACATTACAATAAAGTCATCACAAAAGAGTTATATTATAGTGAGTAAAGTGAAGTAAAAAATTTTTTTAGATATAAATAATTTAATTTTTTTTACATAAATAGTCAAAATGATGTATAAGATCCTAAGTTAAAGCAATACATGAATGACTTTAGTCTAAGTTCATTGACACACCATGGCATCGAATTGTATATAATTCTCCATGTTCTTCTGTCAAAATCCTTTCATTAGGATCATTGGGATAAACAATGTTTCACTTTTAACTTTCTCTAAAGTAAAGTGACTTATTAATTGTTACCAGTTTCCATGCCTGATTCTGGCACATCTTTGCTACCCTCAAAGTGTATATTTACTACAAACTAATATCACAAAACAAGTCACACATACATTTTATGCTAATGCTTATTGGTTATCCTTAGAGAAAATAACACCTGATAAACAAGAAAATTCTGCTCCACACTGGACTCCAATCACGGTCTCCAGCGTGAGAAGCAGATGCGCTAACCACGAGGCTAGAGGTTACAACATGTGACATCAGTCAGTAGCAGATGACTTGAGGTTTAGCCTACTGTGGGTGAAAGCCAGCCAGATGATGATCTTTAGACATTAAGGACAAAAACAAATGCAAATTCTTACCCACTGACTTTTTTCGGAAATTTTAGAAGCCTCATTTGCTTCATTTTTGCTGTCTTTCCTGCTAACTGCTGTTAACTCGCCACTAAGTAAAGTTAGTTGATGTCAGCTCCTCCCCTACCTGCTGCATATTCAACAGAGAGGAAGAAACGGAGTCGCCCATAGGCTACCGACAGCAGAGGAACTTATTCTATAGGCTAGATTATGCCTATGTCTATTTTTACAGGCTGTATGCAGTATGTGCAAAGCCAAAGCACAATGAAATAAGGCAACTTATGATTTCGGAGGTTTACATAGGCTATTGTCCGGTTTCATATTTGTCAGTCAACTTTTCAAAATACATTCAGGGCTACACTCAAAACATTCGGGGCTGAAGCCCCGGCAAAATCGGCTGCCGCCGCCTACAGTATTGATTTGCATTGAGAATATTTAGCCTGGAAAATAATCAGTGATTTTTTTTTTCCATATCAGAATGCAACCAGCCAGGAAAGAAATGATATATGTAATTGATGCAGTCCAAATTGGGAACAGTGACTTTGAGAAGTGCTCTGCTTCTCGGAGGACAAGAACTGCCTTTGGGCAATCATAATTTAACATGGCTATGAACAGAGCTAAATATAGTAAATGCCAAAGCTTTCATTCAGTTTATCAGGTTTTGTAAATACAATCTGAACATATTTTTATAGTAGAAATTTTTATAAAAATATGACTTGTCTGATTATCATTATTGTGTAATTATTAGTATATAGATACAGTATATAGGGTACTGTTATGGGGCTACATATGCAGTACACCCTGCAAATTAACCAGTAGATGTTCTCTACATTTTTTCAGACAGTGAGTAAAATCACTGAAATTCAGTTACCCAACGTCGCAATATTACAACTTTTCCCTAAAAACTTACTAAAATGTACAAACCCATTTATTTCTGCATTAGAGGCCTCCTACAACAACATATAAAAGGTAAAAAAAAAAAACATTTTTAACCATTTTTCTTTATTTGGGTCTCTAACAGCTGTGTGTGTGTCTTTTTGGATCTGTTTATTATTAAACTAGTATTTATATTGTCAAGCCGGTTCTCGCCTCCTTTTCCTTTTATCCCATTACAGCAGAGAAAAGGTTTTTATTTTCAGTAACATATACCAATCTGCTCATAATCATACGCTTCATCAGTTTGCATAAATTCGATGTTAATGCTATGGGCCTGTAGAACGGGGCTGCAAATGATCTTTCCTTGGCTTCAGCTGATAATTTCCCTGATTCCCACAACTTATTAAAAAGACTCAAAATAATATTTAGTGATGTTTCTGATTATTTCTGAGATTACCATCTCATATCAAATGTCATCTCTACCTGGAGAAGTTTGTTTTACCCCTGCAAGTGCTCTGATCCCTATCTCCTCATTTCTTCTGTTATAGTTTTATTACCATGCACTTTAGCAAATGTTTCTGCCAACACCTCTGCTTGTCTGATATTACTGGTCTAACGTTATATACTAAGATAGGTATGTTACTGTTTCTTTGTTTCCCTCCCATCTTTCTTATCATGCTCCATACTTCATTCATTTCAATTTCTTCTCAAATATTATTGCAAAATTCCCTCCAATATCTTTTCTTAGATGTCTGTATTACTCTCCTCACTATAGCCTGTGCTCTTTTATAATTAATAAAATCATTATAATTGTATGATCTTCTTACTCTCTTAAGTGCTTTAATTCTTTTTATAATTGCCTCATTACATTCCTCATTCCACCATGGGACAGCTTTTCTCCTGCTTCCAGTTCTTACCTATTACTTAATCAGCTGCACTCTGAAGAACTTCACTTGCTTCCTTATGGGTGGCTGTGGCTCAGTTGGTAGAGTGGATCAGCCACTAATCACAGGATTGGTGGTTTGAATCCTGGCCCACATGACTCCACATGCCGAAGTGTCCTTGGCAAGACACTAAACCCAAAGCTGTTCCCAATGGCAGGCTAGCACCTTGCTGTATGAATGTGTGTGTGAATACACTTTGAATACCGCTAAGGTAAAAAGGGTCCAGACAATTTCTTTTTTTCCCAAAACATTTTTTAATTGTGGTTTTAGCCATGTTTCTTTTACACAAATAATGTCAGGATAATTTTCTTGGTTTGTTATGAATTACTTGAATTCTTGTCCATTGGCAATTAAACTTCCAAGCGTTCCATTGCAAGATTGTAATCACATTATGTACCACCACATGTTGTCTGAATATTTACTGTTTGCTGTTTGCATCTTTAGCCTTTCGTTTAACATATCTACAGTAACATCCTCTAATTCCAAGTATTTTTCAGCAGCTCTGATATGATTTATTTCTTTCAGTCCTGCTTTAGGTTTGGGCAGAGCAATTCACCACTTCTGCCATGAATGCTACAAATGACACTTTGTCTACAATCACTTCTTACTCTTTACTTTGTTCTTGCAACTTAACTTTTTGTTATGGTGTTGTTGTCTTAGTTTCCATTACTTTGGTTATCCGTTTAACCTTCTTTAGAGCTTCAGCGTATGATATTCCTTCCTCCACTCTGATATTTTGAACTTTCACTGCACTTTTCCTCACTAAACATCCTCCATATCCAGCACTATGATCGCCTCTGCAATTACAGCACTTAGGGTTTGTACCTTGCTCACATTTGCCATATTCATGCTCACCTCCACATCTCACACATCTCCATTTGCCTCTGCACACGGCTGCTACATGTCTGTATTTTTGACACTTATAACATCTTAATGGCGGTGGAATGTATGGTCTAACCACATAACTCACAAATCCTAAGTATACTCTCTCGGGTAATGTATTCTCATTAAAGTTTAATACCACTGAGAGGCTGTCTGTCTTTTCATTATTTCTGATGCACTTCAGCAGTCTGACATAATTTACTGAAGCTCCAGATATGAATCTTTTGATCTTCTCAACAGGAACATTGGTTGGAATCCCCGTCATCACACTTCTAACCCAAATCATTTCTTCAGGGATTAAACATACTACTTTATGCCCGATCAGTGATTTAATTTCAGAGCCATAATGTTACAGCTGTAACAGCCTCAGCTGTCATTTCATTTTGTCTATTGTAATAATAGTAATAGAATTAAGAGGCATTTTGGGGCATCACAACTGATTTCTAACCACATTAATCTAGCTTCAGGTCAGAGCCTCGCAATTTCTAAACTGCTTCAATGCCATAACAGCTGTTATCTCAATATGCTTTCAATGTCTTGGCAGTTATGCAAGTGCCTGTATAGAATTTCTGCTTTGAAACTCAGCCATTGAAAAATATAATTTTATATATAACTTCATAAAAATAAAGATTTTCAATTTGTGTGTGTGTTTTTTAACTAACATCAAGAAACCTATAACAATAGTGGTAACACTTTAAAACAAGGCTGTATTTGTTAACATTAGTTTCAAACAGTTAACATGAACTAACAATGATCAATCATTTACTAATACTGTGATTTAATGTGTCTTGCTTTCATTGGTTTATTGTCTTGTTACCTTGTTATCAGTTCTGTCTTGTCATTGGTAATCATTGTCATGTTTCTCTCTTGTCCATGTATTTAAGCCTTATGTTTGCCATTGCCCATTGTCAGGTATTGTGAATGTAACATTGTAGGATTGTTCATGTCAGGTTTAGTCAAGTCAAGTTATGTCAAGTTCAGGTTTTTATATTTTGTTCATGTTTGGGTTTTGGATTTCACGATTGATAATAAACTGCACTTGGGTTCATCACACATCGTTGTCTTCATTGTCTGCCTGTCATTGCCAGCCCATCATTACACATTTATATGGATAAATGTTTTCCATCTGAAAGGACTAAATATTAAATGAAACAAATGACAATAAAAATGCAAAGAAGTCTCTTCAGTAATCAAAATACTTTTTGAATGTAAATGCATTCTAAATACCAATTATTTAAATTGTAACTGTAGTGGAATACAGTTACTTATATTTGGTATTTTAAATATATAATCCTGTTACATATATTTTGTTACACCCCAAACCTATATATGTATATATATAAATTAGGCCCTTCTCTACCATCACCAATTCATAATCCAGTGACCCTTAATGTGAAAATGTATATTCACATTAAGTATATTTTCTTGCTAATACTGTATAATAACTTTCATTGATGAACATTTACAATCACAGACCATTCTGATTTTGTCAGTTCTGGTCAATTTATGCATAAGAAAAGACATTAGACATCAGTCTGCCTTTTGTGTAGTGTTATAAATTGTTAAATCTCCCCTCTCACCTAGGCCAGCGCATATGAAAGAAAAATGTTAATACATGCAAAATTTTTATACATTATGTGTATTACACTGTAAGTGAAAAATATGACATTATATGAGTTACGCACATTAGTAACATTTTAAAACAGCATAATTGCAATGCTTTAGTTGTTACAGTTAGTAAAAATTGTTTTCTAAGGGGGCTTAATAATTCATCATTTATTAAAATTCTTTGTTACATTAACATGCTAATAACATCAGCTGACATGTCAACAGATGAAATGTTATCACATGGATGTGTCTCTCAGTAAATACGTGACATGGTCATTGATATGAACACAGCTGTGCCTTACATGGCTGTCAACAATATTATTCCTCTGGGATAGCAAAGCCCTTCTCCTCTACCACCAAAGTACAATCCAGTCTCATCACCTCCACCAAACTATGATCTAGTCTCATCACTTCCATCAAACTACAAACTATAGTGCACTTTCATTAACACCTCCAAGCTACGATCAAGTCTCAACTGCTCTTGCACCAAACTATAATCCAGTCCACAGTGTAGAGTGTGGCAATAGTTGTGTGTGTTTAAAAATGTCACATAAGATGTTTCACAAAAACATTTGTCTTAAGATGGTTATTTATATCTTCAGCTTTCATGTGTCAATAGGAAATATCAATTTTAGACTTCCAAACATTCTTTTTGCAAATAGAATAGAATACAATATAAGAGTCCTACAACAGATGGTATGGCCCCCACAGAGCTTGGATCTGAGCATCATTAAGTGAGTCTGGGATTCAATGAAGAGACAGAAACCATTGAGACAGCCGAAGTAGATAGAAGAACTGTGGAAAGTTCTCCAAGAAGTTTGGAACATCCTATCTGCCAACAACAAACAAAAGAAAATCTGAAAAATACTGTAAAAGGGTGTTGTTCATTGTTAGCTAACATTAGTATCTAACGCATTAAGTAATGTTAACATATAAACCTTTTTATTGTTGTTTGCAGTGGTGGGCCGTGCATTTAAAGTCTGGGCCTTCAGTGTGATTCATGCCATTAAGAAAACACAATTTCACAATGAATAAGACACCCTTTGCCTTTGGGTATCATACATTATGTCGCAGCTAAGTAGTAATACCAATTGACATTTTAAAAACACATCCACGCAGGAAAGCCAGAACTTGAAATGACACTTAATGCTCAAGCAAACCTAATTTTAACTGCAGCATGTTTGTGAAATGAACGTCTCCAAAACAGACATTCAAAACTCATAATTTTACACATGAATCTACCAAGGAGATCTATAATACCTGGAGAAATCTATCTAATAATATTTGCAATTTAAATGTTGCTTGCAATAAATGTAGTTTCGTCAGGGTACACGGTTATGCTGTGTTCCATTCAAGTTGGATTTGACCATAAATGCATTCCATTCCCCGCTAGCCCCATTAGCTTAGCAGGGATTTGACTCTCATTAGAGATGTCTCCTAGCAACCCAAAAAAAGAAACAATGCTGCAGCACTAGCATTTGTGCTTCAGGAGTAGGATTATCAAAAGAGATTATAACGTTTTATACACCTGTAGGCGTTTGTTAAATATGTTTCAATATCATGTAATTTGCAAACAAACTAATTTATCGATATTTCTTAATAAAGTGAATGTTTATCACTTACTTTGTATATCTCCCTGAGTGTCGACATGTTTGTGTGACATCATGCCCCTGCATCTCGGCAAAATCGGAGTTGAGAATTTCTGCTCGAGCCAACAAGTTGTAATTCTGAAGCAAAGAAGCATCCATTGCACTTTTCCTAGTAGGAAGTTGTAAAATCCGACTTTCCGAGTTGAATGGAACGCAACGCTACTTTTCAAAACTTAATCCGACACTGAATGCTCAAGCAGCCTAAGTTACACTTAGAAAACTCCTGATGTTGCTATAACAATGCAAAACACACTTACCAATTTACTTGAAGGCAAAAGCAGTCCTCCTTTCCTGCTTAATAAATTAAGCAATCATGCAGAACATGATGAACATCATGGTCATCTTAGGTTTTTAAATCCATAAGAATCTCTTTCTCAACGGCAATACCAGCAGTGATGGCAGCAAGATCTCGCGCTCGCTTTCAAATTACGTCACTTAAAGGGTGATTGCTTCACTCACGGCCAGCCCTCGACTGGGACATATCCTAAAGATCACACCCACCAAGAACAAATAAATAATTTTTTATTGGCTGATGAATCTTTAGTTGCTCATATATTTGCATTGTTGAGGGATTCTGTGGAAATTCTGAAGGCCTGATGGGGTGAGGCTCAAACTCACGCGCTGCTTCGGGCATGCCATTTATAAAACAGTTGTAAGACTTCGCTTATAAGCATCAAGGAATAAATTCTGACTGGATAGACTTTTCGTTTTCCTCTATTTGTTTGTAGATTAATTTTGAGTGGAAAGCAACTAAAAATACATAGGCAAAAAGTTTTTTTTTTTTTATTTATTTGGCATGTTAGGCCAGCAGAGAAGGCTTTGCTGGCCCTGAGAAATCGCCACTGGTTAGTATATGTATAAATTAATATTAACCCAAATAAATGAATTCTATAAATAAGTGTTGTTCATTGTTATTTAATGTTAACTAGTGCTTTAACTAATGTTAACAAAGGCATTAAAGGAATAATTTTTCTCACCCACACTTATCATATTGCTTCTGAAGATATGGATTTAACCACTGGAGTCATATGGATTACTTTTATGATTCCTTTATGTGATTTTTGGAGCTATGAAGGTCTGGCCACCATTCACTTGCATTGTAAGGACCTACAGAGCTGAGATATTTTACAAAAAAAAAAAAAATTCAAACTCATCTGGTGTGGCATGAGGATGAGTAAATGAAATAATTTATGTTTTTGGGTGAACTATCCACTTTAATGAACGTTAACAAATGCAACATTATTATAAAGTATGGCCGGTCCAGCAGAGGGCGTAACAAAACAACACAATATCGCTCCAGACATGACCATTTGTTTAGTAGATTGGGCTGAATACGTCGAACCTCGCTGTGGAATACTTGACAGAGAGAACTGTTTGAATTGAAGTCAGTGGAGGAGACGCCTCAGTGCGATGAATAGCTAAATAGCTAAAACAGTTAAACACATATTGAATCGACTGCCTGGGCGCTAATCTTCATTATGTTTGCCATGACATACTGTATATTCATTTGCAGAGAGCTTTATTTGGAGTATGTAGGATTTTGTTATTTTCTTTACATCATTTTCATCATTTTGATACACTTTGACCAGAAACATATTTTGAGTTTATACACTAAAATAAAACGGATATTATATTATGTCATTAAAAAGCAGCTCATTCCTTTTTAACTTTAGTAATTTATTTATGATTAATCATTTTGATCACCACCGATCACTATTTTGCTAGATTGATGACAATATGATTAATATTTCAATAGAAACTTAGACTAGAGCAATCAAGCTATGACGTTTTACTGTTCTGGTCAAATGTGACCCTACATATAAAATCTGATATTTCAATGTAATTAAATGTAATAATTCTAACTTTATTAAAGCAAAACACTAAAGTTATGCATTTTGGGGTGATTTTATGGTATTTTATTTTTTACCTTATTTACCACTAAATTATTAACTTCATTCATTTTCATATAGAATAAGCACATTTTATGTTATCTTCACATCTATCATTATTAACTTAAAAAATACAAATAATACAAAATAGTCCAAATATAAAAAATAAAAAAACTCACATTGGGGCCATTAGCAGGAATAAAGTAACAATTAAATGAAATAACAATTATAACCAGTAGATGGCCTCAGTGCCCACAGACCTGAAGAAAAGCTGAACAAGTACCTTGGCTCCACCCTCTTGGCCGATGGGGACAGCCTCCCGGACGCAAGAGCAAGAGTTAACGCCACCTTTATGAAGTGGAGCCAGTTCACTGGAGTCCTATGCAACCGATGCATGCCCATGCACCTCAAGGCAAGGTCTACAAGACGGCAGTCTGCCCAGTGGCCCTCTATGGAGCAGAATGCTGGCCTGCGACCACCAAGCATGAACAGGCTCGCCACACGATGGAAATGTGCATGCTCAGGTGGACACTGGGACTGACCCGACAGGACCACGTTATGAACGAGGACATCAGAAAGATCATGGGAGTGGCACTGATCACAGAGAAGATGAGAAAAGCTCGTAAAACTTTGCTAAACTTTGTCACACAGGGGTCAGACTCAGATTTAGACCTGTATGTGTGGTATATGTGGACAGGTTTATGGATGTGTTATAGTCTCACTACTTTATTTTTGTCACTGTGCTCTGCATGGTTGCAGATTTAACCAGGGCTGGACTGGTAATCTGGCATACTGGGCATTTTCCCGGTGGGCCGACGCACTTTGGAGCCGATCAGGGGCGGACTGTCCATTGGGAGAACTGAGCGGGCCGGTGGGCCAGCCGAGAAACATGCCTAAATTGCACTTCATAGAGATGGGTGCCTTCATAAGCTGAAATGCGCCGCCGCATTATGCAGAACGGACCACAAAACAGCGCCGCGATATGCAGAAAAGGACAGCAAACAACCCCCCACCCCCCACTCAACAATTTTCAGATCCAAAAGTCCTCAAGCCTTCTATCACTTTGATGAGGAAAACCATTTTTATTAACAAAACAAAATGACCCAGACAGCGATTAAGGGTTAAAGAGCATTTAACAATACTCTTTCATTTTGGATGTTAAGTAATCTGCAATTTGTAGAATTATCTGATGTATTTGACTAACCAAATGAATTGAAAATCTGCTGGAAGGTACTGTTTCTGCGTGTTGCATCTATCAATTTACTTTCAAATAAACATGCATTCCTTTCAAGCACAACCTGCTTATTATCACCATTACTTATTTAAAAAGTGCTTCAAGAATTTCAAGCGATTGAAGCCATCTCAACAAAACCCTGCCATCCATAGACATTCATGCCAGCAAACCAAACCCAATGATTGACTGGCAGAGAGCGTTTCTGATTGGTTAAAATTGTGCAGACCGCACCCCTAACACGTTTATGTTCTTTACAGAGGCAGGCACATTTTATTGGTGGTATTTCAAAAAAGCACTGGCATAGGAAACATTTGAATGTTAGCTGAATCTTTTAAGTTCAGTTTAAGATCAGTGGCTGAAAGTGCATTTCTGTCATTTGTGTGTTTGACAGTGTCTCGGGTGTGGCTTCAGAACAATGTTTTTACAGGACAAGTGTTCTCATGCATCTGTGACGCTGCTGTGTGTCTAACAAACAGGGGAGAGATGAAATGGCAAGAGGTTGTGTTACTGGATGAGAAGAGCAATTCCCCAGGGATGAAGATAACCTCTCCTTCTCCGACGGTTTATGGTACATGCCCAGAATGGAATCAGGTACCAGTAAAGCAACAGCCGCAACATGCATGCATGTCTCTCCCGCTCTCTTTCACTAACTATACTTAAACGATAAGTATAGTATAGTATAGTATAGTATAGTATAGTATAGTATAGTATAGTATAGTATAGTATAAGAAAGAGGGTTGATTTGGTCATGCCTTTATATAAAACATCTATATCTCATATCAGTATGAAAGCTCATGAAGAGAATATTAGTCCCTTGTTATTTATCAAAAAGATACCAACACATAGTGTACTTTTAAATAATTTAATGATTTGGCTTACTACATTTGACCTGTGTATCACACTAAACATAAAAAATAACAAGAAATGGTTAATCTGCAATTCATTAAATGATGCATTGATAGTGTAACTGTGACTCTTCTGTGTGAAGTATGTATACCTTAACACAATTTCAACTCAGTTTAAACTGATGTTTTGTACAGCAGGTCATGTGAACGTAGATACTTAGAAAGAAATATTTTAGATATTTAGATACAAACATATTAAGAAACAAATCCATCTCCCATGACTTATTTAGCTATATGTTAAATGAAGATAGGAGAATCACTAAAACTAATGAAAAGTGCCCAACTCCTGTAATATCTGCAGAATAACAAAGTGCTGATATAATCACAGATAACGTCCTCCTTTCAAAGATCTGGTTGTCAGGCAGTCAGTTAAACTGGAGACTGTTGGTTTATATCACAATTGTTTTGCAGGCGATTTCAGAAAATGTCTGTAGTCAGCGAGCTCCTTATGCTCAGTTCTATTCATAATTTATCTCCTACAAACATCCTAAAGCACAAAAGCAACTGTCAAAGTGTAATTGCACCACCAACAATTCGGTTTTAAACATTAAAATTCATTTCAATACAAAATAAAAAAACAACAAGAATAAAACCCTACAGGCATAAAAAAATAATCCTCTTTTTGTTTTCATGATACATTTAAAGTACACTAAGTACAATTCACATCAATTGTAAAACATCTCATAACAGAAGCATTAAATTCACTCACATCATAAGCTTGAGTTGAACTGTCCATTTGACATGGACACATTGTGCACTGCAGCTCTTAAGGGAAATTCATTTTCATGTATTTTGTGCAGAGATTCAGATTGTAAACTGAGCTCCCAGCTCATCTAAACTATTTACTGCAGCATGTTCCACAGACATGTGTCCGAGTGATTATTCACATTCACAATAATAGTTTTATATGAAACCAGTGCTGTGGCAGCTCATAATATTGCACATTCAAACACATGAGACACAAATGTACTCTGTACATTATGTACACACTATCTGTGCTCTGTGTCCCCAGAGGGAGTGTGCGTTATGAGTGGGGTTTCTCTCGTCCCTCCCTTTAGACGGGTCAGGGTGGATCTGCAAGGGTTTTGGATGAGTTTCAAAGAGTGTCTTTGGGATTTTGAGTTTCAGGAATTGCACTTCACTTTGTTTTGTTTTTAAGGATTTAAGAAAGATAGGCACCCATCCAAAAGCTCTGAAACATGACTTTCAGTGAACAGGTATAATGTTGTTTTGTATTAAAAGCGTTTTTTTTTTTTTATTAATTATTTGATCAAATCAGAGATCACTTTTTTTTCTTTTCTGTAAAACACTCCTCATATTTATCTAGTTTAAACATTTTCTGCACTTTCATTGTGCAAAAAAAAAAATGTTCATTAAAACATAATTTGTTACAGGAATATCTAGCAGTCAGCCTTCTCAAATCCTCACTAGGGCACATCCTGTTGAAATATCAAGAAGCTTGCATTAACAAATTAAAGGTCATGCAATGACTAAAAGGTATAACTATCAGCCCAAAATAAATAAATACATTTTAAATTAAAATGTCTATAAAACTATTTTCATCAACTATAAATAGATTTAAACTTTAAATTTAAACTTTATATTTTAACCTGATTTAATCAGTTACTAAATTGAGTTATTTTTGGCTGTTGTTCTTCCAGAAGAAATAAACATTTGAGCACTGAACTACACATTAATTAATTAATGTTATATTTACATGCCGCTTTTCTGACACTACACTCAAAGTGCTTTACATACAGAACAGGGGACTCTCCTCAACCACCACCAGTGTGCAGAATCCACCTGGATGATGCGATGGCAGCCATAGTGTGCCAGTACACTCACCACATACCAGCTGCTGGTGGAGAGGAGAGAGTTGAGTGATATAGCCAATTTATAGATGGGGATTATTAGGAGGCCATGATAGATACGGGCCGATTGGGGGGAATTTGGCAAGGACACCGGGGTTACACCCAGCTACTCTTTTGTGAGAAGTGCCCTGGTATTTTTAGTGACCACAGAGAGTCAAGACCATGGTTTAACGTCTCATCCGAAGGACGGTGCCTTTTTACAGTATAGTGTCCCCATAGGATTTCATGAATGGAAAACTAGAAGCATTAAATGTGCTGCAAGTGATTTTAGCCTTTCTGGAACTTCCACAAGACCAGCTGTTGAATTAGCCACATGCCCCCTCTTCCCAAAAATCCACACTTAGACACATGCACACACACAGACACACTAGAGACATTGTGTTGGAACAGATGGAGGGGTGTGGGTCCCCCTGAGCATTTCTCCATCCAACCTTTGCGTTTCGTGGGAGTAGGACATCGTGCCGGCACTTATACAAGCATATATGGGCTGCCCTGTAAACATGCGCAGTGACTGACAGGCAAAGAAGTCTTCTGATTAGCTAAACAAAGTATCTCTCCATGGCCCACAGACAACTTTTCCCCCACTGTTTACTAAGCCTAAGAATGTTTCAGAGACAGGTATGATATTTCATGGCACCTATTTCAGTGATATCTGACAGGTAATAGGGAAATTTTCTGCATGTTATTTCATAAAAAAAAAAATAAAAAAAAACACAGTACCTTTAATCTCCCAATAATTCCATAGGATGTTACATCACAGAGCTACAACAGTAAAGAGGCTGAAAGCTCTAACTTGCTAATACACAGAGAAACCTGTAGAACACCGAATCTGTGAGGCCTCGTTTGAGAATTGCAGAAGATTCAAACATTAACAGCATTAGATTCCACTGA
The DNA here is from genome assembly GCF_025860055.1 of Xyrauchen texanus. Classification (NCBI taxonomy): domain Eukaryota; kingdom Metazoa; phylum Chordata; class Actinopteri; order Cypriniformes; family Catostomidae; genus Xyrauchen; species Xyrauchen texanus. The sequence continues at coordinate 8,218,157 of NC_068290.1, read as the reverse complement.
CACAAATGGGTCCATCTTTTCTTCACATATTCTGGATTTTGTATGGATTTTTCTATTTTCCTGATCTGAATTTGGAGATTATTTTAATTTCAAAATGCATGTTCTAAAGGAGCCAAATAAATCTAGAACAGGTGTGTCTCAAGGAACATGTAGATGAAACGGCCTCTCGACCAGCACAAACTCTCTCTCTCCGTTTCTCTATCTCTCAGTCGCCATTCATCTCCATCACCTTTTCCGTTAGGATTTCCCGGAAAGTTGAAAGCTGCTTCATCTGCTCCGTCTGCATTGAGTGTCTCCTCGTCAGTTTCTTCTTCATTTTGAAGTCTGGCCCACGTTTCGGGGATGAAGGGGCCACTGGCAGCAAGATCTTGCTCCCAGAGTGAACGGGCGAAGTGGGTTTTCCATTAGCCCGGATATCAGGAATGGGTCGCTGGGGGTTGACGTTTAGAGGAGGGAGGAACCCAGGTCGCGTGTGGGAGATGTGATCCAGGAGGAGAGTGCCTGATCCCCGCCTTTCCAACAGCCCTGGTGGGCGTCGCCTCATCGTGATGGGAGACACAGAGTTGGGAATGCTTTCCAAAGATTCTCGGGAAGAGCTAGTGAGCAGGGACAGAGGAGAGGCGTTGTACTTTCGCCGCTCCACGGAAACACGCCCAGAATCTGGAGATCCAGGGATGGAGCCAGGGCATAGGTGGGTGTCTGACTCATAGTGTTCCATGCGGGTTAGTTTGGGATGTGGCAGTGTACGAATGCCCGCCTGTGCTGCATTCTCCTGGGTCTCAGGGGCTGTGTTTCTTCGATTCAGTGACTGGTGTTGATGGACTTTATCTGCCCAGGATGATCCACACAGTGCTGCACAGTCCTCAGAACAGGACCGGTCCATCAGCTTTGGAGAGGATGGGTCATGTGTCTCTATACTGTGCCTTCGGGACAGAAGAGGTCTGCCTGGACTGGTGACTGACAGCCCATTCATCTCAGAGACCAACTTATCCTCCTCAGCTAAATCCCCCTCTATACGCTCAGCTCTTTCAGCAAGTACAGAGGGAGCCACCAGGCCCCAGGGTTCAGAGTTTAGTCTTTTCAAAAGCTTGCGTGGTGGCGGTCTCCTCTCACCCTGTGGTCTGCTGGAGGGTAGTGGGAGTGCTAAACTCACAGCGAAGCTGAAGATAGTCTCCTCCTCACTAGGAGCTAAGCCAGAGGTATGGATCTCCACCTCGGACGGAGACATGCAAGTAGGTGAGATTTTGTCCACCACACCTGGAGACGGCGGCGAGTTCAGATATTGTTTTGTCTTTTTAGTGCCAGAGGGAGATGTATCAGTGGTAATAATTATCACCTCTTTTCCTTTGGCTTTGCAGGCATCCAGCAGGACCTGGAGGGTGTCTCTGTTGCCCTTATTGATGGCGAGTACGAGAGCAGAGGCCCCGCCATAGTCTTTTAAACTGGGATCAGCTCCATTCTCCAACAGAAGTGACACCACCTCTTTACCTGCCTGTTCTGCACACGCATGCATCAAGGCAGTCCGACCTGATTTGTCGGGGATATTTGGATCTGCCCCCTTTTCCAGCAGGTACCGAACCATTCTCTGCTGGGTCTGCATATCGTCATATCTTGCCAGACAGGCAGCTATAATAGGCGTCTCCCCTTTCTCGTTACCTTCATTGATATAGGCTCCACCCTCCAAGAGGAGGCGGGCAAGGCGGAGTTTTCCCTGGAACACCGCCTTTAGAAGGGCATTGCCATCCGTGTGCAAGGCCCCTCCATCTCCCATTGTGTCTCGCTCTCCTCCTCTAGATTAGCAGAATCTCCACCCCTCTCCTCCCCAAGCCTCAGCACTGTCGGGACATCCCAGCTCAGATTCTGGTCAACCTAGAACAAAAACAAATAAAAGACACAACGCACGTTTACAAAAGTCTGAAGCTGTATTACGATTCTTAGGATAGTGCTCACTGATCTCTACACACTGAGCAGGAGATACCTTTTGAAGTTCACTTTATGGTTTTGGATATGATGATGGCATATACTTATGTAAACAAACAATGTAATATAAATGACAATACATTCATATATATATACAGTATGTGCAATAAATAAAACATATAGTATTACATATTTAAAGGGATAGTTTGCCCAAAAATACAAATGTTATCATTAGTTAGCATTAAAATGGAAGTAAATGGTGACTAGTAACTTTCAACCTAAGATCTCCTTTTGTATTCCATAGGAGAAAATCATACCAGTTTAGAACAGCATTAGGGTGACTAAATGATGACAGAATCTTTTGTTTTGGTGAACTATCCCTGAAATGTAGGTTCTCATAATTGTAACCCAGGTTTATTGATAAATTACTGTTTCTTTATGTAGTATGAATATGAATATGGTTTAGTTCATTTATAAAATTTACATTTGAGGGCATAAGTTTGCATCCCACCTTTTCTCTCATAAGTTTACATAGTTCTTGCAGAATTTATACAAATGTAAGATATACAAGATCATATTTTTTTGGTGATTTTGGTGTGAAAGATTATTATCATTAGCAGATCATTACAAAAACTATCCTGATTAGATGAATAGAAAGCACAGGGGGTGGGGCAGGAGGGCATCCAGTCCAATAACAGCATTTATTAACATGCTAGAGCCCTCTAAAACAGCTCCAACTTATTTGAAATTCAATGAGGTCGAAGTCACAGGACCTATTGATACAGGCATCATAAGGAAGGAGCCCCACCTCCTTTAAAACAGAAACTAATCCATGAGCTACACAAGCAAGGGTGGAGAGGAAAATGAAATGGGTTTGGTTATAGGTTGGCTGTTGATCTGTTATTGTCACAGTGAGTTGCCAGGGTTTTGTATCTCTTGATGCTGGTGACGTTATATGAAAGCAGAAACCTGCAAGATTAATTCAAGATGTTCTACCGAGTCTCTGGATGTTTATTTTGGTCTCACACTTGTAGTACATAGATGCATCATCTGCAGTGAAAATGTGCTTATTTCCTCTAAAATCTGATCTGACTTTGTCAAAACAGAAACAGAACACTCAACCTTACTCTCCTGTACACATTATTTGATTGGTATTCTTTCTACTACTCTGCAGTAAGACCCTGAGCTCATTTGATATGGAGCAGAGAAATGAGAAGCCATGGCAGCATTGAGATATGTGTGAGCTGTGCAGAATTCACATCCCTCCAGCATCACACGATACACCCACAGACCCAGAGCTGCTCCTCCTGCCTGTCTTCTTAAGGAATTCTCTGTGATATCAAAGCCAGTTCAGCCCAGGAAAGCAAGAGGAGTGCTGCTTTTGCATACTTATTATGGGAGGTGGTAAGGAACAGGGAGAGAGTGAGAATACACTGGGTTTTTTTAAAAGTGTAATCTCAAAAATCTTTAAGTGTCTACAGCATCTGAGACGGTGAGGTTAATCTCCTGTCATACACACAGGCAGCATGGATGACTCATTCTCCACTGGGGAAATATGCCACAAAGACTTAGGACAGGCATCATCTCTCTGGAGAACAGCCTACCCAAAACCCAGGTGTGTATGCTGACCTGATGTGTGCTTTACGGTCAGCCTGTTAAATGCTCTAGTAAGGAGAGTATTAAGGACATAATAAAGTGCAGAATTTCATAAAGCTGAAGTGTGCCATTTTTATGTTAAAATATTTTAATCAATCCAATCTAAATATGCAGAGACTATAAGTAGCCATTTGTAGGATAAATTCCTCCAAAACTGGTTCTTTAGCGCTATCAAAACATTGCTCTGTTTGTTTGAGAATCCTGAACAACCTTACATAACAACATTGTCTCAATCAATTGCATGGTTTCCATACAAAAAAAAAAAAATGCATATTACAACACATTACAGTGCATAATAACAGTTCAAATTAATGCACAGATAAATAGAAAATTCTATTCATTGCATGCTCTTAAATATTTCTACACTCTGCATCATATCAAACATTCAGAAAAAGCACTAGGGTCAGTTTTTCAGAAAAACATGAACCCCTTAAGAAAATATTTTTTTTTACCTGCTCATCTGAAATTGTCTGCTTTCCTCACCCTGAAAAAAACCCAGATACTTTCTATAGACTCCTTAAACATCTTCACTGGCTCCAAATATGATATATGTTTTCTGGATGCCCAAAACCCTCCCAGTCCACCAGGTAATGCACCACTCTGCCTCTGCCCCTGCATCTGACGTCGAGGTCAGATTAATTTGTGCTCCAGTTTATGAGAGGGGAGTCAGAGTGGGATGTCCTATGAAGGCAAACTTGATTGACTTGCTCCTCCTACCATTCGTCTGGGAATGGAACCCAGAAGACAAATTCACGGTAGCCCCCAGCTGTCGGCAGAATTCTGCCCAAAACCGTGACATAAATTGGGGTCCCCTGTCAGAAACTACATCAACCGGGAGGCCATGAATGCGGAAGATGTTATTAATAACTTCAACCGCCGTCTCCCTCGCTGAAGGTAATTTGGGGAGGGGAATGAATTGAAGCTTTCGAGAACTGGTACACCATAGTAATAATGACCATGTTGGACCGGGGAAGACTGGGGAAGACTTTTGACAAAAACCATGGCTATGTGAGATCAGGGTCTCGAAGGATCTGACAGCAGCTGGAGGAGCTCAGCCGGAGGCTGACTGGAGGTCTTACTAGATGCAGAAAAAGGAAAGCAGACACGAACCGATGAGCGCCCTGCATTAGTGAAAACCACCAGAATTGCTGTCTATTGAGCATCTGGGTATGAGTAGCCCCTGGATGGCAGGCAAAGTTGGACGTGCGGCCCAACCGGAGGATGTGTGTCCGGACTGATCACGGAGCAAATAATAAACCAGTTGGTCACTCTGCAAGAAAGGTGGTATTGCGCAATACGGGGTGGACTTTAGCTTCCATGTACCAGGACACAATGCCACCACCCAAGAGGCTTAAAGTTTTTAGAGCCCAGACAATACGAAAGGATGAAATATAAGCATGTAAAAAATAGTGCCCAACGAGCCTATCTGGAATTGAAATGCTTTACTCCACAAATATATTCCAAGTTTTTGTGGTCAGCCAAGACCACGAAAGGTACCCCCGAAACCTCTAACCAGTGGCACCACTCACCCAAGGCCAATCTGAAAGCAAACAATTATCTATTACTGACATCGTAATTCCGTTCTACGCATTAAAAGGACACTTCTCTGCCTTAATGAACAGGTGGTTCTCTAGCAGTTGCTGAAGCACACGCCTGACATGCTGGACATGGTCCTTGACATTCTGGGAGAAGTAAACAAACACAAATCGGTCGACCATGTCCTGAAGCACATCATTCACAATCCCCTGCAAAACAGCATGGGCGTTGATCAATCCAAAAGGCATGACCGAATATTCAAAGTGTCCCCTATGGGTGGTAAAAGCTGTCTTCCACTCATCTCCTTCCCTGATCCAAGGTGATAAGCATTGCATAGGTCCAACTTCATAAAGACGGATGCTCCCTGCCATGATGGGCTCGTTCCACCATCTGGAAACCATGGCGACATCCAGGATGTTCCCCTCTGCTAAGTATGAGACGCTGGTACACTCTAATGGCCATATCCACCAGGCCATCAAAATAGTGAGGAAAGTCCAAGGTGTAAATTTCATCCTGGATGATATCAGATAACCCATGCAGAAAATTATCCAACTGCACTCGATCGTTCCATTCGCAGGATGCAGCGAGGGTACTAGATGGCGTAGTCCACGACTGACCAGTTACCCTGAAACAAACAGGCCAGAACCCTCGCTGCTTCTGCCGAGAATTCTTGGAACGATGTGCAACAGTAGCGGCCATTGTCCCACATAGCGGTTCCCCACTCATCGGCCCTCCAGGACAGAAGGGTTATGATGAAAGCCACCTTAGCTGTCTTTGAGGGGAATGCAGTGGGCTGCATTGAGAAAAACAGTATGCACTGGGAGAGGAATGTGCAGCATGACCCCGCCTCACCTGAGAATGGATCAGGAGGGTTGAAACGGGATTCAGAGCATCCTATGCTGGGGGGAACCGCTGGGGCCAGTGTGGGAGCTTCTGCTGTGGGACCAGTTTCGGGAAGTAGGCGAAGTTGTTGGACCAGGGACGTGAGCTCCTCAAGCTGTGACACCATCATCACAATGGCACGGTTGGAGGCAGATATCTGGTCCTGCTGGTGACTCAACAAAACGTCCTACTGAGCAAGTGCAGACCAAAGGTAATGTCCTCATCTGGATCCATCCTGGCTAGATTGTTCTGTCAAAGATGAGACCTGAGATCCAATTGCGGAGGCAAAGTAACAGAATATTAATAATCAAGCTGAGCTAGCGAAGCGTGATGGAGACCCGGCACCAACTGCAGCGTGGAGATGGAGGGTGTGTTCATAGGCTTGTGTGCATTGTGGTAGTGTGGAGCGCAGATCCACAAGGAATCCTCTGGAGGATAGTGTGTTCATAGGTTTGTGTGCATCTTGGTTGTGTGAAGAGCAGATCCACAAGGAATCGTCTGGAGGATAGTGTGTTCGTTGGCATGAGTGCATTGTGGTACTGTAGAGGGATAACTGATGAGAAATTCTCAGGTGAAGCATCAAGGTGAGCAATGCAACCAACAGGAAGGTCACCACAATCCGGGCACTATGGCGAAGACTGGCTATCAGTACAGAAAACATGCAACAGGACCGACTAGAGCAGAGTGGTGAGTAACTAAACACATAACAACAATCTAGAAATGAACACGAAATAGAGTGGGTAAATAAAGGCAGAAAACAAATAACGGCCAGATGCCGCTCCCTGTCTAAAAGTTGGCATGATCAGCATTCCCATGGAAACAATCAGGGTTCCCATGGAAACGCTGATTTCTCATGCCAGCAGAACCTGAAACACATGAAGAAAATGTAAACACAATGGAACAAACCGGTGGACTCACCAAGACCATGGCAGATGTAATGATGGAAACGTGCAATGATTCACATTTTTTTTAGTCTAGTTTTCATAAATGCACTTAAAAATGCCAAAGATTTTGAGTATTTGAGAAACCTGTTTAAAAATAATCATTCTTTTTGCAATTCTGTTTGGTGATGCAAAAACATTTTTCAGATTGAATCACTATGTCCTCTGTGTTTGCTTATGTACTAAACTCCACTAAATGTTGTTACTTAAGACAAAAAAGATTACATTTTTTGTCGGTGTGTGGACAGTCTCTTTGCTTTTCCCAGCATTCCTTATGGATTGGGGAAGGGGGGCATGTTTATGTGGTTTACGAGGGCAATTTTTTAGGTTACAAACTGGAAAATTTTAGGTTACAAACTGGAAGATATTTATTTTGATGGTTTATGAGGACATTTCTAGTGTCCCCATAATTTAAATAGCTTAAAAAAACAATGTTTTATTGAAAAAAGGTTTACGGCTTGTGTTAGATTTAGGGGATAGAATCTATAGTTTGTACAGTATAAAACTCATTATGTCTATGGTAATCCTCATGATGATAGGTTGACCAACGTGTGTGTGTGTGTGTGTGTGTGTGTGTGTGTGTGTAGACATCAATAAAGTGAATGGAGAGCTGTTTGACGTTAATAACACCAAAATAAACTCGGCAAATTTGCAGCATGTCGAGAAACACTTGCAGAGGGTCTGCGTGTTAGTACCACAGTGAGGGAGTGAGATGGCACACTGCGCTGTCTTGTAGGGATGAATCACATCTAATTCTCTCTACTCTCCAGACAGATGATGGAAATGAATATCATGTCTTCATTCTCACGCCTCTGAGAACCCCCATCGCCTGGCTTTGTCTTTTATGTAACAGCCGTGTGAGACTCAAGCCTGCATTGGAGGTTGTGTGATAGGGGGCCTGTGACCAAAAGGGGCTTTGCAGTCAGGCATTAGTGCCCCCACCCTTTCCAAGAGCTATGTGGTGCCTTTGAGCCGCTCTTTGCCTCATTAGATCACACAGATCTAGGCAGGTGCAATCACTTTTACAGCAGCTGGGAGAACAGCATCTATCAGCAGTGCAATGATGACCCTGTGACCTAGTCGCATCAGAACCACTGAAGCAATTCATCACTCATATTGGCAGCTTCAAAGAGAAACGTCCTGCAGAGGAGCAATGAGATTATCTCCTTCATACTAAATTTCCTTAACGTACCTGACATGTCCTCTGAACTGCATTTATTGCTCTTCGTGTTTCTTGTTTACATGTTTATGGTCAGTTGTCATTTTCATTGCTTTGCACATATTGTGCTAGGTTCTAGTGGAGTATAGTTTGTTTTTCTCCTTCACTTGGTCTGTAATGAGGTGAATAACAACAAAACCACTTGACTTAACTAGACTGAGCGCTTGGTGATTTTACAGAGTTGAGAATGTGACTTTCCAAATGACAAAATATTTAAATGTTCAATACAGTTCAGTTCAGTTTTCATTCATTTCACACTTGTTAGGCCAATGCTTGATCTGAGAAAACCAAATGAGTCAAAAATAAACAGATACATTACTGTAAATGTCATCTAAGTGGTGTACTAGAAGAAGGAGACAAGGGTTTTTTCAGACAATTGAGAAACCATTTCATATTATTTAATACAAGTTTATAGAATAATGCTTTTTAAATGGGGTTTCTTGACTATCTGAAATATTTTTCAATACTGAAAAGTCATGAAAACCTGTTTGTCACCATATTTTGAAAATGAGACAAGTTGGACATTAGAGGCATTTTTCTTTTTCTGGAATAATAATTCAAATTTACAGCTAATTTAATCAGATCCATTAAGGCCAAGGGGCCGTTCAGTCCAAAATCGTTCTTGCGCTGAAAAATAACTAGACGCAGAATAATGAAAAGAGCAGATACTTTTTAAAAGTTATTTTTAACTTGACAAGGTGTCTAAAAAGATACTAAACCATAAAGACATCCGTCAGTGCCGGTTTATATAAAAAAAAATATTGGAAAAACAGCTCAAACTGACATCAACGCGTTCGGTGTGAACGTCACGTGCTGAATTTTGCGAAAATACATGTCGTGTCGCTGTCCATGGTGCTGATCTTACTGAACTCGGAAAATGGAACATAGAAGCAAACCAGCCAGTTACATAAGCTTACATTTGTCCTGTGTTACACTTCAGCTGCAAATATATCGAGCTCCACGACTATTTTTAGTCTCGAAGCATCAAATTTTGTGCGTATTCACGTCAGCTCTCTGACTGACGCAAAGCTTGTGTCCACGAATGAACTTCCCAGTACCACACACACACTTCAAACCTCTGTTAAAGCAGTTTTACGTGCACCAAATGCCACATAAAATGGTCATGCTTAAAGTTTTTGTAACGCAAAATGAAAGAACGGATATTATAGCAACACATTTGTTTGCAAAAACCTTCTGTTCTTCTTCTAACGTCAACTAAATCTTCAGTGACCAGCTTTTGCATTCAGAAGAACCTCAATGAATTACCACCAGACAATATTCAGAAGAATCCGAATTGCGGTGCATGGAATGCGCTGCTGTTTACACCGCAATGACTATAAAGCGAACAGCTGCAGCACATGAACATCATGCCTCCGCTAAAACATCAGCCTTAGCTCCAAAAATGCACACCTAAAACGAGCAGCTCCTTCATCACATGGTTACATTTTTGTTTTATATTCGATTGCATGGTACACAACATCTAAAATCATTGCTCTGTAAAAATGAGGTTAAATGTAAACTTAAATATAAATGTAAATATAGTGTTATGATATTATTTAAAAAGATAAAGGACTTCTGCTTCTAATTCTGAGCACTGATGCTCAGCTGAGAATGTTAGTATCCACTGTCTTTATATAGCCTGAGTTGAGTTATAATAATTATAGCAGTTATAATTATACGATTAATTCAAGAACTTAAGTATATATTTAAGTAAATATAAATATGGCCCACAGCTGAAGAGAAACACTTGCAATAGAGTATCCCAAAACAGTCTCACCTTTAATTTTCTGTCTTCACTCCATCAGAGCGGTTGATTTTCGCCCGAGAATCCAGCTGCTGTCTGCCGATCCCCGTGTCTTACATCCCCCACATCATCTCTCCTCCTGCCACCGAGAGTTTGGGAGACTCTGTGGGGGCGTGGAGTGGGCAGTGAGCTGATGCGTGTCTCCCACGATCCCGCACAGACTCACTGAGGTCCAGCTTTACGGAACAAACCACTGACTGAATGCTCGCACCCTCATAAGTTTTCCATCAGGGGGGAACTTTTGTTATTTTTAATTAAATATATGTATATATTATACACACATATATAATGTAAAATATAAATGTTATGATGCCCTGCAGCAAATCTATATCAGCAGACCATCATGATACACACCCTGGAGTCTAGGGAAAAAAGAGAATTAATATATATGTATACACTGATCAGCCACAACAATAAAACCACTTCTATCAGGAAGACTTGCAGACTTGAGTGAAATTTAAGATGACATTTATTTGTTGAATATAAAACAGAAAAAATAATGTCTCTCTTTGGTGTAGGCCCCGTCTGGTGGTCCGAAGAAGTTGTACTCGGAACCGTCATATCCTGCCGGAGATAAGAGGCAGGGGCGGGGAGCCTACCCCTGTGCAGGACGGGACTCAACTGGTGGTGGTGGGGTGGTGGAGGTTGCCGTGTTAGCACACTGAAACAGCAATGTGATAGATTGTGAGCAGACTTATAAAGTAACGGCTTACATGTGATTGGCTGGGAATTGCAGCTAATGGTGCGATGATGTACAGCTGCTAGTCTTCCCGCTAGAACTACGCTGTGCTTACATTGACATGTGAAGTGAATCAAATGTATTACCTTGTTACAATGGCACCTGTCAAGGGGTGGGATGTATTAGGCAGCAAGTGAACAGTCAGTTCTTGAATTTCATGTGTTGGATGCAGGAAAAATGTGCAAGCGTAAGGATCTGAGCGACTTTGACAAGGGACAAATTGTGATGGCTTGACGACTGGGTCAGAGCACCTGCAAAACGGCAGGTCTTGTGGAGTGTTCCCAATATGCAGTGTTTATACCTACCAAAAGTTGTCCAAGGAAGGACAACCTGTGAACCGGCGACAGGATCATGGTCGCCCAAGGCTCATTGAATCACGTGGGGGAGCGAAGGCTAGCCCATCTGGTCCGATCCCACAGAAGAGCTACTGTTGCACAAATCGCTAAAAAACTTAATGCTGGCCATGATAGAAAGGTGTCAGAACACACAGTGCACTGCAGCTTGCTGTGTAGCCGCAGGCCGGTAAGGGTGCCCATGCAGACCCCTGTCCACCACCGAAAGCACCTGCAGTTGACACATGAGTGTCAGAACTGGACCATGGAGCAATGGCAGATGGTGACCTGGTCCGATTAATCATGTTTTCTTTTAGATCATTTGGCCAGGTGCGTGTGCATCGTTTACCTGGGGAAGAGATGGCAGCAGAATGCACTATGGGAAGAAGGCAGTGTGATGCTCTGGGCAATGTTCTGCTGGGAAACCCTGGGTCCTGGCTTTATTGTGGATGCTACTTTGAAACCATTCAGGAAGGGTTTAAGGAACATGACAAAGAGTTCAAGGTGTTGATTTGGCCTCCATATTCCCCAGAACTCAATCCGATTGAGCATTTTTGGGATGTGCTGGACCAACAAGTCTGATCCATGGAGGCACCACCTCACAACTGTCATGACTTAAAGGATCTGCTGCTAACGTCTTGGTGCTAGATACCACAGGACACCTTCAGAAGTCTTGTGGAGTCCATGCCTCAAAGGGTCAAAGCTGTTTTGGTGGCACAAGTGGGACCTACACGATATTAGGCAGGTGGTTTTAATGTTGTGGCTGATCAGTGTATTTTGTATATATATATACACACACACACACACACACACACACACCAAATATACTGTGTATATACTACGGAATTGTTGCAAACTCCAGTTTTTTCCCCAAAATTTGTCCACATATATATATTGTACCATATCTTTGGTACAAATATCTAGTAAAAGAACAGTTTTCATATTATATATTCAGAATTCTTTGTAATGTTTTTCTTTTCCCAAAATATGTCACTACCAAAACATAGAAATACACCAAAATAAAAATTATTATATTTATCTATTAAGAATTTGTTTCCATTTCCCCTTTAAACAATATTTTTATTAATTCTTCTAAAAGATTTTTATTGCCAAATAATAAAAAATGGCATTTGTAACAAATTTCAAAGTAAATTACTGTAAAATACATACATGTATTATATACATAATGATTCATGAAACTAAATATACATATTTAATCAATAAATATAAAAAAAATTAGTTAATAAATAAATGTTCCTTTTTATGAACTAACACCAGGTTTTTTGGTAGTGAGTTCACTGATTCGGTAGTGACATTTTGTTTGAAAGGTTGTGTCATATTCCCTAAAATATTTTGCATAATCTTGAAAATATTACAGACATGTTTTATGATATATAAAATGTAGTGATTAATTCTTAAAGATATAACAATTGTTTCTATCATCCGTATTTGAAAGGACAAACAATACTTTCGAATTTTCATTGAAGTTTAGGACTGCTTGGTCATATAGCTTGTTTTCCATACACATGAAAAATAGATTAAAATAATAAATCAAGTGGTTTCAGTTTAAAAAAAATAAAAGCCATAATATTAGTATTAAACCTTAGCTGTCTGACTTTCTGAGCACTTTGTTCACCAATGTGTCCTACAAAAAGTCCGTAACAAAACCAAAAGATCTCAAAGAAAAATGCAACCAGAAAGTGAGACTGCATCTCTGTCCATCATGGCCGTATTGTGAGTAGTTAGATGCCGTTGTTTTGAAATAAATGTCCTCCAATCCAAAGACTAATAAATCGGTGTGTAAATTGTGTCACTACCGAAACACATATTCTGTGCAATTTAGAAAAAGGGTTTAATCTAATATAATGTTTTTATGTATGTTAACTGCTGTTATAACTGTTCAAAGCTTATGACTGTTTCCTTGAAACATTTGTTACTACCGAAATAATCACATCATAATCAAAACTTTATCATACGTATCATATATATATGCTTCGGTAGTGATTTTATCTAATTTTGAGCATAACTCAAACATTTAAAAAAAAAAAATGTACCTACATTTAAACAGAATATTTAAATTAAAACCCCAAAAAGTTAATTTAATTATAGAGAATATGTGTATTGGTAGTGACAATTCTTAATGTTACACACTAATTTTTTCAGATTTTAGAGCATATTTACTTCATAATTATGGGATCAAACTACTCACCATACGGCCATGATGGGCAAAAATGCAATATCACTTCCTGGTCAAAAATGAAAGGGTGTGGATAAAATCAATCTCAACCAATGAGCTAAACCATATTGTGTTTCGGAAGTGACATAAAAATGAGGGACAGAATTTTTAAATCCATTTTAATTATTTAAAAATTAAACCATCAATAGAATCTGAATAATTACCTTTAACTTTAAAAGAAATTAAAAAGATATTTAAAAAAAAAATTATATTATTTTGATATGTTGAAATTTAAGGGTGATGGTTTGGGACAGCCACCTTCTAATAGAAATTACTGTATAAATTATGATTTTGTAAATATTTAGCTTATTATTATCTTAACTAATGCCTTGGGTTTTAATAGATCATAAAATATTCTTATGACATATTTAATATTTTAATTTATATATGTATTATTTAATAGTTCTTTTTATTGTGGGACTGCAGTTTGCTCCAATTCGGTAGAATGGCTTATATAAATTGGTTTCAGTAACGTCACTTTTTCCCTGTAGCTGCCATATTTGGGACCATCAGCAGGAGGAAACAATGTAGAAAAAACATCCATAAATTATATAAAAAATAAATAAATAAAAAAATGCCTTTGATCCATGCCAAGTCCCTGGAAAGGTGTATTCATGTCTGAGGACTGCACAAATATTGCCAAATTTGACTTTCGTGGATATTTAAATATTTTATCCACAATTCGTTTGTATCAGAGTCGATTATGTTAAAAATATAATTGACAAGTGTACAGATAACTGACATGTCTGAATAAAATTCCCTGCTCTCCCCCTTCATCGCTGCTTGACTTTGGCGAAAATCACTTGAAAGATAAAACATTAGGGAAAGAAAAATTACAATTTGACTATAGCAATTAAACAGCAGTTATACCTTTTCAAGATTTATAAATGGAAACAAAAATGTAATGTGCCCACAGCACAGTACACTGAAAGTAAACTGACTTTTGGTCACAAATTTGGCAGCATGGTCATACAGTGACGTCACATGAAACAGGTCAATACACACACACCAAATATATAGTGTGTATATATATATATATATATATATATATATGTGTGTGTGTGTGTGTGTGTGTGTGTGTATATGTGTGTGTGTGTGTGTGTCTGTGTGTGTGTGTGTGAGCGTGTATTTATCACTTTGTGGGGACCAAATGTCCCCATAAGGATAGTAAAACCCGAAATTTTTGACCTTGTGGGGACATTTTGTTGGTCCCCATGAGGAAAACATCTTATAAATCATACTAAATTATGTTTTTTGAAAATGTAAAAATGCAGAAAGTTTTCTTTGAGGGTTAGGTTTAGGGGTTGTGTTAGGTTTAGGGGATAGAATATAAAGTTTGTACAGTATAAAAACCATTATGTCTATGGAAAGTCCCCATAAAACATGGAAACACAACTGTGTGTGTGTGTGTGTGTGTGTGTGTGTGTGTGTGTGTGTGTGTGTGTGTGTGTGTGTGTGTGTGTGTGTGATCAATAACATGATAATAATAATGGATTGATTAATACATGGACCAGATTTGGCTCCACATGTAGATTTGATGCCATGAACATTCAAGCAATGAGTGTGTACCTGCGTTGTGCAGATTTCTCTGTGACATTTGTGTGCAGGTTAGTTGAGTTCATTTCTTGAAAGTACCTGTCATTTCATGTTCTAGACCTAGTCTTCCAGTCCTAACTGTGAATTTTAGCTCAAGCAAACATTTATACTGAAATATACTGAAACACACATTTTGCATTGGTGCATATCCTGTCTTATCATAATTCTGGAAAATTGCTTTACACCTTTTATTAATAAAAAAAAAAAATCAATTTGGGAGCTAAATATATATCAATGCCCTCTGAAAGAAAGCAGTGGGTGTGAAACAATTCTCAGACTGCATAAATACTAATTCAGTGACTATAGCTATTTTGAACACAGTTTCTATGGCAACTGATTCAGTGGATTCCAACAGAAGTGTTCCCACGGTGACATGCACATGCTGCAGGACTGGAGGGGGGTTTGGGGATGAGGGAGGGAGGAGGAAAGAGAGGGAGAGAGAAATTGTTGTAGTCACTGGGCTCTTGCTCTCCAGGTTTAGAAATAAATTAGAGCTTTAATGCCATGTCCCAATATTTCAATTAATGCTTTAGCCTTTTAAATGATCAGTTGTTAAAATTAGATTACAGTTTTGAAATTAGTACATTTCTATTTTCTCTCTCTCATACACACACAATCATATTTCTGCTTATGATGGAGGAGGCTGTGAGTCAGAAATATCACAGTTAGTTTTTGTTATTTTATTTTTAACAAATACAGATTTCTCGCTTTCTAGAAAATACTTTTATTGCCATGACCAGCTTCATTAAGTTAAGTCAAGTCATTTTTATTTGTATAGCACTTTTCACAACACACATCCTTTCAAAGCAGCTTTACAGAAAATTATGCTTTAAATTATTTGTCTTTAAGCCCCCTGTGAGGAAGACAAATGCAACTGTGGGAAGGAACCCAAAACTCCATGAGATGTTAGATAACGGTGAAAAAATCCTTGGGAGAAACCAGGCTCATCTGGGGGAGCCAGTTTCCCTGTGGCTATAAAGCATGAATATAATGCCAATATTAGTTACGTATCTGTGTCTAGTAGCCTGCAGTTCATGTATTAACTGAGTATACTGAGTAGGTGTTGGTGGGCAATGTTTAAAACTAAAGGATAGTGACTGAAAAGAAAGATTAAAGATTAAAGGAATAGTTCCCCCCAAAATGGAAATTTTCTAATTTACTCACCCTCATGTCATCCCAGATGTGTATGACTTTCATTGTTCTGCTGAACACAAACACAAATCTGCAGGTCTTCACAATGCTAGTGATTGGTGACCAAAACTTCACTATGACTGGGATGCATATAAAATCACCAATGCACAGAAGCCGAACTATAAGTGGTCGCCAACAAGTTTACAGCAGGAAGTCAACAGTGGACTGAAACAACGATGTAGATGTTTATTTGGCGCGCCATTTTACTGCTCAATTGTAATTTAGTAAAATCTGAATTTCCATGAAAACCATCTGCATCTAACATACACAGATTACCCAATAAATGCTTTAAGCAATTAATTGAAATTATAAATAAAGATGAATTTCATCACACATCTTTCTGTGAGTGAACAAGGCGTGTTATGTTAATGTTACATTTATGTCAAAATAAATAGAAAATGCAACAAAAGCATGTAGCAAAAAGTAAAATATTTACATCAGTTTGCCCAATATGTCTGTTTTAACAGCTAAATAGATGCATGTAATAGTGCTCATTAAGAGTGAATTTATGATCGATGCAAAATAAATAAAAATATATATTTGTAAAATAAAGCTGATATCTGGTAATTGTGTCTGAGATGATGCTAGTAGGGGGAGACGGCATCTCACTTTCTCTGTAGAGATTGTTGGGATCAGTAAAATAGAAAAGCTCACTCATTATGCATTCAGCCGAACCCTCTGTTCCCTGTTAGTGTCTAATTATCTGAAATCAGACTGATGTTTATTACACATTAATAACATTTTAATTTTACTTCTGCAGTAGTGCTAATAAAACGGTCTCATGTAACCTACAGTGATCGCAAAAATATTTGTACACTTAAGCCACACTATGAAATGTATGAATGTGATTGCAATATCAAACCAAGTGCCATTTCTCGCAAAGGATGATAGCACAAGCACACTTTTCTAACAAAACAAGTTATTAAAATAAATTGTTTAAAGGATATACTGTTGGTTGATATACCTTGGTTAAAAGGCAATGCAAATATGGCTCCAAATAGTGAAGTTAGTTCTGATACCAGGTCTAGCATCATGTATACTGATGCCACATTCAGACATTTTTAAGTGTGAAATAAGAATCCAAATACTTCCTTGAGTCACAGTATAAACAATGTTTACCGGCTCATTCTGTTCTATCCTATTTTATTCTATTCAACTATCCATATGTGTTTGTGGTTTTTCATTTTTTTGTCAGATATACTTGATAAAAAAATAAAAAGCTCATTAATGGTATGAAATCTTTAGGAAAGAAATGAAGAACAAAAAAAAAGCTTTGTCATCTGTTGTTTGTTTGTCCCCAATGTGAATATGAGTGTACTGTTTCTAATTCGAAATCTTGTATGTGCCAAACAGAATATTTTAGTTTGGTATGATGATTAATTCAGTGGGCAGTTATCTGTCACATGTTGACAGCATCCCATCAGGTGTTTGTTTGACCCCTGACACTGGACAGATGTATGCAGAAATATCAGCTGTCTTTCTTCACTTGTATGTTTGATGTTCCAGCCATTGGTGCAGAAGCTAGTTCCCCTGCAGGTAGGTGAGGAGTACATGCTGGCACTCAAGCAGGAGTTTAGAGGAGCCATGAAGACACTTCCATTTTACATCCATCCAGTTGCACCCAAGAAAGGTCAGTTTAGGGTTTAGGATAAGCTCTTTACTGGTATCTTTTATACATTCTACATTTCTGTAACTCTAAACTAACACACACACACACACACACACACACACACACACACACACACACACACACACACACGTTGGGTTTCAATGTTTCATGGGGACTTTCCATAGACATAATGGTTTTTATACTGTATAAACTTTATATTCTATCCCCTAACCCTACCCCTCACAGAAAACTTTCTGCATTTTTACATTTAGTATGAATTATAAGCGGTTTTCCTCATGGGGACCGACAAAATGTCTCCACAATGTCAAAAATGTCAGGTTTTACTATACTTATGGGGACATTTGGTACACATACACACACACACACACACACCTTATATAAATATATATACTGTATGTCGAATATTTTTAAAATGGAATATATATATATATATATATATATTGAAATAGCTTAAAAAACATATCAAATGACGTTTTATTGAAAATTTAAAAATGCAGAAAGTTTTTTGTGAGGGTTAGGTTTAGGGGTAGGGTTAGGTTTAGGGGATAGAATCTATAGTTTGTACAGTATAAAAATCATTATGTCTATGGAAATAGGTAGTGAAATAGGTATAATGATAGGTAGACCAACATGTGTGTATGTGTGTGTATTTGCTCTGAAATTACTTTTAGTTTTTTAATCAGATGAACTATTATTTCAAGTACTGTAGATTCAAAATGCTTAATACATGAAGCAAAATACAGTAAAAAAAATCTGTTATTTTTCTTGTATGCACAAATATAACAATAAATAGCAGGGACTAAAAACAAAATGTTTTTCATTTGAGTTTGTTTTGAGCAGAAACTGTATATTTCGTTCCAGTTCCGGTGTTCCACAGGCTCCTTCCCAATTGGCCACCGGTTAGAACTAAATAAAAGAATGGTTAATAACGTTCTTTTTAAAATGAAAGTACTTTTTGCTAAGGGTGGGAGTTATTCCGGTTGCATTGTTACCAGATCTCTCAAGAATAACAACAACCTGGTCATGTATTACCTAAAATAAGTGAAAATATAGTTAAAATATAAAAAAAAATGTTTCCCCATATGGGGGAATTATCAGCATAGATATCATAGTGAGCATAGTATACAGATAGCCTATATAAAATAACATCTTTTCAATAACTGTATACTTAATGTTAAATAAATCCTGATGATCGTGAACACAGAGACTGCTGAAAGCTTACCCTTTTTATTTTATTTATTTAAAAAAAAAAAACACAAGGTTTTGATGTTAATATGAGTGTACACAAAAAAAGAAGACCCTCTATAGTTTATAATCATGTATTGATTGTATTTATATGACCATAAATGATGGAGTATTTTAAGTCTATGTTACTGCTATGTGAAAAAAAAACAGCGCGTTTGCCGACCCCAGAGGGTTAAGGCAAAGAAATGTGTGATGCAGCAATTTCCTTCAGGATTAAAGCACATGCTTATCATGCTCTACTAAAAATAGTGAAGCCCCATTTTTGGACAACAGGAAGTGGTGTAATTGTGAAAATGTACTGAGATAAACCCTTTGGTCTTTGATTTCATGAAAAAAAATATTGGAGCAGAATTAACTGGTTATTAACCGGTTACCAGAATTTAAAAATAAAGTATTTGGAGGGGGCGCTGTTAAGGAGGGACCGCTGTTGAACAAGACATGGAGTACAACACGTTTTAACAGAGCTCCTATGGAACCTTAAAATTAATAATTACATTTTACGACAGCATTCAATGTCTGAAACCTTATGGTAACCACTACGCTCACCGCAAAGAAACAAAACAGATGCCGGACTAGTATCACCCTACGGTGCAAGGTCTGAAGCCTTGGGACAGATGCCTCATACAACCCCAGCCGACCTGCTTCTTCTACAGGGCGGCTCAAAGATATATATACATTAATTTTGAAATGATAAAAGCGGACATTCTCTCTTCTCTGAGGTCAGATATATCATCTGTAATAAAGCAAGAGCTGAAGAGTGTGCTAGCTGAAAATTTTGACACAATAAAATGTGAGCTACAGGTAGTGATGGCTGAAATTGCGAGCAATGCTACTCTACATTCTCTGAAATTGAGCAAATAAAAGAGAACATTAAGGATGTTGAGGAGGGGCTCTCAACATGGTCAGATGAAGTGGTCACTCTCCAGGCCACAGAAACTAAACTTAAAAACCAAGTGGAAGATTTGAAAGAAAAATGTGAGGATATGGAAGGACAGATGAGGAGAGGGAATATTTGTATTATGGGGGTCCCTCAACAACCAGGAGCAAGTTCACCCACAGCATTATCCAAACTGCTGAGAGAGATGCTGCAAATGGACAGGGGTGTGAAAATTGACCGTTCACACCACAGCCTTGCACCGAAGAAGCTGGAAGAGAAACCCTGTTTCATCACTGCAAAGCTACAACACAATGGTGATTCCATGGAGATTATAAGAAAAGCCAGTGATCGAGCGCCGCTCAGCTACAACGGAAACCAAATTGCCATCTTCCCTGACTACACAGCCAGCGTTGCAGGGTGAGAGCAGCCTTCATCGATGTCAGAAAACACTCCAGGGATGGCAAGGTGTCCGGTATGGCCTGCTTTTCCCTGCCAGACTCAGAATCTCACATAATGGAGAAGAAAAGGAGTTCCGCCTCCGAGGAAAATTATCCCAGAGACACAGATTGATGCCTGCCAATCATCTCAACTGACCATTATAATCATAGACTTTAGCCCAGTGCTGGATAACTCAATGCTGTATTGTCTTATCCAGCATTGAGTACAAAACAAGGGTGGAGGAGAGTGTGGGCTAAGCGGGCATGTGTAAATGTGTGCACATGCAAATTATTCTGTGTGGCTTAGATTTACACATGGTATGAGAAGACTGCATAACTCCATAGAAATGTATGTGTTTATTTAAATTTCTTTAAATAAGCAGATTCGTTCTGACCATTGCTTTATATTCCCCTCTCCACCCAGCTTTAGTTATCATACCCATAGGGTAAAATCGAAGTGCCTTGCATGTAGTGACTATGAGCAAAGTTAAGGACTCTACACAGTTAAGGAGGAATTGCTATTATTTACCATGCTGTCGTAGCCATATACCCATTTCTTGTTTTGATAGTTCTGTAGGAGCCTGTGTGGAGGTATATTCGACAACCTTTTGTCCATATCTTGATCTGAAGCACAGGCAATTACTGGCACACAAAACAGTCCTAGTAGCTACTTATTGGGATATACAGGACTGTTTTTATAGCTGCCTGTTTTCCTTGTGTAGCTTGGGACCAGGTCCCTAAAAATACCTAGATACATCTATGTTATTGAGTTCTAAGTGTATTCTCTTTAGTTCTGCCAATGCAGGTCCCACTGTTCTCCTGGTGCCTTTCAGTGTTAAGTAAAGTGGTGAGAAAAGGTTTTTCTTGCCAGTATGTTAGCTTTTAGAATTGAAACATCTATGTACTTCATACAACTGCTTTTTTCCCCTTTCCTGCAAGAAACTCATCTGTCTGACGTAGCGCATGAGAAACTAGAGATCATGGGCAAATAAAGTGTATTTCTCTTCTCATCCATCTGGGAGAATGAAAGGAGTATCTATTTGATATATAGACAAGTACATTTTACCTTAGTAATGACTTATAAAGATACAGATACAGAAGATACTAAATGACTCTATTGATGATGTAGATGTCTCGTGAATATTTATCTGCCAAATGAAGATAAGCCTGATTTTATTAGAATAATTTTTAATGCAATAACACAGCATAGTTCTGAAATATTATAATAGGGGGAGATTTAAATTGTATTATGTCACCATGTATGGATATATGGAATCCTATTTCCAAAACCCCACTCTCCCGAGTAAGTAAGATTCTAAAATACCCAATCTGCTGAGCTAGGACTTGTGGATGTATGGAGAAGCAAATATCCAAATTGTCGAGATTTTACTTTTTACTCTCATAGACATGCATCCTACTCTAGAATAGATAATTTTTCCACTCCCAAGGCTGAGCTTCACCGAAGCGCCGATATGAAGCTATTGCCTTTGACAGTCTCAGACCATACACCCATGGAATTGATATGGGACATTGGATATAGACCAACTTCCAAGCAGTGGCAACTAAATGCATCTCTCCTTAAATACAGAGCTTAAATTATGTATAAATACAAATTATTCCACAGAAGTATTGCCACTTATAGTATGGGATTGTGCAAAAGCATACCTTAGAGGCCGGATTATTTCATTCGCAAGTGCCAAGAAGAGAAGGAGAGAAGCTAGACAACAACAATTGGAACAAACAATTATAAATCTGGAACAAAAACATAAACAAACCCTAAATCCAATGCTAATAAATAAGCTAAAAGATGCACAATATAACAAGAATATAATAGTTTAATTGCTGAAAAGATTGATAGTAATTTAAGATTTGCTAACCAAATATATTATGAACATGGTAACAGGGTAAGTAGATTATTAACACTTAGATTAAGAAAGCAAAGATCCTTGAACATTGTACAGAAAATAAAATCGATTAATTCTATCGACACCCTAACCAAACCAGATGAAACTGCTGAATCCTTTGCAGGATTCTACAAATCCCTATATAAAAACACAGATACCTGTTCTGATGATAGTACTCTGGCATCATTCCTAAAGACTATAAAACTAACTGAATTAACAGAGTCAATGGCAAAGGATCTGGATGAGCCTATTAAGGAATGTGAGATAACAGAGACAATCTCCATGTTGAAAAATAACAAAAGCTCAGGACCTGACGGATATATTAATGAATTCTACAAACATTATAAAGAACTAATATCTCTGCTTCTCCTAAAAATGTATCACTATACACTGCAATCAGGCATGGTGGCCCCTCATGGAGGGAAGCAACCATAGTAGGAATTCACAAAGAGAGTAAAGATCCTACTGAATGTCAATCATATAGGCTCATCTCACTGCTGAACACTGATCTACGCATATTAACGGCTATTCTAGCTAAAAGGGTCAATCAAATTATACATCCGGACTAAACTGGATTTATTTCAGGGAAATAGTGTGGGGATAACCTTCGCAGAGTATTAAATAATTTATAATGAGCTATACAAAATCCAAAGGGGTGATGGTCTTGTTTCTATCACTCGACGCACAAAAGGTATTCGACCGTGTGTCCTGGCAGTATTTATTCCAAACTTGAATGGTTTAAATTCAGTCCCAATTTCATAAGGTGGGTACAAACACTCTACTCAAGCCCACTTACCTCTGTTAGAGTCAGCTGCCGCGCTGACGATGTCCTACTCTTCCTAACAGAACCTGAAACAACCATTCCACATTTAAAAAAGCTAATTTTTCAGCATGGATACGACTCAGGATATAAAATGAACATGGATAAAACTGAGGCCATGGATGTCAATGACCACATTTCAAAATAGACCAAAATCAAGTGTAGGTTTAAATGGACTGAGCATGATTTTAAATACCTAAGATTCTTTATTCCATCTACTTTAGATCAATTATACGATGCAAACTATAAGAAAATAATTAAATGTATTAGCGGAAATCTGGATCACTGGTCGGCTCTCCCTCGTTCCCTGATTGGCCACTTTGAGTCTGTATGCATGAATGTCCTACCGTCGTTACTCTATTTATTCCATATGTTGCCTATAGAAGTCCCAAAATCTATCTGCATTTTTTCTACTTAATTTTAAATCAGAAACACTAGTAAAACATCTTTGTCTTAACACACACATATTTGCAAATTTGTGAAACAGAAATGGATCATGAAATGAATCTAATGACGCAGTCTTTATTTGACCATTAAAGGAAATGTAATGCTCAAATAAAAGCAGATTTAAATAATTGTGGTATACACAATGTTGCTTAATTTTATTTGCCTAAAAAATCATCACAAATAGATCCCAACTCTGTACTAGTGTGTTCACCTGTATCTCTGTACCTGTGTGTTATCATTTATGTCTGTGTGATTTTTTTCAGACTGGAGGCACTTTCTGAAGCTGTTGCGTGTGAGAGAGAAGTGACAGTGTGTCTGTCTGATACTTTTAAGTGGCTCTTACACTCTAACACTAGACACTGGGTTGCAGTGCAGTCAAGCAGAGACAGACAAATCCCCCCCAGTACAGCAAATACACATTTGTAAATTTGCTCTTTTTAAAGCAGAGATAAAGGAGCAGGTGATGCTGATGTGCTTATGAATGAGTGTGTACAGACGAGCCGTTCGAGCAGGCCTGCGCTTCACTCTCTGACTCATTGCTGTCTCAGGGGAAATCAGAGAGACAGCTCTCAGCAGCGCTGCACACATCTCCAAAATGAAAGGATGGAGAGAAAGAGACGTAGAAAGATGAGAGAGAGAGAGGGATGAAGGTTTAGTCAAGAAGTGTGTCTGTCACAAGAGGAGTGATGAGTTTATTTTTAGTATTTTTGTATCAAAGAATCAATAGGGAAGCTGTGATCAGAGTAGATGTTTTTATGGAAGTGCACAGAAGGGTGTTGCTGATGTCACACTTCGCTTATGTTGTTCCAGAAAGTCCAGCTGTTCCAAAACAACCCAAATAGCCACGAGTGGACAAAGAGGAGATCATACGTATATTGGAGGGTCATAAACATGAACACATTGTTTTTTCCATCATGGTGGAGACTTTCCATTGACTTCTATTGTATTCAAAACAAGCTAATGTTACTTTATGTCCCCTAACCCTCTCAGAGAACCCTCTGCATTTGTAGATTTTAATTAAAACATTATTTTGTATGCTTATTAAGCCATTTTCCTTGTGGGGGGCCAGTGAATGGTCCCTGTAATGTATGATTTCAGGTTTTACTATCCTTGTGGGGACCAAACGGTTAAACCTGACAAACACTTGCACACAGATACACACACACACACACACACACACACACACACACACACACACACACACACACACACACAGTTTATCTCTTTTGATTACCATTCATGTGCAATGCACTCAAAAACTAAAATGATTTTTAATTGATTTGTTTTCACACTCTCTCAACATTAGCATCAGTGATTTTGTGTGTAAACTGATATGTGGGTTTGCATTTAGTCTCTGGAGCAGAAAGAGAAAGAGGGGAGTTCTGATAAACATGAGGGAGAGAAAAAGAAGACAGAGGCGGCTGAGGGAGAGGAGAACTATGACGAAGAGGAGTTTGAGGATGTAAGACACTCTAGCTCTGTTACAAAATCTAGTGAGCTGTTTTGCTGCATACTGCCTACAAATGCAGCCACCTTCTAGGGTAGCATCCTAACTGAAATTAAACCTCATAAATGAACATGCCACACAAACAGCACTCCTCACACAAGAGACTCAACTCCCCAAATCAATTTCAACAGAATTTGTAATGTTGTAGTATGTTAAGAATTTTCTATGTTAAGATGTATACTGAATGAGGTATTTTGTATATTTTTAGTGTTGAATAAAATATTAATTAATTAATATAATTGTATTTATCACACATAAATTATTATAATTATTGAAATAATTTTATTAATTAATGATTTACTTATTATGTTATTTATTATAATTGTATAAATGCATTGTATTTTTACATGCGATACATGGGATGCTGCCTTATAATTTGGCCAAAACAAGGCATTTTAGGAGGCAGTATATTTAAGTTGCCCACCTTTTGGAACAGCCTTTTATTAATACTTATGATGCCTTAAAATGCTGCCTCAATCTGCAGCTCTTTAGATTATGGAATAGAGCATCTGTTTTTACCTAATATGTTTGTTATTAAAATTTGCTCAGATGGATACTGGAGCAACCTTTATAAGTCTAGGAGCATTGAACTTAATTGTAACAGACAATTGATTGTTAGTCAGTTAATCCTGTATAGATGTGCGTATGTAACAGGAAACATATTACATCATGTCCTACTTTGACAATGAGGAGGAGTTTGGAGGGGAATGTTAAGATAATATGGATGAAGCCATTTCCTGAAGCAGGTGACGCCGGCTCTGTAGCGCCCTCCTCTGGACAGTGTGTGCTGTCTGTCCCTCAGGACCATTATGTGACTGATCATTTTATCTGGCAGCTAATGTTGAGATCAGTATGCAGTGAGTTTCCTCTTATCTGGTGGGCTGGCAGGGTGGCAGACTGCTGACGAATAACATTTGAATCTGATCGCCATGGCTGGAGCAGAAGGAGAGAAGTTGGGTTTCCATGTTTTATGGGGACTTTCCATAAAAATAATGTTTTTTACACTGTACAAACTTTATATTCTATCCCCTAACCCTACACCTAAACCTAACCCTCACAGAAAAAAAACATAATTTAGTATGAAGTACAATTTGTTTTCCTCGTGGGATCGGCAAATTGTCCCCACAATGTAAAATATTTAGAGTTTTACTATCCTTATGGGGACATTTGGTCCCCACAAAGTGATAAATACACACACACTCACACACACACACACACACACACACACACACACACACACACACACACACACACACACACACACACACACACACTTATAGTAATGCATCTACTGTATATTTTTAGAGTAGACCGTTATTTTCATCTCAATAACTTTTATACATTTAGTATTGTAGATTATGTTTATTTTAGATAATTAATTATGATAAGTAAGGGATGTTCTTCAAACCCTAATTTAATTGTAAAGATTATTATTATAATTTTTGTTATTGCACTGTTTAACCATTTGATGTGATCCAGCCAAACTTTGTAAACATTTTGTTTTGTTAATGAAATGGCAAGATACCAGTAGATAAATTCTTCAGTTATGTGATGTGGCCTATAGGAGGAGTGCTACTATTGTTTAAGTTCTAGAATACAATTGTGCCAAACATTGACATAGCTGGGTAGTTTCCTCAACACTGTTTGTATACAGGGGCAGATTTAGTGATTTGGGGGCCCTAGTCAAAGTATAGGAATACAAGACAGAGATAATATGTATGTAATAAAAATAAAAAGTGAATAGAAAATAAAGTATATAGAAATACAACACACACACACACACACACACACACACACACACACACACACACACACATATACAATATACAAATACAAATCTGTTATATACAGAACAAAGGAAATGTAATGGCAGAAGAGGTATGTATGTTGGATAAATATTAATAGACTAAGCTGTGTATTGCACATTAATTATTGCTCAATGGGGCAGTTTTAACGATTCATGAGATGGATAGCCTGAGGGGAAAAAACTGTTCCTGTGCCTGACAGTTCTGGTGCTCAGTGCTCTGAGTGCCTGCCAGAAGGCAACAGTTCATGAAGGTAGTGGGCTGGGTGAGTGGGGTCCAGAGTGATTTTTTCCAGCCTTTTTCCTCACTCTGGAAGTGTACAGTTTTTGAAGGGAGGGCAAGGGACAACCAACAATCCTCTCAGCAGTCCGAATTTTCATAGTCTTCTAATATCTTCTAATATATAATATTGCTATACCAAACCAGACAGTTACTGAAGTGCAGAGGACAGACTCAATGACTGCTGAGTAGAACTGTATCAATTGGTGAAGGAAGTACAACCTCTGCTTGACCTTTTTCACAATGGAGTCAATGTGGGTCTCCCACTTCAGGTCCTGTGAGATGGTAGTGCCCAAGAACCTGAATGACTCCACTGCTGCCACAGTACTGTTTAGAATGGTATGTGGGGTGGGAGGTTCAGTGTTGGTGTGGTCCTCCTAAAGTCCACTATCATCACCACCATTTTGAGCATGATCAGCTCCAGGATGTTTTGACTGCACCAGTCGTTCAACCTCCCTTGTGTAAACAGACTCATGGCCAATGACAGTACTGTAGTCTGCAAACTTCAGGAGCTTTACAAAGGGGTCTTTGGTGGTGCAGTCATTTGTATACAGGGGAAGAGTAGTGGGCATAGGCAGAAATCGCGGGGGGGGGGTCAGGACCCCCCCATCTGAGGGTTGTCCCCCCCTAAAATATCATTAAAATATGTGTATTGTAAATAATATAATGATATATTCTTAAAATAATTGTTTAAGAAATAAAATAATAGAAATGCAAACGGGGCAACAACAAAAAAAACCTTGGTGTCCCCTTCAAAAATTGCTCTTGAGAATTGTTATGTTTATTGTCCCCCCCAACATTTTGATGAAATTTTCGCCCCTGGTAGTGGGGAGAGAACACATCCCTGGGGGGCACCAGTGCTGATTTTACATGTGCTGGAAGTGAATTTAGTCTGGAAAATAGCTGGGATGATTGTGTTGAAAGCCAAACTAAAGTCCAAAAATTATCCTTGCATATGTCCCTGGTCTGTCAAGATGTTGCAGTATATGATTCAATCCCATGTTGACTGCATCATCCACAGACCTGTTAGCTCGATATGCATATTGAAGGGGATCTAGAAAGGGTCCAGTGATGTCCTTCAGCTGTGTCAACACCAGTTTCTCAAATGATTTCATGACCACAGACGTCAGGGCGATGGTTCTGTTGTCATTATCTCCTGTGATTTTGGATTTCTTTTGGAAAGAAATTATAATTGAACATTTAAAGCAGCATGAGACTTCACACTGCTCAAGTGATCTATTGAAGATCAATGTGAAGATGGGGGCCAGCTGGTTAGCACAGGATTTTAGACAAGCAGGTAAAACGATGTCTGGGCACTGTGCTTTCCTTGTCTTTTGATTTTGGAAGACACGGCACACCTCTTCTTCACAATTCTTAAGTGCAGATTGAGTAACAGGAAGGGGGAGGAGGAGGGTTGCAGGAGTTGTTGGTGTTTGTATGAAGTGACAGTCAGAGCGGGTGTGGGGTGTGAGATTGGGCCTCTCAAATCTACAGTAGAACACATTCAAGTCGTCACTCACTCGACACAGACCCTTCCTGTGGTTTGCCTTTCGAGGGCTGGGCATACCAGTACAAGGTCCTCCCCTTCAGACTGTCTCTGTCACCACGCTCCTTCACGAAGGTCGCAGAGGCAGCCCATTCCCTGTTAAGCGAAGTGGGCATCCACATTCTAAACTATCTCGACGAATGGCTGATCCTAGCACACTCGCAGGATTTGTTGTGTGCACACATGGATCTGGTGATCAGGCTTTGGGTCAACTGGGGAAAGAGCAAGCTCTTCCCGGTTCAGAGCATCTCTTTTCTCGGTATGGAGTTAGACTTGGTTCTCGGACCTCACGCTCCTCGCGACATGGAGTTCGGTCCCGGTTACTCCCACATGATACTGAGACCCTGAACGTGCTATGTCCCCGAGGTGCAGGGGAATGTTTGATGCCTACAAGAGCATTGGGGGAGGTTTCGTGATGGCCTAGTGCGCTGGCCATGAGGCACACAGAGGTCTGCCCCCTAGTGGCCCTAGTTGTGTCCCTCCTGCCACAACACTGAACTACCCTCTGAAATGGCAGCTCAGCTCCTCGGTGCAAAACCTGAATGAGTGGCTGCATTCCAGCTCCTTTTATAACCGTATGTCTGGGGGAGTGGCATGCAAATGGCCTTTTCCCAAATATCAGCGATGTCTGGGGCTCCCAAGAGCAACTCCTGATGTCACTTCATCAACACAACGTCTCGTTCCCTCCATTAGAGAACAGAGGATACAACAGTAACCGAGACGTTTTTCAGCTTATCGGAATATTTTCTTTTAGCCACTCTGATATCCTTATTCAGTGCGTTCCTTGCCTGAATGTACAAGACTTTATCCCCACCTCTGTAAGCATCCTCTTTGGCCTGACGAAGCTGTCTGAGTTCTGTTGTAAACCATAGTTTGTCATTGTTGTATGTTAAATAAGCACAAGTAGAAATGCACATATCCTCACAGAAACTGATAGTAACAGTATCTGTGAGCTCATCCAGATTGGTGTCTGCAGCCTCAAAAAAACTCCAATCAGTGCAGTCAAAGCAGGCTTGTAGTTCCAGCTCTGCTTCTTTGGTAATTGTCTTAACAGTTTTTACTACAGGTTTAGCAGATTTTAGTTTCTGCCTCTAGGTTGGAAGGTGGTGAACCAGACAATCAACACTGTGCATTGGTGACTATATTGGGTGCTGTTCTCGTGGAAGCAGCAGCAGGTGGCGGTGCAGGCTCTGCAGCAATCTGATAAGTTTGGAAAGACAGTGTTACCTTAGGAAGTCTCGAATCCATTCATTTTTCAAATTCAAACCAAACTGAACTACAACAATGTAGCTTAACTAGTAACATGCACCTGAGTATACAATGAAAACTGTCCGAGCGGTAACACTCTACAATTGTATAAATATTTGCATATTTAAGATTAAATGAAGTGCATAGAGAAGAACATGACGTTTCATCTTGAAATAATGAAATTGGACATCCTTATTATTGTATCTTACTTGAAATAATCATACACCCTTTAATGAGCTAATTAGAAATTATATATAAAAGTTGTACAAATAATGAAGATTCTTTATCAAGGAATTAAACAGGAAACAATATTTTCAATTTTCCAAAACAGAATGGGCCTTTGCTTCACAAAGGAGAAATTTAGGGTAGATTAAATCCTGCTGATCCTGTATTTGACTGACTTTGTGAAAAATTCTAACTGCTCATGAAATTACTAATACATCTTACATAAAATGTGTGTGTGTGTGTGTGTGTGTGTGTGTGTGTGTGTGTGTGTGTGTGTGTGTGTGTGTGTGTGTGTGTGTGTGTGTGTGAGCGTGTATTTATCACTTTGTGGGGACCAAATGTCCCCATAAGGATAGTAAAACCCAAACTTTTTGACCTTGTGGGGACATTTTGTCGGTCCCCATGAGGAAAACAACTTATAAATCATACTAAATTATGTTTTTGAAAATGTAAAAATGCAGAAAGTTTTCTGTGAGGGTTAGGTTTAGGGGTAGGGTTAGGTTTAGGGGATAGAATATAAAGTTTGTACAGTATAAAAACCATTATGTCTATGGAAAGTCCCCATAAAACATGGAAACACAACATTTGTGTGTGTGTGTGTGTGTGTGTGTGTGTGTGTGTGTGTGTGTGTGTGTGTGTGTGTGTGTGAGCATGTATTTATCACTTTGTGGGGACCAAATGTCCCCATAAGGATAGTAAAACCCGAAATTTTTGACCTTGTGGGGACATTTTGTCGGTCCCCATGAGGAAAACAGCTTATAAATCATACTAAATTATGTTTTTTGAAAATGTAAAAATGCAGAATGTTTTCTGTGAGGGTTAGGTTTAGGGGTAGACTTAGGTTTAGGGTGATAGAATATAAAGTTTGTACGGTATAAAAACCATTATGTCTATGGAAAGTCCCCATAAAACATGGAAACACAACGTGTGTGTGTGTGTGTGTGTGTGTGTGTGTGTGTGTGTGTGTGTGTGTGTGTGTGTGTATAGGGATGAAAGTATCACAGTCCATGATTGTAAAACTCCACCTGTCAGTAAATGTCCTTTGTTGAGGTATCTCATTTTACCATATACACCTGACAAGTATTAGAATAGAAATAAAATGCCAGGCTCTGTTGAGGAAAAACAAATCAGCAGAGGAGAAAAAAAATCATTCTTGACCCTTCAGCTCTCAAACACTCTGATGGTTGGCCAAATATTCTGTGGATGAATTTAGATGGTGGCTGACTCAGACAAGCTTTAATAGAGGACAGGCAGAGGATTTTCCAGGAATAGG
Source organism: Xyrauchen texanus (assembly GCF_025860055.1). Lineage (NCBI taxonomy): Eukaryota > Metazoa > Chordata > Actinopteri > Cypriniformes > Catostomidae > Xyrauchen > Xyrauchen texanus. The sequence continues at coordinate 8,186,862 of NC_068290.1, read as the reverse complement.
TGCAGGCTTTTATTCATGGAAGCGAAGAGCAGCTCATCTCAAGCAGCCAGAGACAACTAAAACAACTAAAACTAAGACATAGGGAGAATTGCCAAATGAAGGATCTGAGATGTTTACTGTAAACACAGCAACAATCAGACAGCACAAATCAAAATTTACAAACTACAGGTCAAACTATTATGTTATAGATATTAATCTAAGTATGTTAGATTTTAGTCTAACTGCGCTGTTGAGCTTAAAGGAGTAGTTCACCCAAAAATGACCATTCTCTCATCATTTACTCTCATGCTATCCCAGATGTGTGTGACTTTCTTTCTTCTGCTGAACACACACACAATTTTTAGAAGAATATTTCTGCTCTGTAGGTCCATACAATGCAAGTGAATGGTAACCAGACCTTTGAAGCTCCAAAAATCACATAAGACTGCAAAAGAGTTACCTGTATGAATTGTGGTCAAATTACGTCACTCCCTAAAATTTTAACGTTGATTTCAAGAAAAGCGCAATTTAGGTAGAATTTATTGTTAAGACATTTTAACCTATTAAATGTAATAGTGATGAATGGAGACGTCCGCATTGGTTGATATTCTAATGTAAAAACAGACATTTAAGAATAAGTATTTTATTTTTAACATTTCTTTTGCACTAAACACTGAACAGCAATACTGTAATGAGAAAATAAAATGCATTATGGTTTTGAAGGTTGACAAATTTATGTGGCTTAACCTGGATATCTCCCTGACATCTGAGAATAATGCAAAACATTCTTTCTTCTCTTTCTCTGAAGGTATTGCAATCTCCTGTGTTGTCTTGTTTGAGCTATGAACACAAATATGCTTGTAAAAGTTTCCTTGTTTCTCTCTCCGCCTCAGGCTGCAACTAATGATGTTCCCAGGACATTCTTGCTGAAATTCCATCCTATTAAATTGATTTACAGTGTATGCACTTTCTTGTACGTGTACGAATATAAATGTTAATGTCATTATAAAGTAACAACATGGAGCTTTTGTTTACTGAATCAAAAAACAAAAGCTGAGGAAGTGGAAATAAATTGCAGTCCATACATGTTAGCAAATGACACTGTGGAGCAGAGGGGGGTGGATCCGGGTCGGAATATTGCGCGCCCGGTCCCCAATCGGCCTTATGAGGCACCTTTAAGAGGCGTCGCGAGGGATACAGGCGGCCGGTGACGATGGTTCGAGAGAGAGAGAATTACGGGCATGTGTGTGTGTGTGTGTGTGTGTGTGTGTGTGTGTGTGTGTGTGTGTGTCTGTCGTGTGTGTGTGTGTGTGTGTGTGTGTGTGTGTGTGTGTGTGTGTGTGTGTGTGTGTGTGTGTGTGTGTGAGACACCAAAAATCATGTAACAAAAATTGTACGTTAGTCATAAGATTGACCAATAATCTGTTTGGCCTGATATTTTTTACAGATATTTATACTTTTCACTTAAACATTTATCAGTTCTTTAATATTGGGTTTTTCAGTAAGGTTAGACACAAAGGACTTTAGATTTGAAATATTAATTAAGGGGCTTTGCACAAGTGTATATTGCAACTAAAAGCAGTTAAATACATTTTTCTGTGTATGTGACAAAGTACAAAACAAGTCATTAAAAAACAATAAAAATCCTACAAGCAGTTGTTATTTGTTTACATATTTTTTACTCATACTAAATGTATACATTGTAAAACTCCAACAACATTATTCTTACAACAACTTATTTTTGGTTCTTCTGCAGAGAGTGCATGTGACATCAAAGACAGTAGAGAGTCCATGTCTGCAGCCAGACACTGTACAAATATAACATATATAATAGGGTCCTTTTAAGCTGAAGTGAAATAACTAATACACAAGCACACACGCTCAACGGGCCAGTTATTTCAGTTAAGTAGGCAAGGAGATGTCCTCTGTCCTTCATCTCTGGTAATTAGGATGCAGCACTTTGGCTGGAAGGGTAGCAGAGACCGTGTACTGAAAACAAAAGCAGCCCAAGGACCCTCTATAACAATCTCTAACCAGCCCTGCCCTCCACAAAAGAGTGAGCAATTGAGTTTTATACTAAGAACACTGTCCACACACACATGTTTATCTAAGAAGAGGCTTCTCTTTGACACTTAAAGGGATAGTTCACCCAAAAATGAAAATTCTCTCATCATTTACTCCCCCTCATTCCATCCCAGATGGGTCTGACTTTCTTTCCTCTGCTGAACACATGCAAAGATTTTTAGAAGAATGCATTTGTGTAGTTACTAGGGCATTGCTGGGGTTTTCTAAGTGGTAGCTGGCTGGTTGCTTATTGTATTATGGAAAAAATTAAGGAAATGACAGGGGATCAAAGTGTCTAGAGCATGCAGACTAACTCATAACAAACTAGATTCACATATGTTCTGAACAAAAATGGTGAGTGGTACTTGCTAGCCAGACGATTTGATGTATCATTCATGTCTGTAGTACAAACAGTCCTTAGAAAGTTCCACTAACAATCCCTCTTGGCAGTTCAAAATGCAATCCATCATTACTGAATGTGCTTTCTAATCTTGTCATATGAAATATCTGCATTTGTCCAGATAGGGCCTATTAATTACTTGTCCCACTGACACCATATCTATGATGCATTTTTTTAAATGCCCCACATTCAAGAGCACACTATGTTATACAAATAGCGAGGATTGTATTGCACCTGTCAATCACAGCAAAGATTATCATCCTCTCTGTTGACGGTGGACAGCATTAGCCAGCAGAACAACCTGTGCTCCTCTCACTTTACACTGGAGAAACCAAATAAGACAACTGCATTATGGTAAAAATGACAGATGGCTGGCATAATAATAAATAAAATGCTGACATAGTTTTTAATTCAGGTTAATCTCAATCTACAGCATTTGTGGCAGAGTACCACAAAAAATAATTTCGCCTTGTCCCTCCTTTTCTTAAAAGAAAAGCAAAAATCGAGGTAAAAGTGAGGCACTTACAATGGAAGTGAATGGGGCCAATTAGGCCCCACTCGTTTGGCAATTCTCCCTATGTCTTAGTTTTAGTTGTTTTAGTGTGTTTATGTGAGAGATCAACCAGACTTGATTCCACCCTCCACTCAACGATCACTCTCCCCGGATTACTAATCTAACACACCTGTTCACTATTAACAACCTCATCAACACGTACCATAAATCACTCACCATAGCCCCAGTTCACCGTCAAGCCTCCAACAGGAACAGACTCTCACCGTGATCTTCTGAATCCCTGAAGCATCCCGATTGCTGAAAAGTAACGTTAACTTACCTGAATACCTCTAACTTCTGTGTCCTCATTCTGTTGTCTCCAGGACTCCTGTTTACATTTCCTATCGCCAGTGCCCCTGTATCCCTCCGATTCGCCAGTGAGTCTTCTGAACCCGTTTTCAAGTATCTGCTTCGAAAAAGAGAGGATTTGTATCACTGTACTGTGACTACTTGATTCCCACATTCCCAAAGTGGTTGTGCTTACCTGTTGCCTGTCCGGCACCGAGTGATCTTCACCGTATCTGCACCTGAACTGCCAAATTACTCACCTAACACTCTTGCCACCTAAAATAAAGCTGTGTTTGGATTCACTTACCTCTGCCTCCTTGTTTATATCCTGACAGAAGGCTTGACCAACACCGTCATGGATCCTACACAGCCCGAAGACGGCACTTCCGCAAACCCCGCTGCAATGCTCGCTCGCCCTTGAACAACAACCTCAAATGTATCCTACAGAAAGATCAAAGATCTCCTTCATTATCCAGCAATTATCCGGGTCAGCGTTAAGGTGGGCTGAGACTTTGTGGTTTCAAGGGACTTCGGTAACATCTTCACTGCAGAGTTTCATAACTCACTTCAAGGAAGTGTTTGGACGCCCGGCAGAAGATTCGTCTGTCAGCGAGCAGCTGTTACGGTTACGTCAAGGTAAAAGATCCGTCTCTGATTACTCTCTGGAATTCCAAACTCTAGCATCAGCAAGTGGGTGGGACGAAAAGGCTCTTCTTGCTGTTTTTCGAAGAGGACTGAACCCCACACTTCGTCTCCAGCTTGCCATTTACAACGACTCTCTAGGACTTGAAAAGTTTATGCAGCAGACTCTCCGAGTTCATCAAAGATCTCAGAACTGCTATCTAGAGATCCAACAACCAGCCCCCGTACTTCATCAAGCTCCACCTGAATTCTACTCAGCGCCAAGGTTGGAAAAGATGCAAGTGGAAACCCAACGACTGTCTCAAGCCGAATGCAATCGCCGCCGAGAATTAAGATTATGCCTATACTGTGGGATTGAGGGTCATTTCCTCCGTGCATGCCCATCACGCCCCCCTCATTGACTCGTAAGTTCAGTTCTTCACCACCCTGTAGTCTCAACACTGTTAACTATATCAGTAACCCTGAAATCTCCAAATTTTCATACTTCAGTCACGGCCATCGTGGACTCCGGGTCGGCCGGCGATTTCATATCAGGAAGTCTCTGCAAAAAACTCAAACTTCAGAGATCCAACACAGCCAAACCATACTCCATCCATGCCGTGACTGGTGAAGTCATCAACAAGGGGTACGTAACATCTCACATAAACCCCATTACATTATGTGTTGAGAACACTCATCAAGAGTCATTTGAACCGCTCATTCTCGAGAATAGCCAAACTGACATAATCCTTGGGCGTCCATGGTTCATCCGCCATCAACCTACCATTAATTGGAGATCTGGCAAGATTCTGAATTGGGGTTGCAACTGCCTTCCGTCTAACATTGCATCCCCCGTATCCCCATCCATCAAGGCCCCAGAGTCGGTTTCAGTGAGTTCAACTTCCGTCGAAAGCCCGACAGAAAACCTGTCAGTGACCATTCCTCCAGTGTACTCTTCGTTTGCGGATGTGTTCAATCCGGTGGCAGCTTCCAGGTTGCCTCCACACCGACGATGGGACTGTGCCATTGACTTGACTCCAGGGGAACCCATTCCCAGGGGTCGGGTATAGGCCTTGTCCATTCCTGAACAGCTATGCAGAAGTACATCGAGGAAGCCCTACACCAGGGGTATATCAGACCATCCACCTCGCCTGCTGCCGCCAGTTTCTTCTTTGTCCCCAAGAAAGATGGAGGGTTAAGGCCATGCATAGATTACAGAAAGCTCAATAAGATCACAGTCAAATTTAGTTACCCACTCCCTCTTGTCCCATCCGCCCTCGAACAACTTCGAGAAGCCAAGAAATTCACTAAACTCGACCTAAGAAGTGCATACAACCTGATTAGGATACGAGATGGGGATGAGTGGAAGACAGCATTCATTACCCCCGCAGGGCACTACGAATACCTCGTGATGCCGTATGGCCTGGTAAACGCCCCCTCCGTTTTTCAAAGTTTTATGGATGAAGTTCTCCGAGACTTCCTGAACCACTTTGTGTTAGTCTACATCGACGACATTCTAATCTACTCAAAAGACCCAGTTGAACACCAACGTCACCTCTCCCTATTGCTCCAACGGCTCCGAGATTTCTCTCTGTTCTTGAAGGCAGAAAAGTGCCTGTTCCATCAGACCACTGTCGAATTCCTGGGTTATCACCTTAGTGAACGAGGAGTTGAGATGGATGACCACAAGACCAGGGTCATCACCTCCTGGCCCACTCCGCAGTCGGTAAAGGAACTGCAAAGATTCCTGGGTTTCTCAAATTTCTATCGACGGTTCATTAATAATTATAGTATGTTAACAGCTCCACTAACCTCCCTCCTGAAGGGAAAACCAAAGACCCTTTCTTGGAACCCTGATGCCGAACACGCCTTTCAGTCTCTCAAGATTGCATTCACCAGTGCGCCCCAGTGCTCAGAACATGCTTCCAAACCCATGCCCTGTGCATTCTTCTCACGTAAGCTATCCACCGCGGAGAGCAATTATGACATCGGCAACAGAGAACTCCTGGCTGTTAAACTCGCCCTAGAGGAGTGGAGACACTGGTTGGAGGGGGCCAAGCACCCGTTCATCGTCCTTACTGACCACAAGAATCTTCAGTATTTGAAGGAAGCCAAAAGACTCAACCCCCGTCAAGCCAGATGGGCCTTGTTCTTTACTCGGTTTCACTTCCACATATCTTATCGGCCAGGCTCAAAGAACATTCGAGCGGACGCCTTGTCGTGTCTCCATGCCCCCGAAGCACCCCAGGAAGAGCCCGAAGCCATCCTGCCTGAAAAATTATTTGTTCACCTCATCCAGTGGGATCTCGACAAACAACTCCTCGAAATGTCACAATGCGTCCCTAGTCCCCCAGAATGTCCCGTTGGAAAGGTCTATGTGCCCGAAGATTTCCGCACGTCTCTAATCTCCTCTGCTCATTCGTCTGTTGGAACAGGCCACCCAGGTATCAGTAAGACTCACTCGACTCTCCAACACAAATACTGGTGGCCAAATATGCAAAGTGACATTACGACATTTATTCAGGGATGCGCTCTCTGCGCCATGACAAAAGTTCCTCGTCATCTACCTACTGGAAAATTGCTACCACTGCCCATCCCACACCGGCCCTGGTCCCATATTGGGGTAGATTACGTCACAGACCTTCCCGCCATACCTGCATCCTTGTGGCCATAGATCGATTCTCTAAAGCCTGCAAGTTAATCCCCCTAAAGAAACTGCCCACAGCCTTTAACACTGCAGAATTACTTATGGAGCATGTCTTTCATAATTTCGGCATTCCAGAAGGTATCGTGTCCGACAGGGGGCCCCAGTTCATCTCCAGGGTGTGGTGAGCTTTCTTTACCCTATTGAACGTAACGGTAAGCCTAACATCAGGCTATCACCCACAGTCTAATGGCCAAACCGAACGAAAGATAGACAGAAATGTGAAGCTTATAATTTTTTTAAAGCACTTACATTAATTCTTCTGTTAAAACTTGAGTAATATTTGAGATGTGAAGTTGTGAAGATGTTTAAGTAATAGTTTTTACAGTCATTTTATGGTTTTGGGGATTGTTGAGAATACATCGTCACATCAACGTACATATCAATGTAAAGTTGGCCATAACTTGCATGCATGCCACAAATGCATGCCATAAATGCTGTCACAAGTGTTCCCATCAGGGAACAGCTACCGGATCCTGGTGTCCAACACAGAGATACTCAGGAGGAGTTTTTATCCTCTGGCAATCTGGCTACTGAATGAGGACACTTGAGGGAGTCTGTATATTCCACCTTCGCACAGACAGTTTGCACTATAATTTTAATTATCTACAAATGTTGCACACTGTATAGTTCTGCATACTCTGTACAGATCTAAATATTTAGCTTATTTTCTACTATATTTTAATTACTCACATTATATTTCTTTATAGTCCACTATATTTTATTCTATTTTTGATCATTATGTGGGTGTTTGTCCTTAGTTCATTGATGGTTCTGTTTGTTGTTGCACTGTGGGACGAGGACCTAAGAAAAAACATTTCACTACATTACATCACATGTATGCAATATGTTCTGTAAGTGACAAATAATAAAACCTGAACCTGTCAATTGAGCTTTACTTCCTTTGAATATTCCTTTGTGGACAGTTAAAAGAACACTTAGAAGGATGCTAAGAAAAATCAAGAGGAGACAACAGTAGGTGGCTATAGTCTGTTTGGCTTGATTTCTGAACTAGGCTAAAGTTCACAAGCTGAAAATGGAAAGAGATGGAGAGAGTACTTGAAGTAGGTCAGGATACAGATCCTTTTTGAGAGAGCTCTATGTAAAGGAACAGCTGCTTAGTGAGTAAACACCTGTATCAGGTTTCTGATTTTCTGATTCAATGTTTCCAGGATTGTTAAACTTGCACTTGACGCAGTTCCAGCCAAGCATGCATGATTCATAACAGGGCGATTCCTTTCCGGTCCCGCATACAGCAGTACTGTATGGTAACAGGTAATTTCAATGCATTTTAAAGTACACTTATTAAATCTGCAGATGTTTTGCACATTTTATGTATTGATTTGTGGGGGAAACCTGCAGAAATCTACACAATAGCTGAAAGTGTCTATACTCGTACTGTTAGCTGTAGCCACAGTATTTAGAAAAGACAAACATGTTGGGGCAGAGAATTTTATGTAGAATTTTATGAATGACTGGCATTGAATAGGAATACAAAGGGCACGGTGTCATGAATAAGAGAGGCTCTGGACCCAAAAGCAGAGTTAAAATAAGTGAATTTATTTATACATTTAAAAGGGCAAAAATCAAACCAACTCTCCTACAAGAGGGATAAACAAACATAAACAACCCCATAGGGGAAACACAACCCAGGAAGAAAATTCGGGCTGGGGAAGAAGGTAAATGGGGCACAGGACCAACCGCATTAAACCACGCTTTCTCACACTAAACTAAACTTGAGCGTACATCATGAGGCAAACACCACGCGATGCATGCAACAGGCGACAAAAACAAGACAGGACACCTGTGTGAGAGTTCGGCCACAAACACACCCAACACCTTAGACAGAAGTGACCGAACCTCAGCACAACATGAGGACAGCTCGCAACCCGGGCACGCAACGCGAGCACAACGTGAGGTGTACTCATGTTTGCGAGAGACAGACAAACTATTGATGCGAGTGCATGCTGCCAAGATGACATAAGTGCGATGCACCCACGTCAATAAAAGACAGACATGGAGCATGCATGTCCGGATCCTGACACAGACTGAAACCAAACCAGAGAGGAAGTCAGTATCCAGACACCATGCTCCCGACATGAAACAAGACAGACCGAAGAGCGCACGGCAGGGAATACAAACCAAACCATGCGCTCACACAAACACAGACAACGGAAAAACACAAGACAGACATGGGACGTTGATGCCACGGTCCAATCAGACAAAAACCCAGACTGACAGAGTGACAGGACCGTGACACACAGTTTCAGGGTGGGCCTGCTAATTGGTTGTATTTATTGCCTGTGTCTACATGGTGTTAAAGGTGAAGTGTGTAATATCAACTACACCACCAGCATCACCAAACTGAAGCCCTAACGAGTATGGCACTGCAAACAGACCAATGTTTTGATAGTGCCACAAGGCTTGTGTTTGCACAGTCTAAGAATGGCTTGCTTATAGCTGTCTCTGTACTTTAAACTGGGATAGGGCAAATTATTTAATAGAGGAAAATGTTATACTTTAAATTATATTCTGTGTATATCATTGCTTTGTAGCTTAGGTTACCCAACCTTAAACTGTAACCCAATCTGACCAGAGCACTTCAAATATGTGTAAATCTGTGTGTGTTTACTAATGATGCTATATTTATGAGTGGCAAATTCCCATACCTATCTGGAAAAATCCTAAAAACAACTGTAAACAAAGGTTCATAAACAGGCCAAATGATGCCTCAAAGGAATATTCTGGATTCAATACGTTACGTAAGCTCATTTAACAGCATAATGTTAATTTATTTCCACTTGTCCCCCCTTTTTTAGAGATGAGTTTAGAGTGATAAAAATTGCTTACTAACCTTTTTTGTGTAAAATTATAGCCAATTTTACAACTTTGTTGTCATGTCGAAGAATAATGCAGTAAACCCTGACAATTTGAACAACTTTACAGGTCAAGTATTACACAAGTTTTAACAGAAGAATCAATGTAAGTGCTTTTATAAAAAATAAGCTTCGCTTTTCTGCCTTTAAACCATCTACAAATTGGCCCCATTCACTTCCATTCTTCACAGTAACCTTGATTTTGTTTTTTTTAAAGAAAAGCAGTGATGGCTGGAAATACATTTTTGTGGTAACCAACATTATGCCACAAATGCTGTCGATGACATGTATTGAACCCAGAAGATTCCTTTCATTAAAATAAAAGAGAATTTGAGAAAATTATCCACACCTATTCCAAAAAGAGGAAATTATAGAGTCCATAGGCCAAAAAAGCATCAATATGTGAATTGTAGGCCACCCATAAACTATATTGAGGATAAATTAATTGTAAATTAATGTAATTAATTAACTAAAATCTAAGAGACTAGATTAGATTATTATTAAAGTACAGTAAAGGGGTTTCACAGAAGAACAACAGAAGTCAATAGGAGGTCCACACAAGTATAAGTGTGTGTGTGTGTGTGTGTGTGTGTGTGTGTGTGTGTGTGTGTGTGTGTGTGTGTGTGTGTGTGTGTGTGTGTGTGTGTGTGTGTGTGTGTGTGTGTGTTTGTGGGTGCGCATGTTTTTGTGATTTACGAGGACAATTTTGTAAGTTACAAACTGGTAATTACAAGGGTATTATGCTATAAATGTGATTTATGAGGACATTTCTAGTGTCCCCATAATTCAAATCGCTTAAAAATCATACTAAACAATGTTTTATTGAAAATGTAAAAATGCAGAAGGTTTTCTGTGAGGGTTAGGTTTAGGGGTTGTGTTAGGTTAAGAGGATAGAATCTATAGTTTGTACAGTATAAAAGTCATGATGTCTATGGAAAGTCCTCATAATGATAGGTAGACCAACATGTGTGTGTGTGTGTGTGTGTGTGCGTGTGTGTGTGCGTGTGTGTGTGTGCAGACACTGCCCAGCCTTGCAGTTTTGTTCAATGTGACTGACACTTTAATTTTTAACTGCTCAGTAAATGCTAAAAGTTATATTTGCTGGCACAGGCTCAGGGACACTTCCATATCTGACCCATGCAGCAGGCTTCAGAGACACTGGACAACCACTGATTTAACTGCCTCATGCAGTCGAATTACACATTACATTGCATTCTTATGAAAGCTTACAGAAAAGGCAAAAGGCAACTAGGAGACAAGGTGTGGATTTCTGAGCTAGGTTCAAGCTTGTGATCTTGAAATGGAGAGAGAGTAAGTGAGGAAGACACAGTGGGGTCTGGATAGGTACAGATCCTTTTTGAGAGAGCTATATGACAAGGAACAGCTGCCTGGTGGGTAAAAACTATCAGGTTTCTGATATTCTTATTTAATGGTTCCAGTAATGCTGATCTTGCCCTTGATGCAGTTGCATCCCAGCACGCATGCAGTCCTGCACAAATGATTCTGGATAGGACAGCTGCTCTTTACATACTGTGATAGTCTGTGCATTAATTATTACTCTTTTAGATTAGTGGAGTTAGTTAGAAGTCTGGTGTCTGTGCTGTCAGATATTCATAAGACTGTTTCTTTACAGGGAACATCAATGATTCGACTAAAACTATTCTAAAATGATAAGCTAAAATAATACTGAGATAAAAGACTTTTCCTGATTAATTGCAGGAGAAAAGATCTATATACTGTAGATGTGGTCTATATACTTGTTGAGTATGTGTACAGTTACCAGCACACTCACTATGGACTTTCCTTTAAAGTTACATCACTGAAATGCTATTCTCAACACAGGCCCATGGATGGAAGTTGCATCACCAACAAGAAAACAGATGGTGGTGTACAAAGACTGTAAATAAACCCCTCCAGATACAAACAATAACATGTGTTCATATCTTTGGCTACTGCTATCAACCTTTCCCCTACATTTATCCTCACATCAGAATTTCACACAATGTGCATTAAAAAATAGTTCTCAGAGATAGATGGATGGATGGATGGTTGGATGATAGATAGATGGACTGACAGCCAGCCAGACATCTGAAATTTGTATTATTACTCAAATTATTGACACTTTACTACATTGAATCATTTCAAATTTTTTATTGTCTTAAGAATGGATAAAAGTGACCCATTGGGTTCAAATAAAAATTTAAACTAGTACAAAATGCAAATATCAGTCATATTTGAATTGGATTAACTAAATGTTGGTATATTAACAGTGGTATAATTCTGACTCTGATATATATATATATATATATATATATATATATATATATATATATATATATATATATATATATATATATATATTCTAATTTCTATACAACCAATTCAAATATAACCCAATATGACATACATTGGTTTTCACTCTCACAAAGTACATCACAAAAATATTGTCTCATGACAATTTTTCTAACCTGAAGGGTTTTCCCACCAGTTATTAGGAGTGCTGAGCAAAACCTCTTTACTTTCCAATCTGGAATGCCAGTAAGAGCAGACAGGATAATATACCAATATGGCAAAATCTAACACAAATCTAAAAACTCTCTCAGATGCTGAGGATTTCTCTGTAACAAACATGAAGATGACAATGGTCATTTTCAAGAGGTGTATTCTTACATTAGTCAAAGTGTCCCTTGATTCAGTAAAAGAGCTTCTGACGACCTCAGTAAAGGTTCACAAACTCCCAATCAACCATTTCTTGGTGTGCCACAGTATTTAATAGTCCACAACTCAGAAGTAAAGCATGCCTGGTCCTCTAGCACTGTCATTCTGCATTTTTAGATCTGAATCTTGCTGTCAGGAGCTGTGTTTGTTCTTCTGCTGGAGCTTAATGCTTTGTGGCAGCAGTTTTTCAGCTGCGTTGAAGGAGAAATGCAGTCTCAATTCTGCTGTACAACCAGAGGAAAGACAGAAGCAATTCTTAGTGCAGTCTCAACTAGGGTAGTGGGTGTATTTATATGTGTGTGTGTATATGTGTTTGTGTACCTCTGTGTATGCTGGGGGAGGGGGGAGATGATACTCGCTAATGCGCATGAAGATTGGACTGTCATCCTCATCGTAATCATTTAGGATAGGGATAATGGAACTGTCCATTTGGTTGTCCTGGGAGATCTCACTGTAACTTGGTGGTGAAGATGGGATGGACATACAAGTGCTGGAGGGGGAACTGCCATCCTGACTGCTCATGCTGCTGGTGCGACTATTCAGGCCATTGAAGGGGATCGTCCCAATGACGAGAGGCAGTTCAAGGATCAGCTTCTCACTGCCTGGGATATGGACATAGATCTGCCCCCGGAGAGAGAGAAAAGCTATTATTTCCGTGACACATGCAAAAAACAGAACAAACATGTACAGTGAAGTCTACTGCTGGCATGAATTATCAGGAATATATCTCACCCTTAAAGTGTAGTCAACGTGGATGATGTCACAGCCCAAGATGGTGGGCTTCAACTTAGGAACACGGAGGACCCTCCCCTGCCACATGTCACACATGCCGGAGATGATGTGATTGCCCCTGACAGAAGTGAGTTTCTCGCAAAACACCTTGGTGCGGTTGTTTGCCAGATAAATGTGTTTGGCTATGATGCCGGCTTTAGGAATGACAATCCGAGAGCAGGTATTCTCGAATTTAGCATCTATGCAAATGTCCTCTCCTTCACAATAACCCTTTCGGTCTATGCGTGCGACAATGGAAACGCTGCCATCAGGAATAAACATGCAGGTTACTTTCTTCTCTTTTGCACCTGTAACTGGAGTCTGAAAAGAGCCAGAGAGAAAAATGAAGGACTATTGTCTCATGTTTGAATCACATCCGGTTAATAGAAGTTTTGTGTGACCTCTCTAGGCTTACTCACCATGAGTTCTTGGGTGTTTACATCAATGGGTTCCTCCACCTTAAAATGTTGCTTGCATTCTGCAAATGGCTGTCCTGATTTTTCTATGACCACATTCACATAGTACTGGACTGAGCCAAACTTTCCTGCATAGGAGGAAACTAGGCACCTGTTCAGGATTGGATGATTTTGGATTAGTGAAGTAGTGACTCAGTCGGGTATAATTAACCGTTTTAGATGCAATATTTGTAATACGCAGTTCCCAAAAGAAACCTACCCCGCCTGTGGAAGTTCAAACCCGAACATGAACTCATATTTGTTTCCAGGCCTGAGAGTGATGGAGCCATCTGCATCTGCAGAGAAGAAATTGTGCTTTAAGAAACACTAACACCAGGGCAATAACCACCACATATAAGTATATTTAGAATAATGGTCTATTAATATAAGGTTTTCAGTGACCAATTCCTAAACTTTTATTTTGAATGTGTGGTTACAACGTAGTTCTTTACTTACACATTTCAGTTCATTCATCTAAACTTTTATTTAAAAAGAAATCCAACCTAATTGTAGTAATGGACCTATAAGGCAGAAAAAACATCACCCACTCTAGGCCTTATTTGGAGTTCAATTCAAAAATTAAATATGGCGCTATAAAAAAGGAATGAAAACGAGGCTCTGAAGGATAGACTTGCAGTCTCTTCAGTGTTCAGTGAGTTGTACCTCTGCATAAAGCTGTATAAAGGTACGTACTAGATCACATCTTATTTCCATAACTCATGTTTTCTGGAGTTTCTAGTCTACTTACATTTTTCTCGTTTTCATTCACGCCAAAAATCATATATGGTGTGCCACTCTGAATAAGGTCCATTCAAACTATTTCACAAGTGCATTTGTGTCTAAAACAATGCTTGGCTTTTACCTGTGGGTTGATGATCAAGGTGAAGAACCTCTTCGTATTTCAGATACTCGATTTCCTCCCTGCAGCGCAGCTTTCCTTTACTATATTCGACTTTAGCGCATCCGATCCCGAACAGTCTGACGGCGGAAATCCTCGTCACCTCTGACACCTCCACCACCACCCGCCCGGCCACTTTATCTCCGCCGCTGTACGCGCTCTTGTTCGGGTCACTCAGTTGAACCTCGAAGGTCTTGGGTTTCTTTTTCAGCACGCCCATTTTTGCTGTTTAATTAATTTAGCAAGTTGAACAAATTACTAACCTGTAATAATACTACTACTAAAAGTGTTACTAAAGGTATCTTTTCGATTAATTCCTAAAGTAAATGAATGACTCAGTTGCTCGTCAAGCTCACCAATATGTGCTGATGTTATTATTATTTTCTATGAGATGTTTTTGTAATTTGGTGGTCACTCTGTTCCATCGGTAAACACTGAGTGAGAGTGGGTGGTTATATAGTTCACACGCCGCTCTGCTGATGATGTGAGCTGGACACACATATGGGCATTAGCGCTGGGCACCCTCATGCGCCCGTGGATCGCCCCACGGGCATCTCTCTCATAGGACACACGGGCTGTGAACTTCCACTCGGGCCAATGAGCACTCGGCCAGAGCGCGTGGACAGCTCGTGGGTATGGGGCAGGAGGCGTTTGAGGAGGAGGGCAAATTACATGGAGCAGGGTTGGGGCATGAACAGCTGAGCACACATTTGCCCTGCTCAAAAACATGTTTGGGGAGTGATGTAAACTCACATATGACACGATATTGATAAAACGTGATTTAGCAATAATTTAAACAGACGTAAAATACAGAATGTCTCCAAATCAAGCATTCAAATAACATTGTTACAATTTCCAAAAAAATGAGCACTCTCTCTGTCTCTGTTTTGTTTTTACCATGATGCAGAATGATTAAAATATGCATTCAGGGGCAGACTGGCCATAGGGAGAATCGGGTGTCCTGGAAATAAATGCTATGTATGTATGTATGATGTATGCATATTTATATAAGGATGAGCTACCAATGCTATATCCGTATAGTTTTTACACTACATTATGGTTCTGCTGGTAACACATCCTGATAGGAATTATCTGCCTGACAAGATGTGCTACCTAGGTTTAAACACTTTTCATGCTGTTGTAGTACTGACAGGTTCTCCCATGCCTCCCGACTTTTGCTACCCAAGTATAGGCTTTACACATCACTGTTTTTACTGCTAGTAGCACAGATTGTCAGCACCAGCAGCGAAATGGTGCCGAATAGGGCACGAACACAAACCATGGCATATGATGAAAAAACATGGTATTGTACATGTAAAAAACAAATGTTATCAGAATGAACCATTTCCAAAAAGCCTTTGTATCAACATGAATCATGTAAACATTCATTATATGCCATGGTACAACAAGTTCTTGGTACTTTTTTGTTAGTTTCTAGAAAACCTGACTGTGCAGAGAGTTATCAGAAAAACAGAAACATACAGTGAAGTCCAGAGATAGCTGTGGTCATCAGAGATGACCTAATAAATGCACCCATCACTGCAGGCCACATGCTGTAAAACGTGTATAAGTTCACGTTGACTCATGAGAGCAAGTCTCCTCTGTTTGGATGAGCAGTGCCATCTGCTGACTGATCCAGCACATTTTACTGTGTATCTTCCTATAGAAGGAAGTTCAGAAGGAGCCCATTTATATAACCCATCAATCACTGTGGTAAGAATAAATATACACAGCTGCTTACATCATTCGTTCTCACATCCCTTTTCCGCACACAACAACATCCATTGTGGACTTGGGCCAAAGCTACCTACACTTACAAATGTCCCTCTTATTCATTATAGGCCTAAGAACATTAAATGTGTCATTTATAATGCAAGAGATAAGACAACTTCCAACCAAACTTTTACCAGTATAACATAAACATTAAAGTTAACCCAGATGAACACCATCTGGCATCACCCCTTAAACAAGTGTGAAATGCCTCAAAATCAGTACATTAGTCACAAAAAATTCACAGTTATAGATTTAGACTAACTTGTTTTTCAATCTATGGAGTTACAACATTACATTTTTAGGAGATAGAATGAAAACATAGAAAATGTGACTTGTCTTCACTTTTCAAATGAAGTTTTACACAGATTCTCATGATACATTTCCATGATGCATATCATTTGCATAGTGGTCTGAAATTTTGGTCACCAGATTGACAGAAAAAAATATTCAAAAGTCTTTATTTTAGCTTTAGATAAATGAATTTCATTTGGTAATAAGGGTAATTTCCTGTGGTCTGCAACATCTGGTGTAACCTTCATTCATCAATACTGTGTGGGCCAGCACAGGACAATAAACTACTGCTGAGTGGATATAGTTTAGATTATTTCTTTATTATAAATACACTCAAATTATTCCTGCATAAACCTCATCCACAATGAAAACATTAACTATGTCTTCGATTGAAATTTGCAGTATTTTCTTTCTTCATATATACACAAATCATTCATTTTATGTGCATGTAACACTGAATTAAACACAAAAATGCATTTTCTTTTTTTTTGCGAGGCAGTTCCAGACAGCCTTTGTTCACATAAAACATACAAACTTCCAAACTCTGGCAACTCTGCCCTGCTAGAAAGAAGAAGAAGAAAAAATAAGGTGGTCAGCTGGTCCCCGAGCCTCAGCAGGCTGGTTTAGGCTGGTCTGTTTTGCTGGTTTTAGAGGGGTTTGGGGCACTTGTCAGCTGGATAGGCTGGTAGACCAAAACCAGCTTGTCAAGGCGGTGAGACCAGCTAAATTAGCTTAAACTAGCTAAGACAACAAAACCACATTAAGTTGGTATAAGCAATTTTAGCAGCAGGGCAATGGGATGTAAACACTGAACAACTGTATAAATATAATTTTTAAATATCAAGTAAGCCCTGCTTTAGGCTTTCGAAAACTGTAGAATTTACCATCATCAGACTGGAACTGAGACAGCACGTCTAAGTGTCTCTGTGAGGACACTCATGGCCAATACCACTGGCAGAGTCGGAGTGGTGTTACCTGCCCTGGCTGTCAGCAGGTGAACCCTTTCAGGGTCAGAGATCATTGCACGAGCATCCTCCAATGCAGCCACAGCTGAAGCACTAGAGTTCAAATTCCCAGTGACCTGTAAATCAAACAGGCAGGACTGGAAATACACATCTCGCACAGGAAGCAGGGAGGAGCAGTGTGCGTACGCAGCGGTGGACAGATGCGCAGGTGGCATCTCCAGACGCTGTGACACTGGACAGCCCCACACACACAACTGCAGGTCCTGCTCGGGTGTGTAGGACTCCACGATCGCACGAGGAGAGCGAACTGACAGACTGAGCGACGGGCCGACCTGACGCACCAGCAGTGTCGTCCCGATGTGTGTAGCCCTGATCTCGACGTATTTGCCAGGGTCATGAGAGTGAATGCGAAGGCTTTGGTGTCCTCTGCGATCACCGCTGGTCATAGAACCATCTACAAACGCTGGGGGAACATTGTCCAGCTCTGCTTGGTATATCTGGAGCTCTGCACACTCACGTGAGTTTTTAAAGATAACCGTGATCTGAGGAGGAAATGGAGATCAAAGAACTGTCAGATAAAAAGTACCCCAAAAAATACTTCACAGCAGTGGTTTGTTGCAACCCAAAAATGGGTCTGTTCTAAATAATAAAATGCAAACTCAACTAATAATTATGCATAATCAGGGCAGCAAAAAATAGTAAAAATATCAATGGCTGTGCATCCAACCACAATGTGTTTTGCATTAAAAACTAGAGACCAGAGAGTCTCCAGACATTGGAGAGATCTGTAATAGAAATGATATGGCTAAAAGTATATGGCTACAGTTCCATATTGAAAATAATAATATTTATTGTTACTAGTACAAATGTATGTTGATATCTAAAAATTAAATTCAAGATATCTGCAACAAAATGTTGACTGATAAAATTGCTGGTAACACTTTCTACAAAGCCCATATATTTATAATGCATTGTAAAGGCATTATAATGCTTTAGTAATGTCTCATAATACACCTTATAATATATTATAACGTCTAAGAAATAATTGTAACCACAATTATAATACATTACAATAATTACCTATTCATATTTATACCTTAGAGAACAATGCATTAAGGAACATTTAATTTTATCTTCTGAATATAAAGTGTATTATTTATTCAAATATACACTGTATAATAGGTATGCTATATCAGAAACTCTAAATATGTAATGTTGATCACACATGTAGCAAATCTTCTTGGGTATAACACACCCAAGTATAAAAAATTTATCTATATTGTACTTATGTTATGGTATAAGAAGATACTGCTTTTGTAACTTTACTTTTGCCTTTTGACTGTTTATACTATGCTGCTTTTGCATGACAGCTCTTAACTGATTAACTTTATTAGCTTCTGCTGCATTAAAATTGGGTTATGCATTTTGCACTCTAAACTATGAATGGGGAAGTCTTATAATGTATAACTGTAGTTATAATTATTTATGAGAAGCTATAGCTTATAATAAGCTGTATTATGAGACATTATATATGTAGTATAATGCATTTATAATGCCTTTACGATGCATTCTAAATATGGGCTTCATAGAAAGTGTTACCAAAATGCTATTCTTACTAGTAAAATGTAATTATGACTAATGAAATTACAGGTATCTTTAGGAATATTTTGGGTTCATTAGAGAACAAGTTAAGCTCAATCGACAGCACTTGTGGCATAATGTTGATTACCACAAACGATAAGAAGCAAAAATGAAGGTTACAGCGAGACACTTACAACAGAAGTGAATGGGGCCAATTGTTTTAGAGTTAAAGGCAGAAATGTGTAGTTATAATTTTATAAAAGCACTGCCATTATTTGTTCTGTAATTTTTATTATTATTATATTTTATAGTTTTTTTTGTTTTATTTGAGCTGTAAATTTGTTTCAATCATAATTTACATGATGACGCCATAAAGTCATCATGGCAATGAAGCTGCTAAATTGGATATAACTTTACACAGAAAGTAAGCAATTTTATCAAACTAAAATCATGTTAACACACATATTGTTTATGTCTCGTGGCTATGCTTTTGAAACTGTAAGTATTTTAATGTTTATGGATTGGGCCCCATTCACTTCCATTGTAAGTGCCTCACTGGAACCCAGATTTTTGCAAGTCAAAATGTATTTTTGTGGTATCCAACAAATGCTGTCAACTGAGTTTAACTTGTAATAAACCCGGGATATTCCTTTAACTGTCTTTTTTACTAGTAAGTATTTTGAATAGTCAAAACTGAGCTGCAGATATCTAGAATTTAATTACGACAAGAAATGCTGGGAGAGTTTTAGACAAAATCAACCTGCTACAGTCCTCCTGTCAAAAGGGCAGTTCTTGGCATGAATAAGCTGCAGAATAGACCAGACTTTACACTAATAGTCAAAGGTCTGGAGCTGCGAGATTAGTACACAAACACCCTCATCTAAAATGATTAGTTTCATCCATTATATACACCCTGTTCCATTTAACTAAGACCAGTCAAACTATTTTATTAATTGTATGACAATGGAGTAAGTGGAACACAGTGGCGCTCACCTTTGTGAGCACAGTGGAGTAAGAGCTCCCTCTAGTGGGCGTACTTGTGGCTTGGATGTACATGTACTTGTTATCTATGAGAGGCCAGGCTCCCTGTACAGCACATGTTTGGAACTCATCATTAAAGGTGCGGATGTGAGGGTCCCCAAACACCCCGCAGTGCAGATAATCTGGGGCCCGGCCCTTCTCATAGACGCATCCGTCCTCTGAGAGTGGGGCCTGGGGCAGGGGCCGTGGCTGGGCTGTTGGGCCAGTTTTGGGGCAGCGATGTTGGATGAGCAGGTCCTCAATGCCCTGCACAGCAGAGTGGTAGGCCAGGTCTCCGCGGCACGCCCGGGCAGTCCGCTGTGTACAGAGGGCGTAGGATCGCAAGGCACTGCAGTATCTGGCATTACTCCCCTCCCTCCCCCCAGTGACCCCCATTTCTAGAGTCGCAGCCACAAATTCTGAGTTACATCGCAGGATCCGACACTGTGCATACACTGCAGGTAAAGAAAACAAATTAAGTTTACAGTGTTCATCTTTGAATAGTAAAATATTTTTGCTGTGTCTTGGAGTCTGACTTATATGTGCATTAAATTCAGCCACTTTTTCCACAGATTTTATATTAATTCACTAAATATATATATATATATATATATATATATATATATATATATATATATATATATATATATATATATGGTTCCTAATAAACAGACAATTAACAGGTTTTACTAACAAAATAGTACTACTAAGTAGCTAAGGTCAGCATTTAAAAAACAAAAATGTGTATGTACCACTATAATAACATGGCATTCTTTGAAGTATGTTGAAGTACCATATAAATATCATGGTACACCATGCAATATGTTTATGGTAATCATTCAGAACCAAGGAAAATGGGTACTTGATGCATAAAATGTCTATGAAATTTCTGTACTGACATCAAGATGTTAGGTGAAAAGTTATTTGAATTTATAAGAAAATTACATATTTTAGGTGCTTTATGTAATTTCTTTGTCATATTTTACTATTATTAATCACTCTTTTGCCATCATTATGCTATTTTAAATGGCACTGCAGAATGACATAAGTTTTTTTAAAAGAACAAATATTACATGTAGTCTCTCATTTACTATGAGATCATACAAACAGCATGCATAATGATTATATAATAAATTAGCAAAATGCTGTTCGAAGTAGTTTTAAATGGAGTTTCGATGGCATATTTCATACTGCAAGATGGGTATGTACTGTATATATCATCTCATATACAGTATATATTTATATAAGAAAATTAAAACATATACATACACACACATCGATCAGCCATAACATTAAAACCACCTGCCTATCTTTTGCCGGCAAAACAGCGCCAACCCGTATCTCAGAATAGTATTCTGAGATGATATTCTTCTCACCACAATTGTGTTTATCTGAGTTACCGTAGACTTTGTTAGTTCGAACCAGTCTGGCCATTCTCTGTTTACCTCTCTCATCAACAACGCACTTCTGTTCACAGATATTTTTTTTGTTTTTGGCACCATTCAGAGTAAAATCTAGAGACTGTTGTGCGTGAAAATTCCAACAGATCAGCAGTTATGGGAATACTAAAAACAGCCCATCTGGCACCAACCATCATCCATGCAATTATCTAATCAGCCAATCATGTGGCAACAGTGCAGTAATTAAAATAATGCAGATAATGGTCAGGAACTACAGTTCACATCAACCATCAGAGTGGAGAAAAAATGTGATCTCAGTGATTGAGCGTGGCATGATTGTTGGTGCCAGGTGAGCTGGTTTGAGTATTTCAGTAACTGCTGATCTGCTGGAATTTTCATGCACAACAGTCTCTAGATTTTACTTTGAATGGTGCCAAAAACAAAAAACATCCAGTGAGTGGCAGTTCTGTGGATGGAAATGCCGTGTTGATGAGAGGTCAACGGAGAATGGCCAGACTAAAGTAGTTTGAAGTCTATGGTAACTCAGTTAACCCCTCTCTACAATTGTGGTGAGAAGAATATCACCTCAGAATGGTATTCTGAGATGCGGGTTTGCACACAATATTAGGCAGGTGGTTTTAATGTTGTGGCTGATCTGTGTATATATAAATTTGAAGTCAGAAGTTTACATACAATTATTTTTGGAGAAATGTCCTCTGGTCTGATGAAACAAAAATATAACTGTTTGGCCATAATGACCATCAATATGTTTGGAGGAAAATGGGTGAGGCTTGCGAGCCAAAGAACACCATCCCAACCGTGCATTATGGGGGTGGCAGCATCATGTTGTGAGGGTGTTTTGCTGCAGGAGAGACTGGTGCACTTCACAAAATAGATGACATCATGAGGAAGGAAAATGATGTGGATATATTGAAGCAACATCTCAAGACATCAGCCAGGAAGTTAAAGCTGGGTGGCAAATGGGTCTTCCAAATGGACAATGACCCCCAAAAATACCGACAAAGTTGTGGCAAAATGGCTTAAGTTCAAAAAGGTTTACCTCAATCTGTTAGAAAATGTGTGGGCAGAACTGCAAAAGCGTGTGCGAGAAAGGAGGCCTAGAAACTTGACTCAGTTACACCAGTTCTGTCTGGAGGAATGGGCCAAATTCCAGTAACTTATTGTGAGTAGCTTGTGGAAGACTACCAAAAATGTTTTACCCAAGTTAAACAATTTAAAGGCTATGCTACCAAATTCTTAACCATACCAATAATTCCCTCTACTAGCATTTCTGGCATTTCACATTCTTAAAATAAAGTAGTGATCCAAACTGACCTAAGACAGGGAATGTTTTCTACAATTAAATATCAGGAGTTTATATGTATTTGGCTAAGGTGTATGTAAACTTCTGACTTCAGTGTGTGTGTGTGTGTGTGTGTGTGTGTATTTCATAGTGCTACAATCTGATACTTACACTTTACATATTCTATCACCAACACAGTTTTTTGATGAGGGTTAAAAGGGACTTTACCTGAAGGAGCACTAAAGATCAGGACCATTGCAATAACAAGAATGATGTGATTCCATGTTGTGTGCGAGTGATTCCCACAGGCAGCTGGTGCTGCCATTCCCATCCATACAGACACAGGCAAGTCAGCCTGCTCACAGGTGTCCGAACAGGTGCTGCAGCTCTGCGCACTGAAGCGCACTACATACAACAACCACATGGGGAGACAAGCCCAAAAAAATCAAGTCACAAATCTGTAAACAGTGTGAAATCTGAAAACTCACATAAGGTCTTTAAAACATATTGAACATTTGTATATTGCCATATTGTGCCAGAACATCTCACTTTATTCTTTCTAAAGGTATTGTAACCTTAAAAAAAAACTTTTTGAACAGTTTGAACATTTCAGTTGTGTTGTTGAACAAATTAAAGATGATTCAATAATGGACTTTTAGCGAAGAAAGTATTATATTTCTAATCATTAATGTTAGACTAAACTATTATTTGGTTTAAACTAGGATTTAATACATGACCATTCATCTGACATATACCAAACTTAATAAATAATGAAAGAACATGTTCAGTAGCTTTCAGAAATCAGGATTTTTTTGCTGCTTGTTCAATTTGCTTAAAGCAACACAATTCTAGGACTTGATTTAATTGTGTTTTATCCATTTAAATGTGTAAATTGGAAGTTTAATTTGAGTTGGGACTACATGTATACTTTTTGTTTTGTTAATGTAGCATTTATGAAACTGTGCAGGGGATTTCCATTTCCCAGCATGTTTTGCATGGGACTCGATAGGGAGAGTAAATGTTAAAATTAAGTATTATTTTATGTTTTTGTGCAATATGAATGTAAAGTTGGACACTTGTTAGAGTTAAATGTTTGTTATGTTAAGGTTCATTATGGTTTCTGTTATGCTGGAGATTTGTGGGTTATCATTATGGTGATGAGTGCAGCTTGAGCTAACGATGAGGTCAGGTAAATGTTGCATATTATAGGGATTGCAGTAAATTCATATTATGAATTATGAAGTCCGCTATATGATAAATGTGGGTGAGAAACAGATCAAAATGTAAGTCCGTTTTTACCATAAATTCTCCTCCCTGACCAATAGGTGGTGATATGCACAAAAAATGTAAATTGCCAAAAACAAGACAAGAACAATTTGAAAGTGGAGATTGATAGTAAAAAAAGGACTGAAAAATTTATCTGTTTCTCACCCAAATCTATCATGTTGCTTCTGAAGATACAGATTTAACCACTGGTGTCTTCTGGATTACTTTTATGACGCTTTCATGTTCTTTTGGATCTTTAAAATTGTTTTACCCATTCATTTGCATTATGAGGACTGTTTGTATTCAGCAGAAGAAAGAAAGTCATACACATCTGAGATGGCGTGAGGGTGAGTAATTGATAAGAGCTTTTACATTTTTTGGTGAACCATACCTTTAAATTCGAACCCTGGTTAAAAGTAATTACAAAATTTTAGTTTTTAAGAAAAGCTCTAGCATAATTTGTTTGCAAATGCAACATATTCGTGCCATTCATATATTTTTAATACAGGAATCAGGAATGTTCTCAGTAATGTTGTTGCTGCAACAAACCTGTCTCCATTGCTGGGAATATTTTGCAGTTTGGACTGTGTTATTTACTAAGACTCAAGAACAAATAGTGGTGGAAAGCGAGTAAACTCCAATTCCAGTGTGTTTGTGTTTGCTCTCGACCTACAGCTCTCATTTAAACAATCTGTCAAAACAGAGTCCATTCATTTATGCTGAAACAGAACAAATCCTGGTGGCATCACAAAGGAAAGCAAATCATTTTCAACACATGACAAATACGTATCTCAAATCTCATAATCTGACAAAACATCTCATTCAGCTTATCCATGTAACTCTTCTGCCTGTACCGATTCACTAACAGAGCTTTGGGTGTTCCTGCCGCTTCAATACTAACAGCTGATATTTATTCTAGTTGATGGGACGGTTGGTGACAGGGGGCAGTTACGAGAGTCGCATGGCAGAAATAGAGAGTTCTAAATATAACCCACACCAGCCTGCCCCTCCAGCACCTGCCCCAGTGGAAATTGACGAGGCAAGCTCTGAGGTGGGTGTGAGACATACAGCAGAAACTCCACAGTTCTCCGTTACCATCTGCAGTCTAATTTCAGCTGAATGCTTCAGAATCATTCTCTCTTTGACTGAAGTGTCACTGCATGTGGAAATTTGCTCATTCTGGTGTGCCATCATTTTTAAAGAGCGTTCAGTTCAGCTCCAGAAATCTCTACATACACACACACACTGGGTCCCAAACACTTCACAGATACAGAGGAATGGGATCCTCCCCTAAACAGTTGCATCTATAAAATTCTCTGTTAGTCTCATACACACACAGTTAATGAGTTTTGTGAATCAAATCCAGCATTCCTGTTAGACGGCACTGTAAACTTGATTGTCTGTGCTATGATTATGTGCACTTGAGTCTTTGTGCATCACTCTGTGTGTGTATAATAGCAGATTACAGTATGCTCATACTCATACAATATGAAAAAAAAAAATCATTTCTCAAATTCCTGATGTCACAGAATAGCAAACCATTATAAAACAATTAATTAAAATAAATCAGATGAGTTTATATTCATATCTCAGCAGAAACAAAAGTCATTGCTGAAATGCACAAACAAACACACATACACTGAAAACCAAAAAGTGCCATGTATGACCAAGTTTTTGGACATACAATGGCATTTCTTCAAGAACATTGATATGTGTAAATACCTTGGTACATTAATATGGTAAACATTCACTATATATTCAATATTAGAGTACTATAGTACTGAATGAGTGGACCATCAGAAAGAATTTGAATGCATCAACCTGACTATTCTCGATTTAGAGTGTTAGACATTATAATGCGATAAACCAACTCAAACCTGCATAATAGTTGTAGAGTTCTTAACTTTGTGAATGTTTATCAGTGGACACGTAATATTACGGATAGTAGTAAACAGCATTAACAAAGACTCACGGAAATAGAGGACTGTCCTTTAGACCGAGCACGCCGTTAGAGATCTTTCTCAGTCACTTCAGATTTGTCAGCCGGACACCGAGGCGTTCATGTGACGGGATCATGTGCGGAGTGACCCCTGCGTCACCGTCCCGCACGAGAGAGACGTATAAACCCACAGCGCGCACCTGCCACACACGAACCAGCTGACGGAGAGCTCTTCCAATCTCTCACTGTTTGACAACATAACATACATAGCCTACTGATATTTCAGAGTATCTATTCTTTGCTTAGATTACACCCTGGGCATTCTCTCAACCAACTTCATGAGGTGGACGTTAAGTTATCTAATTATATTTAGACGGACAATTAGAATGACAGACAGACAGACAGACATAGATAGTAACAGTCCTCAAGACAGACAGATAGATAGATAGATAGATAGATAGATAGATAGATAGATAGATAGATAGATAGATAGATAGATAGATAGATAGATAGATAGATAGATAGATAGATAGATAGATAGATAGATAGACAGAGAGAGAGACAGATAAATAGACAGATAAATAGACAGACAGACAGACAGACAGACAGATAGATAGACAGATAGATAGATAGATAGATAGATAGATAGATAGATAGATAGATAGATAGATAGATAGATAGATAGATAGATAGATAGATAGATAGATAGATAGACAGAGAGAGAGACAGATAAATAGACAGACAGATAGATAGATAGATAGATAGATAGATAGATAGATAGATAGATAGATAGATAGATAGATAGATAGATAGATAGATAGATAGATAGACAGATAGATAGACAGACAGACAGACAGACAGACAGACAGACAGACAGACAGACAGATAGATAGATAGATAGATAGATAGATAGATAGATAGATAGATAGATAGATAGATAGATAGATAGATAGATAGATAGATAGGCTTATACAGTGTGCAATGCCTAAAGTTTGATTTTGAAATAATTTGATCTAATATTTAAAAATGTTAAAATGTTGCAAAGTTAATGACAATCCAAGAAATCATCACATTTATCTTGAGGCAAAACACTTATTTGTCACTTTCAGGTTTGTTCAAGGTGATTAAATCAAAAGTGTTTTTAATAACTGTCCAGTAAGAGAAAAGATAATTTAGGGTAAAAAAAGACCCCCTGTTGAAGGGGCTAAAGGCCACCATAAAACACATTCACATTCACCATTGTTTTTCTTAAGTGGGGTGAATAGATTTGTAATGAAGAATGTTCAAAGTGGACTCACATTGACTGACCCAATCATAACAGAGATTAATTTGTTATTTGAATACAAATACGCCAAACACGTGGGGTAAAAGGCCACCTTGCGATAATAATTTTTTCTCCCCATTTGGAATGCCCAATTTTCAATCCGTCCTCGTGGTGGTGTAGTGACTCGCCTCAATCCTTGTAGCGGAAGACGAATCTCAGTTGCTTCCGCGTCCAATTTGGTTGCTTAGGAGACCTGGCTGGAGTCACCACCATTTTTTTTTTATCAAAACAACCTTTATTTAAAAAAAAAAAATAATAATAATATATATATATATATATATATATATATATATATATATATATATATATATATATATATATATATATATATATATATAAATGTTGCTCCATCATTAATTATTTAAAAGAAATGTATTTTTTTTCTTCAATCTTGATAAATGTCTGTGACCAGAAAAAAAAAAGGTAATTTTCACCATACTATAGGGTACAATGTGGCTAAAGGCACACTTAAAGGAAAATTAGATTTAAAAAAATTAAATACATTTATTTTTATTAAATATTGATGGAGCAACTAAATTTGAGTGAAAAGAAATAACAACAGAAGGTTGTTTTGAATACAATTATTATTATTTTTTTTTAAAGGCGGCGAGGGGGACTTTTACCCCACAACTGGGGTAAAAGGCCCCTAGGGAGGTTTAAAGTGATATGGGGGCAGTATAGGACACAATTTGTCAACTTATGCAAATACTTCAAAAGGGTGTATGATTTCCTGTTAATTTAAAACACATTTGGCATTTTATAGCATTTCAAGTATTCTATAAACAAATGAATCTCCATTGTGATTGGACCAGTCAATGTGAGCCCACTTTGATCATTTTTCATAAACAATCTATTCACCCCATTTAAGAAAAACAATTAGTTTAATTGGAGCCTTTAGCCCCTGCAACAGGGGGATTACAAAATCAGATTACAAAATCGAGTACTTGGAATTTGATTAAATTACATTTAAAAATACTTGTAGTTGGATTACAGTTACTTTTATAGATTACATGACAACATAATAAACAGGCAATGGCAGTAAATTGTTCATAATTTATTCATATCAATATCATCATATTCTTACACTGAATTGTCTCACAGATGAAAGTTTTGAGCATGTGCTTCTTTTACGTTACAACAGTAAGATGCATCTCAGCTTTGGAATAGGTGATGGACTAAGTTTTGAGCTTTCATTTCAGGTTCATTGTTGTTTATTCATGTAATGTTTATATTATTAATACACTTCAAATGAACTAGAAATGTTATATATATATATATTATTTCTTATTACCTTCCCAATGGTGTGCAGATCACGCATTGAAGTTAATTGCTTCAAAGGATCTAGTGGATGCCATCTCTAAGGGTCCTGCCCGCAAGGTACACAATAGCTCAATTGCAAAATATGCAGCAATATGGAACAAGATCCCATCACTCTACTGTTGTCCACTGCATGAAACTTGATGTAAAACTTAACATAATTGTTCCTTGTGTGACTCGGTGGATGTTTTAAAATATGCTCTTTTAGAATATTCTTGCTGTTGAAAATATATCTTGCACCTCAGCTTTGGAATAGGTGATGGACTATCAGTTAGCAGTAAGGGTTAAAAGGGTTAAGCTTTGACCCAGGCAACGTCATTGCTGTTGATTTTATGGTCATCAATTTTAATTAATTCTTTTTAATGTTCGTAATGCTGCTATTGTTTTATGCACTTATAATGAATTTGATGTCTCACTGTTTAGAAATATAATCTTTGGCTATGCACCTTCATGTAATGTTTAATGCACTTTTAAAAAATGCCATAAGGAGCTCTTTTTATTAGGCTCTTTTTGTCAGTATAAGAATTGAATATACATTTTCTTCCTCTTTGTACTTTGTTAAAATGATTATCCTACTCAAATGCATGAGACATAAAATAAAATAGAATTAGGTTGAACGTAATCCAAAAGTAATCTGGTTAGATTACCCTCAAATGTAACCAATTATATTACGTTACTGATTGCATTTTTTGTCATGTAATTTGTAATCAGTACCTGACACAAGTAATCCACCCAGCTCTTTCTGTGGAACACCTGTGTGTGTGATTTCTCGGTTTGGCGTTAAATGTGTGTGTTTGAGGATGTATTTGGACTCATTTGGTGGGCGCTCCACATCCAGGGATCCTCTTTTACTGATTTAGGTCTCTTCCTGACTACATTTGCATAATTTAGACATATAAAAAAATCGATTAAAGTTCTGCTTTGGACAGTGTGATTCATCAGCTGCAGTTCAAGGCCCGATCGGCAGGTGGCGGCGTTGACCAGCCCGGAACGAATGTGCGCAAATAGAGCTAGTTCGATGCGAAGCTTCAAAATACTGTCAACACTGGAATACATCGCCGTTACCAGCTGTTTACGTTTTAAAAGTTTCCCAAACAATTGTTTTGAGATGTTCTATTGTTTACAGAAGACTTTAGTGATGTTTTGTGTTGAGATGTGCTGGATGCATACAGGGTTGGCTGGTGTCTGCAGTACACATGCGGGTGAGAGAGTGATGATATGCTGTGTGCATTTGACTGTGATCTGGGTTGCTGTCTGCAGTATGCATGCATGCATGCATCAGTGAATTTCAGGCTCTTTGTTGGCTGGATGGAGGCGGGGCGCTGCGGGGCCGCATGTCCTTTTGTGCCCCTCAGATATTGGGCAAAACCAGAACTAGCGAGCTGCAGACGCGCCAAAAGCGTGATGCTTGGCTATCCCAAGTTATTTAATGTAGACAAAAACATTCAACAGTGGCGCGTCCAGAACAGAGATGTGATTTATTCTAAACACAGCGTTTGAAGAGCGTTGTGATACTGTAGGTAAGCAATATACTCTTCATTGGGTCATGGGAAAACTTAAGGGTTCATGATTATTATTTGTTTATGAAGGTGATCTTTAGTCAATCACGTTATTCGACAATTTTGTTTCCTTTACAGACAGACATTAACTTTTGTGTTGTGCAATTTTGTCTACTGCACTACTCGTTGGTCAACAGATTACCCCGTTACTAAGCAACCGGTCGTCCAGGACAGTGATTCGCAAGGAGTACAAGTTCGCTAGGGTCCCTTGGATAGATGTCGATTTTGCTTTGTTACATCGAAAACATTGAAATTACGATTTTTTTACGATTACAAATTTTTATATTGTAATAATAGTACAAATAATTTAAATTGTAAGGTTGTATATATATATATATATATATATATATATAACCGTTTTATTTATTTTATTTCATAACATCGCATGGCCGTTGAACTCGACGAAAATCCGATATTTCATATTTGTTGATAGAGTTTTGGTTCGGTGTCAATTATATGCCATTAATGATGGTGTAAAGTTTTGTTTTAGGGGCCTCAGTGGTTCCAAAGTCCACCTGCCGCATTTGCTCCGCATCCTACAGCAAAGAGAAGTACAATTAACTTACAAATACATTTAAATAATAAAAAAAATGACAATTTGTTTTGCTTTTTAATATGACTGTTAAATAAAAAATATATATATTTTTTGTTGTTGTTGTTGTAATTAATAAAAAAATAAATAAAGCATTTATAAATGGATGTGTATCTGTGTTAGTTTTGTAGTTCTACGGAGCAGTCTGAAGCTTTAAAGAGTTTGACAGTCGTTCTAACCTGCGGTCTGCCAGGTCTGGGATGTTGTGCACTGTTGTTCAATCTCCCGCCAATATTGCACTCGTCCCGGCCTCCCTGACCACGAGGAACACGCGACTCCCCGCTGGAATCTCCCGCCACAGCAACGGCACATGGCCAGATCAACCGCTGGGGCGGCGCCAAACTGCAGGTGTTTGTTCAACACCAGTGTGTGTGTGTGTGTGTGTGTGTGTGTGTGTGTGTGTGTGTGTGTAAAACAGGGTGGTTGAATTTTGGATTTCTGTTTCTTTTGTCAGTTTATATTTCAATTTTAACTCTTGATGTTTTACTCCTAAAACCGATTGTGGCACTAAATCCTTTAAGTATTAATTATTCACAGTATCGCCATCTTTTATTTTTGACTTGAAAACGTATGAAGACACATCATAAAGCTCCTAGATCACATCTAATTGTCCAATACTCATGTTTTCTGGAAAATTTTGGCTACCGAACATTACTTGAACGCTACTTGTTCAAAGTTTCATAAGTGGAACGATCCAAAAACACAAAACTGTTGTTCAATTTTGAATTTGAAGAGATCCCTCACAGCCTCGTTGTCATTCCCGTCAAAAATCAAAGATGGTGCTGCTGTGAATAAGGTCTATAAAGTTTCAGAGAAGAACCCCTCAAGGCTAGCATAAAAATGGCTATCACAGTGGCCTAGATGCTTGGTTTTATTTTGTCATAATCATTTTTAACAATATATACATGAAATTAACACCTTTTTCCATCTTTGAGCATGAATCCCAGAGTAGAAAGACTTATATTTGATTCGTCAGTAGCACCTTTCACACATACAGCATTTTCCAGAAAATTTGCAGCAATTTTCAGGTTATAGGTCATGTGTGAACTGTGAACACGACCCTTTTGAAAATACTAGTAAACTTTGCTCTGGTAATTTCCCTTAATGAGAAGTTGTTTCAAGTTTTAATTACCTATAAATGTCAATTTTGATGGTACGTGTGAACGTCACATAGTGACCTAGTGATTTTCCTGTAATTTACCTGGTTGCATGCGTGAAAGGGGCTAATTGATGGAATACAGAATTTGGTGTATTTTTAAAATGTATCTTTGTTTTTGTTATGTATTAATAAGGATTATCGGGCAAAAGAAGGCCTACTATAGAGTGTTCATTTTGTTCTAGAAAATACATAATCCCTTTATTTCAAGACATATTGCTAATGCATACACACTCTAAACGCTTTCGCACTTATACGCTCATATCCACTTACACAACACACATGAACATATTAAAAGTCAAATAAAAGTCTTTTATCTCCTTTCACTCAGTCTCTTCAATCCAGGGAGACGTAAATGCTGGGTAAATCTTTCTTCTTTCCTGATTGTTTGTCCCATCAAACACGGGAGATCAGTGGCCT
Source organism: Xyrauchen texanus (assembly GCF_025860055.1). Lineage (NCBI taxonomy): Eukaryota > Metazoa > Chordata > Actinopteri > Cypriniformes > Catostomidae > Xyrauchen > Xyrauchen texanus. The sequence continues at coordinate 8,154,629 of NC_068290.1, read as the reverse complement.
CACACTGGATTTCAGGGGGTGTAGAGAGAGACAGAGGGCATCTCACTCTCCTCACACCTTTATGTGCATAAGAACCTGTTTACGATGTGGATTAAAGTCATCTGGAACTGTATCTGTGGGGTGGGGGGCGGAAAAATATTATTAATATATTAAGTGAGTGTATTGACTTGTTTGTGTTTTGATGTTTTACAAAAAAAATCTGTTTTTTAAGTATGCAATTTTGTCAATAAAGAACTCTTTCAGAATTTCTAGCTTTTAGATTTCTTTCAAATTCATTCTGGGTTTGAGGGTTGGAATTAAGGAGTTGGAGATTATGATTTAAATATCAAAGAGTGGATTAAACTTTACCATTACAGCGGTAGCGCAGATTGGACCAAATTATATTCTCTTGAGAAAAGCAGAAAACGCCCAAGCGCCCTCCTCTCATGGTGGTGTCAATCACAACGTCTGAGTCAGCCACCATTTCGGTGCCTTCGTAGAGCTTCACCCTACAAACGGGCAAAAACACAAAAGAAAGTACTGTACAGCTAGACTATAAAGTGATACTGTGTGGGATTGTAGAATATTGGTCAAAACGAAGCAGAGAGCTGCTCAATGCTACAGGCTGCTGCTAAACTCTTCTTGCTTGCCCTCTAATTACCTGATAATTAATTAGATCTGATTTGATTTTGCAGCACGCTGGATCTAAATTACATTATGTATAAGTGGAGCAGTCCTGCATGAGTGTGTGTACTGAAGTCCAGTGCTCTATTCACTCTAACTGAATACAAAGCAGGTGTGTGTGTGTGTTTGAAATGTCTCACAAACGTGCATATACGTGTATACACACACCATACACACTGAGCCCAAGACAGGCTCTCTCCCTGCTGTAGTTATTTATGCATGGAGGTTTTAGTAACTTCAGATCTATACAGCTTGGTAATTCTGATACACATCGTTTAAAAAAGGGGGGTAAAATCTTCAGAACTACATAACCATCAAATGAGAATTATAAATCTATTTCTGTCATGCTTTTTCAGAAAACAAATTTATAACTGGAACATTGGCTGGAATTTGTGCATTGTTTTTGGGGTAAAGAGCATCTGATTTACATAAGAATTCCCCCCAAAAGTATTCGTACAGGAAATCATACACAATACATCTTTAACTGTCTTCTTCGGTCTGTTCTCTCTCCCTCTCTTTCTTTAACACCCGTCCACTACAGTAGTTTCCATTGGATCTGCATATGAACAGGAACCAAGAGAATTCTTGCCAAGGATTTCATTGGCATGGCAACCACAACAATGGATGGCCAAGGGGCCCAACCACTCAGCATAGTCTCAGGGGTGTGAGGGGCAAGAGGAGGGGGCAATTGAGAAGAAATTTTAAGGATAACCAGTCAGATCAACACCCCCCCCCCCAAGCAAACCAACACACACACACACACACACACCTGCCTATCAGCACAAGCTTCCTTCAGCTCTTGCTCATACCAGTGAAGTCCAATCTAGTACAGCGCCCTCTTGTGACCATAAGAGATTTGAAAATAAGCAGTCCACATTGGGACAGGCCAAAAAGTGTCATAACCAAAACTTATTTGTTTCAAGTGGTACTAATCAAAATATTTGCAAAATTACAAGGCAGTTTCTTAAGGTAGTTCATGAAAGATAAGTAGTTTCAGCAGGGATGGACTCCTTATTTTCACCTGGCATTAAGATGTGTTTTGGGTGATCCGATCACATGTGGTCAACCCTAAATACAGGTCAAAACAAGGTCTAAAGCATTTTGTGTCAATCCACTGCTGTGCTAAAACTAGAGTATAAACTTTGCCGTTTACGAGCGGCTTTAGAAGGAAATAACCGTCCGATCTGAAAATGTTTAAAAGCGAATGCATACACATTCATGAGATCTTAACGGATCTTCTTTAGTGTGTCTGATATCAACACAAATGACAAGCACGAACACCTGAAGCTCCTTTAATACAGGTAATCCACCAAAATAACTTTAATAAAAATAATAATTTTTCTTTAATATTCTTTGGTATGGTGTGATAGTGTGTGCAATTACTTCTAGATCAGTTGGGGTCTCACCTGATGTAGCCGACTTGTGGCCGGTGGGTAAGCTGCCAGCGGTATGAAGTTTTGTCTTGCCAGCCGACGTTTCGTGGGTCTTTCCACAGAAGTTTTGCCTCTCCATCAGTATTCCCTGTGTGCCACAGAGCGTTACGAAGAAACTCACCAGGGCCTGTACGAGACTTCACCGCCTACAGAACACAAAACCATATTAACCTTAAAGTTTTATTCCAAAGAGGACTATTATAATTATTTTGTTGTGTAAGATTATATAAGATTTATATCTTGTTTTCAGAAATATCTAACAAAATGTAGTGAGATATATGCTTAAACAAGAAATAAAATCACCAATGGTGTAAGAAAAATGAACTTGTTTTTCCTTGGATAGAGTTTATTTTTCTTACCCAGTTAGCAAACACACACATACAGTGCATTCAGAAAGTATTCAGACCCCTTCATTTTTACAAATTTTTTTATGTTGCAGCCTTGCGCTAAAATGCTTTAAATTATTTATTTTTTCTCATCAATGTACACTCCATACCCCATTATTACAAAGCAAAAAACAGATTTTTGCTAACTTTGCAAATTTATAAAAAATTAAAAACTGAAATATCACACTGAAATAAGTATTCAGTCCCTTAACTTAGTTGAAGCACCTTTGGCAGCGATTACAGCCTCAAGTGTTTTTGGGTATGACGCGACAAGCTTTGCACACCTGGATTTGAGGATTCTCAGCAGAGCCTCTCAGACTGTGTCAGGTTGGATGGTACCGTCGGTGGACAGCCATTTTCAGGTCTCTCCAGAGATGTCCCCTAGCTGGGACTAGAACATTCACAGAGTTGTCCCTAAGCTACCTTTGCATTGTCTTGGCTGTGTGCTTAGTGTCAATGTCCTTTTGGAAGGTTAACTTTCATCCCATTCTGAGGTCTTGAGCACTCTGGACCAGGTTTTCATTAAAGAAATCTCTGAATGCATTCAGCTTTCTTTCAACCCTGACCAGTCCCCCAGTCCCTGCTGCTGAAAAACACCCCCACAGCATGGTGCTACCACCACCATGTTTCACCGTTGGGATGGTATTGTGCAGATGATGAGCGGTGCCTGGTTTCCTCCAGACATGACGCTTGAAACAGTTGAAACAGTTCAATCTTCATTTCATCAGACCAGAGAATCTTGTCCTTTAGGTGCCATAAAACTCAGATCAGTGGAGTGTTTCAGTGATGGTTGTTCTTCTTCAAGTTTATCTCCACACATGATCTCTGGAGCTCAACCAGAGTGACCATCAGGTTCTTGGTCACCTCTCTTACAAAGGCCCTTCTCCCCAATCGCTCAGTTTGTCCGGTCGGCCAGCTCTAGGAAGAGTCCTGGTTGTTCCAAACTTCTTCCATTTAAGAATTATGGAGGCCAGGGGGACCTGGGTAGCTCATTAAATATTGACGCTGACTACCACCCCTGGAGTCGCCAGTTCAAATCCATGCCGGGCGTGCTGATTGACTCCAGCCAGGTCTCCTAAGCAACCAAATTGGCCCGGTTGCTAGGAAGGGTAGAGTAACATGGTGTAACCTCCTCGTGCTCACGATTAGGGGTTCTCGCTCTCAACGGGGTGCATGGTAAGTTGTGTGTGGATCATGGAGTGTAGCATGAGCCTCCACATACTGTGAGTCTCAGCGGTGTCATGCACAGCGAGCCATGTGACAAAATGCACGGACTGACTGTCTCAGAAGCGGAGGCAACTGAGACTTGTCCTCCGCCACCCGGATTGAGGTGAGTAACAGTGCCACTACGAGGACCTACTGAGTAATGGGAATTGGGCATTACAAATTGGGAGAAAAGGGTGATAAAAATAAATAAAATAAGAATTATGGAGGCCACTGTGCTCTTGTAATTATGGGGTGTGGAGTACAGATCGATGTGGAAAATATATTTTTAAAGCATTTTAGCATAAGGCTGCAACATAACAAATTGTGAAAAAATTAAGGGGTCTGAATACTTTATGAATACACTGTATATATATATATATATATATATATATATATATATATATATATATATATATATATATATATATGTATAAACACAGTACTGTGCAAAAGTCTTAGCCACATTAGATGTTTCACAAAAATATTTGTCTTAAGACAGTTATTTTATATCTTCAGCTTTAGTGTGTCAATAGGAAATATACATTTTAGATTTCCAAACATCCCTTTTGAAAATAGAACAGAACAGCAATGTATATACAGTAAATATATACAGGTGAAACTCGAAAAATTAGAATATCGTGCAAAAGTTCATTAATTTCAGTAATTCAACTTAAAAGGTGAAACTAATATATTATATAGACTCATTACAAGCAAAGTAAGATATTTCAAGCCTTTATTTGATATAATTTTGATGATTATGGCTTATAGCTTATGAAAACCCCAAATTCAGAATCTCAGAAAATTAGAATATTGTGAAAAGGTTCAGTATTGTAGGCTCAAAGTGTCACACTCTAATCAGCTAATTAATCCAAAACACCTGCAAAGGGTTCCTGAGCCTTTAAATGGTCTCTCAGTCTGGTTCAGTTGAATTCACAATCATGGGGAAGACTGCTGACCTGACAGTTGTGCAGAAAACCATCATTGACACCCTCCACAAGGAGGGAAAGCCTCAAAAGGTAATTGCAAAAGAAGTTGGATGTTCTCAAAGTTCTGTATCAAAGCACATTAATAGAAAGTTAAGTGGAAGGGAAAAGTGTGGAAGAAAAAGGTGCACAAGCAGCAGGGATGACCGTAGCCTGGAGAGGATTGTCAGGAAAAGGCCATTCAAATGTGTGGGGGAGCTTCACAAGGAGTGGACTGAGGCTGAAGTTACTGCATCAAGAGCCACCACACACAGACGGGTCCTGGACATGGGCTTCAAATGTCAAACGTCTTACCTGGGCTAAAGAAAAAAAGAACTGGTCTGTTGCTCAGTGGTCCAAAATCCTCTTTTCTGATGAGAGCAAATTTTGCATCTCATTTGGAAACCAAGGTCCCAGAGTCTGGAGGAAGAATGGAGAGGCACACAATCCAAGATGCTTGAAGTCCAGTGTGAAGTTTTCGCATTGAGGCAGTAATTAATGCAAAAGGGGCCCAAACCAAGTACTGAGTACATGTGCATGATTATACTTTTCAGAGGGCCGACATTTCTGTATTTAAAATCCTTTTTTTTTATTGATTTCATGTAATATTCTAATTTTCTGAGATTCTGAATTTGGGGTTTTCATAAGCTGTAAGCCATAATCATCAAAATTATATCAAATAAAGGCTTGAAATATCTTACTTTGCTTGTAATGAGTCTATATAATATATTAGTTTCACCTTTTAAGTTGAATTACTGAAATTAATGAACTTTTGCACGATATTCTAATTTTTCGAGTTTCACCTGTATTTGTGCTTTCAGTTTATTAAATGTTTAATTGCATAATTTTTCGTAGTTAACGCAATTAATCACAGATTTTGAAATTGCTGAAATTTGACTCTAAACTTACTTCTTTTCAAATGTAAAATGCATTTATTTCCACCTTAGCAAAAAAATCAAACAATATGTAACAATTTTTCTTTATTAACATTTTCTAAACAAAACCTTCCACAGTATAAAGATAGAAATGCACTAAAATAGCACCATTTCAAGTAATATTTAACGTTTCCCAAAGAACTAGTCTCCTCATTGGTTGCTTATTCACTCACATCGCAAAAGCCTTCCAACCAACGTTTATACTGATTTATACTGTATTAACGGTAAATGCGTTAATCACGATTTGAAAAATTAAGTCTCTTAAGCATTTGTACCTTGAGCTGTAGGCCTGGTTCAGCCATGGCCCTGAATGGGATAGACTGCCAATATGTCTGCTCTGTCTGCTTCCACATCACCACATAAAAACTGGATGAATCCTGATAGCCAAAGATGAATCCGGCGTAGTCATCGTCAGTCACTGTGTTAACGTGAAACGTACCCTCAAAGTCCACACCATTAAACGCTGTGTAACCTGTGCAGATAAAATGTAAAGTTTGAGTGCTGGTCAGCTCTGCAATGTTTGCTGGAAGTTTAGCTCTTGAAATATGATACAAGACTCACCCACTGCCAACCCTGGGTCGCTGTTCATGGTTTGAACAATCTCCATACCCTGAAACCCAAATTCATTTTGTATAACACAATCACCTATTGAATGTATTAAATTAAACCAGTTTTAAACTAAAGCTTGCAACAACAAAAAACGTACAATGCTTCTTTTCTGTTTAAAGTTAAAGTTGCAATGTTTGATTTACGTAACACTAATGGCAACAAAAGCAATCTGTTGGTTTAAGCAACACAACAAGTGGTGCAGAAACTACACACTTCAACTCTAAATCATATCCATAACATGTAATATTTATAAATAATTCGAACCATCTAAATAAATCTCTGGGAAGAGAACAGTACAGTAACCTTATGCACATGATGAACTTTTGTCAGTGAGATCAAAAATCAACAGGATTACCAGTACAGTTTACCTGATTGAGCACCACCCAATTAGGGTCAATCTGGGCATCGCCTTCCGGGTCCAGTATCACTGTCTGATAGGCTCTGAAATCTGTGAGTGTGACTTCGGCACTTTCGGGACACACGTCGATGAAATCCAGTACAGCATCATTGTCAAAGTCATTCTCACACACATCACCGACTCCGTTACCTGAAAAACGAGAAAGCGTCAGCAAAATTATTTAGTGAAAATGAGTCATCAATCGGCAAGATTATTCACTGTCAGTTTAAAAGGGCACTGGAATCTGACAAGTCTTACTGTCTGAGTCTTTCTGGTTGGGGTTGGAAATGAGTCTGCAGTTATCGGGTCCGATGCCACTGATAGTCTGATTATCTGGGATCCCGTCATTATCGTCATCATCGTCACAGTCATCTCCGATGCCGTCGTTATCTGAGTCCAGCTGAGAGCTGTTTGGAATGTCGGGGCAGTTATCTCGAGTGTCCTGATGTCCGTCTCCATCACTGAAAACACACATACACTATGAGCAGAACTACAGTATGTCAATCAGATGATAATATACACTACTGTAACTATCAGACACCAGATGGCAGCAAAGCAATCTTCCTATATAAGGATAAATGAGCAAATGAACATAGCCAGTGTTTATTTAAATAAGTTGTGTGATACTATGTTTGAACTTTACAGGTTTTATGAGTTTTGTGTGTGTGTGTGTGTGTGTGTGTGTGTGTGTGTGTGTGTATGTGTGTGTGTGTGTGTACTCACGTGTCTTGGTTGGTGTCACAAACATCCCCCACTAAGTCATTGTCTATGTCTGTCTGCAAGAGCATTAATTTATTTAATTATACATACAATCGAAAGTTACAGAGATAGGAAGAGATAGTTTGTGAAAATCTGGTTTAAAGGAATATTTCGGGTTCAATACAAGTTAAGCTAAATCGACAGCATTTGTTGCGTAATATTGATTAACACAAAGATTTTATTTTGACTTTCCCCTAATTTTCTAAAAAAAAAAATAAAAAAAAAAGGCAAAAATCTGGGTTACAGTGAGGAACATACAATGGAAGTGAATGGGCCAATCCATCCATCCATCCATCCATCTTCAACCGCTTATCCGAAGTCGGGTCGCGGGGGCAGCTGCTCCAGCAGGGGGAGACCGAGGCCACATTAACCAGCTCTGACTGGGGGACCCCGAGGCGTTCCCAGGCCAGTGTGGAGATGTAATCTCTCCACCTAGTCCTGGGTCTTCCCCGAGGCCTCCTCCCAGCTGGACGTGCCTGAAACACCTCCCTAGGGAGGCGGCCAGGGGGCATCCTTACCAGATGCCCAAACCACCTCAACTGGCTCCTTTCGACGCAAAGGAGCAGCGGCTCTACTCCGAGCTCCTCACGGATGACTGAGCTCCTCACCCTATCTCTAAGGGAGAAGCCCGCCACCCTTCTGAGGAAGCCCATTTCGGCCGCTTGTACTCGCGACCTAGTTCTTTCGGTCATGACCCAACCTTCATGACCATAGGTGAGGGCAGGAACAAAAATTGACCAGTAGATCGAGAGCTTTGCCTTTCGGCTCAGCTCTCTTTTCGTGACAACAGTGCGATAGAGCGAGTGCAATACCGCCCCCGCTGCCCGATTCTCCGGCCAACCTCCCGCTCCATTGTCCCCTCACTCGTGAACAAGACCCCGAGGTACTTGAACTCCTTCACTTGGGGCAAAACCTCATTCCCTCATTCCCTACCTGGAGTACGCACTCCATCGGTTTCCTGCTGAGAACCATGGCCTCAGATTTAGAGGTGCTAATCCTCATCCCAGCTGCTTCACACTCGACTGCCAAGCGATCCAGTGAGAGCTGAAGGTCACGGACCGATGATGACATGAAGACAACATCATCTGCAAAAAGCAGCGATGAGATCCCCAGCCCACCGAACCGCACACCTTCCCCACCCCGACTACGCCTCGATATCCTGTCCATGAATATCACAAACAGGATTGGTGACAAAGCGCAGCCTTGGCGGAGACCAACCCCCACATGGAATGAACTCGACTTCGTGCCGAGGACCCGGACACAGCTCTCGATTTGGACGTACAGGGATTGGATCGCCCTAAGAAGGGACCCCCCGCACCCCGTACTCCCGCAGCACCTCCTATAGTCTCTCCCGGTGGACCCGGTCATACGCCTTCTCCAGATCCACAAAACACATGTAGACCAGATGGGCATACTCCCAGGCTCCCTCCAGGATCCTTGCGAGAGTAAAGATCTGGTCCGTCGTTCCACAGCCAGGACGGAAACCGCATTGTTCCTCTTCAATCCGAGGTTCGACAATCGGCCGAACCCTCCTCTCCAGCACCTTGGAGTAAACTTTACCAGGGAGGCTGAGAAGTGTGATACCAATATGGGCCAATCCATAAACGTTAAAATACTCACTATTTTAAAAGTATAGCCACAAGACATAAACAATATGCATGGTATAAGTAATACGTAAGTAATAAGTAAGTAATACAGAAGATTTTTAACAGAAGAATTAATATAAGTGCTTTTATAAAATCATAAGCTTCACATTTCTGCCTTTAAACCCTCCAAAAATTGGCCCCATTCACTTCCATTGTAAGTGTCTCACTGTAACCTACATTTTTGCTCTTTTTAAAGAAAAGGACAGATGAGGGGGCCTGGGTAGCTCAGCAAGTAAAGACGCTGACTACCACACCTGGAGTCGCAAGTTTGAATCTAGGGTGTGCTGAGTTTCTCCAGTCAGGCTTCCTAAGCACCCAATTGGCCCAGTTGCTAGGGTGGGTAGAGTCATGTTGGGTTAACCTCCTCGTGGTCACTATAATGTGGTTCTCGCTCTCAGTGAGGAGTGTGGCGAGTTGTGAGTGGATGCCGCGGAGAATAGCGCAAAGCCTCCACACGTACTACGTCTCTACGGTAACGCATTCAACAAGCCACGTAATAAGATGCGCAGATTGACGGTCTCAGACGCGGAGGCAACTGAGATTTGTCCTCCGCCACCTGGATTAAGGTGAGTCACTACGCCACCATGAGGACCTAGAACGCATTGGGGATTGGGCATTCCAAATTGGGGAGAAAAGGGGAGAAAAGAAAAGGAAAGGACAGACGAGCCTACATAATTTTTTGTGGTAATCAACATTATGCCACAAGTGCTGTTGATTGATCTTAATTTGAATTAAACCCAGAATATTCCAGAAAATTCTGTCATCATTTACTCCTTCTCATGTTGTTACAAACCTGACGCAACATTTTTTATTTTCCAGCAGCTGCAGATACAGATTTGAGCCTGCTCCTCACATCAAGCTATTGTATGGCTTCAGAAGTCTTTGAATATGGCACACTAATCTGTGCTTATTTGTCAATTCGCACCCATTATATCATAATACAAAAAAAGAGCAGCTAGGATAGTCTTTCGAATTTTACCTTTTGTCTTCCACAGAATAAACAAATATGGGTTTGGAACCACATGAGGGAGAGTAAATGATGACAGATATTTCATTTTTGGTTAACGCTTTTTAATCTTGATTAGACTGACAATAACTATTTGTTTTGACATTGTAACTTATTAAGTTGGATGTGTGATGTCAGTACCTGCATGGGGTTGCTGATCTCAGGACAGCTGTCACATGCATCACCCACTCCGTCTCCATCTCGGTCCGTCTGCATCGGGTTCGGCACTTTGGGACAATTATCCAGCACGTTTTGGATTCCTGAAAAACAAAACATGCACAAACATCACACATATCAGACACAGGATGGAAGGATAAAGAACGGACGGTTTCCTGAAGTTCAAGATTCTTTACCATCTCCATCGATGTCCTCATCACAGGCATCTCCCTCTCCATTGTTGTCTGTATCTTTCTGGTCAATGTTAGAGACGGTAGGACAGTTATCGCATGCATCACCAAAGGAATCAGTGTCAGAGTTCTGCTGATCTTTATTGGACACCAGCCGACAGTTATCCTGAAATAACAAACATCAATAGAGTCCGGATAACTCAGCATGCCCACAGACAAGTTTGGCTACGGCTCGTATGGAATTCTGTGTCAAGGGATTCAGTGGGCCACAACGCACCTCTACGTTCTTTATTCCATCTCCGTCTGCGTCCTCATCGCACTGGTCTCCGATCCCATCATTATCTGCATCTTCCTGACCAGAGTTGGGCGTAAAGACGCAGTTATCCTGGAAAACATAGAGAGCCGAATATACTGAACAGCTGCACCATTTTTTATTTTTTGCATGGTATGTTAGCACATTAACCCTTTGTCTTGTTCACTAACCACCCACAATTTACTCACCATCATACCATTCCAGATGTGAATGATTTTGTTTCTTCTGCAGAACACAAACATAGATTTTTAGAAAAATATTTCAGCTCTGTAGGTCCATACAATACAAGTGAATGGTGGCCAGAAATGGGAAGGTCCAAAAAGCATATAAAAGCAGCATAAAAGCAATCCATAAGACTCCACTGGCTTAATCCATATCTTCAAATGTGATATGATAAGTGTGGGTAAGAAACAGATCAATATTTAAGTCTATTTTTATTATAAAACTCCACTTTCACATCGAAGACTCTATTTCCACCTGTTATTAAGATGTGTTTCGGGTGATTTGATCACATGTGGTCAGCCCTAAATACAGGTCTAAACGGGGTCTAAAACGTTTTGTGATCGGATCACAAAAACCACATACGAATGTGGTCAAAATGTGTCCACATCGCATTTGAGGTGTAAACGCGAATCAGTCCTGTATGCGTCTTGGCAGCAGTGAAGCGACACCCCTCACCTGTCAATCAACCGCTACGCTAAAACAAGAGTTTAAACTTTGCCGTTAATTAGCGGCTTTAAAAGAAAACAACCGTCCGATCAGAAAATTTGAAAAAGGGATACATACACAATCACTAGAGCTTCATGGATCATCTTTATTGTGTCTGATATCAACACAGATGACAAGCACAAACACCAGAAGCTCCTTCAATACAGGTAATCCACTAAAATCACGAATAATTCTGCTTGACATGTTGCGTTTGTGCTTAGATATAATTTCAACCGCATCTGGGAGAAACCGTGCCGTTTTATTTTTCGTGCTTTCTTTGTCTTTTCTGACTTTATTTTGCTTTAATATCATGCAGTAACACGATGACAGAGTGATTAATGTATATCGTCATTAAACAGAGACCCTCCATTTCCAAATCCAAACACCAGTGGTCACAGGAGACATATTTAAGTGACCAGGTGTAAACAGCGATCTGGCTTAACTGACCACATGTGATCGACGCATATTAATACCAGGTGGAAAAGATATAGGTTAAACTACTGGAGTCTAATGGATTACTTTTTTGCTGCTTTTATCTGCTTTTTGGATCTTCAGATTTCTAGCCACCATTCACTTGCATTGTATGGAGCTACAGAGCGGAGATACTCTTCCAAAATACTCTTTCATTTGTGTTCAGCAGAAGAAAGTCATACACATCTGGGATAAATGATGAGAGAATATTACATTTTCGTCGCTAACCTTACTCCTTCCTATGTAAATTAGGCTTATTATAAATATTCCGAAAAGTTAGTACTAACAAATAATGTTGCCAGCATGTGTAAATAAACAAGGCTATCAGAGGTTGCAATTAGTTCTAAGTGAAATCCCCCCTGAATACCAGCATCAAAAACACTAACACAATACTCCAACCAAAAAACAAAACTAAAGAGCTGAATAAAATCCCTTTATTAGACTTACTGAATCTATGAGCATTTATGAGAAATAGTTCTGGGAATGCAGCTATGGTGAATCTATGATATAAAACAGTCCAAACAAATGCAAAAACAAACTTGGTTTATGTAACAGATTACCTCATCGAGGATGAATAGCTTAATTTACTTGATAGATGTACAAACATTTTTTCCTGGAATGAATCAAGCCTTCTTTTTTATATAAACCATCTGAATAAGGAGAACAATATGATTTTCCAACCAATATAAAAAGTCCCATTCTGTGTCAGTGTGAGCAGGGAGGATGATTGAGGGTTTCTGACCTGTTTGCAGTGCTTGTCGTTGTCCATGCAGGGCAGAGCGCGATCTGGATAACCATCAATATCTGTGTCCATTCCACAGGTGTGACCGTTACCTGCCCATCCGACATTACACTAGAGAGAAAGATTGATAATTAGATAATTGTGTATCTGCAATCTTAAAGCAGACTTACAGTGATTTAAAGGGGTAGTGCACCCAAAAATGAAAATTCTCTCATAATTTACTCACCCACATGCCATCCCAGATGTGTATGACTTTCTTTCTTCTGCTGAACACAAACAAAGCTTTTTAGAAGAATATTTCAGCTGTGTAGATCCATACAATACAAGTAAATGATGACCAGACCTTTTACACTCCAAAAATCACATAAAGTCAGCATAAAAGTAATCATACAACTCCACTTTGAGTGAGAAACAGATCAATATTTCAATCCTTTTTTACTATAAATCCCACTTTCACTTTCAGAATGTAAAAATGACTTAAACCTATTATATCACTTCTGAAGATATGGATTAAACCACTGGAGTCATATGGATTACTTTTATGCTGCCTTAATGTGTTTTCTCAAGCGTAAAATGTCTGGTCACCATTTACTTGTATTGTATGGATCTACAGAGCTGAAATGTTCTTCTAAAAATCTTCGTTTGTGTTCTGAAGAAGAAAGAAACAACCCAAAATGGGTCGCAGGTCTGATCTGATAGGGTCAAGGACAGTAAGGGAAAACAGTGCTGAAAATAAATTATTAAATGGAACTAACCATACAATCACGCATGTTCAGGATAACAAAATAAAAAGGCTTATCAACTTTTAAAAGAGAGGAGGAAATTATCTGCATTTCTTTTTTGTTGACGTTAAACTTTGACACAAATTCATCTGTCACTTGGTAATATTGCTAACATAACTGCAATATTTAACCCAGTGTTTGTGTCATGTGTTAGGCTGGTAAATCATTTGGCAGTTAAAGGGATAGTTCACTCAAAAATAAAATTCTGTTATGCTTTTATTTACCCTCAGTTGTTCCAAACCCGTACAACTTTCTTTCTTCCGTGAAACACAAAAGAAATGAAGCAGAACGACAGCCTCGGTCAACATTCAGTTTCATCTTTGTACATGGTGATTAAGGCATTCTGCCTACAATCTTTTTAAGTTGCATGGAAGAAAGTAATTCATATGGGTTTAGAACACCAATAGCGTGTGTAAATGATGACAACATATTCATTTTGGGGTAACTATCCCTTTAATATTGCCTTTTGCATATATATGCAGTCAATATTTATACCTTTCAGTCTTTCGTTTTAAGAACACTTTTGTACGCTATACAATTATGTTTCTGTGATGGGTCGCCACTTGATGTCCTGAAGGATCCTGAAGCAAAACAAGTTAAAAACCATTGGTTTAAGTGACTGAGGATTGTAAACATACTGCGCAGGTCACGTCTCCGTTCCGCTGAATGATGCAGTGAGCGTTAACATCACAGGGGTTGAAACTGAGGGAAGAGCATGATTTCCGTGGAAAACATCCGGCTGTTTGATTCCCAACATACCCAACCTTACACTGACCACATCTATATGATCCCTGTGAGAGGGAGAAAGAAGTTGAAAAACATTAGCACACTCTGTGTCTGCCCTCAGGAAGTCAGGGAGTTTTTCTGTTTCATACTCACGATGGTGTTGATGCAAATGGAGTTGGGTGTGCAAGCACTGGCCATACCAACACATTCATCGATATCAGAGCATTCCTGAAACAATACAGCTGAATGTGAGCCTTCACATTATTCACACAGCTAACTCCCAATCACACATTCAACACCACTTTTCATTATCCAATATGATTTACTGTTCATGCAAAGGATGCAAAAGCATTCAAGGTATACATTTTATCAGTGTGTGTGTTCTCTAGAAATCTAATCTGTGCCTTTGCATTGCTAGCACCTTTTTTCTCCCCTTTTCTCCACAGTTTGGAATGCCCAACCCCTAATTCCTAATCCATCAATCCGCATATCTTATCACGTGGCTTGTTGAGCACGTACCGTGGAGACATAGTACGTGTGGAGGCTTCACGCTATTCTCTGTGGCATCCACACACAACTCACCACGTACCCCGCCGAAAGCGAGAACCCCATTATAGCGACCACGAGGAGGTTTCCCCATGTGACTCTACTGTCCCTAGCAACCAGGCCAATTTGATTGCTTAGGAGACCTGGCTGGAGTCACTCAGCACAGGATTCGAACTCACAACTCCAGGGGTGTTAGTCAGCGTCTTTACTCGCTGAGCTACCCAGGCCCCTAGGAACACCAGGTTTAAGTGAAACTTAACCATCCTATTTTCTTAGGGTCATTTTTGACCCAGGACAGGTAAGAAATATGTTATAAATACACAACAGTTTTTGGTACTGGAAACATATTGTGTGATTTTGTCAAGACCATCAAAAAAAACGAAAATTTATTTTTGTATATAACTGTTTAAGAGAAATAACAATTTCAAACGAATTGTTCTATCCATTGTCTTTATGGGTACATTTTGGGAAGAACCAGTTTTGACTTTCACCTGCTGACTTTCTGGATATTATAAAGCTTTACATTTTTTAATTTTGTATGTCTATGAATCAAATTTGACCTAACAAATATCTCAAATTTAGTCCCTAGCCCTCTATACTGGTCTCTAGCTCCCTCACCTGGTTCACAGGGTACTGCATCTTTCCCATAAATTGCATACTTCCTTCTAAAATGGGGTTTCTGCACACAAGCACATGTCTACACACACAAGCACACACACAAAGAGAGTAACCTTTACAGTTCTGAACTGGTAATGTGTTAGTAAATAAGTTTAAGCTGAAGTCCCCTCAATTGTAAAACACCTATTAAATATCATTTCCTGCAAAAACATTAGATGGCAGAAATAACTATTACGGCACATTCCTAAACCCCTGTAACACTGCAACAATTGGTTTGACATTAGTGAGAAGGAATACATTTTTTGCAATGGACGAGCAAAGCGGGCCCATTTTGACTGCTGGAAAAGGCAATAGAGATTAATTTGTGTAATAGGCATGTCCTAAAATTGTAACTCTAAAATTTACACTGTTGATTTTCTACAAGCTATCTAAGATATTATACAATTCCAAAAGTGATTCAAATAAATGTAAACTGAGACATCCTTTCCATTTTTTTAGGGTTATTTTTTAGTTTTTGAAAATTATATATCAAATATATGTTGCTCCATTAATATTCAGTATGTATCAATTTTTCCCCTATCATTATACACTTTGGGATCACAATACAATGTTCCTTAAGGGGGGTCTCTACTGCTTTTGTACACTAATCAAGAATGTATTAATTTTGAATGGATTTCAATACGGGTCAAAAATGACCCGAAGTACAAACGGAGGGTGCGGTTTCTTAAGACAATGGGAGGGTTAATTGTGCAAAACGTTTTGAGGCCACTGTACCTGTTGGTGCTTTTTAGCATATTCCAGACCGACTCCAGAGAGAGGCGGGCCCCACAAACCTAGTGGGCAGGGCTCACAAGTAAAACCTTTTGCTGTGTTAACACAGGCACCTGGTGAATAACATGGCTGAGCTGCGGCACACTGAGAAAGAGATAGAGAGAAACAGGGAGACATCTTTTTAGACATCTTAAAGATTCAAATAAGTGAAATATGAATCAGCCTGGATAAATCACATCTCATGATTAAAAAACAAACACGTGTGTTAATCGGGATCCCAAGAAACTAAGCAAAGCCTTAAAGACATGACATAAATCAGAAGATATATGCTGAGGCAATCACCCCCACTACCTCATCTATGTCCTGACAGTGTGTGCCGTTCCCTATCGTGCCCTCTGGACAGGGGCCACAGCGGTACCCTGGGAAATCAAACGTCTCCATGCAAGCCACATCCTTAAAGCAGGGGTTGGGCTGACAGCGTGAGCGCGGCTCATGAAATCCTTCAAGCAAAGAAAAGAATTATCAAAACAGCTACAATTCCATGTAGTTGAAAATGAACTCAAGACATTTCCCTTCAAGTGAATTATATACAAAGCACAGATGAATCTAGGCTACACTCAGCTGAGTTGAAATTTAAAGCCGTCTGTCAGTCAGCAGAAAGTTCTAGGCTATGTTCGTGGAATACTAGCATGCCACGCATACTGCAATTTATAATGACTATAATGGGAAAAAAATGACACTATGTAAAATAGCACACATTCTGCAATAATAAACATTTTGAACAATGTTACATTGATGTAATATGACCTCAATATGTTTAAGTCAGCGAATGGCACTTGGTCCCTATACACACAGTTTCCGGTGTGTGTATAGCTCTTTTCCGATTACGTCATTGCCATCAATCATTTACTCAAAGATACTGAGAGCATGGATGCACATGAATTTATAGAGATATATTTTAAACTTGGCCTTCAATACAAAGACATTACTGTCTATGACATTCGTAATACTGTCATGGCTGAGACACGCTTTGATCTTCCAAGGACACTAGTCAAGCAATAGACTTGTACTTGCATTTAACACTAGAACTACCGGAATTCTAGAACTACTAGAATGGCCATAGCGGTCATTCTGACCGTTCATACTAGACTGTACCGAATGTCATTTTTTCATGTCATATTTGCATTCGAAACTTCTATTGAGGTTTTAGAATGAAGCTTCTAATGTCTGTCATCATATTTTATGACCTCATCACCCTAAAAAATGTAAAAATCCTTGAACAAAATCCTCAATTTGAATAAAATAGAATAATATGGATTAAATGGAGCGCCAAGCGAATGCAGATAGTCCTACATAATACGATCTTTTTTTGTAATATAAAATAATGCTAGACTATACAAATACATATATATATAGTATTTGCTAGACTGCCCCGGAATGTGCGTGCCTCGCTTTGTGTACAGCAAGTTTTTTCACCACCAGTGAAAATGGTTTTGAAAGTCTAAACGCCAACAAACATGGATTGAGGCAGAATATTTCATTAGATAAAAACATGTTGTGAATTTTGGAAATTATTACATCTATCTTTTTTCAATACATTTTGACTTTTGGACTTTACAACACTCTGGAGTTATTGGAAATTGGAAACAATCCTATGCAGCCACCACTGGAATCAAAACCATGAATAAATGAATCTGTTATATTAATAATAAACATCAGGACACAAAATTTTAATTCTAATGAATGTGAAAATGTATTAGTTCATCGACAATCACAGCACTTGCTTTTGTAGTAATTACAGATACAAATTTGATTATTTATATTCTATTATTTTCTTTGTAAAATAAAAACAAATCAATACAATAGCTTATAAAAACTTCACCAAAGTGTATTTCAATGCATAGTTAAAACCTTAGACATGTATGAAACACATATAGGCCAAACCCAAAATGGCCAAAACAGTTAATAAAGAATATGAACATTCGCTAAACTGTGGGAAAACGAACTGATTTAGAAAGCAATATTTGTTTTACTGTGAGCAAAAATATCATGCTGTTAAACTATAATGAAAATAGTATGCTGTAAAATCATTATGAACGAATTCTCCTAAAAGTGGGCTCACTTGAACAAGGCATCTGTACGGTTTCTCGTGCGCACGCGGAAGTTTCTGTGATTTTTTTTTTTTTGCACAGGTCACTTCGGGGGCTCCGTACATAACAAACAACTAGTTGTCGACTGCGAGTCCATTCCTACAGCACTTTTTTTTTGTTAAAATATTTGATTCAGGTACAAAATTTTAGGTAGCCACTTCGGTTATAGAATAAAGTTACCACTCTCTTTCATAACCAAACTGAGTATGATCAACCATATTAATCACTATTAACAAGGCTGATAACTATATTTTGCTACTCACCACACATCTGGCACTCCAGAATAGTGTTCCTGATTAGAGACATTTCTTTCACCTAATGAACACAAAACACCTGAACGTTAATTTCACGTTTAGAACAGATGCACTTGCATATGCACATACACGTACCTGTTCTCTGATGTCTTCTCTCAACTCTCCTAGGATCTGATTAAATATGATGAGCTGTCCAATCAGAGCTTTAGTGTGGTCCCCTGTAAATAAACAACCAAAATATCTTCTAACAAAAAGGAAATAAATACCAACAAATCATGCATAATCCTCACTTCATTTCGTAAAACATGCTCTTAGATGCAGTGTAGAACTAACCTAGAATAGAATTCACCTCACCAGTCACTGAAAACAAATAAAAATCATGACTTTCAGAATAAGGTTTTGCAAGATATTAGAAATTAACATATTCAAGTCCCATTTACAATCTTTCAAGCAGGAAAATGTGTTGGTGCTGGTTAACCTGTATTATATGAAGATGCGTCTCCCTGAAAGGGGCAGTCAGTGAGAGCCCCAGCTTGAGCAACTGTGCCCCCTAGTGCCAGTTTAAGAGACTCCATCGAGCCCTGGAGGAACAGCATCCCTTATTTACAAGAGTTTAGCTTTCTATATGTTCATAGTCTGATTATACAGTCTTATAGAATATCAGTTTTGTTAAAGGGACTTCAGCTCTTTGTGTGTATTAGAGAAATAGTTTATCCGAAAAAGGAAATTCCATCATTATTTACCCAAACTAATGTAATTCCAAACCCTTTTGGTGTTACACTTTTCCATACATGGACAGTTAATAATCTGTCAAGCTTAAAAAGGACAAAAAAACTCATAAAAATATCAGAAAAGTAGAAAATATGTCTCGTGTGCTATATTCTATGTAGTGTTGGGTGTAATTCAATTATTAAGTAATTTGATACTGTAATCTAATTACTTCTTAGTCAAATAGTAATCTAATTAATTACATGATATATTATTGTAATCAGATTACAGTTAATGACTTTCAATTAATTTAATTACTTTTTAAGTACATTATAGGGTTATGCTTATTTCTAATATATTATTTATGTAGAATAAATGAATTATGGCCACGTAACGAGTTATTGTGGAGGAGAAATGTGAGGTGCTGAGTGAAAGACTTGTTTGTTACAATGAACAAGCAAGAAATATAGATTTAGATTATATTGAATTTGTTAAGTGGAAAAGTGTTTTAGAAGGTAATTTAAAGGAAAGAAATTAGTGATGTGATTACATTTTCAATAAATTAATTCATAAAGTAATCTGATTACAATTTTAGAGAAATAATTAGAAATTTGTAGTGGATTACTATTTTTAACCAACACTGATTCTATGTCTTCTGAAGCCATAGAATACCTTTGTGTGAGGAGCAAACCTAAATTTAGATTGTTATTCACTGAAAACCTTCCCCATTCTTTTTCCATTCTTCATATTCAAACTGCCACTTTTGAATCTGAATGCGAAGAACAATAAGATTTCAGAGTTTTAGCAGAGGGGGGAAATGATCAGTGAATTTCAACTTAATATTTTGTCAAACACATATCTATTGAATATAGTGCGTGTGTGTCACATTGACTACTTTTATAGTGCCTTTATATTTGTCCTTTTTGTAACTTGACAGATGTGGTGACTCTAAAACACTTTGTATGAAAATGTATCCTTCTGTGGTCTATTCAAGAGCTGAGAATACATTAGCAACATAAAATGTTCCTCTCATTGTTTACACTGATTATCACCATATACTGTATATCAAAGAAAAGGCCATATTGAGGTCAAAGCTGTCTCACCTGCATCCGAGCATAAGCCTTGTGGCCATTACGAATCTCCACCAGCTCTGCGTCTTTGGGCAGAGTGACCAATTGGGGCAGCCGCTGGGCAGAGTCAGCCAGCCGGCAGTTTACATAGAGCTCAAGGCTCAGGTACTCTCTGCGCAGGCCACCGACACGGAGAATAAGAGACTGAGTACGTCCGTCTGCAACATTTGGGCTCTGCAGATTCACTGTGTGCAGTTTTCCATCTTCACGAACATACCGGACAAGAACTAGAATAGAAACAAACCTTTCAGACAGAGCCAAGCACATACATTTCACTTAAAATATGCCCTCAATGGGTCAGAGAAGTATTACCTTTGTTAATTTTGCTCATGATGGCAAGCTCCAGGTATTTCTTGTTGTCCTGCTTGTTGTAGAGGCCCAGCAGAACTCCACCCAGTTTAGGAGGCAGACGGAAGTTAGACAACACATACACATCACTGAGAGTCTTCAGAGCTAAAGAGACCTTCTCCACTGCAGCCACATTCTGCTTCACATCATCCAAACTCAACACATCTATCACTTAGAAAGAGAAACAGAGAGACAGATCAGAATAGCTCATCCAAAAACAGAATTCCGTTATTATCTATTCATGCTCCGATGTCGTCATTGTTTCTGTGGAACATAAAAGGTAATAACTACAGTCTTGACCAACACAAAATTTTAGAAGCTCTACTTTCCAAGGCATGCAGGCATTATGACCAAAACCGAACAAGAAATGTAAAATTTGCAGACAAATCAGAAGTGTTCAGTTTTGATTATTTATAAACAAATTAAAATTGCACTGTGCATATTGCAAAATGTAAAAACATCAAACTCATCAAAAAGCCATGTGTCATAAGTTGTTGGAAACCTCTCAAAGAGTAGAATACAACCAGCCTATTTGTTTTACTCACAGACAAAAATATAGATTGTAATAGCTAGATATATGTCTTTGACAATTATGTTGGTGTTGCTTATATACCACGTTTTCAATTATAACTTCACGAAAAAAATAAATGGAACATAAAACCAATAAATGGACCATTACTTAGATGAGGTGATTCTTTTTCAAATCTGATGCACAGATCAATAGATATTCCACACAAAGCACAATTTTACATATGGCCACCAGGAGATAACGGCAAGTAAATGACACAGACTCAATGATGCAGACCAGTGAGTAAAAAGACACTCATTCTGTGAAATCTCATTACTAACATCACGTCTGCATGCTATGCATATCTTTAGTCATTGTTGTGTTTGCATCTGTAATTATTTCTTATGTACAATTATTTTTGTTTTATTTGTTTGGAGAAGCTTTAGGACACTTGGAGAGGTTTTTTGGCACTATAATAAATAATTGTTGTAATGCTATAACTTTTGATTGCTTTGTCGTAGCAATACAAAATTTTCTTAGATACAGTTGACATGATTGGGAGCAAAACAAAAGCAGTTTTCAGAGCCACCTTATTTACTCCCAGAGATATATAAAGTCAAATCAGAAAAATAAGAAAAGAAAAAAATATATTTTGGCTCAATTATTTGTGTGATTTTTGATCAGTATCTTAGACTGAGTCTCAGAATGAATCGTAATCTATATCATTATAAATATTAAAAAGTTGTCTTTACAATGATTCCAAACACTTTTCTTCGAGTTATATGCCTTTAATTTTGCATATGCCACTGAAACAGGAAATCTTTAAAAAAAATCACCTTCATAGCTTATAGGGTTAAGTTTCCCCGTGAAATTGCATCCCCCAAAAAATGAAAGCACTGCTAATGTAATGTGTTTATTTTTCAATTAGTGCAATTCACTGTGTTTTTTTGTTTCCAAGGCATTTGTCATTAAGATACGTTCAACTGTCCTTGCATGGAAAAAAAGCTGAGTGAAGATTCTTAAAAATGTCTGATTTTGTGTTCCACAGAAAAAATACATAGACGGTTTTGAGGTCGAGTAAATTACAAGGAGGAAAAAGACAGCTATGCTAGATTCCACAGTTCTACTGTCTGTGAGACATTAAAACTTAAATACTGCATTGATAACTGTAGTCTCAGTCTCTCTCTCTCTCTCGCTCCTTCTCTCTCTCTCAATTCAATTCAATTTAAAGTGCTATTTTGGCATGACAAAAACTTTTTGTATTACCAAAGCAATTACACAGAGAAACAGAACAGGAATTGAACAAGAACTAGTACATGAAAACAATAATAACTATAAAGAAAAAAATACATAATAATAAACAGCTCAGCATTAATGCAACATATCAGTATCTAGGGTCGGTAACAGGGGTAGGGGATGGGAGTCAGGGAGATCAGTGTCATCAACACATTCATGTATTATTTTATTTATTCATTTTAATTTTAGTTCTGGTAGTCATTCAGGTTATTACGCTACAAATCTTGCAGCTATATTTGCTCATTCTTGTTTTTCACCTAGAATAAAACACATTTTTTGTAGCTGGTTACATTCATTGAAATCTGGGCATATATTGTTATTTTTTTGGTAGTATTTGTTTCTAATCTATTGGTATTTTGGGTATTGTGTGAGTAAGTGCAGCTCTGTCTCAATCACTCCCAGGTTGCATTGGGAGCACAGTCTGTACACAGTCTGGCAGCCCATTTCTATAGCCAGACATTTCTGTCAATCACCATCTGTCAGTCTTTCTCTCTCTCTCTCTCTCTCTCAGTTTTTCTTTTTTCCCAGTTTTAAGGTGCTTTATTGGCATGACAAATATTTGTACATTTACAGCTTTTACAGCTGAGCAGCATATACAAATAAGACTGCAAAACGAAGACAGTGTGGTAAAATGGTAATGGTTAGAAAATGCATTTTCTCTGTCTCAGTTATGCTTTGATCACAGTGTGGACACAACATTTCTTCCTGTGGCAGCCATGTTTTGTTTTGTGTCTGCCCGTTTCTATAGCGAGGTTGTGTCCACTGAGTCTGTACCTTGTCAAGGTGGCTCTACGTTTTTCATCAGTCACTGTGTACAGATAGCCTGCCATGGTTTATTCTCTTTTTAGGGCCAGATAGCATTGCATTTTACTGTATAGAGATTGATTTTCCCAATGGGTGATATAATTATCTTTCATTTGTGCTGTAATTTGGCTGTATATAATTGTTTTAGAAATGGGGGGTTAGTGGATGTTAGTGAACCATCAGGACTAAAGCTCTGGACCAGCTGAGATAAATGGTAAATGGTCTGCACTTATATAGCACCTTTTTAAGCACTAACGGTATTCAAAGCGCTTTACACTGTGACTCATTCACCCATTCACACACAAATTCATACACCAATGGCGGCAGAGCTGCTATGTAAGGTGCTAGCCTACCATTGGGAGCAACTTGGGGTTCAGTGTCTTGCCCAAGAACACTTCGGCATGTGGAGTCATGTGGGCCGGATTCGAACCACCAACCCTGCGATTAGTGGCCGACCTGAGAGAAGGGACTGTTTACTTACCTCAACTCTTGGTATTGCAGGGCTTTATAATGGTATGAGTGGGGGTCACTGAGTTTTAGATGTTCCTAGAATTTGAGCATTTTTATAATTAGTGGATATTTGCTAATTCTGCTCTGCATGCATTATTTGTTGTGTGCCGGTGTACTTGTAGTGATTTGGATTTGTCAGTGGACCCCACACCTCACTGCCATACAGGGTAATCGGCTCAATCACTGATTCTAACATTTTAAACCAAATTCTAATAGGTATCTCTATAGGACATTGTCTTTTTATGGCACAGAAGGCCCTGCAGGCTTAATCTCTCAGTTCATTCACTGCAGGGTTGAAGTTTCCAGCGGAAGTTATTTTTAGCCCTAGATAATTGTAGTGTGATGAGTGTGTTATTTGGTTAGTTCCTAATGTGAATGTGCATTGTGTTCCCTGAGAACTGGATATTTCCCTGAAGATCATGATTTTAGCTTTATTCAGGGCCCAGGTCTGACAATATTGCTGCAGCAGGTCCAGGTTCTGCTGTAGACCCTGTTTAGTAGGGGATCGCTCCAGAATGGGTGCCAGTTCATTCTCTCTCTCTCTCTCTCTCTCTCTCTCTCTCTCTCTCTCTCTCTCTCTCTCTCTCTCATGCCTGGTAAATCATCATAACCTTTCAAATAACTTCTCTTCCATTTCATTATCTATCTATCTCTTAATTTCTATTCACTCTTTTTCTTTTTCTGTTTTTATTATTAACTTGATCTGGAATCAGGTTAAATTTATAACAAATGAATGCAGATTAAAGACAGAAGAAAGGAGTGAATGGGAATTCGAAAGCAGAAGAAAAGAGTGAATGCGGATTAAAGGCAGAAGAAAAACGTGCATGGGAATTTAAAAAAATGACGAAAAGAGAAAAGGAGAGTGAGGTTCTAAACCTGAAGCCCATTTTTAAGAAACAGAACGAACCTGAAGAGAGGAGGTTGTGACTATGGTGATTTTTAGAATTGTGAACATTAAAAAAACAGTCAGAATAATTACCTGGCACGTCTTGTTTCTGTGCGGTCTCTGCAGACCAGGCGAACATCAACACGAAAAGACTGATCCAGACCTTCATATTCACAGAAATACACGAGAATGTGATGCAGGAAACATTCAGGAGAACAGATCCATCAGCAATGCATTGAAAAGCGAAATATTTCCACAGGAGCGCAGGTTTCTACAGGAGAGAGAGAGAGAGAGAGAGAGAGAGAGAGAGAGAGAGAGAGAGAGAGAGAGATGCGGACTGAAGGAAACAAGCCGAAGAACTGAGGGGAAAATCCGCCCTTTTCATCATCGTACAACTAGGCTCCAGCACATCAAACGCACATAAAACAACACAAGATTGATGGCAAGGGTGTTTACATACTCTGGGGCTGTTCACAAGGCACGTTCTTGCGTTCAAAAAGAGAACGCACTGATCTCGAGACGTGTTTTCAAAAAGTGACTATTTGTATTACTTGACACGCCGTTTTCAAAAAGCAACACAAGGCTCGAGACTTCAGGACGTCCGACACATGTGCGCATAGAAATCACATAAAATCGAGTACTCTGTGTGTGCGTGCGTGCGCTCGCGCGCTTGGGAGCGTGTTGGATCGCTATTTATTTATTTATATAGGTACTTTTTGGGTCGCAATTTGTTCGTCTCGCGCGATTCCTAAATTAAATTTCGCCCCATCACAGTAGCCAAACTATGTCAAAGTCTTTTTAAACATAACACAGTTTTGCTCTATGAAACACTTGTGATATGTAAATATATAATAAAATGATCAATAATGATGGTCGGTCGATATTTCGTGAGATAAGGAAAACGCTTCATGTACTGTTGAATTGGTTTCGTCCTTAGGCAAATCCAGGATGGGGGAGGTGCCCCCCAAAAAAATTATCAAGGCAAAACTACGCCCTTGTTTGGGTCAGAATTCACCCCCACCCAAATTGCATCCTGACCTCTTATTGACCTCAAATATGTCACTTTAAAAAATGTAACCCTATAACCTCTTGCAATAAAAAGTTTGCCAAAGTGAACACAACATTTCCCTTTACCGTAAAGTACTGTGACAGTACCATGGTACTGTGATGGTATCAGATTGTAATACCATGAATTGACTGGCTAACATATAATGCCCAATGATATTTACATGGTACTCCAAGGTATTTCAAAGTATAAAATGAAACTACCATAGTATCTCTGGAAAAAAAAAATGTGGTAATACCATAATGGTACTTGTTAATCAATGTAAGAATTTTAGAACAAGCAAATGCAAACACACTTGCTGTGGCATAGTCGACGCAGAAAATATTGCATATCAAGCAGCAATTAAAAATGATCTGTTGTTTTATCCAGTGCAAAATTCTTATTGAAGTTCATCATTTCTCTGTCAGAGGCATGCTTGATGTTGTGCCAGTTAGCATGCAAAAACTATTTAATGGCATAAAGATTCTGAGATTTTAAAGCAGAGCAGTGGAGAGGGCTGTTCAGTTTCAATCTCCAGTCCCGGAGTGATGTTTATTTTTCATTACCACTGAGTTTCCTTAGAAACAGTTTTAACAGCAGGTGTCAGGGGAACAGTTCTGTCATACTTGAGCTTTACTGGACCCTGCAAGCAGAAAAAAATAAAACGTCTGCTCTACACACATCTGAGAATGAGAACGCTCAAAATGGGGGCTTGTTAAGTTTCTCTCTTCCAAGAAGGGAAAGTATGAGTTTTTAAGTTTAATGATCACAATCGTTTAATTTTGAGTCATGAATCAAACTTTTACATCCTGAACAAAACCAGAACCGTTTGGTCAGTGACACAGTTCGGAGCATAACCCACCCCCCTCCACTTCCCAGTCTGAATCTCTGTGGAAAAAGAGTGCAATCCAAATGCTTTTTTTTTTTTTTTTCCTCTTCTTCTCTCAAACAGGAATTTTTTCCTAGATGATTTTCTTTTTCTTTTTTTGGACGTCATTAAACGGTGTAGTGCGGCTTTGGGGAGCTCCTGATTGCTCTGAAACAACTGGTGGGGGTTCGCTGTTTCCACAAGCATGCGCACACACACAAATAGAAGGAACAAACCCAGGAACAAACAGGGTGAGATTCCAGTCTGGTGCTGTAACACACAGCTGTGTGTCCCGAGGGCATAAATTCACAGAGCCCTCAATCTACTCTGATGCTCGGAAACATTGCTGGCAGGTTAATTGTAACTTAAAGGTAATAACTTTCTCACATACACTCCAGTTCACAGACACACACACACACACACACACACACACACACAAACTGACTTGGGATAAAGACTCCAGTCATACCAGTATCCTAATAAAAGTTTTATTTTACATGCAGCTACCTGGCTGCTTTATGGTGGACACCATGTTCCAATACGACTTATTTTATCTCAGCAACCCATCTGTTATCTGGCACTTTCAATATAATATATATATATATATATATATATATATAAGAGATTTTATTGTATATTTTCATTTGACATTTCAGAACATTCTACCACCCAATTCTTATTATTGTATCATATCCAGTTGTTTGTTACTTTTCCCATAGTTTTCAATGATGATTCTCATTACCGTAACAATATATATATATATATATTTTACCATATTACAGTAAAAAAGGACGTTGCTTAAATATTTTTTTTATATATATATAATTAGTAAAAAAAGGAATTCAGTACCAAGGGAGTACAAAAATGATATTTATTTTTTCACCTTGCGGTAATGAGAATTTCATAATGAACATATTTCTTTCATGTTGCAGTAATGAGAATTTGGGGGACTAATTTGCATAACTGTTATGAGAATAACGTCACCTGTAAAAATCGTAATGCCCTAAAAATAGGCTTTATTTTCTATATGCTAAATATATTTTTTTATTTTGGAGTAAAATTCTAGTGGTTTTATGAGAATACCCCTTATTGGCTAGAGCAGGGTGTAGGAAATTTAGTAGATGTAGATGTACACGGTACGGATTAAATTGCCGGCGTACCCCACCACTATATGTAGGAAACAGTATGTGTGAGACAGGAATTAAATGAATAATCAGCTGTCCATCGTGTCTGATGAAGACATCCTGTGAATCTGTTTCCTCCACAAATTTCTGTCTTTGGCGAGAGTTTGCCAGCTGTTGAGAAGAATCTGTTTTGCTTTTTGGTTTCATTTGATAATGTCTTTGTAACGCAGTTTAGGTCTGCCTCTGCTGCGAAACCCTTATTGAAGTTGTGAGAACAGGATTAGTTTGGGTATTCAGTGGTCGTTTGGCTGGATGACATGACCATCACAGATTTCGCTGGACAAGGAGTTCATACATGCTTGGTATAGATGCATGCTCAAGGATGGAGTTGTTTGGTATGTGTTGCAACCATTTGATGTTCATTATCTGCCAGAGCTGCCTCATCATAAAAGCATTTAGCTTGTGAGCAGCAGCCCTGAATACAGTCCAGAATTCGGCCCCATAGAGAAGTGTTTGGAGCACAATGGCCGATATACTGTACATTTTGTTCTCAGGGTGAGATGTCTGTTCTGCCAGACCCTGTCCTTTAGTCTTCCAAAGGCTGCTGAGGCTTTTGATTTCCGTAATTAGAGCTCTACATCCATTTTGTTGTCACAGCTGACAGTGGAGCCAAGGTACCTATTGGTGCACCTGCGCAAGGTCTTCTTCATCTATCTTGATTTGGCTGCCCATGTCATTGGAGCCCGGAGTACATGCTTGGTACATCATCTCCGTTTTCTTGATATTGATCTTCAGACCAAAAGCTCTGGCTGACCTTGTGAAATGAAAGATGATGTCCTGTGCATCTCTATGAGTATGGGCTACAAAGGCAGAATCGTCAGCGAACATGAGTTCATGTACTACTACTGTCCTGGTTTTTGTGGCTGCTTTGAGCTGATTTCCTTTAAACAAGTCTGCGCCTCTTCTTGTCTGTATGCACACACCCTATTCATAGCCTTTGAAAGCATGGGCCAGGACAACAGAGAGATATATCGAAAAGAGTGTTGGGGCAAGCACACAGCCCCGCTTTACACCATTGTTGACTTCAAATGGGTCTGAATTCTCTCCCTTCATGTTGACTGAGGCTTTCATTCCAGAGTGTAAGGCAGCAATAAGGTCGGTGAAGTGTTCAGGGCAGCCATCCCTCCGGAGGACTTTCCAGAGAGCTTCTCTATTGACAGTGTCGAAGGCCTTCGTGAAATCCACAAAGACCATGTAAAGTGGCATATTTTGTTCTATACATTTTTACTGTAATTGCTTGAGGGAAAATATCATGTTTACTGGGCCTCAAGCAGCAGGGTGTCTGCGTATGAGGACAGTCTGTTTAGAAGGACACACGCAAAATCCTTGCCTGGTATAGAAAGGAGTGAGATACCGCGATAATTGCGGCACAATCGTCTATCACCCTTTTCTGGTGTCCATCCAGTACTGTGGGACTTTAGCATGGCTCCATGCTTCCTTTATGGTGATATAGAGTGCTTCTGTCATTTTTTTGTCCTCCATGCTTGATTGCCTCGGGGTGGAGTCCATCTGCACCGGGAGATTTGCCATCACTCAGCATACTGATGGCCTCCAAGACTTTGGATTGGTCGGGACATTTGTCCATACCATGTTGAATTGGAGACTGTGGGATGCTGTCGATGACATCGGGGCTTACCAAGGTGCTTTCATTGAGGAAGATGTTGAAATGCTCTGCCCATCGGTTGAGGATATCCCACTTCTCAATGAGCAGCGTTTGGTTGTAGCTTGCCAGCATTTGGTCAAGGTAGAAAACCTTTGTGTAAAAACCTTTTGTGTCATTCCTATCAGCATGCTCCTGAAGCTCTGCTGCTTTAGCTGTCCACCACTGTTTTTTTTAGTTCCCTGCTCCTTTGTTGGAGTTTCTTGAGGGCATTCCTGTATTTTGTCTTGTTTGAGTGTGTGTTACGATTAAGAAGATTGACTCGAGCTGTGTTCGTAATGGCTATGAGTGCAGCCAGTTCTTTGTTGACAATCATACTGCTTAATTCATTAGTTTTCAAATGTGGATAATACATTACACATTATGAGAAACCTGTTTGTTTGTAATATCCAGTTGAACCTTGAAGTTACCATACAAGATTAAAGATTAAAATAATCGATTTGTTAGTTAGAAGTGATTTGTTAGATGGAATGTGATGTTGTGTTCATTTGATGGCTTTGTATGTGGATAAACCTACAAGGGATTTTCAAACTTTTTGATGCCAAAGACCCTGAAATTTTATGATCCCCTAGCAAGGGACCCCTTGTTTGAGAAAAACCGTATATGACACTATATAGACTTCTTGTTTGCTAAATGAAATAATTGGCTTTTATATTATAATTGCACAAAAGCCAAAATAAATTATTACAATATTATAAGGAAAATATTTACTTCTTTTTAAACTGACTGAGTATCTTTCTTATGCTGAAGTAATTTTAGATGTAAATAATTTTCAATTAAATTCCACTTTAAAATAATACAGTAAAAAAATAATTATATTGAATATTTATTACGAAAAGCACTATATAAATTAATTTGTAAAAGTATACAATAAAACCAAAACAAGGCAGCATTACAAAGAATAGTGAATTGCAACCCTTATTTCTTACAAATACGATTTTGGAATTCTACACCATATACACGTTTTATGCATTTCATACAATAAAATAACTGTGATTTATCAAATTATTTCAGATTGAAACGGTAATAATATAAATAAAATTACACATATGTTCTAAAAAAAATCCCCTGGGCTAGATCAACATAAAAACTGAGTGCACCTTTAATTGGGCAACAGGATGAATGCTGAATTGTATCTGCAACAAACATAAAAAATAGAAAACTCAGTACCAGTATTATTAAGGACTGTTTATTTGCCCCTTAAATTATGAAAATAGAAATCAATAAGCAATATATATATTTACAGCACATGACAATAAATAAGTTGAACTGAACTGGCTGACCAGTCTGAAGAGTTTAGTTTACTTGAATCTTTGTGGAAGACTTTATTCCTAACTAAAATCAATATACATATTTCAGTTTATAAATGTTACGTCTGAATTGTTTTTTGTCCTGAAACATGATGGTGCAAAACATTAAGAATGGCTGTGTGGAAAATAACATCTCTTTTTGTGTTTAAGCAAGGAAGAAAAAAAGGAAGAAACTCATATGGGTTTGGAACGCCATGATGGTGAGTAAATGATAAAGAACTTTCCATTTTGGGTGAACTTTAAGACTCTAACTTGATTAAATATTGGTCATTTCCTATTTCACTGAATAGGATCCATCGGATTTGAGTCCCCCTCTCTCGATAACAGCAGTATAACAGTAGACTGGTACTAATAGTGATTTATTAAAGTAGCAAATAAAATGTGCGTTAAAACAGCAGAAAAACATCACCTGATGTTCACAAGAAATAAGGCAATAACAGAACAGATTTCAGTCATTCAATCTCATTATAAGAGACCATCAAACTATTAAATGTGTTTAAATCTCTCTGTTGTCATACATGTTATCGTCCACACAATGAAAGTTGAGGCAATCCCTCAATTGGGATGACAAATTAAGAAACCTTAACATTCATTGCTCTGTTATAAGTGCTTTCAAAACTTGACATAGCTTAATGTAGAAGTAGCTATAAACAATTATGCTTAATATTTTTGGCAGTAAAATGTATTAACCCAAGAATGCAACATATACTGCTCAATACAAAGTGAAAAAAGTCTAACAAAAATATAAGACCATAGATTACCATGCAGTTAAAGCTCAATATAAGGAATAAATAATACATAAATCTCCATCAATATATGTTTCCTTTATGTTCCTCCACGATGTAGAAGTGACCATCCTAGTGCAACTAAAAGTAAGCCCTACTTTCATTCACTCCTCTTCTTCTTCTTCTTCCTCATGGGTGGGGCCTCTGAGTGAGGCGGGGCCTCCAGGCCCCTCCTCCTGCGCATGCTTGATAGCAACGATTCCGGTGAGGAGAGCATAGCTCAACATCGCTGCCACAGCAACCAGCACTGACAGCAGCTGCTTGCGTCTCTTGTACGGCTCTTTGCCAAAGTCACTCCCCTGCTGTGTACTAATTACCGGACCACCAACATCCTCTAAAAAGAGAACAGACATGATCGTCAGAGACCAATAAAACCCGAAAACATCCCTTACTCTGCATAGTGGAATAATATGATTGCACAACTTGCATGATTTAGGGGCCGTTCACACAGGACGCATTATTGTGTTCAAACATCTAGACAGATTGAGGCGTAATGGAATAGAAAATAGCGAGACATGTTTTTAGAAGTTGAAACTCCTTTTAACCTGACACATGGTCTTAATAATGTAGCGCTTATGGCTCACTCCAAGGTGCTAAACAAACAAAGACACGAACAGTTAACAGTCCCTTATTTTGTGTGTGAAGGAGGTTGGCTGCTCACCTCTGTCCTCACTGGGGAAGTAGAGGCTCAGGATGTTTGAACAAAATGTGTTCAAGTTTTCTAGATTCTTCAAGTGCTGTTGCAACTGACAGTTGGGCAGCCGAATCTTAATAAGTGGAGCTAGATGACCAAACACGTATGCATCCAGTGAAGAGGGGCTGCAGAACACACGCACACACACACACACACACACACACACACACACACACACACACACACAATGTATAATAAGGGTATACTAAACTCACCCATTAACATCTGAAATTCACAAAGATCAACCATGATATGTAAAACATGTAACATCATGTGACACAGTTGCTTTTCTTTTAAGCGTAGGACTTACGAATCTCCAAAGAAAAATTTATTTGATCCCAGGCGTTGAGAGAGAAGATTCAGGCACTCCAGAGCCTCACAGTAAAGCTGAGTGAAAGACAGAGACAATCAGAGAAAATAATCCCCAGCAGTGTTATTTACATGTCAACAAAATGACTGACTTAATGTTGGCTGATGAAGGGTTTTTGATGAAAAAGACGCATTATCAGTATCAGAATGAGATTTACTGCCAAGTGTGACAGGGCGGAGGGTGGGGTCGGGTCGTGATTATACACACATTATACACATTATACATCAGGCTATTCAAGCCTCCTAGAGGGATAAAGGCCGACGGCGGAGGATGGTGCAGGAGAGAGAGATCGTTTATGGTCAGCTGACCGTCATGTGTATGTTTGTGTCGTTTGTTTCAGTTTCTCATTAAACTATTATTTATATCATCAAGCCGGTTCTCGCCTCCTCCTTTCCTTAAATTCCCTTTACAGCAAGTGTTCTCATGTACACATGTTTTTTTGGTGATGGCAGAAACAAGTACACACAGAACATTACAGTGAGACACAGAAAATAAATAAAGGTAAGAGAATAAATAGACGTACAAATAATGAATTCTGACGATAATCCAACAGTTGTAATTAAAATACTAAAATATGACAAGAAAAAATAATACTGCAAGATATTAATGCACAAACACCATTTTATATCTCTTTTATTTAATGAAAGAATAATCTAAAAATAATTAATGCAAATAATCTAGTCATAGTAAGTAGGGGACTTCTCTGCTCGAGCTGAAACAGCTGAACTCCTGGTACAATGAACTTTACTAAAGGGTTTATTGCCTCACTCAAACACATTCTACTGTATATGCGAGATTAACCAGCCATATTCACAATATAAACAATGTTACAACCTGCATCTGCAAAGACAATGAAGAGAATGAACAGGTGAACTACAACAAAGTTAAGTGCTTATTAGAATGCTTAATTTACACGGTGAAATACGCCGTTTCCTTAAAAATATGCTACCCACAATGCAATATCCTAAACTGACTAAGCAGGAGGATTTCACAACAGAATAACTTCTAAAAAAGAAGCTAAAACTTCAGTATATATGCTATTATTTCAGGAGCTCTGGTTTTCAGCTGTCTAATGATATAATGTCATCTTAAATATTAAGCATATTAATCTCTAAATGGATAATTCACCCAAAAATGAAAATTCTCTCATCATTTACTCACCCTCATGCCATCCCAGAGCTGTATAACTTTCCTTTTTCTGCAGAACACAAAGTGAGATTTTAAGAAGAATATCTCAGCTCTGTTGGTCCTTTCAATGCAAGTGAACAGTGGCCAGAAATCTGAAGGTCCGAAAAGCATTCAAAAGCAGCATAAAAGTAGTCTGTAAGACTCCAGTGGTTAAATATATATCTTCAAACGCAATATGATTAGCGTGGGTGAGAAACAGATAAATAATGAAATCCTTTTTTAATATAAATCTCCACTTTCACATGTGAAAGTGAAACTAAACAGGCACCGCATGTGACTTTCAGATGTGAAAGTGGAGATTTATAGTACAAAAACACTTAAATATTGATCTGTGTCTCACCCACAACTAACATATCACTTTTGAGGTTATGGATTCAGATTTCTGGCCACCATTCAATTGTGCTGAATGGACCAACAGAGCTGAAATATTCTTTGAAAAATCTCTGTGTTCAGCAGAAGATAGAAAGTCATAGACATCTGGGATGCCATGAGGGTGACATTGCACTATGAACTAACAATGAACAATTTTATTTCTGTTAACTAACATTAACAAAGATGAATAAATGCTGTAAATATATTGTTCATTGTTAGTTCATGACACCTAATACATTAACTAATGTTAACGAATGGATCCTTATTGTTAACTGTAACCGAATGTGGTACCAAATACACAAGTTTAAGAATCTGCCATTGAAAAACCCCTATTGATGACCCACTTATCCAAATATAAAGGGGAAACGATGTACAACTGACTCATCTCCCTTTTGTTACATTACAATTGTATCTTAACTAAAGACTAGCCAGAAATGTATTCTCTGCCAGAACGGAAATCCTTCTCTATCTAAGCCCAGATTCCAGAACTCATTTCTGGTTTATCAGCATCCTTCTCCACAGGAACCAGAACATTGTTGCCTCTTTCTAAAGTCTAACAGCAGATGTCTCATGGAGGGTGTTAGTATCACGATATCCAGAATCACACCAGCTCAAACCCGAAGAACATGCAGAAACCTCCTCCTCTCCCTTCTTTCTTACCTCCTTCTCTGCCTCCTCTCCTGCCTCCAGCGCACTGTTTCCTCGAATCAGACGGAGTCGCTCCAGTTGCCTGTTCCGCATGCGACCCGGCAGAAAGAAGTTGAGCGGGAAGCAGATATTCTCTGCATGCCAGCGGCGTGTCACCTCCACATAATTCTTAGAATCTATCCATAAAGTGTAGATCTGCCAGGAGAAGAGGGGAGAGTTTGATCACATATCCACCACCAAAACTGTCGTGTTTAGTGTCTGGATTTGAGTCTCACCAGTGCGGGTAACAGTCGCTCCTCCAACAGCGAGATGAAGGCCATTGTGTCTGCACCCTCTTTGGCCGACAGATCATAGTCTGCATTGTATTTCTGAAACACAAACATTTGGCTTTACTACAGCAATCACATGTTTTGTGATTAAAGCTGCAAGCATTTGATATGTGAATGCTCCTTATGGTAAAACAGGTCTGAGATACTCAAAAGTTCTGAGAGAAAACTCTGGGTACAATAGCACCACTACTCTCCAAAAAAGGTTGTAATTAAATCCAGCTGACATTCCATTCAATCTTGAAACAAATGGGTACCTTCATTATGCAATAAAACATGGCAACAAGCATCAAAAACCACCAGAAGCAACAAAACTGAAGCTTTGTTTGGTGCAAAATGCTCCAGAGACCT
The DNA here is from genome assembly GCF_025860055.1 of Xyrauchen texanus. NCBI lineage: Eukaryota > Metazoa > Chordata > Actinopteri > Cypriniformes > Catostomidae > Xyrauchen > Xyrauchen texanus. The sequence continues at coordinate 8,119,208 of NC_068290.1, read as the reverse complement.
CATTAAAAAATGTGACGTGTAATGCATGATGTTAAACAAAATGTGAATGTAACAGTGAGGCAGGTGAGATTTATGCAGAAAAGAGTTGATCACCTGTTTCCTCAACTGAATGATGATCTGACTGGGTTGGGAGCAGCTGCCTTCCTCTCTGGTCCTGAGAGCTGGAATTGAACCTTCAGTGAAGAAATGTGTGTCAGTTTGCTCAACAATCCTCTTTAACAAATGTTGACGGTTTACCATGAAACAGATCGTTAAAATTGGCACTGCTTACCTGTGGGGCTCCTCCAGGGGTTGGAAATTTTATGAATTTTGAGCGGAGCTCCAGCAAAGCGAGCATATGCCTGGAAATTTACAAAAATGCCATTATTATAATTTCCACTTTAAATCAATTTTAGACTTCTGGTTAAATCGGATCTAAACATCACAACTCTGTCCATTTAATGTCTATGTTTAAAAAGAATCTCTTTAATCGAAACAAATTTGAGGCTTTATTTATGTCTGCAGCACAAATGGTGCTAAGGGGTTGCCAAAGTGTTGCTAGGTGGTTGCTTACTGGCCCTAGAAAAAAAAAAAGTCCACCCCAAAGTCTTGATGCTATTGGGGTCCAGAGATATGATTCTGGTACCTGCTTAAAAAGGAATAGTTCACCCAAAAATGAAAATGCTCACATCATTTACTCACCCTCATGCCATCCCAGATGTGTAGAATATCTCTGCTCTGTTGGTCCATTCAATGCAAGTAGCTGGTAGCCAGAACTTTGAAGCTCCAAAAACCACATAATTGCAGCATAAAAGTAATCCATACCACTCCAGCAGTTAAATCCATACCTTTAGAAGCAATATGATATGTGTGGGTGAGAAATATGTCACTATTTAAATCCTTTTTTTTACTATAAGTCTCCACTTTGACCAGCCCCCCATGTGCGTTTATGAGAGGATAGAGTTCTTCTTCTGTTTTTTTGGCAATTTGAATTCTTTATGCACATGGACAAATCGGCAAAAAACAAAAGGAGACCTCTCGTGAATGCACACAGGAGGGCTGTTTGAAAGTAGATTTACAATAAAAAGGAATTAAATATTGATCTATTTCTCACCAACACCTATCATATCACTTCTGAAGACATGGATTTAACAACTGGAGTCATGTGGATTACTTTTATTCTGTCATTTTGCTTTTTGAGCTTCAAAATTTTGGACCCTGTTGACTTGCATTGTATGGATCGAAGAGCTGAAATATAGTTCAAAAAAATCTTTATTTGTGTTCTGCAGAAGAAAGAAAGTCATACACATGCGGGAGAATATGAGGGTGAGTAAATGATGAGAGAATAAAATTTTTTGGGTGAACTTTTACTTTGATGTAAGGATATGGATTTGTTTTATTGTGCTCAAGGCCGAAAATCAAATAAATGCAGATAATTTATTTGAGGTGATGATTTCAGATATCGTTTGTGTCTGTAGTACAAAAAACATGCAAAAATGGCATTATCAAACAGCAACAAAAACAATACAACCAGACTAAACAACATCTATCACAAATCTAAACTAGCAACAGCTCCATTCATCTCTTGGACAGGGTTAAATGTTTAGGACTGCATGCTTTGTTTTTTGATTAAGTCCGATATAGTGACATCATTTGCAACATTCCAGCGCAGGCAGCTATGAGCTGACAGATTCAACACTTCCATTCTGGTGTAGAACTTCTGCACAACATTTAGCTAATTCTTTCCATTGAAAGCATTTTATATTACACCAACCAAAGGGGTTAAATGCCCTTGAGCAATTCTCTCCTATTATTTACTACATGTCATTCCTAATATGCTGTTATTTTTTTTTTTTCCATAGAACACAAAAGAACAATAATCTAAACAGCCAATCATGTGGCAGCAGTGTAATTCATATATGAAAATCCCAGGAGATCAGCAGTTTACGAAATACTCATGCCATGGTTGAAATCACTGAAATCACATTTTTTCCAATTCACTAACATTAACTGAAGCTCCTGACCCATATCTGCATGATTTTATACATTACACTGCTGCCACACGATTGGCTGATTAGATAATCGCATGAATAAGATAATGTACAGGTGTACCTAACAAAGTGGCTGGTGAGTGTATATACTATATTCAGACAGTACAATAGCCTTGTGTGAGGAACATAACAAAATGTAGGTTGTAATTAACTAAATATATTCCCCTCTGCTGCAGCTCTTAAACCTCATGCTGCATTCCACAGATTCATTCTGGCCTGTCCTATTCTTTTATGACACATGAAGAACCAATTTTTTGGGGTCGTTTTAGCATGTATTAATTTACAATTATTTTTCTTTGTTTCTCACACACAGCTTTTGTATGGCTTCAGAAGACAAAGAATATAGCATATCAGTCTTTTACAGTGTTTTTGCCCTTTAGGAGCTTGGCAGCCATGGTCTTTATAAACTGATTTATAAATGCTCTTCAATATTTCTCCTTTTGTGTTTCATGGAGAGAAAAAAAACAGGTTTGAACTCATAAGAGGGTGTGTAAATAATGACAGATTTGAACTATTCTGCAATATTGAACTATTCCTTTAACATTCCACTTTAAGTTCCAGCACAGGAGTCTAAAACTCAGGAGAGGAAACAGGATCAGTGGAAAGAGCGGAGTATTGAGGTTCTGAGATATTCTCCATTTTCTGGTTTCAGTCGAGCGGTGATCTGGGGCATCGTTAATGGCATCAAAGGCTGACATCACAGCCTCAGATTTATTACTAGATTGATTCCTACAGAATCTTACATTTTGGGTCGTAAACTGGAGAGGATCTTTCTTATGTGAACCACTCAGTACGGTCCAATACAAACATCAGGAGGGAAACTACAGCTGGCTGACGTCAACTTTGCCAGCTTAGAATTTACAGTTCACACAGTAAAAGCAATTCATCAGACTCCTGCTGTAGATGTAAACACACTGAAATTAGGCCACGGATGACAGAACGACTGCTCTTGAAAGTGCACATGGTAATAATTAGTTTGAGCCATTTATAAGATCGTTAAATAGCGTGAGGCAGTTGAGGATTGGGCAGTCCTGATTTTATGCCCCGCCCCTGCTGTGTGACCAGTCACCGCTCTGTCATTGAAGAACAATGCACCCAAAGCAGCCACAGTAAGGATTTTATTTATCAATTAACAAACGCTAGTGCTAATGTGTTTGTCTATGTTTGTTGGGTGGAAAAGTAGGAAATAGGAAAATTGGGTCTTTAACTTAAAAGGTAGATCATTTAATTTAGACAAAACAAAAAAATAGCTTTTCAGCCGACTTAAAATGATTTGATTTTAAGCAGTCACTTTTCACACACTCATCTTCGTGTGTCTATTTCTCTGATTCTCGCTGGGGTGGTTCCTCCTTATATTGATCTCCCCAGTGCTTACTGCAATCAGAAACATGCCACGTATCCCCACCACCCAACTCAGGCTGGGGAGTCATCTGATCTGCCTTTCTATAATAGCCAGCCAGCCACAGGATCGGTCTCACTTCCTTTTTTTGTCTTGGCTAGGTTGCAATCACCGCAGTGTTATCAATTTGGGGACGCACCTGCCTGTGACCCAAGTGGAACCCCAGATCCCGTACCTCTGTAACTACCGCTTGTAGCAGCGACCTCAGAACAGTCCTCACATGCTGCTTGTGCTGCTGCCAATCATTACTGTATATAATGATGTCATTCAGATATGTAGCATCATAAGCAGTGTGTGGTCTGAGGAATCGGTCCATAAGGTGCGGAAACATTGCTGGGGCCCTGAACAAACCGAACGGATGTTTCACAAATTGTTGTAAGCCATACGGTGTGGAGAAGCAAATATTTTTCGTGGTACATTGGCATTAAGGGGATCTCCCAATAACCCTTTGTCAAATCCAGTGTCGAGAAAAAGCGAGCTGTTCCCAACCGATTGAGCAACTCATCAATACAAGGCACTGGGTATGCGTAAAATTTAGACACCGCATTGACTTTCCTATAATCCACAAAGAACCATACAGACCCATCGTTCTTAGGAACTAGAGCAACCGGGCTGGAACAAACACTGTGTGATTACTCCCATATAGAGCACTGCATCAAATTCTTACCGAAAAACAGTTTTCTGTGCTCGGGCATTTGGTAGGGACAGCTACGTACCACTACCCTGTGCGCAGTCACGATGTGATGCTATATGAGGATTGTAAAAACCGGCAGATGAGAGAACACATCTGCAAATTCTTTCTGCAACTTGGCAACCTCTGTGACTTGAGACTGAGAGGTCTCCCCAAGTGACAGGGGCGACATGACTGGCTTTTACATTCACCTCCAGCCCAAGCTCCGACCTCTCTGGAACTACCATTGTCAATGTCACAAGGACCGCCTCCCTCCATAATTTCAGGAAGATGAGATGGTATATTTGACGTACATCACCTTTATCTTTTTGTTTAACCTCATAATCGAGATCTCAAACTCATCGTGTGACCTCAAAGGGCCCTTGCCAATTATTAATTTGTAATTTGGAACTTGATGTGGGGAGTAATAAGAGCACTTTATCTCCCGGTACAAATTCCCGTAGTTGAGACCCCTGTAATACAGTTGGCTTTGACGTTCTTGAGTTTGGAGCAAATTCTCCTGTGTTAGTTGACCCAAAGTGTGGAGTTTTGCTCTCATTTTTGCTGTTTGAAGGTCCCTCCTCCCAAGCTTCCCATATGACGTCTAGCACGCCACACGGCCACTACCCATAGAGCAGCTCGAATGGGGGAAACCCTGTGGAGGCTTGTGGGACCTCTCGAACTGCAAATAACAGGGATTGGAGCCATTCATCTCAATTTCTAGCATCCATTTGCAAATCATATTTTTCAGGGTCTTAATAAATTGTTCCACCAACCCATCTGTTTGTGGGTGGTAAGCACTGGTGCGAATAGATTTAATACCTAATAATTTGTACAGTTTGTGTAGTGTTCAGCACTGCTTCCAGATATCGCGTTGCATAGTCCACCAGAACCAACTCAAAGCGATGTCCGCGTGCTGTTGGCTCTCAGGCCCGACGAGTTCCATGCCAATTCTTTCGAAGGGGACCTCGATTAACCATTTGCCAGTTCAGTGTCTTTTCCTGCATAAGTGACCCAACATCGGGCTAAAGCACATGACTGGTAATCAGAATGTCATTGGTTCGATCCCCACAGCCACCACCATTGTGTCTTTGAGCAAGGCACTTAACTCCAGGTTGCTCCGGGGGGATTGTCCCTGTAATAAGTGCACTGTCGCTTTGGATAAAAGCATCTACTAAATGCATAAATGTAAATGTAAATGTAAAAAGTGCACCAAGTCGTTTTTCCACTTCAAAACTGTTGTACACCTGGAAAAAAAATAATAGTACTTTTGACAAATGTGTTGAAAATTATGTCAACTCATAAGATGCTATTTAATGGTGGCCAAGAAAATGTTATTCAGCCAGTGAAATATAAACAAATAATACTTAGTACAGTACACATTGAACGTATGCATACTATTGTTCAAGGTTAAAGGGATAGTTCACACCCAAATTAAAATTCTGTTATTTAATCACCCTCATGTTGTTCTAAACATGAAAAAGTCAATGTTCAGAAGTTAGTCTCAGTCACCATTCAATTCCTTTACTTTTTTTCCCATTCTATGAAAGTGAATGGTTCCTAAGGCCAACATTCAGCCTAACATCTCTAACATCATATGTAATATACACTCACTGAGCACTTTATTAGGAACTCTATGGTCCTGTACTATGATGCTATTCTATTCACTAGAATTGTACAGAATGGTTATCTGAGTTACTGTAGCCTTTCTGTCAGCTCAAACATATCTGGCCAATCTCCACTGACCACTCTCATCAACAAGGCATTTCCATGCGCAGAACTGCCACTCATTGGATGTTTTTTGGTTTTGCCAGTAAACTTTAGGAGACTGTTGTGCGTGAAAATCCCAGGAGATCAGTAGTTTCGGAAATTCACAAACCAGCCCGTCAGGCACCAACAATCATGCCACGGTCCAAATCACTGAGATCACATTTTTCCCCTGTTTGATGATTGATGTAAACATTAACTGAAGCTCCTGAAACATATCTGCATTAGTGGTCAACCGATATATCGACGAGGCTGATAAATCTGCCTATATTCTCCTCACTTTTTTCCATTAATGGAAAATAAAATTTGACATTTTCCAGTTTGGACAATTTTTTCATTGAGGGTGCTGAGAATGGCCTGCTTGCATGTGATGCAACAGAGACATGTAAAGACCATTCACGGTTCATTTTGTTGTTACATACTATCATGTTATTACAATAATAGACCGGTGTGCAACACACTGTCATTTAAATGGTCCAGATATCAGAGCCACAGCAGACACGTTTGAGCTTATAATGTTAGTGCTCGCCCGTTTCATTATCCCTCTCTCTCCTCAACAGTTCCCTGTAACTTTTAGCTGTCTTGTCTAATGATAAAAAGGCAAATATCAATGAAACAAATATCATATACCGTCTGCAAATAAATGCATATCTCGTTTAAACAGATGTAATAACCCAACCTCACACAACTTCAGCAGATCCAGCATGACCATCCAAAACGGTTGGTCAATATTATGGTCACAGTACAGATTACAAATCAGTAGTAAAATCTGACAACACTGGTATCATAAATGGTGCTTCTTCACATCAGTTTACGCCCAAAAAAAACGCAATTTTCATAGCTTTTATATTTAATGCGCGTTCTCAAATTTAATCCCGAGTGGGGTTCCCGAAAGAAATCCTCACACAACATGGTTGATGTTACGAACACTACGTGAACTGCACAAATTTTTAGGTATTAAATCTATTCGCACCAGTGCTTACCACCCACAAACAGATGGGTTGGTGGAACAATTTATTAAGACCCTGACGATGTCTGTGATTAAAGGTGACTGGCTCTTTTACATTTAATGCGTGACTTCCTATCTACATTCGTTGACCAATGGCTGCAGTTGGGCATTCTAATTTCTCCTATTCATTTTAATAGTAGTGGCCCATTTCTGCTAAATATTCTTTGGTGCAACTTCAAGATAAAAGCGCTTCCCTTGTGCCACAAGTAAATGTCTTGTTCACTATGCACTTTGTGCAATTGGTTTGATTCTGTATTTTTTTATTAAATGCGACTGCTAACGAGGGCATGCCATCAATGGTTGCTGGACTACTGTGTGTACTGTTATTTCCTTCTTCCTAATATATATAAAAAAGTTAATGTGCAAATAAATTACAAAAGTTTGATGTCTAAACAGAAATCAGAAGAAACTGCCATCTACCATTTTAAATACAATATTGTGTTTTTTAGATTCTTTTACACAGTTAAAGTTTTGTGTGAAGAGTTTCTAATTTCTTTTAGCAATTCTACGTATGTTATTTACTATATTAAATTGTGATATACAGTTAAAGTCGGAAGTTTACATACACTTAGGTTGAAGTCATTAAAACTCATTTTTAAACCACTCCACAGATTTAATATTAGCAACTATAGTTATGGCAAGTTGTTTAGGACATCTACTTTGTGCATGACGTGCGTAATTTTTCCAACAATTGTTTACAGACAGATTGTTTCACTTTGAATTGACTATCACAATTCCAGTGGGTCAGATGTTTACATACACTAAGTTAACTGTGCTTTTAAGCAGTTTGGGAAAGTCCAGAAAAGGATGTCAAGCCTTTAGACAATTAGCTTCTGATAGAATGTTTACTGAATTGGAGGTGTACCTGTGGATGTATTTTAAGGCCTACCTTCAAACACAGTGCCTCTTTCCTTGACATCATGGGAAAATGTAAAGAAATCAGCCAAGACCTCAGAAAAAACATTGTGGAACTCCACATGTCTGGTTCATACTTGGGAGCAATTTCCAAATGCCTGAAGGTACCACGTGCATCTGTACAAACAATAGTACGCAAGTATAAACGCGCAGCCATCATACCGCTCAGGAAGGAGACGCATTCTGTCTAGATCAAACGTAGTTTGGTACGAAAAGTGCAAATCAATCCCAGAACAACAGCAAGAACCTGTGAAGATAATGGTAAACAAGTATCTATATCCACAGGAAAACAAATCCTATATCGACATAGCCTGAAAGGCTGCTCAGCAAGGAAGAAGCCACTGCTCCAAAACTGCCATAAAAAAGCCAGACTACATTTTGCAAGTGCACATGGGTAAAAAGATCTTACTTTTTTGGAGAAATCTCCTCTGGTCTAATCAAACAAATTTTGAACTGTTTGGCCATAATGACCATTGTTATGTTTGGAGGCTTGCATGCCGAAGATTACCATCCCAACCGTGCACTATGGAGGTGGCAGCATCATGTTGTGGAGGTGCTTTGCTGCAGGAGGGACTGGTGCACTTCACAAAATAGATGGCATCATGCAGAAGGAAAATGATGTGGATATATTGAAGCAACATCTCAAGACATCAGCCAGGAAGTTAAAGCTTGGTTGCAAATGGGTCTTCCAAATGGACAATGACCCCAAACATACCTCTAAATTTGTAGTAAAATGGCTTAAGGACAACAAAGTCAAGGTATTGGAGTGGCCATCACAAAGTCCTGACCTCAATCCGATTGAAAAAGCATGTGCGAGCAAGGACGCATATAATCCTGACACAGTTACACCAGTTCTGTGTGGAGGAATGGGCCAAAATTACAGCAACTTATAGTGAGAAGCTTGTGGAAGGCAACCCAAAACATCTGACCCAAGTTAAACCATTTAAAGGCAATGCCACCAAATACTAACAAAGTGAATAGCAAACTTCTGACCCACTGGGAATGCGATGAAAGAAATATAATCTGAAATAAATGATTACTTCTACTATTATTCTGACATTTCACAATTTTAAAATGAAGTAGTGATCCTAACTGACCTAAGTCAGGGAATGTTTTCTACGATTAATTGTCAGGAATTGTGATTTATTTTTATTTTTTTAAATGTATTTGGCTATGGTGTATGTAAACTTCTGACTTCAACTGGATATCAATAATTATAAAAAAAAAAAATAATCTGTCTAGCACTAATTTGCATTTATGCTTTACACTTCTGCTATACGATTGGCTGATTAGATAATCACACGAATAAGTAGGTGAACAGGTGTTCCTAAAAAAAGTGCTCATATTTTGAGTTCTACGGAAGAAAAATTCATAAGGGTTTGGAACAACAATATGGTGATTTTTTCATTTTTGGGTGAACTGTCCCTTTTAAGACTGAAGCTCATAGAATAAAACAGACAAGAGCAATATTTTGACCTCGCCATCTAGCCACAAAGTTTACACTTTGCTGGGAAATCAACCTAAGAATGGCTTATTTATAGCTGTCTCTGCTGGATATTTAGCAGCAGTAGAAATAGAAGTCTCAGTCAGATCAACACTTTATATATTTTCCAACAGATTGATTGAGGCTTGAGGATGTTTGGAGATTTGTTCTTCAGCTGCCAAAAACAAAATGAAAAAAATGCAACTAGATCCTTTGGTGCAGTGAGATAATCTGGAAAATTCTGAATGAACTTCACATTTCAAACCACCCACATTAGGTGCAGACAGACTGTAACACAGGCATCAACCCAACTGCCAGAGTGCTGGAAAAATATCACCACACTCAGACAGTCCAAAACACACAGCTCTGATGTAACCTAATTACTTTAGCATGCCATTTCAGCAAAAGTCATCCTGGTCTTTGGTCGCATGTTGATTTGCTGCTGAAGGGAGATGAGATTGAAACGGTGTGACAGGGGTTTTGTGGTTTACAGAAAGTAGCACAGACAAGGGCGCCCTGATGTGACCAAAGTGCACTGGAAAAATGTGAAAAGTGGAGGAAAAGTATCCCACATGATGAATCATGCACACACACAAAAAAACTGTTGAAAAGAACTTTGCTTTAAGAATCAAGTAGATATATTAGAGCTTGAATAGAGATGTGAATCATACAGAATTTAACCATTCTGGTTCCTTAACTATTATTTTATTTAGTTTAAAATATATATATATATATATATATATATATATATATATATATATATATATATATATTATTTCTGAGGAAGACCCCACCTAAAATAATTGTTTATAAAAATAAAATAAACAGTTTTTGGTAATATATTTATACTATTTTTAACTACCTTTAACCTATTTCAGGAATAATATATAAATATCACTAATATTAACATTTACTGATTATCATCAAAACGCTTTAATTTTTTAGCAACATCACCAACTCCAAATAGGCTACACAAAAGTCAAAATAAACATGGAAAATGGCAACAAGACCGGTTCTTTAAGTCTTTCATAATCAAAAATCACAGTTGAAAATCTTAAGATTACAAGTTTCACAAAACAAATGGATGGAATTAACAATATTAAATCATAATAATAACGCTCTATCAGTTTCCACTACTAAAACAAACTATTAAAAAGTACCGTGTTATTAACATGGTATACTTTGAAGTACCTAAAAAAAAACACTGTAAATAGCTCGGCACACGAATATGGTAATCATTAAGTAGTTATATATCAAGGTATGTCTCACAGTTTTATAATGTGATATTACAGTATCATTGTACTGCCACACTCTTTTATTTAAATCAGCTCAGATTGAGGTTTCCGAAACCAATCTCGAAAACATGAGCAGAACCCAACACATAACCCTCCGGTCTTAATGACCAAGTGATGACAACTTACCAACACGATCAGACAGTCCGTGTTTACTGACGGTAAACCCAAACCAGACTTCCAGCAGAACAGCTCACAGGGCGCCGCCATCTTTACAATTCAAACACCTCTGACCCGGAACTAATGCTGCCCCAACAAGTTTGTGTAAATTAATCTAATATTTTCATAGCGCTCTCATATGTTTTTAAAATTATTATTTAGATATATGTTTCTTATTTATAATAATTGCAAGGGAAACAAACTGTTTTTCAGAACACAGCCCTTAAAACTAAGAGTTTTCATATTCAGTTTTGTACACATAGCCTGCCCTGGAGTCTTTCACAATGGAAATTGCATCAAACCTTGTTCAGACGGTTTTATATCTAATCCCCCCCTCCCATGATGGTAACCATATTTGTGCCAAAATGTAATCACTGACACAGCCTTGCATGAAAGTTTACAACAACAACAACAAAATAACCACTTCAGAAAAGAGTGCATAATTTCTTGCTCATTTTAATCACATTTGACATTTCAAACAAATTAATCTCCATTGTGAGCCCACTTTGAGCATTTTTCATATCAAATCTATTTGACCACCTTTAGCCCCAGCAACATGGGGGCTTTTTTATCCCAAATCCTATCCTTTCACTTATTGGACAGTTATTTAATTTTTTTAAATTGAAATTGACAAATAATTATTTTGTCTCAAAATTAATGAGATAATTTCCAGGATATTCCTTAGCAACAGGACTAAATATAGGGCTAAAAAGCAGGATTATACAGACTAAATATCTATATGTATGTATGGATGGATGTATGGATGGATGGATGGATATATTGACGAACGGACAGACAGACAGACAGACAGACAGACAGACAGAAAGACAGACAGATAGATAGATAGATAGATAGATAGATAGATAGATAGATAGACAGACAGACAGACAGACAGACAGACAGAGAGAGAGGCAGGCAGGCAGACAGACAGACAGACAGACAGACAGGCAGATAGACAGATAGATAGATAGACAGATAGATAGATAGATAGATAGATAGATAGATAGATAGATAGATAGATAGATAGATAGATAGATAGATAGATATGGGGTTTTTGATCATTTGATTCGATAAAATGTATAATAGATTAAAAAAAAAATTTGCACTTTAAGTCAGAATACTAGAAGTATTCCTTGAAAACTCTTGGAGGAGTTAAGAAAAAAAGAGTCAGAAATTCAGATATCTTTTGAAAACAGCCCAACCCAAGTTTGTATAACAAGAGTTTGTTGGTGTGACAGGGCGGAGGGCCGGGTCGTGATTATATACACCCGGTCCCTTATCAGGACCTGATTAAGCCTCCAAGAGGGAAAAGGTTGATTGCGGACGGTGGTGCGATGAGAGAGAGATTTACGGACATGTCCGTCATGTGTGTGTGTGTTTGTCTTTTATTTAAGTTAGGTTTGTCAGGACAGCACTATTAGGCAGAACACACGCCTCCAGCATTGCAGCAACAGAACTCCAACTTGTCTGTATGTAAAACATATTTTCTAAATAAGCTCATATTTACTGTCGGCATGTGTGTATCTGTGTTGGTGAGGAGAGAAGGGGATTAAATACCTTGGGTGCACAGACAATCAGCTGCAAGTTTTGCAACTCTCCATCACAAGCAGCTGCAATGAATTCATGAGGTAAAACTACAAGCACACATGATGACATCATCTCCAGAGTCCCAAGACACAGAGAGAGTCCAGCACATTCCTGTTCAGGACATGAGCAGCCATCCCGTCCCCTCGTGTGAACTCAATCTTTCAAAAACTCATCTCTCTCTTTGTAGCACATTTTCTCAATTTATTGGATGGATGGAAATAAATTGCATGTGTAACCACTTTGTGTGTTCTCCTTTTGAATAGAAGTTCTTAGAGGACAAATGCCAAAAAGTGAAACAAATGATGCAGAGCAGAATCTGTAGAGTTCTCTGGAGTAGACCGTACTCTTTATAGGTGGGATAAATATTTAAAAGCACCAGATAACAAATCTTACCACTACAATGTTTGTAAAAATGTCAAACACAAAGATTGGGAAATACACAAAAATGGTGATTTAGCTATTTTAATTTAGGGGGGTATAGGGGATATATACATTTCTGTTATCATTTATTCACCCTCATGTCTTTCCAAACATGTATTACAGTCTTTCTTCCATGTAATACAAAATGTTATTTTGCCCAATGCTACTCTTTTCAATAAATTGGCAATGAATGGTGACTACAGATTTAAAGAATGATTTTCAGTGAATAATGACTTAAATTTCAGTCTGTTCCTCATATAAAGTCATCATATTGGCTTCAGAACATTTGAAATATAGCACACAGGTCTTATGGACAACTTTTATGGTGTTTTGTTGTCCTTTTTGACAGACACAGTCCCCATTCACAGGTAAAGAACAGCCTTGATATTCTGCCTAACATCATCTTCCATGATCCATTGATGCAAGAGAGCCATATGTTTTGAACGACCAATGGGAGGGCCTTTTATGTCAAATGTATTTTACTTTATTCATTTAACATAATGTTTAATTCATAAAAGCAAAATCCTTAGAAGTCTTTAGCATGTTTTCAGTAAGACACAGAAAGATGTTTCAGACTGTGTGGTAAGATGACCTACCACTGAACCAGACATGAGAGTGGCATAATGTACTTCAGTTAAACTCTGTGGAAAAACTGAATGAGGCGTTTAACAAACTAACTTTCAGACACAAACACTCAAACCTCAATAAGACATCACTGACCTGAAGGAAAGAGTTCTTACATTGGTATGTAGAGGAAAAAACATCAAAGGATTTTAAATATTTTATTGAATTTGTGTGTGTGTGTGTGTGTGTGTGTGTGTGTGTGTGTGTGTGTGTGTAGTGTGTATGTATCACTTTGTGGGGACCAAATGTCCCCATAAGGATAGTAAAACCAGAAATTTTTGACCTTGTGGGGACATTTTGTCGGTCCCCATGAGGAAAACAGCTTATAAATCATACTAAATTATGTTTTTTGAAAATGTAAAAATGCAGAAAGTTTTCTGTGAGGGTTAGGTTTAGGGGTAGGGTTAGGTTTAGGGGATAGAATATAAAGTTTGTACAGTATAAAAACCATTATGACTATGGAAAGTCCCCATAAAACATGGAAACACAACATGTGTGTGTGTGTGTGTGTGTGTCGGAAGAAATAAAGTCAGTGGTCGAAATAGATTAAATAATGTGGGAGCCAGAGGACATCCCTGTCGCACTCCAAGGTGAACAGGGAATGGCTCTGACTCCCGGCCACGTAGTTTTACCTGTGCCTGCTTGCCATTATAAAGGTCCTTAATGATCGCGAGCAGCGGGTCTGGAACCCCGAAAGCATGAAGAACAACCCAGAGCCCAGGCCTACTGATGGTATCATAGTGAGACCAGGACCACGTGGTTCATGAAGCCTTCGATGGCTGTACATGAGAAATTTCCATCTGGTACAGAAATAATGGGAGGTTGATCGATGCCCGGGTGCGGTCAAGGGATGGCTACCTATTGATCAACCAGTTCAGTTCAGTTCAGTTCAAGTTCTTTATTCAGTCATGATGTTATTACAGACACAATATTAATCACATCAACAAAAAAAAAATAAATAAATAAATAAATAATAATAACATTCACTGCTGAAAAGGAGCATGAGGAAGACCTAGTCTTATAATTACATGCCCCTTTTTTCAATAATTTTATCTGACACAAATCAGATGGCTCGCCGTTTTTTTTTTCTTTTTCTTATTTTTTTTTCTTTTCCTTTATCTAGGTACCATATTACTTCACATCTAAATAATTAACAATTTCAAATTTGTCAAACATTGGTTCTTATGCTTCACTGCCTTCAGTATGTTCTAAGAACATTTTTTTTATACATTTTATTGAATTGAACAATCGTGTTACATGTTTTTTGCACAATGTCCAAAGAGTTCCATAAATTAATCCCAATTACAAGAAACCCTTTTTGTTTTTGTGAGGTGCGTGAATATGGTACACAAAAATTACCTTTTCTTCTGCTGTTACTGTCTGTGATTAGCATGAATTTATTTTGAATATGTATTGGCACCAAATTATTTTTCACTCTCCACATAATTTGTAGTATTTTAAATTTGACCAATTCTTTTAATTTCAAGGTCTGCAATTTTATAAACAGTTTGTTTGTGTGGTCTCATAAACCTTTATAAGTCACAATTCTCATCGCTTTCGTCTGAAGTAAGAACAGCCTTTCTGTATAACTGGTGCAAGCATTACCCCATACTTCGATACAGTATGTTAAGTATGGAACAATTAAGGATATGTATAGAAGCTGTAATGAAGCTTCATCCAATATGTGTTTAACATTATAAAGAATACCAATATTTTTACTAACTTTACCTTTGATATGCTCAATATGAGGCTTCCAGCTAAGTTTGCTGTCTAGGATAACTCCCAAAAATTTGATTTCTGAGACACATTCAATATTTACATTCTCAATAACTAATTTTGTGCATCCCTGTTTTCCCTTTTTTCCAAAAACCATATAATTTGTCTTATCCCAATTTAGAAACAATTTATTATAATCAAACCATTTCTTTAATTCTATCATTTCCCTTTCAATAGTGGCCATTAATTCATTTAAATCTGTCCCAGTCTTAAACACAGTTGTGTCATCAGCAAACAACAAGAAATTCATATCTTTAGAAGCCTCAAATATATCATTAATAAATAATATAAAAAGTTTAGGGCCAATTACTGAACCCTGGGGAATTCCGCATACAACAGTTTTACAGCCCGAGTTTTGGTTTTTAAATTGAACATATTGGCTTCTGTTACTTAAGTAGCTTTCAAGCCATTTATATGTCTGACCCCTTAATCCATAGTGTTGTAGTTTTGTCAACAATAAGTTATGGTTGACAGTGTCAAACGCTTTCTGTAAATCCAGGAATATACTTACAAAATACTGTTTTTTGTCCATTGCAGCAAGAATTTCTTCAGTTAAATGAATTAATGCAACGGCAGTTGATCTATTGGATCGAAATCCGTATTGATAGTCAAAAAGTAAATAATTTTTTTCCAAAAATAAATCTAATTTATGAGTAAACCATTTTTCTATTATTTTAGAAAACTGCGAAAGTATTGAAACAGGTCGATAATTATTAAACTCATGTTTATCTCCTTTTTTAAAAATAGGTATTATCTTAGCAATCTTCATCTTTTGAGGGAAAACACCTGAACTAAAAGAAAGATTGAAAATATAAGTTAGAGGTTGAAGTATGCAATCTATAGTTTTTTTTACAATGCTCATATCCATTCCATCACCATCACAAGATGTTTTAGTTTTGCACTTTCTCACAATATCTAAGATTTCAGTTCCGGTGAATTCATTAAGAAACATTGACTGTAAGATTCTACTACCTCCTGTCGCACTACTACACCATACATGATTGGATTTTTCAAGACTTTTCGCAATATTAGGTCCGGCATTGACAAAGAAGGAATTAAACTCATTTAAACCACATTATGTATGCTGATGATATGGTGATTGCTGCTCACTCAGAGGAAGAGTTGGAGGCGCTGCTGATGAACCTGGAGCTTGCTACTAAGAGATGGGGCCTTACCATCAGCCCAACCAAAACTAAGCACCTGCCTGGGTGTTACCATCAGACACTCCACCCCCACAGCTCCCAATTGGTGATGGGGCATTTGTGGAGAGAGTGGAGTGTTTTCCATACCTGGGCAGTGTGCTTATGACCAGCTCTGGTTTGACAGCAGAGGTCTCACTCCAAATCAGTCGAGCAGCATTATCTTTTCATCGGTTGCGTAACGCTGTGTGGAAGCTTCCCGGTTTGTTGTTCCGCACGAAGCTTCAGGTATTTCCGGCCACGGTCATTCCGTCCCTTCTCTATGCTTACGAAACTTGTACACCCCTAATGGAACATCTTCGCCGGTTAGAAACATTTAGGCTGGCCTGCCTAAGATCCATCCTGGTTGTGTTGGCTGGGTCATGTAGCCTGCATGCCCGGCCACCACATGCCTAAACAGCTTTTGCTCGGCCGGAGGGGGCTCAGTGGGAACGGCACGGGCTGGAGAAGTGATGGAGTGATGTGGTACAGGGTGATGTGGAGCTGAGTGGACTTGCCGATGACTGGTACCAGCGGTGTCAAGATCAGCCTCTTTGGAGGAGGCTTGTGAAGGATGCTACTGGCCAGTTGGAGGCAGTCATCCTCCAACAACAACGGAGGGCAGAGGAGCGATGCTCACAACAATGAGCAGAGTGCCGGGTTGCTAAAGCACAGCAAGTTGGCACAGTAGGGGCACAGGTGGTGGATCAGCCAGTCATCTCAGTCAGTCGACCCATGTCACCTGTTGGATCTGTCCCGTGACCTCCTGCCAGCGGGCGTTCGACACTTCACATGGCCTAAACGTGCACATAGCCTGGCACAAGCATTGTGGTGACGTCACTGCCACTTAGTAGCGAATGGCGGTTATTGTGTGTATCTCGGAAGAAATAAAGTCCTGGGCAGGGGCGTAGCAAGGAACTCTCTGCCCCATGACTTTATATTAGTCTGAGCCCCTTTCATATAAAAAATAACAGTTAAAAATTAGTTGTGTGCCTAATTAATTTCCCTCTCACTCTGCCCCCGCCCCCCATCCTGTGCACGAACCACCCCCTGTTGCTGATTGCCTGGAGTAGTGTTGTGTGGATCGGTCTGTTCCACTTTGTTTTTGTCCCATTTACAGAGCCAGGGTTGCGTACAAATGCTAGATTTTTTTTCAGCCAACCCACAGAACGGACAGCTAGCAGACTGTGAGGAGATATTTTCTGAATTTGACGAAAAGTGTATTGGAATAGAATTACTGAGTGCACCTTTAAGAAAGATGATAGAATACAGCTCATCTCCTGTGACAGACAGATTTAGTTATGGCTGTTAAAATTATCAGGAGAGAGATGCCACCTGCTGCAGCTAGAGGAAACACAGAGCCATGTTGGCTAACCTCACCGCTGATGTCACTGCTGATGTCATCCTACAGGTTCATTTTACCTGGAACAAAGGTGAGATGTGACATTTATTGTGAGAAGTAATGACCATAAATTTTAAAGCCAAGCCAGCAGGAGAGGGACTTTAAACAAGCAAGCATTTTATTTCTTACTTTTTGGTGCAATTTATTAGGAATGCTTAACTCTCTATATTTTAAAGCATTGGTTTTCTGTAAATTATCTTGGTAACAATATTATTAAATAAAATCAGGACAATTTGAAATCGTTAAAGAGTATGAAAAAAAATGTATAACTTTAATAGTAAAGGAATTCACATAGATGAGACACAGGAAGTAAAAGGAAAAAATGCAGCTTCATTTTAAATTACAGCAAAATTAAGAAACAGCTAAATCTGAAAGCTAATGTGTCATTGAAGCATCATATTAATCAACTAATATCATGCTCACTGTCACGATTGATTAACGAGGCAGACGAGGAGATGCGGATCCAAACGCAGTTTGAATTTTATTGAATAAGGAAACACAAAATGAACAACCCACGATGGGGAAAAGAAACATAACCTGAAGAAGCTGACCAGGGTAGACACGAACAGGGAACTAGGGAGAGCAGCACACGCCAAGACAACATCAAACAACGATCGACGAAGACTGAACAAAGACACAGGGTATAAATACACAAACATGGGAAAAGGGACCAATGAAAGAACAGAACTCAAACAAGATAACAAGGTGATTAACAGAAGCCAAAGGCAAATTAACAAGGGCAGGTGAAAACAATGAACAGTGAACACAAGACTATGGAGGTACAAAGGTGACGAAAGTGAAAACTAAGGAATACCAAAAGTGACAAAATTACAAACAAAGGGCAACAGAGGGACAAGACAGGGTAAACATAACAACAAGACAGGGTAAACATAACAACAAGACAGGGTAAACATAACAGAGCCCCCAAAGGATCGGCTTCCAGACGATCCTAGACAAGAAAAACAAGAGACAAAAACCCACAAGAACAACATGAGGGCACCAGGGGCAAACAAACAGTCCAAGTGGGCACATGGGTAGACAGGCAGGTCATGGAGGTGCAAGGGGCAGACAGGGAGTCCAAGAGGGAGATGAGACAGTCCACGGGGGCACAAGTGGAGATGAGGGTTAGGGGGCCAGGGAGGTATCGACTGGGCAGGGACAGGTTTCGAGAACCTAGGAGGAGGCCACTGGACGGGGACTGGATCAGGAGGTCTGGGGAGAGGCCACAGGACAGGGACTGGGTCAGGGGGCCTGGAAAGAGGCCACAGAACGGGAACAGGGTAAGAAGCCCTGGGAGGAGGCCACAGGACAGGGACCGGGTCAGGAGGCCTGGGAGGAGGCCACAGGATAGAGGCCGGCTTTGGTGGCCTGGGAGGTGGTCGTGGGCCAAGGGCCGGTTCAGGGGACCTGGGAGATGACCACAGGACAGAGGCCGGTTTTGGTGGCCTAGGAGATGGAGTGGCCACAGGGGAGGCCGGCGGAGCCGCGTGAGGCGGAGCCAAGGAGGACCTCTGAGGCGGAGCCGAGGGAGGTGATGGCTCAGAAGGCCCAGAAGGCGGAGCTGAGGGAGGCTCAGGAGGTGGAACCGAAGGAGGCTCAGGAGGCGGAGCCGGGGTAGGCGGCGCCGTGGGAGGCTCTAGGAGCGGAGACCAGGAAGACTCTGGAGTCTCTGGGGGCAGAGACGTAGGAGGCTCTGAGGGTGGAGCCGTCGAAGGCTTGAGTGGCTCGAGAGGCGGAGCCATAGGAGGCTCTGGAGGCGGAGCCGCAGGAGGCCCCGGAGGTGGAGCTGCAGGAGGCTCGAGAGGCTCTGGGGGCGGAGCCGTAGGAGGCTCAAGAGGCTCTGGGGGCGGAGCCGTCAAAGGCTTGAGTGGATCGAGAGGCGGAGCAATAGTAGGCTCTGGAGGCGGAGCCGTAGGAGGCTTGAGAGACGGAGCCCTGGAAGACTCGAGAGACTTGAGAGGCGGAGCCCTGGAAGGCTCGAGAGGCTTGAGAGGCGGAGCCCTGGAAGACTCGAGAGACGAGAGACTTGGGAGGCGGGGCCCTGGTAGGCTCGGGAGGTGCTGGCTCTAGGATGGGCACGACCACTGGCGCTGGCTCTTGGACGGTCGAGGCCACAGGCGCTGGCTCAGGGACGGTCGAGGCCACAGGCGCTGGCTCAGGGACGGTCGAGGCCACAGGCGCTGGCTCAGGGACGGTCGAGGCCACAGGCGCTGGCTCAGGGACGGTCGAGGCCACAGGCGCTGGCTCAGGGACATCGGAGGCTACAGGTTCGCTGCCCGTGGCTGACGTGGGCGCAGGCTCGCTCACCGTAGCGGGCTCAGGCTCGCTCACCGTAGCTGACGAGGACTCAGGCTCGCTCACAGTGACATGCGTGGGCTCTGGCTCGCTCACAGTGACATGCGTGGGCTCTGGCTCGCTCACAGTGACATGCGTGGGCTCTGGCTCGCTCACAGTGACATGCGTGGGCTCTGGCTCGCTCACAGTGACATGCGTGGGCTCTGGCTCGCTCACAGTGACAGGCGTGGGCCCTGGCTCGCAGACCGGGGCAGGCGTGGGCCCTGGCTCGCAGACCGGGGCAGGCGTGGGCCCTGGCTCGCAGACCGGGGCAGGCGTGGGCCCTGGCTCGCAGACCGGGGCAGGCGTGGGCCCTGGCTCGCAGACCGGGGCAGGCGTGGGCCCTGGCTCGCAGACCGGGGCAGGCGTGGGCCGGGAGGCGGACGCCTGTCTTCTCCTCCTCCTCCGGGCGGATGAAGTTGGCCGTGCGGGTTCAAGGGAAGCCATTGGCGTGGGGGGGTTGTTCGCTGACAGGAGGGCTGGTGTGTCAGGGAGCGGTGAGCTGCACGCTAGTAGGGTCATTTCCAGGTAGTCGCGGAAAGTGCAGCCGGGCGCTGCCTGTGGCACCCGCTCCCTCAGCGAGGGGTTCAAGCTGTCCTTGAAAAAGACCATCAATGCAGAGTCCGGGAAGTCAGTAGTGTTCGCCAGGAGGAGAAAGTAGAGAGCGTGGTCAACAAATGGGTGGTCTTCTTGCTGCAGGTTGAGCAGCCGACATTTGGCCTGAATAGCTGCTGGATCCATGTGTGTGGGTCGATCGTTCTGTCACGATTGATTAACGTGGCAGACGAGGAGATGCGGATCCAAACGCAGTTTGAATTTTATTGAATAAGGAAACACAAAATGAACAACCCACGATGGGGAAAAGAAACATAACCTGAAGAAGCTGACCAGGGTAGCCACGAACAGGGAACTAGGGAGAGCAGCACACGCCAAGACAACATCAAACAACGATCAACGAAGACTGAACAAAGACACAGGGTATAAATACACAAACATGGGAAAAGGGACCAATGAAAGAACAGAACTCAAACAAGATAACAAGGTGATTAACAGAAGCCAAAGGCAAATTAACAAGGGCAGGTGAAAACAATGAACAGTGAACACAAGACTATGGAGGTACAAAGGTGACGAAAGTGAAAACTAAGGAATACCAAAAGTGACAAAATTACAAACAAAAGGCAACAGAGGGACAAGACAGGGTAAACATAACAACAAGACAGGGTAAACATAACACTCACAAGGATTTAATGATATCCCTGTGTACTAGAACAAAGGTTAGTTTTTAGCCTGTAATAGGCGCTGCAGAGCATGAAACACATTTGGACCACTAAACCCCTGAGAATGTACATTATCACACAGCTTCTTGTGTTATGGTGTTCAATCTGTTTATGCTTTTCATATTCTCTCATAAATCCATCACTCTCTTCAAACCGTACCAGATTCATAATCCACATGCATTAAGGAATATCTACAGAACTCATTAAGATCAACACTTTTGAAAGTTGTCAGATCCTTTTCATAGACTTTTTTATATAAGAATATCTCTATGAATAAATATGTTTAATTTAAGTATCAGCTTGGTCTCAAAATTCTTTAGGGGAAATAAAAGATTATAGAGCTATAAAATTAACTAATTCTGATTATTTGGTCTTGGATGAATTTAATAAAAGAAAATCTGAGTTCATATGTATGATTGTGAATATTAATGAATATTTGATTTTGACTGGGTATCTTTGTGGTTTATAAAAGGTATAATCATTGTCTCTCCTTTAGAAATAAACAATAGAGAAAATGAGGCCCAAGAGCTCCGCCCCCCTCTGTGCAGTACCTGCTCAGGTGCTTAAACAATAAAATGACTGTTCACTTTGATAAAGAGGCATTTTCTCCAGAGCATTAGTTGATGGCAGAGATCGCACACTGAAGGATTACTTCTCTTCAAAGATGATGAAATTTATACCAACAGCCTCTGCCTCCTTAGTGTTTTGTTGGCTTTTTATGGGTAAGAAACTTATACTTAATACAGGTGAATTTGTTTCAAAAGAATGTTATACATGCCTCAACACTAATTAAAGAATAGCTTGTTTATTTTCCATAAGAGACTACTGCATTGATGTTTGTTGTTGTTGTTTGTCTCTTAGAGTGAATGAATCCCAGTATGTTGCAACCTAAATGTTCTAGCAAAATCAATATATTGAATATAATAGCAATATCTTAAATACCATCATGTGGTTTACACAACACTTGACAATTAAACAGTAATAAACAGTAATAAATTCAGATAGCCTAATTTGAATTAAAAGTCAATTAACTCTGAATTAAAATGTTTTGTTAACAATCTATCAAAATCTGATTCAGGCGTGAACTCAGTCAATATCTCCGTGATGGGGTTCCCCAATCAAAGCACAGATGCCATGACTCCACACCCTTTAACTGCAGTTATCATGGACCTCAGAATCACTAACCGGATTTACAATGACTCACTGGCTGACCAGCAATCAGTTGAGTATACAACATTGAGGCGAGAGGTAGAGGAACTGGTAAGGGTCTTTTTGAAATAAGTCTAATCTAAATAAACTGGTTTTATTTTAATTCAAATATAATTTAATACAACTAAATGAACCTGACTACATTATGTTAAACCAATGAAAGTACATTTTGACAGGGATTGTTCACCCAAAAATGAGAATTCTCTCATCATTACCCTCATTCCATCCCAGATGTGTATGACTTTCTTTCTTCTGCTGAACACAAACATCGATTTTTAGAAGAATATCTCAGCTCTGGAGGTCCATACAATCGAGCTGAATTGTGGCCAGAACTTTGAATGTTAAAAAAGCAAATAAAGGCAGCATCAAAGTAATCCATATGACTCCAGTGGTGAAATCCATTGTTATAGAAGTGATATGATAGGTGTGAGTGAGAAAAAGATAAATGTTTAAGTCCTTTTTTACTAGCCCAGTAGGTGGTGATGTGCAAGAAGAATGTGAATCGCCAAAAATAAAACAAGAAGAATGTCAAAGTGGAGATTTACAGTTAAAAAGGACATAAATATTGATCTGTTTCTCACCCACACCTATCATATCGCTTCTAAAGATATGGAATTAACCATTGGACTCTTATGGATTACTTTTTTGCTGCCTTTATGTGCTTTTGGAGCTTTAAAGTTTTGGTCACCATTCACTTGAATTTTATGGACCTACAGAGCTGACACATTCTTCTAATAAACTTTATTGTGTTCAGCAGAAGAAAGAAAGTCATATACATCTGGGATGGCATGAGGTTAATTTAATGAAGTCAATGAATGAGAGAATAAAAATTTTGGGGTGAACTATCCCTTTAAGAATTAGATCAATTACACTACCACTTTTTACAGTATACATCATGGAATACCATTGTATTAGGATATTGCATTTTTAAGAAACCATATTATATGATAAGAATGTTGACCATATTGTATTTTCTCTATTCCAGTTCTATGATATTTATGACCCCACTCCTTTGACATATTTGGGGACAAATGAGATGACCTTCAGGTTTGAAATCAGCTCTCATAAACTCAGATTTACATTCATGGATTTCAAGAATTTCATTCTTTGTATAATCCAACTCTAACATGACAC
This sequence comes from Xyrauchen texanus, assembly GCF_025860055.1. Taxonomy (NCBI): domain Eukaryota; kingdom Metazoa; phylum Chordata; class Actinopteri; order Cypriniformes; family Catostomidae; genus Xyrauchen; species Xyrauchen texanus. The sequence goes on along the minus strand of NC_068290.1, from coordinate 8,095,543 downwards.
TCTTCACGAGGGTTTTACTCCTGTTTGATCTTATGAATTCTTCTCTTGTAGTATTGGGTCTGTGATCGCCAGCTCTCGATTGCTGTTTGGGACAGCAATGCTCAATCCAGTCCTCGTGAGAAGCATCTATTTAAATGCGTACAAACAAGTTCCATCGCCAACACTAGAGATTGACCTTGGCTACGTTGAAAGTAAAAAAACAGCAAAATAATTGTTGATTTCAGATCTGTAGTTCTTATTGTTATTAAACAAACCAGTGCGTGACTGGTGTGTGACTTGATTTTGCATGTAGGGTTAAAGCTGAAGTGTGTCATATCTGCGCCACCGAACGTAATAGCAAAAATAAACATGGTTTTCAAAGTTTTCTATGTTCAATTTTGCTTTACAAATTCACCCTTGTCTGCTGTTGATCGAACAAAAGGATAGTCCCACCCTAAACTTACACCATTGGTTGAGTCAGTGTTGTTTTGTCTGAGTGGATGGGTCGCTCAAAACAAAGAGAGGATTTTTATAGCGCCACAGAGACATAATGTTTACAGTTTTTAAGGAAATAAGCCTATGAATGGCTTACTTATAGTTGTCTCTGCATATTAAGCTGGGAGCTTTAAAAGTTAAAGGTGAAGTGTGTAATTTCAGTGCAACTAGTGGCATCAAAGAGAATTACAAGAATAATTACTGGTTTCCCAAACAACGCTACTTGTCTGTCATGTTTGGACAAACAGATTGTCCCACCTCATTCTCATGCCATTGGTTGAGCCAATGTTGCTATGTAGGGCCAAGTTGTGCATGAAATTCCTTTTGGTGGTGCTAGAAATTACACACTTCACCTTGACCAAGAAATTATCATCTTGGAACAGACATTTACTTACTTAGTGAAAAAAAAACACATTATCATTAATTCATCTAAACTCACTACCTCCTCACTCACAGATGAACTACCAGCTCAAGAACCATTTGAAGAACAGGTGCCCACTAGCAGATCACCATCAACACCACACACAGAAAAACCCCTTTTGACCACGCTTTCCATGGCCACGCCCCTTTCTTCCACTCCTAACATCAGAACGGACACTGCATCCCTCACCAGCCGTGATCCAACCACACACACCCCCAACATGACCAACTCCTTCCAGTTGGGCTCCAGTTCTGATGTCGGAAACACCACACATTCTGTCTCCTCCATTTCTCCAAGCCCCAACTCCACACACCTTAACAACACCACAATGCACACAAACATGAGCGATACAAGCTCCTTCTTTGCAGCCCCCAATGAAAGCACCACTGAAGCCTTCAATAGCACCATCGCTGCAGCCCCAAATGGCACCACCATTGCAGCCTTTAACGGCACCATGACTGCAGCTCCAAATGGCACCACCATTGCAGCCCCCAATGATATCACCACTGCAGCCTTCAAAGGCATTACCACTGAAGCCTCCAATAGAACCACCATTACAGCCTCCAACAGCACTACAGCTGAACCTCCCAGTGGCACCACCACTGCACCCGGCAGCACCCTTCCTTCTGTCCACAGCACATCTGATATGAACTCTACAATCAAGTCCACTCCATTTACAACAACACAACCTCCAAAGACCACAGTTGTGAGTCAGTCACCTACCACAGCCACTGCTCAGGTGCCTAGCTGGGGCATTGCCCTCTTAGTATTGGCAGCTGTTAGTCTCTTCCTCCTCATCGTCCTCCTCATTGTCCTCATTGTTGTGGTAAGTGATTGAGTGTGCAGGATGACTGTGATTGGTGTGTTTGTGTTTTGTTTATTTAAAAAAAAAAACAACATTTGCAACTTTGGTCTAATATTGGGTGGAGTATTTTGTGAAATATAAGTTATACAGTAAATGTACTTATATACAGTAAAAAATTAGGTTTTCTTCCTAATTTAGAATGCCCAATTTCCAATGTGCTCTAAGTTCTCGTGCTGGCGTAGTGACTCAATCCGGGTGGCGGAGTATGAATCTCAGTTGCTTGGTTTGTTGAGCGCGTTACCGCAGAGTCGTAGCGCACGTGGAGGCCCACGCTATTCTCTGCGGCATCCAACTTTGGTCTAATATTGGGTGGAGTATTTTGTGAAATATAAGTTATACAGTAAATGTACTTATATACAGTAAAAAATTAGGTTTTCTTCCTAATTTAGAATGCCCAATTTCCAATGTGCTCTAAGTTCTCGTGCTGGCGTAGTGACTCAATCCGGGTGGCGGAGTATGAATCTCAGTTGCTTGGTTTGTTGAGCGCGTTACCGCAGAGTCGTAGCGCACGTGGAGGCCCACGCTATTCTCTGCGGCATCCATGCACAACTCACCACACACCCAACTGAGAGCGAGAACCACACATTATAGCGACCACGAGGAGGTTTCCCATGTGACTCTACCCTCCCTAGCAACCGGGTAAATTTGGTTGCTTAGGAGACCTGGCTAGAGTCACTCAGCATGCCCTGGATTCGAATTCGCGACTGAGGGTATTCAGTACTCAATACTTTCTGAGCTATCCAGGCCCCTGTAAATTAATCTGAATGATTAAATAAATGTGCAAGTTAAGCTCAGTTAACAGCATTTGTGGCATAATTTTGATTTCTATAAAAAAATTATTTAACTTGACCCTCCTTCATAAAATAAAAAGCAAAAATTGTGGTTGCGATGTAAACATAATAACATTAAATGTTATTACGATTAGTGTGCAATAACCTTACCTGTGTAAAGTTACATCCATTGTTATGACAAGGAAACACTGTAATCCAGGTTTGGATATAAGTTTACACATTTAAGGTTAGTAAATGATTTTATCGTCTGTTTTGGCTTGTACTTTTGTGTATTTTAACTTCCATTGTAAGTGCCTTACTGTAACAGTTATTGGTCTTAACTTGTATTGAACTCTGAACATTCCTTTAAATAGTATATTTACAATTACTGTTAAATGGAAATCGTGTGATTTTTGAAATCACAGGGTTAATTAACTGCGGATATGCTCTTCCTTTCAGGTGGTGCTCAGGTGCAAAAGGCCAAACCGAAGAGGTTTCGGTAATGAACCTGATGAGTTAAACCCTCCCATGTACTTCAATCCAGATATCGCCATGTACTCAACGCACAGCACATTAGATACGGCCAATGGCAAACAAGTGGTGAGTTTTACAAGAGGGTTAGGTTAGGGTTAGGTTCGGGTTCGGGTTCGGGTTAGGCTAGGGTTAGGGTGATTCCCAACCCTGTTCCTGGAGGCCCCCCAACACTACACATTTTGGATATCTCCCAAATCAAACACACCTGATTCAACTCATCAGCTCGTTAGTGGAGACTCCAAGACTTGAATTGGGTGTGACAGAAAATGGAGATATACAAAATGTGCTGTGTTGGGGGGCCTCCAGGAACAGAGTTGGGAATGAAAAAGATCATTAAAAACACTTAGGAAAAACTGATAAACTTAAGTTACAAAGAATGTCAATTTTTAAAAGGTAAAAATGTAAAAACTTACAGCATATCAACCTATTCTCAAATTTAGGGTTAGGGTTAGGTGGTAAAAACATGGAGGTTGTTATTTCAGCATAGAAGATCTCTGTAGGTATTTCAAAGGCCCCATTTCCACCTGGTATTACAATGTGTCTCGGTGATCTGATCACATGTGGTCTGGCGAGACACATCACTGTTTACATCTGGTTACTTAAATGCGTCTCCTGTGATCACTTTTGTTCAGATTTTGAGGAGAGGGTCTCTGTTTCATGACAACTTACATCAATCATTATTTCAGTACTATCTCATGATTGTGTATGTATCCACTTTTTCAAATTTTCAGATCAGATGGTTATTTCCTTTTAAAGTCACTCATAACCGGCAAAGTTTAAACTCTTGTTTTAGCACAGCGGTTGATTGACAGGTGAGGGGTAGCTCTTCACTAATGCTGGGACTCATACAGGATGGATTAGTGTGTCCACCTCAAATATGATGCAGTCACATGTGTTTTTGACCACATTCGTATGTGTTTCAAAGCATTTTAGACCCCATTTAGACCTGTATTTAGGGCTGACCACATATGATCGGATCACCCCAAACACATCTTAATACCAGGTGGAAACAGGGTCAAAGAGTTTTAAAGATTGCGTCCCCCATTTCCCATTTGTCGGAAAAACTGATTGCCTAACCAAAAGCTCACACCATTGGTTGTGTCAGTGTTGCTGTGCCGGGCAGGTTGGAATGCCTAAAAAACAGAGCATAGACTTTTCTGGGAAATAAACCAACAAATTGCTTTCTTATGCAATAGTTGTCTCTGCACATAAATCTGGGATATCACAAAAATGGCACCATTCACCTTTTTTATTGCTGCTGCATTTTGGCTGGAAAAAGATTGGGTTTTTAGGAGGGCTCTGTAGATCTCACCACCACCATCTCTGTCAATGTAAAACACAGTCCTCACAATCACAGATCAGAACTAGCGAAATTTGTCTACTGTTACGCTCCAGCATCCCAGCCACCTGCACAGGCTCCTCTTTGTGCGGCTCTGACTGGGAAACCTGAAGCGTGGGAAACTCGACTCCCGTTGAGAGACTGTGAGGCCTCCATCTGCATCTCCTCCACCGTCCAGTAGCCACAGCGTCACCGCTCACAATGCCCTGCCTACATCCAAACAATAACTAGAGCTTGGAGAGAAAGACTTAAACTCTCAATCTAACACTCACCGAGGACTCCAGGGCAGCAGGTTTTGGTCAAAAGCAGAGTAGAGAGTGATTTACTGTGAGCTGAAGAATGAAACAAAGCAGCAAATTTTTTAGGGGTTAATATTTTAATGAATTCATTTATTGCCATTTTTGTTTACTAGCTGTTAATAGGCCTACAATTCAGAGTAATGATGTAAAAAAATAAATAAAAAGAGAATGAAATCTCCACAATAAGATTATTAATAAGAGAGCTAGAACAACTCACATGTTACATATTGACATTAATCTTTCCTTGTATATGCGTAAATCATATATTTTACTTTAACTTTAACTGACTCTGTATCAACAGGATGTCAGAGAAAATCCTCCGAAAAACCGGACCGGAATGTACGTGGTGAACAAATGAAGGACACAGGTACAGTAACAAACATATCTGCAGCTGTAAGAATGGCACATTTCAGTAACAAACACACTAAAGCTCACTTATTTTCATCATTCAGATTCTCTGACTTCACCCTCACCCCTCTTGTAAAATGAGGCACGAGGAAACCTTTAGTTGGAAGACAAACTGTCATGAAACCAGCACGGCACTGCAGGACAGGGATCTATGGATATGATTTTGCCATTACTTTTATGTAGAATTTATTTTCCTAAACTTTGCACAAGACCTCAATTTACTTTGTAACTATATAAATGTTTCTTATAAGAATGGTTTGAATGATGACAATAATGTGGTGTATTAACAGTGATTTAGTCCAATTAAAATGAGTTTCTGAAAAAGGTTGATGAATGTTGTTATTTAAGTCAACAATCAGCGCTGAAATGGGTCACTAAACAATACATTTACATTTATGCATTCTGTAATGCATTTCACCAAATTGACTTGCGCTGGTAAACACAGCTCTGAGAAAGAGCATAAATATTTGTCTCATGTTACTACACATTACCTAAGTGCATCAGTTATCAGGTGACAAACTTAGTATGGAACAAAAATAAATGAACACAGCCATAACAGGAGCTCAGTGTTATGTCTGGTTGAATTACCTTTCAAATCAAAGAGGAAAAACAATGTGCTAGACACATTCCTGGCGGAGAAAGAAAAATAAGTATTGAACAATATGAACAATCTGACAGAAAGAGTGATGCTGATAGTATGCTCTATAATCTCATTGTGGTAGAATGTAATCTGTGAAGATATTTAATTTTTCCTCACGGTTTGACGTCTATTGAAACTGACCCTTACTTAGCAACGCTGGAGCTAAATTTGAAAAACAGCTAAAACAATATAGAGCTGTTTAATTGTATGACACATTTATCTAAACTTGTGCAGTTTCTGCATTACTCTGTCAGGATTGATACGTTTTTAATAAATTATGCTTTTTTCAATCACCACATGCTAGTCCATATGCTAGAACATATTTCAGCTCAATCATTGTGCAAATATAATTTTCCATTTCCTTTTTAAGAACCACACACAAGGAGCATGAAGGATTGTAACTCTTGACACATGTACATACACTACAAGTCAAACATTTGGACAAACTTGATAGCTATTTGTGTATATTATGATCTTAAAAAGATTATGACTTCATTTGTGTTAGGAAGGCTCTATCTGTTTTGTTATAGGTGCACCAATAAAAATGTATTTGTTTCACTGACCTATACAACAATATTTACAGATGCAAAAATTAAGTATGTCCATATGTATAATAAAACAGCTTTTTCTAGGCAATTGACATGACTGGAATCTTTATCTCACGTGGGTGTAATAACCTAATAACAACATAAAGAATAGGTACTTTTTATTTGTTTACATGTAAAATGTTTGAACCCTTTAAGTTCCGAGGGAGTTTTTAAAGATTTTCTGTTTTAGTGGCATACCCAAAATTAAAGGCTTATAAAACATTTTTGTTTACATTTTGGTAAAGAAAACTTTTAAATTTTTTAATGATACAGATTATGATACATTTTCAGACTCAGCCTAAAAAACTGCAAAACAAAAATCACATTAAACTTTTAAAAATGTACTTTTTTCTTATTTTACATTACACATCTCAGGGTATATAAGGAAACACCAAAAAATCATGTCAGCTATTACGGAGAAAAATTATGTGTTGATACTACAAAAAAATTATAGCATCTTATAGCATTAAAAGCAAAAACGTAATGACATTACAAAAATAACTTATAAAACAAATTTCTCCAAGTGTCCAAAAGCCTCTCCAAACCAATAAAACATAATAATTCCACATAAGAACTAATTTCACACGCAAATACAACGACTAAATGTATGCTCTCTCTCCAAAGCATGCAGGCATGAAAAAGGAGACCTCAGTCAGTTCCATTTTGTGTCATTTGAGCCATCACTGAGTCTGAATCATGTACTTGGTGCCATCTCCTGGTTGCCATATGTAGTTAGAGTGTACAGTCCTCTCTGTCCATATTTGGATGACTTCCACCTCTGGTTGCTGCAATCTGAATCCTAATACGTTTGGTTTAGCATTCCATGACGCTGAACAATGTACTACATAGTTTCCGACTAAGTCAACTAGTCCAGAAAAGCTAATGTGTTTTAAGCCAGATAGCAGATTATGTGCTGTGTGCACATTCTGCTTCGTGTGGATTATCTAATGTTCTATACATCCGATTAATTTGTGTGCAGGATCATTAAAAAAAAAGCCTTCTTTAAGTAATGGTCTGTGATATTTTATTTTCTGTTCATTTTTTGTGAACTTATAAGCGAAAACGTGGTATATAAGCAACACCTGTTTACATGTAACATGTATGTCAAAGACATATACTGAGCTATAACTCACTTTATGATTAAAACCAATAGGCTGTTCAGTAGTTCGTATGTTAATGTAATCTTGTATAGAAGAGGTAAACTTATTTGGCTGGCTGTCCATTTACTGGAGGGCTCGGAGCTCGAGACTTGACTCGAGTCCTGATTACCCCTCCCGGACTGTATTTATTTAGATAAATTATGAATCTAGAGAACATGGTGGAGGAGAGATGTCAGGAGAATTGTTATGGGAAGCAGGTAAGCAGCAGCTCTTCTATTCCTGGGCCATGATTTGTCAGATTAAAATTAACATGCTACTCTCGAACCTCTGTTATTAACTCAATTTCAGAAGTTCATGTTAATGTGATCTTGTATAGAAGAGGTACATTTATTTGGCTTGCTGCCATATACTGGAGGGCTCTGAGCTTGAGACTCGACTCCTGATTATGGTGGAAGATCAGTATTTGAACAGGAGACTGCTCTAAAGAGAGAGTGGTTTGGCTCGTGGCATTGGCATAAGCTCAGCATGCATTCAAACGGGGTCCACTCTGCGTTCGAAATGAAAGCCCCTCCAACACCTTGAAAGGGGGAGTACGCTGTGCATGTGAACTTGGGTGGACACTATGCCGCATTCGAACGGGAGGGCTCTTACTGTGATTCGAATGGGAGAACCCTGGTTTTAAATATATACAGTATACTGTATACACTGTTGGCCAAAAGTTTGGAATAATGTACAGATTTTGCTGTTTCGGAAGAAAATTGGTACTTTAATTCACCAAAGTGGCATTCAACTCATCACAAAGCATAGTCAGGACATTACGGATGTAGAAAACAGCACCATCACTATTAGAAAAAAGTTATTTTTGATAAAATCTAGACAGACCCCATTTCCAGCAGCCATCACTCCAAGACCTAATCCTTGAGTAATCATGCTAAATTGCTAATTTGGTACTAGAAAATCTCATTAAATGAAGCTTAACATCATCTTTGTGTTTGTTTTTGAGTTACCACAGTATGCAATACATTTGCATGTCTTAAGATCAATATTAGGTCAAAAATGGCAAAAAAAAACCTAACAGCTTTCTCTGGAAACTAGTTAGCCAATAATTGTTTTAAGGAATGAAGGTTATACAATGCTTGAAATTGCCAAAAAACTGAAAATTTCCTACAAATGTGAACATAACAGTCTTCAAAGAAAAAGAACAACTGTCTCTAACAAGGACAGAAAGAGATGTTGAAGGCCAGATGTACAAATGAACAAGAGGATAAGTACATCAGAGTCTCTAGTTTGAGAAATAGATACCTCGTAAGTCCTCAGCTGACAGCTTCATTGAATTCTACCCGCTCAATACCAGTTTCATATACAACAGTAAAGAGAAGACTCATGGGTGCAGGCCTTATGGGAAGAATTGCAAAGAAAAAGCCAGTTTTGAAAAACAAAAAGAAAAGGTTTGAGTGGGCAAAGAAACACAGATATTGGACAACAGATAATTGGAAAAGAGTGTTATGGATCTTAACACCATTGAGATTTGTAGGATCAGCTAGACTGTAAGGTGTGTGAGAAGTGCCCGACAAGACCGCCACATCTATGGCAAGTGCTACAGGAAGCGTGGAGGTGAAATGTCACCTGAGTATCTGGACAAACTGACAGCTAGAATGTCAAGGATCTGCAAAGCTGTCTTTGCTGCACGTGGTAGAGTCTTTGAAGTAGTTTATGAAGTTCTGAACATGTTTTTCAAATTGCAAAAAATAGTAATTTTTCCACGTTATTAATGTCTTGTCTATTCTTTGTGATCAGATGAATGCCACTTTGGTGAATAAAAGTATCAATTTCTTTCCAAAAGAGCAAAATCTGTACATTATTCCAAACCTTTGGCTGCCAAAGAGTTGAAGACAAAATTATTAGCCCACTATGAAATATTTAGTTATTTTTCAATTAATTCCAAAGTGCTATTTAATGGAGCAAAGATTTTTTTCAACATAGCATTTCTAAACATAATAGTTTATTTAGGCAATTTAGAGTGCTTATAATAGAAACAGAATTAAAACCAAGAATAAAAAAATCTACTGGTCAAAATTATTAGCCCTCTGATGTTAATAGTCAATAGTGTATCCCTTTTGCTTGATAACAGCCTTTAGTTGTTTGTTGTAGTTCTCAACAAGTTTTAGGCATTTCTCCTGAGAAGTCGCAGCCCATTCCTCCTTAGCAAATCTCTCAAGCTCGTCCAGATTTGTTGGTCTCCTGGCATGGACTCTAGTCTTCAGTGTGGCCTACGGATGTTCTATGGGATTCAAGTCTGGGCTTTGTGCAGGCCAGTCAACGACGTTCACTTTGCTTGTTTGGAGGTAGTTTTTCACCAGAATCGAGGTGATTTGGGTCGTTAACAGAAGTGAGATGCTTTGGGTCGTTATCATGCTGGAAGATGAAATGTCGACCCAAACAAGTTTTGTTGCAGATTGCCTGAGGTTGTCTTTCAAAACCTTCTTGTAGTCTTCCTTTTTCATGATTCCTTTGACTATGATGAGATTCCCAGTTCCAGATGCATTGAAACATCCCCACAGCATTATACTCCCACCGCCATGTTTCACTGTGGGAACAGTGTTCTTTAGGTTGAGCGCCTCTCCCTCCTTTCTCCAAATATAGGCAACATCTCTATGGCCAAAGAGCTCTAGTTTTGTCTCATCTGACCAAAGGACACGTTTTCAGTATGCATAATCTCTAGGTTGTCCTTGGCAAACTTCAGTCTAGCTGGGTGGTGTCTCTTTTTCAGAAGTGGTGTTTTTCTTGGTCTGCAACCTCACAGTCCATTCCTGCGCAGGGCTCTAGTGACTGTCTTCGTTGAGACATCAATGTCAGACTTGGCTAAATCATTCACTAGTGTCTTGGCAGTTGTTCTTCGTTCTTTAGAAACCTGTCTCACCAGTTTCCTTTCCAAGGTTTTTGAAATTTTTAGTTTCCTACCTCTAAAAAACTCCCTCTTCAAACTTCTTGATAATACTTCTCATGGCAGTTCTTGACACCTGAAAACGCTTTGATAAACGTGTATATCCTTCTCCTGCTTCGTGAGCATTAACAATACTTTTTCTCAAGTCTAAACAAATGTATTTTGTCTTTGCCATGATGACAGGTTTATATTACTTCAATAGTTGTTTTGCAAGATACTAATAGTCAGTTTGAAGTGCAACTTAAAGGCTTGGGGGATTAATTAGGTTAATTAGGCGAGTTAGTTTAATTAGGCAAGTCATTGGATAACATTGGTAGGTTCTGTAGCCAATCAAACAGATCATTTCTTAAAGGGGCTAATAATATTGACCTTAGCAGTTTTTTATTTTTTTTATAATTATTTTATTCCAGGCAAATTGAAATAATTAAGGCTTTCTCCAAAGGAAAAATATAACAAGAAATACTGTGTTAAAATCCCCTTGCGCTGTTAAACATCACTTTGGAAATATTTGAAAAAGAATAGAAATTTCGTACGTGTACACATACGTGTGTGTGCATGTAGGATGTAGAGAGACAGTGGCAGGAGTGGTACTGACATGAGTGATAGAGACAGGTGGTACTGATAAGGGGATTAGCTGATTAGTGAATGATGAGCTTTCCTGATGTGGCAAAGATTGGATCTGATGTAACTGTGATATGCGTCTGAGGATCAATGACTGAGAGACTGAATTTGTTGTTCTGATAAAACTTTTTGGGCAGATGTGGTTGCTGCACCGATGCGTAATTAATGACTGGAATAAAATTGTCCGAGATGCCAGATTGGAGGAGGACTGATTTGAGGTGCTTTTGATCTGAGAAGGTGGGATAAATGTCAAGATCAAATTGTGTATTGACAGTGATTTCTGATCTACGCAGAAAGCCAAAAAAGACTAGGATAAACATAGCATTCAGAGTGCAAGCTGTGTTAACTGAATGGTAACCAAGGCGGAGGGTGGTTAGGCATTTTGTTAAGATATCTATGGTTAGAGGCATTCTGGTGCCTGAACGTTGAATGAGCAGATAAATTTGGGGGTTATTGATTGCGTGGGCAGATTTGCCAAATATATTTTTATGGAAAAAAGATGCTGCTCAGATCTGGAACTGGATCTTGATAAATGTCTTTGAATTGGTTAAGGAATGAAATGAATGGTGAAATGGATAATATGCTGTAGTAGAACATTATTAAGCGCAAAAAATATAAGGAAACACGAAATCGAAGGCTGATCGTGGTAAACTGCATTGGAACAGCCAGCATTCTGAGGCAGCGTCACAAGAGGGCCTGTTCTTAGTGGAAGGTTTGGACGAAAGACCTTTATTTGGTTATAGGGGACTGTGCCATTGATATTTTGCATCTAATCAGCCAGCTTATGGGGGTGGCTTCACGGGCACTCATCCGGGTGGAAGGTTTAGAAATGGTACAACTCCCTAGGGACCTGTGTACGGCCCTAGGGAGTTGTACCATTTGTATACTGTATGATTGGCTGGTTTGCGGAGGTAGCCTTACTCAAAAGTCTACACAGAGACGGGGAAATATGGTGTTTGAAAAGATCAGGAGGAGGTGGTGACTCTCCTGTAATGCTCGTTGCAGCTGCTGAGAAGTGAAGACAAAGGGCTTCAGCGAAAGCTTTGTAAAATGCTGCTGCAGCTGTAGAGTAACTGGGCCTCCTGCAGGAGCAGATTTCAAAGTACTGTAGCTGCAGTGGATTGAGTATTTGGGGACATGGTAAAGGGGCTCCTGTGGGAGCGCTGCTGTGTTTCCATTGCTGTAGATGCATATCTATACTTTTATGGAACTTAGGAATGGAAAATGCCCATGGAGAAAACAGAAATAACTCTTGTGTACACGCCAGTAAGGGAAGCGAAAGGTTGGTTAGGAAAACCTAGCCATTATATTTTTCACACCTGCAAGGGAAGCCAAAGGTTGGTTAAGAGATAAACATGATGATTACGTTTGTACACACCTGTAGGGGAGGCAAGTGTCTAGATATGAATACATAGCTTAATTATATTTGGCATGGGTGTGGCACTGCTGCAGCAGTGTCAGGTGGGGCACTGTTGCTGTGGTATCAATTAGGGCACAAGTGACTTTATTAAATGTATCAAAACCTGTAAGAGAAGCAAAGGTTAGTGTGTACTTACCTGTAGGGGGAGCAAATGGTTAGTTAGGAATACGTAAATGTATTACCTTTATACACGTCTGTAAGGGAACCAAAGGTAGTTATGGAAAACATGTCAATTATGTTTATATGCAGCTTTAAGGAAAGTTAAAGGTTAGTTACGAATACAACTTTACTACAAAGCAGTATAAAAATGCAAACGGGGTGCTGCGGTGGCATTATTGAGAGTATGCGGGTGATGAGAGTATATCGAGTGTGGGCAGGTGCTGCGGAACATTATATGGTGGGGCACTGCAGCATCAAGTAGGGCACACATGGTTTTATTATATTTATGCATGCGTTATTATGTGCTGGGCTCATTTCAACCATGAGCGAAGGAAATGCCAAAAGGCTCTTAAGATTACTGCACCACAGCTGCAATCGTACGGTAGAAACTGTGGCCCAAATTGCGTAGGTTCACACTGCGTCCGAACAGAAGAGCCCACACTGCATTCAAATGACAGGGAGTAGAGAACCTTGCAGAATTGTGGTTTGTGATGTGTATATATACATTAATTATGAGCTATGCCCCTAGACTTTTGATAAGAGGAAAGCAGGCCCATGAATACGGTCCATGGACAGTGCATTTGTAACGAATGAAGCTAGGAAGCAAGTTGCAAGTGACAATAAGTTTATTGACAGTCAAAATGTGAAGATTGGGGAAAAGCCTGGGGTGAAGGTTTAGTAACGCAGGGGCTCCAATGGTCAGATGAATGGGGTGAGAAGAGTGATGAGGAGTGCTGAACAAACACGACGAATCCGGGTAACAGCCAACTGAACACGAAACAGGGACAACGAGGGAACTGGACTGGAACTCAGAGGGATCAACACAACCGGACATCACAAACAAACGATCTGACAAGGAGATGTACAAGTAATAAACAAAGCACGAGACAAGGAAGAGACATAGGATTTAAAAACCGTGACAGCATTTTGCCGTTTGCAGGAATGACGCCGACGTTGTGGCACCTGTAGGCCCTACAGCACATATGCGCTACTTTGCCATATCGGTGGAGTCTGACATATGGCCCGAAAGATGCTGCAGTTGTGGCACCTGGACAGCCCATTTGTACTGATTAGTGATGTTTAGAGACAATGGTAGGAGCAACTTAATGTTTGCTGTCTTTGGCTCCTTGGAAGGTAAGGGTGAAATTTAGGAATGATATCTAGATAGCAAAAGCAAGAGGAAAACCTGTGAACAATCCCATGGAAGGAATTTTAGATGGGCTCTTATTGAAACCTGCTGGAAGTAATATTGGTGAAACCCTTGTGGATGGCGCAATTTCAGTTGTTTCTGTAAAACAACAAAATGTTTATATTTAGGTGAAACCTATACACATTTCACAACCCTAAGAAATCTGTGGAAAGTTAGATCTATGGCCACTGGAGTGTGGGCTGCACTCGGACTGGTAGAGGGGTAATCTCCGACTGCTAATGTTTATTAGAGGGGAAAGCATGCAGTCGACGTTTCAGGGACATGAGTCTAGAGAGAAGAGAAAGTAAATATTAGTAATATTTAGAAAGAATTATGTGACAAACAGCATAAATTATGCTGAGGTGCTGCTCTGCACTGCATACTGTAAATGCAGGAGAAAAGTGCTGGGAAATGCATCTTAATAAACAATGTGAAAAAAAACAGCATCAAATCTGAGCTTTGGCTCACACTGCAGGAGAAATGTTGCAATCATGTCATCATTTTTATTTGTATAGCGGCTTTCACAACACACATCGTTTCAAAGCAGCTTTCATGAAAATCATGCATTAAAGGGTAACTAAACCCTAAACCAACTTTTTTTAGTTAATGATCTGTAAGCATGGGGCTTTATTAGTACTGGTCATTCATTCAAGTAATTTTTTGGACATTTGTGTATAAAGTGTTTTAATTCTACAATATATGGTGTAAAAACGTCTGAGTGCTGCCCTCTTCAGGTTGAACGGTGGCTACTGCAGTTGAATTTTCCTATTGGCTGTTGCGGTACTTCGTGACGTAAGCGGTGACAGCTGACGTAAGCAGGTTCCAGCTCACCACGCCAGATTCATGTACATGTCGTCTTGCGACCGTGTGAGGAATAATAATAACATAGAGTCTGACAGCAGCTGTCAATTAATCCATCACTAGGAGTCTCAGGTGCACCCCCACCCCCGGCCCCGCCCGCTCAGCCCCGCACTCGGTTCGTTCCCTCTATCCCCGCCGGGGTCTGCCCACTTTTCCAGCATTTTCAAATATTTCTAGTGGGTGGAGTCAGACTCTGAGCAGGTGTTTAGTTACCCTTTAACAGAAAATAAAACTGTAATATCTATATTGTCTTAGAGTCATCATTGTATAGTTTGATAAAATACGATTGTGAATTGTGTTTAAAAATAAGTAATTAAGTAATAATGGTATTTAGAAACCCAGTGAGCAAGTCGAAGGCGACTGTGTCAAGGAACACAAAACTCGATAAGATGTTGGTTAATGGAGAAAAATAAATTTGGGACAAACCAGACTCACTGTGGGGCCAGTTCCCCTCTGGCTAACATCATGAATATAATGTCAATATTACATAATTATGGATAGTACAAGACATGGTTTAAAATTATTAAACTAAGTAAGTGTTAAGGGTCAGTGTTTAAACAAAGTTTTTGTAAGAACTGTAAGATTAATGACTAAAGTCTTTGAAGTTCATATAGATGCATTGTCCTTTGTTAGTTGGCTGATGAAGGTTTTGTTGGCAGCTAATTGAGAGTCTATGTATTCCATTTCAAGAGTGTAATCCATCAATAGACGAGGTGATTCAGGCAGAGATCAGTGAGTTACATCGCAGTTCAACCAGCCAGTAATTTCAGTGAGGTCTATCCTAATTCCAAGGTTCAAACAATGGCATATGAAGTATCCCATGTCTTATGGTTGGAGTTGGCATCAGTTCATCCTCTGAAGTCCACCGTAATAGACTGAAGGGATGTTTGGCTGGCACCGGCTGCATTTAGTCATCATCACTCAGAGACACATAGCAATGGAGTCCAACACAAAGCAGGAATGGAGCTAGATCCAGCCAGTTCTAGTGATCTCCGGATAGGAGTCTCGAGGTTGAGACAGGGATACAAATAAAATAATATTAGCATAGACGCCATTCAATTTATTGCAGAGTTATAGAAATGGTCAGGGTTTCTGGTTCTGACAGACCTAACTAAAGCAGACTAATTGTGGGTTGGAGGATAAATTAGGTGTATGCCTGGCTAAATAGAGGAGTCTTTAGTCTAGACCAATGTTTCCCAACCGGGGTGCCGTCTGACGAGAGCAGGGGTGCCATGTAAAAGTCCTTCAAATTCATTTTTCTTTTTTTTTCTTTTTTATGATAAAATGTAAATAAATCAATTAATAAATATTAGGAGTATCTAATGTCTGAAATACCAAATAAGACAGACACATAAATAAAACAAAATCGATACGCCCCCTCACTGACCTGTCAGCACGTCAACGTCTGTATGCGTAACGTATATGCGAGTGTTTTATCCTTGACGATGCGTGTGTATTGCAAAAGAATATGGACAGATTTCTAAAAAGAAAACCTCCAGATGCTTCTGGGCCGTCAACTTCCTCATGTAACAGTCCAGAGCAGGCCGCTGAGAGCAGCAGTAAAAAGAAGAAAAGACAATATATCGACAATTACTTGTCATATGGCTTCATCTTTATCGGAGATCCATCATGTCCTCTTCCTCTGTGTCTGGTATGTGGAGACAAATTGTCGAATGAATCAATGGTTCCTAGCAAACTGAAACGGCATCTGACAAAAAATCACCCATCTCTAGTGAGCAAGGATGCAGAATATTTTATTCGACTGAAAATGCAACACGAAAAACAAGAGGAAATTATGATGAAGAGTGCAAAAGTGTCTGAGAAAGCATTAAAGGCAAGCTATCTTGTGGCTGAAATAGTAGCTAAATCGAAAAAACCCCACACGATCGCTGAGACTGTAATCTTACCTGCATGCAAAGCCATCGTTAACACCATGCTAGGCCCACAAGCAGCGAAAGAAATATCAAAGGTTCCCCTGTCAAACAACACAATTAGCAGGCGAATAGAAGACATGTCTTCAGACATTGAAAGTGTGGTTTTGGAAAAAATCCGATCCAGCGGCAAATTTTCCTTGCAGCTGGATGAGTCGACTGACATTAGTGGGCACGCACAGCTCCTGGCAAATGTTCGATTCATAGATGGAGACAGTATTAGAGAAACGTTTTTATTTTGTAAATCAATGCCTGACAAAACAACGGGAGCAGAAATATATCGTGTGACAACAGAATATCTTGAACAGGGGGGGTTGAATTGGAAGGACTGTCACAGTTTATGTACTGATGGGGCCGCTGCCATGACGGGGAGAACGAAGGGCTTCATTAGCAGAGTGAGAGCGCAAAACCCACATGTGAAAGCCACTCACTGCTTTTTACATTGGGAGGCACTGGTAGCAAAAACGCTCCCGAAGGAACTCTCCGATGTACTGGACAGAGCAGTAGATGTAGTTAATTTTATCAAGGCACGCCCACTGAAGAGCCGTCTATTTTCGATTTTATGCGAGGAAATGGGAGCGGAACATCAGAGCTTGTTATTACATATGGCCGTTCGATGGCTATCACGCGGCAAGGTTTTGGCACGACTCTACGAACTGAGGGAAGAGTTAAAAACGTTCCTTAATCAGGAGAATTCAGGATATGCAGAGTTAATTGCAGACATGGAATGGTGTTCAAAACTTGCATATCTCGCCGATGTTTTTAAGCATCTCAATGACCTGAACACAAAAATGCAAGGCAAAGATGAAAATATTCTCACTTCTACCGCCAAATTGCGAGGCTTCAGGTCCAAGCTCACCCTCTGGCGTTCTTTTGTTGAAAAGGGCCAACTTGATATGTTTCCCTTGTGCAATGCACACTCAAACAGCAAACTCCCTGGGCTTATCATCCAGCATCTGAAAGTCCTAGAGGAGAGGTTCAACTTTTATTTTCCAGTTGAGACTTATGCTGAGTTTAACTGGGTCCTTGATCCTTGGAGTTCATCAGGACTGGAAAGTTCAAAAGGCATGCCACTGCATGTACAAGAACAAATTGCAGACCTAAGGGAAGATCGCAGTTTAAAAATGAAATTTCAAGACATGGCTTTTGGACAGTTTTTGCCACAGGGGTGCCACAAAATTTAGCAACTTTTCTAAGGGTGCCATGACTAAAAAAAGGTTGGGAAACACTGGTCTAGACTTAATATAAGTGAGTGTGTCTGCATCATGAACAGTGTTAGGGAGACTATTCCATAGTTTAGGAGCCAAATATGAAAAGGATCTACCTCCTTTTGTGGATTTTGATATTCTAGGAACTATTAGCAGGCCAGAATTTTGCGATCGTAATGAACATGATGGAATATAGCATGGTAGAAGGTCACTTAAGTACTGCAGAGCTAGACCATTCAAAGCTTTGTACATAGTTAACAGACTAAAAATAAAAATAAATTATATGACATTTAACAGGTAGCCAATGTAACGACAATAAAATGGGGCTAATATGATCATATTTCTTGGTTCTCGTTATCACTCTGGCTGCTGCATTTTGAACCAACTGTTTATTTATTGATCTTGCTGGACATCCTCCCAGTAATGCATTACAATAATCTAGTCTTGAGGTCATGAAAAAATGTATTCATTTTTCGGCATCAGCAACAGAGAGAATGTACCATAATTTAGCAATATTTCTGTAGAGCGGAGGAGGGCGGGGCCAGTCTAGAACGACGCGCGCCCGGTCCCCAATTAGCCTGATGTGGTGCTTGATAAAGTTCGAGAGTGAGAGAATTACAGGCAGC
Source organism: Xyrauchen texanus (assembly GCF_025860055.1). Lineage (NCBI taxonomy): Eukaryota > Metazoa > Chordata > Actinopteri > Cypriniformes > Catostomidae > Xyrauchen > Xyrauchen texanus. The sequence continues at coordinate 8,077,147 of NC_068290.1, read as the reverse complement.
TGTCCTGTATGTGTAAAGGAGTTAAGGGAAAGGAGGAGGCGAGAACCAGCTTGACAATATAAATAATGTTTAATGATAAACTTAACCAAAAACACACAAACACATACAGGGCAGCTGCCTGTAATTCTCTCTCTCTCAAACTGTCGTCACTGTGCGCCACATCAGGCTGATTGGGGACTGGGCGCGCCTCGTTCCAGCCTGGCCCCGCCCTCCTCCGCTCTACAATTTCTTAGGTGGAAGAATGCTGTTCTATAAACATTGGTAATGAGATTTTCAAAGGACAGATGGGTATCAAATATAACACCTAAATTCTTCACTGATTGAGTAACAGTTAACAGTTCATGGCGATAGTTTTGTGAGGAAGTACTCCGCTCGATTCCCGGAGAATCAGAGCCCAGGCTTCAACTGGCACAACGTGTTCAGCTCCTCCAGCTTTCACACTGGGCTCCTCAAGCAACAGTGTGTGAGGAGTTTTCTCAGGAATTGCGAGAGAGTGAGAGAGGCGACAGCTGAAGCACCACAATTAAGCTAAGAGGAACCACCTGTGCGCTAGAACGGGAATAAAACAATCAGGCGTGTGGGAATGAATGGGGACAGTTACAATGAAAGGACCTGAGTACGGCCTAATGAAATGGTAGCACTGGTGTACAGTGAAGCAGTGGCCAGTCTTGTGGAGGCAGCCTTGATGCGATTGTATCTTCTTCAGTGAGTAATGGTTAGAAAGGGAGAAAGGCAGAGTAGAAAAACCACCTACTGTGTTAAAAGTGGCAGCTGCCATAAAATGATGTCTAAAAATAGTGAGCTGCTGCGGCAGCCTATGTTGAATAACGTAATGATTGTGATAAGATGGCTTATCTGATGAGGAGGTCGAATGCTTCAAGTGAAGTAATAGGATGTTACATGGTTCTGTTGTGGATGGGCGGGGCCAATGTTGGAAAGACTGTCATGTCAGGAGAATTGTCATGAGAAGCAGGTAAGCAGCGGCAGTCAGATTAAAGTTAAAGGTGCAATATGTAACAATTTTCATGCAATATTTGCCTTTTTTTTTTCCAATGTGTGAACGGCTTGTAATGCTACTTAAAAAAAATGAGTCCTTCCCGGACTTCTTAGGTTGCCTATTAAAGCCTTTGTTTTAGCCCTGTTCCAGCACTAGAGTTAAATATAATATGCAGTCTCAAAGTTTGCAGTCAAACAATCATAACGGTGTCATTTTAATTATGCTACCTCATCTGTTATCGGTGAATCACGTTGTCTCTTTGTACATTAAGTCATTGTTTTGGTCGATGCTCGTGTCCCTATGGATTGTGTGCGTGAGCACGAGCAACAGGTAGTTGGCTGCAGTTCACGGCCACAGGTGTCATTAATAATAAGGGTTTCTAAATCTTAAATACTGCAACTTTAACATGCTCCTCCCTAACCTCTGTTTAATATTAACTCCATGTTGTATTCTACTCTTTGGGAGCTTTCCAACAATATATGACATATGGCTATTTGATCAGTTTGATGTTTTTACCGATTACAATAATATGCACAGTGCACAATTATTAATATATCATCAAAATTGAACACTTCTGATTTGTCTGCAAATTTCAAAGCGCTTGTTCAGTTTTGGTCATAATGCCTACAGTACAGTACATTGTAAAGTAGAGCTTCCAGGCTTTAAAATTATACCACTTAAGCTTAACGGGTTAAAGTCGAAAACAATACCCAATGCACCTTTAAGACAATGTTGTGTACCCATCCACATTTTTCCGGAACGCGGATGTGTTTCACGATTCATAACAGAATCCTGGTTCGTTTATCGTGTGTTTTTAGTCGATAACATGATGTTTAGCATACTAAATTGGTATAAACTCTCAAATTAAAATAATGTGGCTCAATAGTGCCAACACTTTACAAAGTCGCGATGACCATCTTTTGACAGTGCCTCACCCAAGTGATTACGTGACATGAAGCGACGGCCCAGGGTTAGTTACGTTTATATTATTAACTAATTCAAGTTGTTGTGACAGCCAATAACTGCACAAGTTGAGCCTGACTTTATTTTTACTCTAAACGTAACACCAAGTAAATAGTTGTTGTTCTCCACTTGGATTGCTTGTATCTGTAATTTTTACATTACTTCTTAAGGAGGCCAGAACCACAAAACTGTCCAGAGGCAGTCAGAATCATCATAGCGCCACCCATTGGTTGGTCAGTAAAACTGTGAATACAAATTTGTGGATACAAGTAATTATAAACTATTGTAACATATTGAATAAAGTTTAATTTCCAAGCTTTAACAGAGGTTTCCACAGTTTCTACCGCCCACTTGTGGTAGACAGAGACATTGATGTTTCTTACAATGCAAAAGAAAATGCATGTTAAAAACCTGTAGGTCTGACATCAAAGTCATTACTAAGGAAACATTTTGATAATTATAAAACCATATTGTAATAACACCTGTTATTCCATGACCGTCAGAACTGCTGTTTTGCTTAAGACAAATTTTTGATTTAAATGTTCATTTGAGTTGCTGAAGTAGCTCCAGTCTAGCAGAGGGTTTTGTCTTCATAAAGGCACTGGTTAAATGGTCATGTACATAAACAGAAGCATGCCAAGAGAGGTGCAGTTAACCCATCTCAGCATGAGGCTCCAGTGTTTTTAACCAGAGTTCTATGGCAAATTTTGTTCCAGTGCTGACTCGCTCGATGTCCTCGCCATGGTCCGGGGCTCGGTTACAGAACAGAGAAAAAGGCATCGAGGTGTCCCTTATCTCACCGTGTGATGACACCTCTGTCACGCTGATAGCAAGCAACACACAGAAAACACACACTTAATCAATACTACAAATGAACACAGTCCATGTTATAAGGTTACTGAAGAATCTCAGAGGATGTACTCGATACCTGATGGTCTTTGCAAGTTCAGCTGGTATTTGAACAGAATCTTCCTTGCCATCCACAGCAGATACTACAGCTTTAACCAGACCTGCATCAACCCAAACACACCCACTGACTTCAGTAGGATCTGGCTTCAAACAGGCCTGAGATAAGAGAAGAGAGAACTTTACGACACAAGTGAAACAATTCTAACCTCAATCAGCAGTTATTTGGACACTTTAGGACACTTAACACTGAAATAAACTCTTTCATTGGATTAGATACAATTCAAACCAAGTGGCATCTGCAAACAAACTATGCTAAACCTTTTATCAGACCTTTACTGAGCCATTTGTACCATTACTTTTAACCAACTGGTTTCAAGGAGATTTTTAGTGGATGTACAGTATGAATTCAATTCCCTTCAAGGTCACACAGGGTCCTCACACTGGTGTAGTTCATCACATTAAATACGGAGATGTTTCACAAACTTTTACAACAAGAAAGTGTAGGCTTATGTATCTAAAAGTGGCTACAGTGTTTTTCTGTTGATTTTTCAAAGCAGTACCTGGAGCTGTAGGTGTGATTGAGAGCTCTTCAGAAGTATGTATGTCACAATGTGATGTCTCTGAGGCAGTCCTCTGGACAACATGGGCGGATACACCGACTGGACAGAGAATTTGTGAGCAATACATAAAATAAAGCATTTGAAACATCTGGCTGTTTTGTAAATTTGTTTGAAAACCCTTTATTGGTTTGATTGCATTTACATTTTGAGCCATCTGAGTCCAACAGATTACTGCTAATTAAAACCTCCCAAAAACATCTGTTGTAAACACATACCTCCCACAGGCCAAGCAGATTAGAGGAGATCTCATCAGGACTCAGTTTTAATCCGGTCTCTTCCTGCAGCTCCCTGAGTCCTGCGTCCAACAGCTACAGTTAAACACACACAAACACAGAAAGAAAGAAATCACGAAGCCATGGGGCCATGCATTCATTAAACTCATTAAGTTGTCAGCTGATTCACTTTTACACTCTTGCTAATTCAAAGGCTCACTAGCATATTATATTTACATAAAATAACTTAGAAAAAAATTCATATATATATATATATATATAGTTAGGTCAAAATTATGAGACAACTTTACAAATCTATTTGTTCCCTAATTTAAACATGTAAGTAATCTGAAAGTTTTTGAACACTTTTTTTAAATAAAGAAAATGAAGAAATATGTAAGATTCTGCACTATTTCTAGGTCTATAATCAAATGTAAACCACATGTTAACACTTTTGATCAAATTTCAGGTTCTCTTGTTTCCTTTGAAGCACACAATATGCTCATTGGAACAAGTTTTGTGAAGTCCATGCCAGCTCCATTGAGTGCATGCTGTCAGGACGGTTTATTATTTTTTTTTACAGTATTATTAGGCATGCAAAAAACAAATACTAAAATACTAAGAGTAAGAAAAATTCAGGTAAATGTCAATTTAAAGGGATATTCCCCCAAAAACATTTCTCTCATTATTTACTCACCCTGATGCTTTCCCAGATGTTTATGACTTTCTTTCTTCTGCAGAACACAAACAAAGATTTTTAGAAGAGTGTTTTAGCTCTTTAGGACCTCATAAGGCAAGTGAATGGGTACCAACATTTCGAAGCTCCAAAAGGACACAAAGGCAGCATAAACGTAACCCATAAAACTCCAGTGGTTAAATCTAAGTCTTCTGAAGTGATATGAGAGGTGTGGGTGAGAAACATATCAAAGTCCTTTTTTACTATAAATGTCCACTTAAATATTGATCTGTTTCTCACCCACACGTATATTGCTTTTGAAGATATAGATTTAACTACTGGAGTCTAATGGATTACTTTTATGCTTTAAAATAAGAGCTGAAATATTCTTCTAATGCTCTTCACTTGTGTTCAGCAGAAAAAGGTCAATCATACACATCTGGAATGGCATTATGGTGAGTAAACGATAAGAGCATTTTCATTTTTGGGTGAACTATCCATTTAACTTTCATTTTTATACTCCCAATATAATTTGTCTTTTATTATTAATATTACATTAGAAAATCTTAAAGCATATAGAAGCATTTCACTAGTGGTTTTAGATTTTTGGACACCACTGTAAAGCAAATTACATTTATTATAAAAAAAAAAAAAATGCGAATTGCACCCCAACCCTGGTACAATTAAAAGTACAGCTGAAGTCAGGAGTTTACATACACTCTAGCCAAACACAATTAAACACAGTTTTCACAGTTTCTGACATTTAATCGTAGAAAACATTCCCTGTCTTAGGTCATTTTGGATCACTACTTTATTTTATTTATTTAAGAATGTGAAATGTCAGAATAACAGTAGAGATACTGATTTCAGATTTAATTACTTTAAAGAGGCCCTATTATGCTTTTGGGGATTTTACCTTTCCATTAGTGAGTAATATAGCTGTTTGTTCATGTACAGTAAAAGGTCTACAAAGTTACAAAGCAAAAGGGAGTTATTCCGTCCCAACAGGCCCGGCTCCAGGAATTTGTAGTAAGGTGGGCCATGTGAAATTCCTGAAAAACACCCCATACACTCCAATTGCTCCAACTTCAATCTATCTATCTGTCTATCTACATACATCCTTAAACTTAACTTTCAAACCTAAAGCTTTTAAAAATATAGGCCAGGATTTCTCAAGCCAACATAATGATGAACTTTTTAATCTATTTTTTTTCTTTCTGTTTTTAATATTATTTTATTGTCCTCTATAACAGATTTTGTAACAATTTAGTAACTGTAGAATTTATCACAACAGGTTCAGGTCTGAGACTGTGCATCGAACTATTGATATCACTACTATAATATTTACAACATTAGCTTTCTGCTTGTTTTAGAAAATTTAGTCACAAACTCATCCATGTCCAGTTCAAGTGTTATTGGATTTTCATGAGCTAAAAGTAAAAGATTTTTTTTTCCTCTTGTGAAGCATTGTGCAGCGAAACGGTGTTCAAATTCTTGCCAGAGTGGAGAATGAGCTCACACATGAAGCAGAAGAAACACCCATGACAAGGGCAGACACATACAGTTAATGAAGACCTGGAAATGCATCTTTGTATTCCTGCAAGAGTTTGCAAACAGCCAAACAGTAAGCATCAGTTGGAGGTTTTTTGGTCAGCATTGGTCTGGCATGAAGAATTTCACTATGCAGCTCACTTTTCGCAGTCCTTGCAAGACTACAGAAAGGCTCAAGCAGCTGAATGTCAAGAAATTTGTTGGATTTGTTGGATGAGAGGGCTTGCATCAGCTCTAAATACTTGGTGGAAAACCTGTTTTCCATCTCTGATACAGCTGTATCAACAATGTTTAACATCTGTTGCCTTAGAGCTACAGTGGAACAATCATAACCTGACTGCCCTTCTTGTCCTATAGGTGATAAAACGACAGAGTCAGCATAGAAGGGATTAATACTCCTTAGACGTTTTGGTGAGGGCTCATCAGTAGACATGCCAGTACCGTACTGCTGCAGTTGACTGTCATTTTCTCTGAGATTTCTCAGTGCACTAAGAGATACATGCATTACTTCAGCTGCACTGCACAAATCAACATGGTAAGACTGTAGGATGGCATTGGCTGGTTGCAAAATCGCAAGAAGATGAATCAGAAATTTGCCAACTTCAAAAAAATGGCTGAGAGAGAAGCCAAGAAGCCTCTTTTGCAAGGTCAAAACCTTGGAAAGAATGTCAAGAATCACTTCCTCATTCTCCACAACACATTTGGTAACTTTAAAATGACTTGCCCAGTGGATTTCTAACAACCTCTTTAAATATGGGCAACACTGCCTCACACCCCTACTCATTACTGATGCTCCATCTTAACACTGGCTCAGTATATTATCAGAACTGAATCCTGTATGAGACAAGTGTCTTAATATTTTGGTGGTGATGTAATCTGCATCAAGCTGCTGTAGTTCTAACAAGCCAATGAGATGTTTCTCTGGCACACCATTGCACACAAAGCGGATTACAACAGACACATTTTCAATGTTGCAACAATCCCTTGTGCCATCACTTTTTAAACAGAATGCAACTGAATCAGCAATGTCATATCATGGATGCCATTCTGGATGGTTTTGGAAGTGTACTTTGCATTTTCTGGGATACTTGACATAATGTCAGCAAGGCATTTATCTTTTTCCAGTGTGTATTTAAACAGCTTGGCAAAAAGCCCAGCAGCTATGAAATCCTCCTCATTGTCAAATATTTCCCAATCTCCATGTAGTGGAAGTTCATTGACTGCTAAAAATTTCACAACACCTGCCACGCTTCTGCCCATGCAGTTGAGGCTTGTAAATGAGCCTGCTACAAGCATGTTTTTGAAGGCTGCGGTCACGTTCTAATGCTGCTTTCCAGTTTTTAAAACCCATCGAAACAAAGGATCCTTCTCGAAGAACGCAACACCAAATACTCAACATGGAAATCAAAAGCATGCATCGCGCTTTACTACAGAATAATCAAGCCACGGTTGTGACTGATACCAAGAGGCCAAAAAACATCTCTCCCTCCCTCCAAGAAGAGTTTGGGGTATGATTTCAGAGCCGGCTGATGAGGATTTTCCTTGTTTAAATCATTTGGGACAAAATTGCTGCATTTTTGTGTAGGTGTAATTGTGTTTTTATCACCATCCGAAGATGCCGTTGAACTTGACCCAACTATTTCTCTGACCTCGTTGCTGCAAATGGAAGAGGTGGTAGCTGCATCCTGGTGAGCGAAAGAGCTTATCTTTTGTCCTTTTGGAATAAGAAATCTGTGCATGTTGTGCTTTGTTTAATGTACAAGTGTTTAATAATATGTTCACAGACTGTTAAAACGACATTATCGTTATTAATATTGCTTTGTCATTCAGCACGTTTGTTAACGGCAAAGGTAGCGAGATGATTGAGGCTAAGGCTATTGTTTTGACAGCCTACACACAAAAAAAGAGAAAAAAGAAAAAAGGAAGCTGAATTGAACATCGCAACAATTTTGTGATTGGTTGTTATGGGGTGGTGGGCCCAGGGTGGGCCAAGCTCCTGATTGGGCCCCTGATTGGCTTCCGTGGAGCCAGGCCTGTCTCCCAAAGACAACACTGCTCCTGAGCTACACAAAACACCTGGTTTGTAGTCCAGGCATTTCTTCCGTAATGTCTATACGTCACCATGTAATACATTTGCATAACAACCGCCTAAAAGGCTACTTTGGCCCACCCTCAAACAAAGGTAGTTATAGCCGAGGCCAGGATGAGTTGGGTTAGTGTTGTCGCCCTGTCGAGAAGACGCTGTTTTCTTCACTACGAAAGCAAAACATCTTTGTTTGGACTTCCAAAGGCAGACGAATTGAACAATCAGTGGTTAAAATTCATTTTGACCAATATTACTCAGCAGTACAACCACATCCATTGCCAGATTTTCAAGACGGTTACTCCTGAAAGAAGGTGCAGTTCCCACTTTGTTGGGACAATCTGGCACTTCAGGATCACAACCTGTAAGTATGTTTGATTATTTGTGGATTTATCTGCTACAGAGAGTTCAAATGCAGAGTTTTGTGTTGTAGCTACGGTGTACACACAGTGCACAGCTGTAGGCCTCTGCTAAGCTGCTAGCTAATGTTATTGTGTTGAAATAGTTTTGCTAATCAGCTGCGGGCCCACTTTTACCAACAATAGTGTAGATTTATGCAGTGTTTGTCGTTCTTACTATCATGAATAGTGATCAAGTGTGGAGATGGATATCTTTTTGCAAACGGTAATTTTACCTTTGCAATCCACAGTAGTCATTTTGTTTTGGTAAGGGTTTCCTATTCAGCTGTGGGCCGGCTTTTACATAAAACTGTGTAACAAAATGGTCGATCTCAAGAGTCTTTCAGTGGTAAAGTGTGGAGGTTTACTTATAATTACAAGCTGTAATGTTACGGCCGCTATCCACAGTAGTCCATGGCTAACTTGCTCACTAACTGGGAGAAAGCCTCTGTTCTCTGTTCATAGCTCTGGCTAAAAAAGTTCAGCTACACCCATTCCAGCAAAAGATGACTAACTTAAATGTCTTTTACTTGAAGCTTTGTTAGGTTCACAATAATCAACAATGTACTTGTAAGAAAGCAACAAAATTAAAACTTACCACTGTGAAACGTCCTCCTCAAGTCGTGCTTGCGAAGGTGTTTTGGGTCGATCAGCTTCTTCTTCCAAACTTTCATTATCGTACTCGAGCTTGAACTGGTATGGCAAAAACCGACGCCATTGTTACCCTAGTTACAATAGTGTTTAGAGCTGCTAAGGAAGCCTGAAACCCGGTTATGTTAAGGGGTGTTACATTTCCAACACGCGCGCTAAGCGGTTGACCAATCACAACAGACAGGAACAGCTGACCAATCAGAGCAGACTGGGCTTTTCAGAAAGGGGGGCTTTAAAGAGACAGGAGCTAAATCAGAGTGTTTCAGCCAGAGAGGGCAAAGAGTGGGTGCAGCAATGTACAGTATGAGAAAAATAATGTGTTTTTTTAACATTAAAGCATGAAAACCTATTCTAATAGACCCCAAACTAAAATTATGAACCTGTAAATTAACCTAATATGGGCTCTTTAATCACATTCCCAGTGGTTCAGAAGTTTACATACAATTTAGTATTTGGTAGCATTGCCTTCCACAAGCTTCTCACTGTAAGATGCTGGAATTTTGGACCATTCCTCGAGACAGAACTGGTGTAACGGAGTCAGGTTTGTAGGCCTCCTTGCTACCACATTTTGTTCTACCCACAAATTTGCTATCGGAATGAAGTCAGGGCTTTGTAATGGCCACTCCAACACCTTGACTTTGTTGTCTTTAAACCATTTTGCCACAACTTTATAAGTACTTCCTGGCTGATGTCTTGAGATGTTGCTTCAATATATCTACATAATTTTCCTTCCTCATGATGCCATCTATTTTGTGAAGTGCACCAGACCCTCCAGCAGCAAAGCACCCCCACAACATGATGCTGCCACCCCTATAATTCACGGTATGGATGGTGTTCTTCAGCTTGCAAGCCTCACCCTTTTTTCTCCAAACATAACGATGGTCATTATGGCCAAACAGTTAAATGTTTGTTTTATCAGACCAGAGGAAATTCTCCAAAATGATCTTTGTCCCCATGTGCACTTGCAAACTGTAGTCTGTCTTATTTATGGTTGTTTTGGAACAGTGGCTTCTTCCTTGCTGAGTAGCCTATCAGGTTATGTCCATATAGGACTCGTTTTACTGTGGATATACAGTTCCTTAGATTTTCCCATGATGTCAAGCAAACAGGCACTGAGTTTGAAGGTAGGCCTTAAAATACATTCACAGGTACACCTCCAATTGTCGCCAAGTAGCCTATCAGAAGCTAATTGTCTAAAGGCTTGTCATAATTTTATGGAATTTTCCAAGCTGCTTAAAGGCACAGTTAACTTAATGTATGTAAACTTCTGACCCACTGGAATTGTGATATTGTCAATTAAAAGTGAAACAGTCTGTCTGTAAACAATTGTTGGAAAAAATACTCAAATGCACAAAGTAGATGTCTTAAACGGCTTGCCAAAACTATAGTTTGCTAATATGAAATCTGTGGAGTGGTTAAAAAAATGTGTTTTAATGACTTCAACCTAAGTGTATGTGAACTTCTGACTTCAACTGTTGCTACACCAACCCATGCAAACCGAACCCTTACATAAAAATAACCATGTTTTAACAACAGTCACCATAGTATCACCATGGTATTTTATAGTAAAATCATAGTAACCACAAAATTAAACATGGAAACTATATTACTGTAGTTACACAATAGTTAATTGTATCAAATCTATGGTTTCCAGCTAAAAACATGGTTCCTACAAAATTACTATAGTAAAACTGCCCTTTATATTAATTTGTATTTATTAATATTAAGAAGTATTAAAGAAAATTGAGTGCAGACACATATTACTTGATTATATTTGTTTGTGATTCACCGCTTGACATTCCTGTTTATGTAATCTGCCAGGTACCTTTTCATCCAGCTCCACATGGCCACCTGAACAAACAAATAACATCCATGAGTCCTGAACAGCACAGCTTTTTTTATTTCCATCTGATAACACTATTATACCTGACGGAACTTAAAAAGTCAGGTTCTGAGATTAGATTAACAAAGAAAATACATAAAAATAACTTTGTTAAAAACATGGTCTTCAGAACCTGAGATGACATTTTGGTCAGTGCGGTATGACACACTCACCGGGTGGAACCCAAACATTGGGGAAGATCCGGAGGCTGGAGGAGCGTCGAGTTAGCAACAGTTTCTGATTGGCTGACTGCAGCAGCACAGCAACTCCCACATCTACTCCACGGGTGAGGGTATCTGGGGCCAGGGAGGCTGCCTCTGAGTCCGACAGGTATTTGATGGGGCAAAACGGCGCCCTCTAGGGTCACATAATGAGTTTGATCAACCATGAAATAAAAGAGTCTTAGATAAATTCAACCTTTTCTTCACACATCATGTCATAACAGTAATGGCCGTAACATAAGTTAAGTATGTGACCTCACCTTCAGAGGAACGCCCCCATCACACAGCCGGTCACATAAAACAAATCTGTTACTCTCCAGAGAACAGCTCACTGTCGCCTGGTCCTCAATACTCCCTACAAAGTGTCCAGTTATGCTCTGGACGAAAAGACACATACATGTTTGTTTTTCTATCATGGTGAGTACTTTCCATTGACTATTGTTATTATTATATTATATATTTTCTATCCCCTCTCCCGACTCCTAAACCTTCAAATTACTACAGACTAACCGTAACCCTAGCCCTAAGTAACACTAATATCTATATTCTATTGTTTTTCTTGTCCCTAAAGGGAGATTTATATAATTTTATTATAATTTAGATTTATATATATATATATATATATATATATATATATATATATATATATATATATATATATATATATATTTTTTTTTTATATATAACCTACACACACACACACACACCCAGACCTGAGCTGCAGTTCATGCATTATATGTGATGAATATGTTACATTGATGTTTATGATAAATGCCTGTTGTAAACACAGACTATTATAAACACAGTGTATAGATATTACATTATATGATATATATTACATATATAATTATTATTGTAAATTATTACATTTATGTTCGTTATATGTGATTGCTTATTCATATTAACGTTATATAATATAAACACATATTATTCGAAATGTTTATATTGATAATTATTATCTTTGGTAGTTTTAAACACATGCGAGCCCAGCTGACCTGCACGAATCGCGCGCATTGCGGAGCTGCGTTTTCCTTGGACAGATGCACCAGAACTTTTAGGACTTTCTCCATACTGTGTGACATAATAAAAAAATATGATCATCGCCTGCTTTCATTTATTATTTGATATGTCACATTGTAATTTTACATTATCCATACTGCATAACATGTTATAATAGTAATCAGGGTCAATTACTTCAAATTACACTAACTAGGAGCTCATTAGAGCGCAGGATTGACAGTTTACAGAAGAAACACGCTCATGCGGAACCAAAACTTCAGCCCAGACAATAACAACATTCGAACCGATCGCCCCCGGAAGTGGCTTCTGATATTTTAAAATAAAAGTCTGTTTACAGCCCTATGAGGTTTACCTCAATAGTTGCGCAGACTTTGCTTGACAACCTTCTTAGTGCATCCAGTCATAACACTAAATTAATATTCATATATTATTTGAGTTAATACTTCATTCATATACACTGAAATCAGGGGAGTTGAGTAACGTCATTTGTGGACAACTCTCGCTTCCACTACCTGCGCAAATATCAACAGCGCAAATGGGTTGTAGGTTGCTAGGTTGATGTCACAAATGCGTTGAAATTTGTATGATGTGTCGATTGTGTGTCAAGATTTGGCAACTGGACAATCTTTGAATAATGTATTGAAGTGATTATTCATATAACGAGGTTTGGGCCACACAAATTACGGGAGTTTCCCGGGAGAAATAACAAAACGGGAGGAGGGCGGAAGATGGGTCTGAAAAACGGGAGTGTTGACAGGTATTTTTTATTGATTTATTTATTAGTTTTTTTTATTGAAAATATCAAGATTTACAGACAAACATGGCTGCATAAAACGGCTTCTTTACTTTAACCCAGATCACGCTTAAAAAATTACTAGTCTAGTTACGTCATTAATATTCATGAGCTTCGTCAACGGCCCAACTCGATTTAAAAATAAAAGTCTGCTTATTTAGATAGGGTTTGATTATCAAAGTGTGAAATCGAGAGAGAGGACACTCACAATAAAATCCTATAAAAACAGGATTCATTTATGAATTCATTTAGGATTTTTTTGGTTTAAATTGTACTTTAAATGATGATTTGGTGTTACGATTCACCAGATGAATACACTAGAATTTTAAAGTTTGTGCACTGTAAAAGACAATAAAGTGACAGCATCAGATTGTGTATTAAATCAAGTTTATTTGAAATATTGTTGAGTCAAATACAAACACAAACACAGCCATATTGCTACCTACTACGTTTTCATGTTACTACAGGTCACTGACAACAGACACAAAGTAAATCTCACATGCTGTCGAAAGACAGAGATCTGCTGGCACAGAACGAACAACACATGCTTCCACAAAAGGATTTTACATCATCATTGTCGAGCCCTTGGCTGAGGGTTCAACCTCTGACCTTTTAGTCATTATGGTGTCCATGATTTTGGTCACAAGTGGTGGCACTTACAAAGTTGGCAGTCATCATAGCTTTCCTGAAGAATCAGTATGGATAAAACGAGATGACAAAAAATTCTAGCAATGTTGTGTTGAAATTCAGACTACTCTGCTCTAGAGGGTTTCACTGAACATGGGCCACATTTATCAAGCCATTTATTTTTGTTTAAATCTTTTATTATTTACTTTATATAAGCAAATATAGCTTTCATTTTTAGATTATGATGTCAGATTCACATGAAGAAATAGAAACTTGATAAATGCCACCCTGCTTGTCCTCATGTGGCTGAAACAAACATACCGATATAGATATTCATGCAAAAGATGGCACCAAATGCAAGGTACAAAAAAACAAGAGGGAATTACATATCCTTCTTACCGTTCATATTCATGTTAATATATTTTTTCCTTCTGGTCAGTACCTAATGTACCTAATGCAGAATTATACATATTCTCAGGAAGACACACATTTCGTCCTCTAACATACATAGATTCTGGACAATATTTCTGCGTAGACATTTGATTAGCATTTCATGCCAAGAAGCTTAAGGTTATTAGAGGAAAACGATTGAGGTTCAAACAACTACTATGTTGAGCATTCAAAAGTACAGCAGTCCTAAAGCCTGCGAGAGCAACAGCCAAGCAAAAACGACATTTCCATTTTAATTCCAAAAATATTTACAATTTCACAAAAGTCATTTTTTTGTGTGTGTCTGTGTGCGTGCGTGCATGTGTGTGGTTGTTGTTGTTTACCTGTGAGTGGGTGTTTGTAGGTGAAAAAGTCTTCTTTTGCATTTGGTGAAAAACTGTGCTAAAACTGTGCCCTTCTGCTTTTATAATCTCTTATTCTGTCAGTTTCCAGCATGGATTGTATTCTGGTTCTGAATGGCAACACCATAATGTTGGTTTGCTGTAGAGTGAGGGATAGGTGTCATCTCCTGCAAACAGTGAAAGTATAAAAAGGTCTGATTCTATGTCTAAAACTTAAACTAAATGCCAACAAGTGATATAGTGATACTATATTGTCCCTATAGTAAAATAGCAATTATGGACATACCTTAATGGCACTAACAGAAAGGGAGTAAACTCCAAAGAGAGACACAACCAAACCAATGATACATGCTAGCACCAGGAAACCGATAAGTGTCCCCAAGATTCCATTCACTAAGAACTGTAATACAAGCCAGAAAACACAAACCAATAGGATCTGTATTCCAGTGGCATAGTTTTGTGATATAACATCAGTGTAGGGTGTAATCTAATTTTAAAGCAATTTGTTACAATAATCGAATTAATTTGTCAAAAAATAGTTTAACTTTACATTTTAAATTCATGTAATCAAAATACAGTTACTGTCTTTCAATTAAGTTAAAGGGATAGTTCACACAACAATGAAAATTGTCTCATCATTTACTGACTCTCATGCCATCCCAGATGTCTATGACTTTCTTTCTTCTGCTGAACACAGAATTTCTGTTGGTCCATACAATGCAATTGAATGGGTACCAAAACTCTGGCGCACATAAAAGCAGCATAAAGTAATTCATGTGACTCAAGTGGTTAAATCTATGACTTCTGAAGCGATATGATAGGTGTGAGTGAGAAACAGATTGATATTTAATAAAAAAAAATTTATCATTAATCTCCACTTTAACTTTCACATTCTTATTCTTTTGTTTTTGGTCATTCACATTATTCATGCATATCGCCACCTACTGGGCAGGGAGGAGAATTTATAGTAAAAAAAATAGACTTAAAGCTGAAATATGTACTTTTTTAGTGTTAAAATCCTTTCTTCTATCCAAGCTTAATATGCAGAGAGAACTACAATAAGACAGTCAAAGTAATAGTAAAATATAACTGTGTCTCTGTGGTGCTATGAATATTCCTTTTTGTTTTGAGCGACCCGCTTAGACCCACCCCAAAAATGTTACTCAACTAATGGCATGAGTTGGGGAGGGGACTATCTAGGCTAACAGTCTGAACAACAGCAGATGAGAGACATCTTCAGAAAGCTGTTTTGAAAACATTGTTTATTTTTGCAATTCCATTCGGTGGCGCTAGTGTCACAGGAATTATATACTCCTGCTTTAAATGTTGATCTATTTCTCACCCACACCTATCATATTTCTTCTGAAGATATAGATTTAACCACTTGAGTCTTATGGATTACTTTTATGCAGCCATTATGTGTTTTTAGGAGCTTCAATGGACATCTGGGACGGCATGAGAGTGAGTAAACGATGAGAGAATTCATTCATTAATTTTTGGGTGATCTCTCCCTTTAATTACATTAAGTACATCACTTGGGTTAAGCATATTTCTAAAATAATATTATTTTATGTAGAATAAATTGAAAACATGAATTATGTTAATATGTACATCTTTTTGCATTTCTGTGACAGTTGAAGGGCATGTCCTCAATGAAGGGACCCCTCATTGTAAGGGAGAAAAAAGTGTATGACTTGCATTCGACAGTAAACAAAGAGGCAATACAGACATCATTTTAAATATGTTGAGATGAAAAACAAAAACTTTTCTATGAAAATTGGTTTTAGAAAGTAAGGTAATTAATAATGTGATTACTTTTGATGAGGTATCAGTAAAGTAATCTGATTACAGATTTAGATAAATAAGTCATTTGTAGTGGATTACTTCATTTGAATTATTGTTTCAAAGTCTTCTTAAATTACTATCACATGAATATAGTGGACACAAAAAGATGTTTTGATATGATTCTCAGAGTGGAAATTGGAAAATGTTATACTTCAATAAAAAAATCCATTTAAATTCCAATGGTCTAAATTATTATTTAGAGATTATCACCAAAAGCCAATAACCAGGGCCTGCTTGACTGAAGTGCTAACTCTCTTTTGAGAATTTTGAGTAAATATTGTGTAAAACAATGTTGTAAGAGTATTTGTACATATCTCACTTGCATAATTACATTTCATTAGTCTCATATTTTCTCTATATACTATCTATTTGCATTATATTGGCCATCAGCACTCTGCTTTTTGGTTATTGGTATCGGCCTTTAGAGAGACCCATTTTGGTCGATCACTAGACGAAACTGTTCATTATTCTAAAATCCTGCGAGTTCATTCTGTCCTAAAACACAGAGAAATGTACATTGTAATGGTTTTAGTCTAAAACTAACCTTAAATCTGAAGGCAACAGGTATTAAAACATGTTTCAAATTCTGTTTAAATGTAATCAGAAACTGAATTACAGTTTAAACGCATTGTTTGAAGGCTTAATCCTGCTCGAAGTCACAGGATTTGTATTTGTGATATTCTTGCTGCATCATAAAGCTTGTAATGTGACTCACCTCTTTCTGTCCCCCTCTCTCTCCTTCTCCACAGCAAGCCCAAACAGAGTGAAGTGGGTCACAACACCACTGAAACAAGCAGGACAGAGCCTGGGGTCACATCTCTCCTTCTGCTGATACAAACTCAACCACAGTCTGCCAGATGTGACGTTCAGTCTCGTTTGTAACTTTCACATGTTCTGCTTTCTACTTCCTAATTCCTACTCTAAAGTAATCTGCTCTTCAGTTCCATGCACAGGACAGGAAGAAATACTGTGTAGGCAAATTATAACTAATGATGTGAAAATATGATC
The DNA here is from genome assembly GCF_025860055.1 of Xyrauchen texanus. Classification (NCBI taxonomy): domain Eukaryota; kingdom Metazoa; phylum Chordata; class Actinopteri; order Cypriniformes; family Catostomidae; genus Xyrauchen; species Xyrauchen texanus. Next base: position 8,059,900 of record NC_068290.1, on the reverse strand, counting down.
AAAATCATATCATTTTCATATAATTTCTTTCAGTGAAAAACAAAGAGACGGTTGGTTGAAGTATAACATTTCCCATTTTTTTTAATCGATTTTATAATTAGTTTTGTTCAGTATTTACAATGTTAAGTCACTTGTGGGAAGGTGTTTTGGCTCGGGGGTGAGCAGGATGGTTTGTCCCTGTTTGTTTACCTCCGTGTCTCTGTAGTAGTACGACTCGCCCCTGAATGGGATGTGTCTGGCCATGAGCCCAAATCCAACAATATCAAATGCTGCTGTTAGTAATTGCAGAACAATGGTTGTCAGCACCTGCGACAAAGGAACAGAAATCTATTTCATCAATGAATAAACCTCTTTCCATTTGGTAAGACGTTTTCAAATACGATACATTTTAAACACTTGACCTGTACTATAGGATGAATTATGTTTCTGTAAAGTTAAATGGAACCGCTACTTTTTGTTTCTTTATATTATTAAATATTTTATCATTTGTCTGTGAAATAATTGGTGTTTTAGAGCCAATTTTTAACGGATAGAAATTCCGATTACAAAGTCTACCCACGTTTTCCACTATTTGTTTTCCCAGGACCGACACTTCTGTGCAAATATGGTATCAACTACTATATCACATAAACCTACCCCTAAACTGCACATGAAAACAAAATAAACTTTGGTTGGTCACATTCCATTCAAACAATGTCATCTTATGTAAGTGGGGCCAAAATAAGATGCAAACATTAACTTTATGCTGCTGTCATTAAAAGTCTATTATCTATAGTGGTTTTAATGTTCCTCGATGCATTCAGGAATAGATGACAGCCCTGCATGTGCCTCTTTCTTGTGCACTATTGTATGAATTTGTGAAATATTTCTGTATTCATTATCATACCAGACATTTAGAAGGCTTCCTCCCAGTGTGCACCAGGACAATACCGGTTATGACAAGCTGTGAGAAACAGTTACACAAAGTCAAATGACTGATTTTAAACATTACTGTCCTAAACCTGAAATGAAAGGTCTTTTAATGTGTATGTGAGCGTTTGTACCTGAGCACCGTTGATGAGGAGTATAATAATTTCACGCTGGATATGATAGTGCAGCTTATACACAATTGTGGTCAAAATGACAGTCAACACTCCAATTACGATCTCAACAGCCTAAACCAAAGTACAAACAACTTTCATTAGTTTACAATTATAAACAAACTCCACTTACATGCTGAAATATGTTACTATACTTTGCAAATAGAGTCACATCAGTTTGGTATATAGGAACTCTAAAATGACTATATATACTGTATATTACTACTGGCTGAATTTGAAAATAAGAGTGCATTTGTTGAGGCATTCATGAATCAAATTAAATTAAAAAGCAAAGTATTATTTTTTTAAAATTATTTTTATGTTTTTGCTGTGCACTAGTTGAAAATGAACATTTCAGGAATTGACAATTGAATTTATGCCTCTGACTTCTGTCTGTTTTGTGTGTGTGTGTGTGTGTGTGTGTGTGTGTGTGTGTGTGTGTGTGTGTGTGTGTGTGTGTCAGATATGGGTGTGTCCTTGGATTTCGGCCAGTTGTCATTTACTAAAGACCCTACATGAGCATGCATATACTAAAGCCATTTAAAGATGATATTCTAACGGACATAATGGATTTAATTACTGATTATAGCTTATATGCTATATTTAACAGTATGTAAAAAATCTGCTCAAACTACAACACTCAGATGATTCGGGCTGGTTGATCTGATATCTGTAATAAAATAGGTAAGACAGCAGCAGCAATCGATACAGGTAATATTGTGTTTGCTGTAATGAAACTCACACCAAGCGTCTTGGGCTCTGCCCTCTTAAACGCTTTAATCTGAGACGCGTACAGCGACATCCCGTCAGTTCACCAATAGGCTACCACACAATCCTCTGCAAACAATATCATAGCAGAATGCATGAGTAAAAAACATCTGAATCAGGACACATTCATTCTGCATGCTCTATGGAAACAAATAGGCTATGCATGATTATTTCAAAGCCACAGTGTAAGTAATAACATGCACGTGTGGTGAGGAGCGCTCCCTTACCTTTGCGCACTGGCGTTCTGCAGAGACTGTGCGGCGGGTCTCTCCGCTCCGCAGTGTTGATGTCATGATGATGGGAGGCGGCTATACAGAGAGAAAACCAGGTTGGCTCGGTCCCGAGAAAAACTCTCTCATCCCATCTGCCTTTTATTTCAGAAAACACCTCTGCAAGATTATATCTGTCAAGTGTGTGCGAAATTTCATTTGTTTGTGTTGGGTTTAATTGAATTACAAAGCCTTTAGTTACTGTAATCTAACTACTTTAGGTGCAAAAAGTAGTGTAAAGCATTACATTTTAAATTCTTGTAATCAGATGACAGTTACTGACTTTCCAAAAAGTAATCACATTTAAGTACATTTGGTGCTATAAACATATCTAAAATCTAAATAGCCTATATTATTTATGTGTTATACAATTAAAATGTGAATATGTACGTCTGTTTACGTTTCTGTGACAGCTGAAGTGTGTGCAACAATGAACAAGGATAAAATAGATATTATTTGAGTGGCAAAAAAAAAAAACTTAAAATTAAAGTAATTAGTTTTGTGATTACTTATACAAGTAGTAACCCAATTATAATTTTACTGCAAGTAATTTGTAGTGGATTACTTTTTTGTTAATTTACCCAACACCAGTTACACAGTAAGCTTTGTGCAATTAATGAATTAGAGTGGTCAAATCAGCTTTTTACATATATTTTTTGGAAACACTTTGCAATAATGTTGTATTCATTAATATAGTTAAATACATTAGTTAACAAGAACGAATAATGAACAATAGTCTACTTCTACAGCATTAGTTAATGTTAATTTTAACACATAGCCTACAAATACATTTTAATAATGAACACTGTATTTTTATATATAAACACTACCCAAGATTATTAAATGCTGTTAAAGGGATAGTTCATCCAAAAATGAAATCATTTACTCATCCTCATGTCATTCCAGATGTGTATGACTTTCTTTCTTCTGCTGAACACAAAGATTTTTAGAAGATTATTTCAGCTCTGTAGGTCCATGATGCAAGTCAACAGGTCCAAAACTTTGAAGCTCCAAAAAACAACTAAAAGGAGCCTAAAAGTAGACTCCAGTGGTTAAAACCATGTTTTAAGAAGATGGGTGTCGGTGAGAAACAGATAAATATTTAAATCCTTTTTTACCATAAATTCTCCTCCTTGCCCTGTTGGTGGCGATATGTACAAAGAATGCAACTCAAAATAAGAACTCTTAGGAGAGACGAGCCTTTAGGAGGACTTCTTGAATGTGGAGATTTATAGGAAAAAGGACTTAAATATTTAACTGTTTCTCAACCACACCTATCATATCGCTTCTGAAGATATGGTTTTAACCACTTGAGTCATATTGATTACTTTTATGCTGCCTTAAGAGCTTCAGTAATGGAAAAATCTTTGCTTGTGTTCAGCAGACCGAAGAGTTATGTCATAAATGATGAGTGTTTGTTTGATATGCCATGCCAGCTTTTATGGCTATTTCCATGGCGAGAAATGTGTAAGGAGAAATGTGTTTTAAAAAAGGTTTTTAAAATCTATGTTACCTAAAAACTCTAAAATTGCGTTCAGTTTGACTTTGTTAAAAATGTCTTCCAGAGGGCTGACTGAATAAAAAAGGTTTCTCACTGGGTTAAGACCAGTACAGTCTAATAAAACATGTTTCAGGGAAAATGGATTCTGGCAGAAGGTACCTGTTGGTGAATCTTCTCCTAATATTAAAAACTTGTGCGTCAACCTGGAGTGACCAATAGGAAAGCGGGTGTACAGCCATGGCCAAAAGTATTGGCAGTGACACAAATTTTGACATTTTAAATAAATGCAAAAAGCTTCATTGGACAAAAAAAATTTGTTTTTGGCCCTGGCACAAAATGACCAGCTAACATAATTTCACTAATCATGTCAGCAGCACCTGGGAAAGTGTGAACGAGTACAAGTCAGGTGAAATCACTCTATCATTCTGATTGGATTATAAGAGCAGACTGATTGCTATAAAAGGAGGGAAGAGGTGCTTCCAATCATTGTGTTCTTGTTAGCAATGTTACCTCTAAAGAAAGACGTGCAGCCATCATCACGTTGAATAAACATGGCCTCACAAGAAAGGAAATTGCTGCAAAGAATATTGCACCTTAAAAACCCATTTACCAGATCATCAAGAACTTCAAGGAGAGAGGTTGAACTGCAGTGAAGAAGGCTTCAGGATGTCCCAGAGTGTCCAGCAGGTGCCAGGACTGTCTCCTCCGGAGGAGTCAGCTACAGAATCGTGTCACCACCAGTGCAGAGCTTGCTCAATATTGGCAGCAGGTTGGTGTGAGCGCATCTGCATGCACAGTGAGGCAAAGACTTTTGGACAATGGCCTGGTGTCAAGAAGGGCAGCAAAGAAGCCACTTCTCTCCAAGAAAAACATCAAGGACAGACTGAAATTCGGCAGGAAGTATAAGGATTAGACAGCAGAAGACTGATGGGACAGCTGTAAAATCGATAGTCCGGAGAAGAAAAGGTGAACGCTACCATGAGTCCTGTGTCGTGCCAACAGTGAAGCATCCTGAGACCATCCATGTGTGGGGTTGCTTTTCATCCAAGGGAGTGGGCTCTCTCACAATTCTGCCCAAAAACGCTGCCATGAATAAAGAATGGTATCAAAACATCCTGCAAGAGCAACTTCTCCCAATGATCCAGGAGCAATTTGGTGATGATCCATGCATCTTCCAGCATGATGGAGCACCATATCAAAAGGCAAGAGTGATAATGAAGTGGCTCGGGGATCATTGCATTGAAATTTTGGATCCGTGGCCAGGCAAATTCCCAGATCTTAATCCCATAAAGAACCTGTGGTCAATCCTCAAAAGGCGAGTGGACAAGCAGAAGCCCAGAAATTGTGATTAACTCCGAGCACTAATAAGGCAAGAATGGATCGCCATCAGTCAGGATTTGGCCCAGAAGCTGATATCCAGCATACCAGAGTGAATTGCAGAGGTTATGAAGAACAAGGGCCAACACTGTAAGTATTGACTCTTTGCATATGAGTGTTTTTGCAATAAAAGCCTTTAAAACTCATGAAATGCTTATCATTGTTTTCCAGTATAGCATAGAAACATGTGAAAAAATAATTCTATAAATACTGAAGCAGCAAGCTTTGCAAAACACAAAAATGATGTCACTGCCAATACTTTTGGCCATGGCTGTAGACAATCTGGTCCCAGCGATTTGAAAACAGAGAGGAACATCTTTTGCTGGGGCTGATTTCATGGAGTTTGTTCATAATGCATTGATCCCACTCAGTTTGCCATTTGTTTTTTATATATTAATTTATTATGGTTTTTAGATCAGTGGGAGGTATTGGACACTTTTTGAAATCAGCTGATAAAGCCTCTTTTGCAGCAGTGTCTGCTTCCTCATTTCCTGGGATTCCAGTGTCCAGGTACCCAGCAGAAGCATGTATTGAAATTTTGGGCCTCCAAATCCAGAAGTTTGCATAGAATATTTTCAAGCATTGGGTGATTATTTTTAAAGATGACATTGTTTGAAGACATGATTTTGAATCTGAAATGATCAGAAAGTTTCTCTGTAGCATAGTTTTTATAAAGTCCAGGGCATTTGCCTCTGCTGTAAAAATGTAACTGTGATTGGGGATGGATATTCATTTTATGGTTATAAATGATGGGAGAACTATTCCTTTACAATAAGGTTCTAGTCGTTAACATTAGTAAATGCATTGGATAACAAGAACTTAAAATGAGCAATATTTTTAAAGTGTACTTGGTAATGGCATCTGCTACTCTTGGTCCTGGGATTTTGTACGGTAGGTCAGCAGTTTTCTTGGGTCAAATCTACAGCAAAGCTATTCGCTTTGAGTGCAACAGGTCTTTTGTTAAAACCCCATACCAGATAAAGTTTTTATATAGTTAGCCAAAATTGCTGGAGTACATCTGTGGATGTAAATCAGGAGCAGAACGTTTTGGTTTGTAGTTTGTTTTGCAATTTCAGTGGACTGATGATGAACAAGAGAGAATGGAGGGCATGTCTGGGCTGTGACAGGACAATTGCAACAAACACACAGCAAAACTTAAACTACAAATTCCAGTGACAACATTGCGATTATGACTCAAACAAAATTAACTACTGCTTGACAATTCCTCTGTATTAGACACATTGCTGCGGCAAGCCATTTCATAAAGTGGTGGGTGAATAATTGCCCACAGCAAAAAGTGGTGTGGACATTTCCCACTTGTAAATGATGCCTTTGTTTATGTGTGTGTGCGTCCTGGCTAGCAGAGTGCAAAACTTTTTTTTTATTGGCCAACTGGGGACAAATCAATCATAAGTATATCATTGATTCAGGTCTGACTGAAGGGTTTAAATTAATGCAATAAAAGAAATAAAATGAAAGGCAATGCATTTTATTTAGAATAAAAGTGTGCCACAAGGAACATGTCATGATCCCATACAAAAGTCTGTATAAAGGCATGTGCAATTATTTGAAAATTACTTTAACCATGTGATATCCATAGTAAGTGATACTACTAAAGATTACTCGCCATATACAAGGCAAATGGCTTCGTATTAAATCAAAAAAAAAAATAAAATAAAAAAATACAACAACTGTAGACCAATGATTAAACCTTTGGCTTGATATATGCCAAAATATTGGAGAATACAAATGTGACAGCTCAGGGTTTGGATGCACAGTCCACCCCATCCTTCAGAAGACTGGACTTACTGTTGTAAGGGTCACCATCTGTTTTATCCTGAAATAAATAGGCAAGATTTTGTTAGGTTGCATCTTAAATGTCAAAATCAGTCAATCAAAGATCTGCCATGTAGGGCCTACTATATTTCATAGTTATTTTTTACTAGAAATTCAACCCAAACTTTGAAATTCCAAAAACACATAAAGGCAGCATAAAAGTACAAGTAAATCCATCTGACTCCAGTAGTTTAATCCATGTCTTCTGAAATGCTATTACAAGAGTGGGTGAGAAACAGATCAATATTTAAATCCTTTTTTACTAGAAATCTCCACTTTCACCTTCTTTTGACGATTTGCATTCTTCGTGCATGTTGCCACCTACTAGGCAGGGAGGAGAATTGATAGTACAAAAGGACTTAATTATTGATCTGGATTTAACCAATCCATCCATCCATCCATCCATCTAAAAAAAAAAAATGGGCTAAATATTGGTTAATTTTACTTCATATATTGTTACTTTCATTTATTTTAATTGTTCTTACAGCAGAAAACATCTACTCTATCTATCTATCTATCTATCTTTCGGTCCTCTAAATAAGGGTTAAATGTAAATGGGCTAAAAAAAAAAATTTTTGTAACGTAACTAATGTTACTTCATAAATTGTTCCTTTCATTTATTTAAAATTTTCTTACAGCAGAAAACATCCATCCATCCATACTTTCAGTAATGACATCATGTTCTACACCATCATATATATATATATATACACATACATACACACACACACACACACACACACACACACATAAAACAATATATCCTTATATACCAATACATAGGAAGGTCCATATTTATGATCTATCCTAGGTTAAGTTTCACCTGTTTGGAAACCAGGCGGATGGCCCGACCGGAGATGACGGACAGGGTGATGCACACACACAGTTCAAGAAAAGACAATGACAGAAGAATACCCTTCACTCCATCCATCAAATTCTAAATAATAATAAAAAAAAACAACAAAAATAATGCATATGACATACGGACAATCAAGTTCTGTAATGGAAAATCCCAAACCGTAAATTAAAAAAACGAATCACCCATGTATCAGTAGATACAGACGTACAATAAATCGCCATCTCATGTATTGACACGACCAGTAACTCTCTCCATTACAAGAAGGGTCTTCCTCTGGTCTAATGCTGAGCATCCAACTGAAATAGCAGATTCCTCCCACAGCCACCACAGCACAGATCACACTCATGCTCAGCGTGGCTTTGATCTGCCAAAAGACAAAGAATACGACAGTGGCTTTTTTTACAGAATGCAGCACATTGCGTTCTGAGTGTTTTCAGGCCTTCAAAAAAAAAAAAATAAATATATATATATATATATATATTTTTTTTTTTTTTTATAACACACAGCTATTTAAACCAATACAAACATTTCACACAGTAGTAACCTAGAACAAAATAAGCCTCTTTTTGAAATTGATGGTTCTCGTCTGGATGCTGATTGGTCAATACAGCTCTCCAGCCATCCTAAAATACTTAATATAATAACAGCTATAGAGTGAAACACCTGCTGACATGTATATCACTGCGCACACAGGGACTAATTATTAACCTCAGTTTACATGTTAGGGATTATATCTTAATTATATATGTACTGTATATTTAAGGATTTTAAATATTTTATACTGTATTATATCTGAAGGGGTTGCAGGCATAATGGTGTTGTTAAGTTGTGCTTAACAACGCATTTTAGCCATGAATCATGACAATATTCATAAAACTATAATCCTGCAGAGATTAAGCTAAAATTATTTAATCTGTCCTCATTTAAGTAAAAAAAAAAAATCTGTAAAACTTTTAATTTACTCACCAGAGTAAGATTGGACCTCGAGTGTGCAACAATAGCCACAGACCCAGAGATGACAAACTGCCAAACAAATGTATTTATAATTACAACACGATATACATTATTTTAAAGTATCTTTAATTGATGACTTAATTGTATGATTTAACATTAACCAAAACTATTGATGCTGTATAAAAAGAAAAACACACAAAAACAATCTTCAAACAGTGTAATATACAGTAGACAAAAGAATAAAATACACATAGTGAACACCTAATAAAATATCAATATTTCAGTTATATTATAAAGAAAAATATTATATGTCTGTCACTCACCGGAAGTCCAAGAGCAAATATAATCTCAGCAGGAAGGGTGTTGATGACCAGTGTGATGGAGCACAGAGCCATGATCACCAAACCAGTAAACACCTGCACCAACTGCACAAAAACACACAAATCCACTTAACACACCATACTGCACATTGCATCCAACTTTTAAGTGGAAAATCTCTGTTCACGTCTCGGTTCACTGTACGCATGTTTTTTGTTGTTTTTACAAACTGAGGGACAAATCGATATTATATTCTGCTGCAAATAGAGATGAATTTGAAATTAACCCAGAATATTCCTTGAAACAATTATTGTGAAACTCTCACCCCCAGCGACAGGGGCTTTCCCTTCAGAAACATCCTGGTTGTTGGAGGCAGACTGGGCTTCTCTGGGTCAACAAAGCTCGCCTCTAGGTCCAGAGTTTTTTCCTCTATTGGGATAATATGAGTCACCACCGTCACTCCGTTTGCTGTAGTTGTCATTGAAGACGCCATATCTCACAGGTAAATGAGGCACACCTATATACTGCAACAATAAGGAAACAAAAATCACATTAAACAGGACCTGCTTCTTGTTTCCTGATAAAGGCTGCAATTATTATGGCTCACATTTCTAGTTTGCAGCCATGAATGTTTACATTTGATGTTTTAAAATGATCTATTTAAAATGGTATAATATACTAGTTCTTTAATGCCTTTATATGGTATTTTAAAACAGGCATTTGCAGGTTAAAAATGTCCTTATTGCCCCATTACACAACACACATACAACAAAAGGCTGTGTTTTGAAACCTAGTGAGCTGCCTACGTAGACAGTAGCTATGTTCAGACCAGAATCATAGTTTACCAATTACTGAACACTGCAAAATATATAAAAAGGTATACGGTCTACTATTTTCTGAAACACAACAATTCAAAAATGTTAAATGATAAACAATGTAAACAGTAGTATGCTACCTTGTTGTCACTTAACCTGGTTATTTTGTGCATATATATTATAAACTCTTGGCAATCCAATCAAATAATGAATCTATATACACACTGTGGTCGGTCACATACTGCACATTTTTAGCAAGTACAAAATAGGCCATTTGGGTATTCTGTGCATTACAGAAAAATTCACAGACCATGGACAGTGTACTTACACTATTTGGTACGCCATTCGGAACAAACCTTTCGTATACAGTACATACTCTAGAAATAGTAAGAGTAGTTTGTAGTATACTCTCCTGCACATACTCAAAAATACACTTTTTATATTTATGCATTTCGCAGACGCTTTTATCCAAAGCGACTTAGTGCACTTATTAAAGGGACAATTCCCCCGGAGCAACTTGGATTAAGTGTCTTGCTCAAGGACACAATGGTGGTGGCAGTGGGGATCGAACCAGCAACCTTCTGATTACCAGTGATGTGCTTTAGTCCACTACGCCACCACCACCACTCTTGAGATGATTAGGCTATATAAAAACAAATCTGTCCATGTAGGCAGCACACTAGGTTTTGAGACTATCACCGTGTCTCGTGTCGAAGGCTGCTAGGTAGGACGCGTCCTTTGAAGGCTGCAGTATACCGAGTGTGTTCCTATAAACAAGCCTCGTTTAAACGAGCCTTCATAGGGCAAACGGAAACGGAACTTAACATGGTTGCTATGACTGCGAGCGCTTTGAGTGAGAAGGGAACAAAGTCCCTCTGGATGGGAATGCATGAGTTACATTTTACGAGAGTTATAATGGTGTAAACAGAAAAGAAAATAGATTTTACAGGTGTAATTTTAGTCTACTAGTTTATTTTAATAATGTATTAATATTATTATAAATATGATATACTCTGCGCCCATCTAAACTGAGGTACTTAAACTTGGGAATTAACATATCTTGCGTTAGAACATATTTACGGGCGTAATTTTTTTTTAAATATTTTTAAAGACGACATCCTCCGAATTCCCGTTAAAGGTCGCATTCGATTGTCCTACGTCCTTTTCTGAAACTAGACAGCCTCTATGACGTATGCGGCTGACAAATGCGACATCAGGAGGACTCTCAGCCTTCGTTCTCCGGAGGCCATCTCGTGTAAACGAGGCTTGTTTAAAAGGAGAACGAACGGTATAGGCCTACTGCAGCCTTCAAAGGACTTGTCCTACCTAGCGCGCAGCCTTCGAAACGAGACACAGCTTAAGTTACCAAAATTGTAGGTAGGCAGCTCACTAAATTTCGAGACTGATTTCCAAAAACGCTGCTGACTAAGTAGGCGGCTAACAAGGTTTTGAGACTGTAAACCAGCGCTATATCCTTTAAAATACTGTATATAGGCAGCTCACTTAGTTTTGAGACTATATGATCACATATAGGAAAAACACTACTAGGTAGGCAGCACACCGCAGGTTTTGAGGCACAGCCAGAGAAGAAGTGATCAATCACTGAGTAGTTATTAGGTGCGTTTATTTACCGGAATGAACTAGACAGCACTGGAACATTGTTTGTGTCTAAACAAAAGAACTGTAACCTGTTTACTTACCGATTGCTAGGACAGACCCGTTGACATGCGTTCTCATTTACCAACTGAACAACAAAACTTTTACGGGAAATGAGAACTTCTTTCTCCTCCCACTGAAGTCGGTTAACCCGTTTGAGACCAGGATAATGTGGCGACAGCTGTGCATTAGGTCTCACTTAAGTTGAGTTGGAAAGTTCACACTAAGGCTTAGTAACTGCTAGTTAGTTTGTAACTAAGTCAGTGCTTAATTTGGTTGCACCACCTGTTCTTAATGCAAGACTTAACAAGTAGGTCGTAAGCTCTCCGTAAAGTGATGCGTAATCGCATATTATGACGTTTACCTGTATTTATGCTGTAAGCAACCTTCAAATTTGTACACAGAAGTGTTAAAAAGCCGCCAATTTCAGTTTGATCTTGTTACGGTTGATGTTCAAACCTTGTTTGCTCACCAAACAGCCAGCTGTAATAAATTATAACACGATACGTAATAAAACAAGATTTAATTAATTATATATTTAGCTTACGTAATTAACTATATGCAATAACTGTATCTAATATGTATCAGGGACAATAAATAAATACTCAACAGGCTGGAAAATAGATATTTATTCATTTTTAGATCTATCTCGTAATTCCTGACGATGTAAAGCCAAAACCCTTAAAATGACTGTTATAACAGCTCAAATAATACACAAGTTCTAACTGAAGAATTAATGCAAGTACTTTAGAAATTATAAGCTTTAACATTTCTGCCTTTAAACCCTCCAAAAATGTGCCCCATTCACTTCCATTGTAAGTGTGGTAATCAACATCATGCCACAAATGCTGATGATTGAGATTGAGTATTGAACCCAAAATATTCAATTTATTCAGATACGTAGTTTGCAGTGCTTCATGGAATTGTAATTCATTCCCTCAGTAAAGATGTTAAAAGTATTCAGTCCTGTACCTTTGTCTTTTTGTCCGATGTTTTTAATATTTTTTGCTTCAAATTAAAGTTTGTAATGTGATTTCACCCCAGATCTTGTTGGTTCTATACATAGCTTAGAACATTGATTAGGATTTTATGAAATACTTTTGGAAAAAAATGAATGGGGAAAAATAATGTTCTTAGGGAACAAAGATGGCTAAAAAGTGGACGGGCACTTTTGCATGTAGCTAGTGGCGCAAACATTACACACCATACCTTCGACCCAAATTTAGACACTCCTGGCTGTCTCAGTCATTATTACCTTGCAGAGTTTGCCATCTGCGTTTGACTGGTGTGACCAGTGGTTTTCATGTAAATCATATGACTTGTAGTCCCCTGAAAATCTGCTTTAATATCTGTAAGACTAAAACCACACACTGCTGATAGACCAGACGAAGATGATCTGATAGAGAGAACGAGAGATGGAAGAAAGTTTAAACAGAAGTCAGAACTGTGAATCTGTCCTGATAAAGGTTTTGATTGAAATGTCTCCATTTGCACCATTTGGGGGTAAAGACTCCGTAGAATAGAGTGCTGTCTGGAGACTCATCATCCGGTGGGGACAGTGTGACAATATCCTGCAGCATGTTAAACTGGAGCTCTTGCCCTTGTTGGCAAACCAGCTGAGCCTTAGCAAAGGATGTCCAGCGCTTCTGTAGGACACGGTTTCCTCCTTTATCATCCTGGTTTAAAAGTAATTGTTTTGTTAAAGAGAAATTCTGATGAAAATATAAAAACTAGATAGGATCATGTGCAGAATCCACTAGATATTCTTCAAACAATCTGGTTAGAGGTTTGCTATAAACCCCTAATCTAAGTACTGTATTAAACTTTGGCAATTAATCAAGCCCGAGCCACTTAAGGTACAGACTTGTAGGAATAGGTCACCCAAAAATGAAAATTCTCTCATCATTTGCTCATGGACCAACAGAGCTGAGATATTCTTGTAAAAATATTTGTTTGTGTTCAGCAAAAGAAAGAAAGTCAGACACACCTGTGATAACATGAGGGTGAGTAAATTATGAGAATTGTCATTTTGGGTGAACTATCCCTTTAAGAAATTTCTCCCATTGACATAGATAGAACATTCAGCAAAAACATTACAGAGATCGCTGATGTCATTGTAATGCATACGGAGTTGCAATTGGTCTTCTTTCTGACATCTATTAGCATCAGGGCCATAGCAGGGAATTCTGGGCCCCCTGACTATATATTGCTCTGGGCCCCTTTCCTATTAAAATTATATAGTTTTGAATTTGTTGTGGGCCCCCCTGTTTCTCTGGGCCCCTAGAATCGTTACCATTTTTCACCCCACTAGCTACGTCCTGATTAGCATACTGAAATGTGATGCTTGATTTCATTACCTAAAACTGTAACCCAATTCTTTTGATGCCTTGCAAGCACTGATATAACAGAACATTCCAATTCACTAATTGATCTAAGTAAGGATAGCAATTTATTCTGATTCAGAATAAGAGAGAACCTCACCGTGCAAACCTGGGCCACACGAGACACAGTGAAAGAGTTCACAAATGAGTCCCCTTTCAAGTTCCCATCCTCAGTGAAGAACAACAGGATCTTGCCTTCACTGGTGATATGTGTAGAACTTATGAAGACTCCAATGACTCAGTTATAATAAAAAAAAACATTCCACCTCAATCTCACAAATTCAAACCATTGTTTGAAGTTAGACATGCATAATTAAGAAATACATAAAATTCAGAGCTTCATAGTAGCCTTATGTTTGGGTCAGACGGAGTATAGACAAACCATTCAACAATTTCGGTACGTTTTCAAGAGCCAAGTTGTTGCATGTGTCTTTGCTAAGACAGCGAGAAATTACATGCATGTCCCCAAAGTAGCCAACGTTGGTCGCTGTATAGAGCTCTTCATCTGTAAACAGTGAGGTCGCAGTTATGTATAAAATGTGAAGTGAAAAATTAGCACTTAGATAGTTCACCCAAAAATGAGGGCAGAAAATAAATATGGGATTACCTCAAAATTGTTCAGATGCAATAACTTTGTTTAAAGTGACAGTTCACCAAAACATTTAGATTCTGTCATCATTTACTCACCATCATGTTGCTTCAACACTGTATAACTTTCTTTCTTCTGTGGAACACAATTAAAGACGTTAATTAAAAGCCCCCATTCACTTTCATTGCATCTTTTTTCCATACAATGAAAGTGCATAGTGACTGAGAGTAACATTTTGCCTAAAGTCTCATCTTTTGTGTTCCATGAAAGACAGAATGTCAATTAGTTTGGAACAAAATGAGGATTTGTAAATGCATTTGTGGGTGAATTGTCCTTTTAACCAAAGTTATTTCATCTGAGTATTTTTTAGGTAATCCTAAATTTAGTTTCTGCCTTCTCACCAACAAGGATGGCTGTGTTCCTCTGGGTTGAGCTGTAGGGATAGCAGTTTTTGTCATCCTTTCTGTCTCTGTTGGTGCTCAGAGAACTTGCTGGCTACAGCAAGTTCTCTGCTGTAAAACAGTGATGTCTGGTTTGTTAGTGTTTAGGCTTAAATCTATTGATCTTTGTAATTCATTGGAACTTACAATGATAATGCCTTGTGGTCCATATGCATTTGTTTCACAGATATAGAGGTGTGTAGAGTTGAAATACTGTAGAATATGGATGAAGTTGCTGCAGTCCTGTAGAGTATTGGAGAAACATATAGCTCAATGTAAAACAGTTAAAGAATGGGCAAGGAGGAGGCGAGAACTGGCTTGTCAATGTAAATAATAATTTAATGAAAACTCAAAAACACATAAACAAACACAATTGACGGACATGCCCGTAATTCTCTCTCTCGAACAATTGTCACCGGCTGCCTTTATCCCTCGCGCGCCTCATCAGGCCGATTGGGGACCGGGCGCGCGATATTCCGACCCGGCCCCGCCCCCCTCCGCTCCACACTCAACAATAATCAATTAACTATAAATATGCTCTGGAAGATGTATTTAAAATAAATATTAGACTTTAAAAATCTTGAATCACATTTAATGACAGTAAATAGAAATGTTTAGAATAGAATTCTACAAGGAAATTCTAAATACAGAGTTCCAGGATGAATTAGCAATGGCACATACCATCTTTGAGGCCATTGTACATCTATTCAGATTAACATTTGATGGTGTTCAATCAAACTGTAAAAATAAGTGTAATCAGATCTTAAAAAGTTTAAAGCAGCAGAATCAAACATTCCTGCATATGCTAATAGAAATATAACAGTAAATGTTTGCAAATGATTTCCCCATAACATAACTGCTACAGAACCCTAGTCACCTTGTCTTTGAGTGTGATATTATCAGGCTGACTGGCGTCCAGTGAGAGCACAGCATCTCGTGCGCCAACAAACAGTGTGAGCATCAGTGCTGAGCAGCAGAGTGGTGGAATTCTTCACAGTAGAGCTGTGGTAGATGCCCAAGACACGCTCTGGACTTCCTGTGGGAGAAAAACACAAACAGTGATTAAGTTACAGGGTGAATGACATGATGGCCATTTGTTTGTCCTGAACTATTAATTTATAAAAAAAAGAAAAAAAGGGACATACTTTATATTAGGTGTCTTTAACTACTATACTTAAACATTTACTACAATATACTTATAGTATTTCAATTAAGTAACTGTCATTCCTTTCCGTGCAAACATGCGTTCTTTTCCTTTATATGTAAATTAGGCTAATTATAGATTGTGTTTTAATAACAAAAATTAAAAGCAATGTTTGTGTACATATTCTGTTGATCGTGCCAGCAGTAATTAATTAAATAATGATCAAAATATGGATCATTATAACATGCAAATATCTAGATAAGCAGTGTAGTCTAGCACACTTTTGGCTTCTCTTAAACTCTACATTGCGAAATAAGTTTATTCTTAAAACGTCCCCGGATATATAAGTCAGGCATATGAGGTATCATTTGAAATCTTAGAATCTGTGCTTATCTTAGATAACCTCAATTCTGCATTTAATGTTACATAAAATAACAAAACAAGGGCTATAAATACATCTGCGTCTAAAAAAGCGCCACCTAGAGGTTAAGTGGTGTAAATACTATTGTGAATATAAAGGTTTTTCACATAAAACTTATAAATGTACAAGTCATACTGTATATCTAATGAAAGCTTTCATTCTCAGCAATGCGAGTTATCAGGAATACATTTATTTTGTTGCCCTAATACCGCAGTTCAAAACATTTTCAAAAGAATCACAAAGTGAAAAACAAACTTTTTTTATGCTGCAATTAATGCAGCTGAAAGCCCAAATTTGATATATAATTGTCCAGAACAAAATATGCAGTCCAGCAGAAAAGGCATGCTAAACAAATCATCGTAAAAATATGTTATTGACTATTGGGGATAAAATGTTTTATATCATAGCAAAGGGGAAAATCTCAGATTTATAATGACACTTAGACTGAGCTTCTAGTCCACTCGATATTCGATGAAACAATTGGGGTGGTGCATGAACTGAAAATTAGACTGAATGTTTATGGACGAGCCCATCTGTGATGGCTAAAATGTGTCAGAGTGCAGCGACATTTCATATCTGTCGTTTGTGATGGAAGGTGATAAAAGGGAAAAAAAAAATTCCTAGCACTTGCTGCTATCTAGTGGAAAATAAATGAGACTTTGTAAAAGGAGCTCGAGTGAACAGAACCAGAATTACATGCTTTCAAAGTTAGGACAACAATTTTGTTTACATTTCAGTTCATCATAAAATTGTAAACATATACAATACTTATTTGGAATAATCTGAGTCTTTTTTCTTTCTTTTTTTTTTTGCAGTTATTCCACAGTATGTGTGAATTGTGAGATTTTACATTCAGAATCAGAATTCAGAAATGTCAGAGTCTGGGGATTGTGCACACAAATTGTGTTCAGTTTTTTTGAGGGCACGTTTGCACTGTTGCCTGCATTATTCCTTAAATGAAATGTGTGCAAAACCAGGGCAGACAGCGTGTGCAAATATATGTTGCTTTTTCCAGGCACGATTCATTCTTGGCAAATTCCCCCTAAATGTCAAAAGGTGGTGATTTGTTTGACACCACCAGAGAGAGAAACTAGAATTCAAAGTTATTGAGTAAATATATTGGCTTGTCAGTCTTCTATTGATTTTGTTATCTTATGTTTATGTTCTCAATTACTACAATTAGGGAATTGTTTATTCAAAACATATGGGATTTCCTTAAATAATTGCATTTTGAAAATTGAGATTAACATCTAAAAACCATGGTATTGATATCGTGCATGCCCAAAAAACATGGCATTATCATGGTAAAAATATTATTTCCCCTCAGGTTATCCATCTCATGAACAGTTAAAACTGCCCCATTGAGCAATAATTATGTGCAACACACATCTTAGTCTATTTAAATGTATCCAACATACATACCTCTTCTGCATTACATTCACTTCCACTGTATAGATCAGATTTGTACATAAGTGTGTGTGTGTGTGTGTGTGTGTGTATATATATATATTAGTCTATTTCTATATATACTTATATTTTGTATTGACTTTTTATTTATTATTATTGTTGTATTATTATCTGTCTTGTTATTGTATTGTTTGTGCACTGGAAACTTCTGTCACCAAGACAAATTCCTTGTATGGTTAAGCATACTTAGCAATAAAGCTCATTCTGATTCTGACTGATTCTTAAAATGTTCACCCTAGCTCAGTTTTCTGCAACTTAGTCTGAATCCTCAATTGTTGAAGTTTTGATCATTTATTTGACTATCATAGCGTCCAAAAATGTTTCTTCTTTTTTCTGTTAAATTTGCAGTTCTTAAAGTGAACTAGTATTTTGGCGCTCTAGTGAGCTGTAGTACATTACACAGTTAGAGCTCCTTGAGTACCATTAAATTGCAATAATAATATTCTGAATTTTCGTGACCACATTGTTCATTGTTATCTATTTTTACTCGTTGTGTGAAAATCAAGCTTAATTTAACTAGTCACTCCACAATGAGAAGCTCATGATCAGCACAGACGCTAGTCATTGGACGGCAAATGTCAGTCAGCAATTAACTGTTGTCTATGAGATCACAATGTTCTCTTCCTTTAGGGGGCGCTAGGTGGCCCAGAAAGCCATATCCCCAATTAAACCACATTGAAATCTCTCGACGCTATTTGTCTTATTGCAGACACTTGTAGACTAATATATATAATAAATTAAATATGTTAATTCACAGGATTGGTGCCTCACATGCTAATTCGAATCTGCTTCAGCAATGTAAAGAAAATGATTAAGAGAACATATACATTGTCCGGTTATCTGATTGGTCCATCCTAACCAGCGGTTAGAAAAGTAACAGTTAACAGGTGACAACACTGTCCGCTTCATTAGCAGTCTGGACGATAATCATAACTGGGAAATAACACACTTTTAAAAAACATTTATTTTTATTTTTTTTTACTTTAAATAATAATTTAATTGACAGCACCAGTGACAAGTAAGAAAAAAGAAGAACAAGAACAAGAAAATATCTGACCAATCAGAGACAACGTCCCGACCCACTTTACGGTTCCGTTTCAAGCAAATGATCGTTCTACTCGCTTGTATTATTTCTATGGCTTTAGTGAGAGTCAGTCATCTGGAGAATGATCTAAAAGCATCAGAAGGGGAAGAGACGTGTGGAAATAGAAGAGAAAGACGATCATGGCTTCGTTAAATCTTGGCTTTAACGGGGCACGTAAAAAAGCAGCGGCGCGAATCAGAACCGTAGAGAGGAGAAATCTGATCACTGTATGCAGGTAAACTGTGATTACACATTAATCATCATGCATACTGCAGCGCTGGCAGTGAACGCGTGTGTTTATGTCTTTGTTATTGGGTTTTCTATTTCATGTACAACTTTTTCCCCGCAATGTGCTGATTTTGGATCAGGGAATATTAAGATGATGTGCGTGCGCTGCACGCAGACGCTCTGATCTGAGACCAGTCATTAGAGAACATCACGTCATATTGATGGAGATCGTATAAAAAAAAAAAAAAAAGTACTGTGGCGGTACTATGGTACTGACTGATGACCATAAACATGTATTTACATTTCCTTAAAGGTACTTCAAAAAATGCCATGTTAACATTATGGTACATGTAAAAAAATAAACATAGTTTACATGGATTAGGTCTAAAATGCATGCTTGTACTTTGGTAGCATGTATAAAAATATATATTGCCATGTGCAAAAACAAAATCATGTTATTACTATTGGGCATGAGTCATGAGAACAAACATGCTGTTACAATGGTACTGTATCAATAAATCATGGCTTTACCATGGTAATATGTAAAAAAATATATTGCCAAGGTACATGCCCAAAAACATGGTAGCAATACCATGGTGTATGTGCAAAACAATAGTATATTGTTACAACATGGTATATGTCCAAACCCATGGTATTGCTATGGCACATGCCCAAAATGCATGACATTACCATGGTAAATGAACAAAAGCCATGGTATTACCATGTTACGTGTCCAAAAAGGCATGGTGTTAATATGGTACTTGTACAAACAATTGTAGTATTACCATGGTGCATGTGCTAATCAATGGTGATAACATGGTACATGTCCAAAAAACATGATACTACCATGGTACATGTACAAACAACTGTAGTATTACCAATGTGCATGTGCAAAACTTTGTAATAAACATGGTATATGTCCAAAACAATGGCATTGCTATGGAACATGCCCAAACAACATTGGATAACCATGCTAAATGTCCAAAAACCATGGTATTAACATGGTACATGTCCAAAAAAACATGGTATTACAGTGGTTCATTTAAAAAAAACATGGCATTGCCTTGATAAATGTCCAAAAACCATGGTATTACCATGGGACATATCTAAAAACTATGGTATTACCATAGTACATGTACAAACAATTGTAGGATTACCATAGTGCATGTGCAAAACATAAGGTTTTACAGTGGTACGTGTCCAAAACACCATGGTATTATCATGGTAAATGTCCAACAAACATGGTATTACCATAGTACATTTACAAAACCATGATATTAACATGGCAATTGTCTAAAAACCATGGTATTGATATGGTGCATGCCCAAAAAACATGGCATTAGCATGGTAAATGTCCAAAAACTATAGTATTGTTATACATGTACACAAAAACATGGTACTATAGTGGTACGTGTCCAAAAAACTTGGCATTACAATGATACATGTCCAAAAAACATGGTATTACATGGTACATGTCAAAGGCTATGCTAGAGAGATTCAGGCAGATGACTGTCAGATATCTGTATTCTTCCTGTGTTTTTCTAAACATTAATAATGATTCATAAATTGAAGAATCATCCAACTGTGCAAAAGTTTCGGCTGTGTTTCTAAACCTAATGAGCTGCCATGTCTCACACACCTGCTGTAAATCTGTGCTGTTCTGCACCTGTCTGTTGTAAAGGTGTGTGTGCAAACAATTTTTCTTTGTATTAGTTTATTCTGGAAAAGAAATGGTTTTGCCAGCTTCCTTCTTTAGATAATTACTTTTTCTTTACATAAAGTAATCATTGGAGCTGCTCTTGTTTAAAAACACTTTTAAATGGTGATAAAGTCCATGTTACGTATTTTAGAACATTATTGACAACAACTGTTGGTGTCTGATAGCAAGTGGTGATTGTGTAACAAAAAATATTTAAAGGGAATGATGGAATCAATTATACAGTCTAGCAGTCATTATACAAATATATTTGACTGCAGAAAATCACAACTGACCAATCAGAATTAAGTATTCCCGAGAGCCGTGAAAGATGACCCTTTATGATTCTGAATCTGATTAATCCATTTGTACATTTTAATTAGTGCCACACAGCACGTTTGAAGCAGGAAAAAGCATCAGTCTAAATACAAATGAATGTCATATCCATGAAGGGGGGGAACAGCAGGAGTCAGCCAATTTAAAGATTTTGATTGTGACGTGTATGTGATTAACATCCACTGGAAGACTGATGCTCATGGCTCAGACAAACAAAGTAATCTTACTGTTTGTGTCTGAATGCAAGAGGGAGAGAGAATAGAGGAACAGATAAGCAGAAATCCAGTTCCTCTATTGTTTATCCAGCGATATTTGATCTGGAGTTCATTCAGGGACTAAATATATCACTGCAGATTTGTTCTTGCTGTCCTTTTTTTGGTGTTAGTGCTCTGAAGTTCAAAGTGAATTGAGAGGAAGTTTACTTTCTCAGAAAGTCCTCAATAAAGACATTTAACACACCTCTGTTAAAATTGGCTTGGAAGAAAATTCATCTCATATAAATTAAAGGTATAGTGAGTAATTTTGCCTCTAACGTTAATAAGTGGAACAAACCATATTAAAATCTGTCACAATTTAAAGGTGACGGAAAATGGACACACTAATGCTAAAATTAAATACAACGGACATTTATTGAGTTATTTAGTGATTTAATGATTATTTCATAGTTAGCTTTGATTTCATTATGTATTTAATGATGTATTGAAATATAAATTTTGAGCAGCCTAATTACTAAGGGCTGTGCATCTTATAATGGTTTTGAGAAAAACACTTATGATACATTTTTACAGTCTGTTTAAAGAGAACGTTTTTCTCCTTGTGTTTCCTCATTCCTCACTGAGTTTTAGAAAGGAAATGTCAGCAGTGAAATAATCACTGAAATGACATTTGCATGTAGACTGCTGGGTTTGTAGAAGTCACGAGGAGACTCATAAAAGCACAGAAGCTGCAGATAATGAAAAAGTAATTTATGCCATAGTTGCATCTGATGAGACCGCTCTAATGGTGCTCCACAACATGTTAGATATCTCCATTTGGAAAAACTCTTAAAGGCTCTTCTAAAGCTTTATTTGAATGTTTTACTGGATTCGACACTCTGAATTCGATATCCATGTGTGTCTCTCGGCTGAGCTTTTATTTTTACTGCGTCAGTATGTCTAAGGTGACAAATAAGTAGTTATTAAACAGGAAGTTCTGGTCCTAGATGCTGATCGGTCAATACAGCGTTTTAACTGTGCTAAAATACACAAACATTTATGACACAAAACACTTGGTCACCTAGCTACTGTGTATATCACTGTGCATAACCCATAGAGGCCAACTATTAACTATAGTTTACATTTAAGATAGTATATCTTCTAACAGAACAATGGTAGCCAATTACTTTGCTAAATAATGTTTTAATTTAAAATGGTGTCCTGTATAATTGTATTATTTTATGTAGTAGTGTAAAATGTATTGCATAATGTTAATTACTACAAAAAAATATTAGACTTATTAATAAAAAAAAAAGAAAAAACCATGGTTACTTTATTAAAGGTGCCTTCTTTGAAGTATGTCGAAGTGGCTTACATTTGCATACACTGACACCTAGTGGTCTGGATACTCCATTCAATCACAGTAGTTTTCAGTTACCTATCCAATAGGCTCTATGCACGGCGGTGCATGACGTATTTCCGGTGAAATTTAAGGATGCTTGATTACTTCCGCCGATCGTAGAGCGCTGCTATGCCGAGAACTGATGTGGGATTCTGGCAGTCACTTATTTCCAGGGGTTTCAGTGCAGCGTAAAAATGTGACGTGGTAGTGTAGGCGTTCTCCTAATTTAAAATTTGCATAGTTCATATGCACTTATATTGCAAACGGTAACAAAAATGATTTATCGTTACTCGTTCTTTACATTAAAATGCTACCGCATCTTTTACAAAATCATCTTCCTCTGTATCATAGTAAAACAACAAAAACCATTTACAGATTTCCCTATTTTGTCTTAGATTCTCCATGGCTGTTCCATCAGTTTGCTGTCGCTGTTATGAAAAGCCCGCGATGAAAATATGAAAAGCCCGCGGAAAGAAGGCACTATAATGCGCATGTGCGCTGACCTGAAATTTGTTTTATGTCATGGCCACGCCCCTTGTGCGTCGCTGTACTGAAACCCCTGTACTTTAGTGAATGCCGTGGGGATTCCATACCCTTTGACTATACACTAAACGAAGGGTAGCCGAGTTAGTCAAATACATTCTGCATCTGCAGCCACCATGTCCGGTAAAACAACATTTCATATCACTATTCTTCAGAGTTTTAAAATAAACTCCCATTTTGTGTTATAGACTAACTAGAAAGCCTGCACACTCTGCTACCCTGTATCTGCAACTGCAGTAAAGTTAGTTTCATACATTCAGATGTTTGCCCTCAATAACTTTCTTATGGTGTATGCAAAATGATTAAAGAGTAAATTATTTTTTATAAACAAGTATGACTATCACCTACAACTCTTTCCTCTTGTAGTCGTTTATTTTTTTTTTTTATTTTTTTTACATACAAAAAATATTTTTTTTGTAGCTCATTGTCAATGATATTAACTCGTTTGCATCCACTGTTGGAAAGCTACTGACAAAAAGTCTTTATGTGCGAATAGTAAACAAACTTTGCAGCAGTGTATCTGCACTACCACTGTTTCAGCTAGAATTTGCAATAACGCAGTGCTATTCATCTGTCGTTGATAGAACTGCATAAAATTTTTTATTATTATAAGTTTTATTATTACTAAGATAACATCTGTGGTTATCCAAAATGAACAGTGGTAACGTTAGAAAAGTAAAAACTTAGAACATGTTCAAAGAACTTTGAACGTCACTTTCAATATACCAGTCCTACTCTTAGTTGGTGTGGAGTCTGCTTTCCTCATAGAGCGGTAACACTGAGCTTTCACTGAGATCTCATTTGTGGCCCTGATTTTACCTGACACTTCTACAAACAAAATTACAAACACATTACATGCCAAACATTTACATTAGCGTGATTAGTCTGCTGCTGGCCGGAATGTAAAAATAATAGCACAATGTTAGCCATAACGTACTAGTTCAGGCTATCTGAACTTACCTTCATAATTGCAGAGATAAGACGAAACATAAAACTTGAAACCTTTCCCAAGCTTGCTCTGTGGCGTTGTACTGCACATTCGTACAATTCTTCGCACATCATGAATACTAAATTTTGGCAACTCAAGCAAACAACGAGAAAATTTTGAAGACTCTGCCATAATCCCGTTTACCTCCGCTTTAAATCTCCCCAACCGGAAACGCAAGAGCATCCTTGCGTCAAACGCGGAAGTTATGCGTGCATATAGCCCATTGTAGAAATTCACTAGTAAACCAGGATTAATTTAATCCATTAAATTAATATAGAATATATTAATATAGAATAAAATAGCTTTTATAAGGTTACTGATATGACTAAATTCTTCATCTCACATGAGTGGTCATTATTTTATACATATGTTTCAAAATTACTATTAATTTCTTTAGAAGTAACATTTTTATATGAGGAAAACAAATTGTGAGTGAAATAGTGAGGAAATTACAATCAACATAAATGGGGCCAGTCTTTAAACATTAAACTAAACACTGTTTCAAAAGTATATCCACAAGATGTAAACATTATACGTGTTAAAATTATTTTAGTGAGATATAATCAGGGATTTACTGCCATTTTAAGAGCTTACAGGATTCACCGATGTTATATCACTGTGACAACAAGTTTGTAATATTGGATATAACGTTACACAGTTAAAGTTAGTTCGCAATTATATAACACAAAGTAACAATAACACATACGGTTTTGTAATGTTTTGTGGCTATTATTTTGAAACAATGTGTATTTTAATGTTTATGGACTCGCCCCATTCACTTCCATTGTAAGGGATTTACTATAACCACAGTTTTTGATCACATAATCCAGGGTCAAAATGATTGTTTTGTTTTAATCAACATTAAGCCACAAATACTGTAAATTTTGAACCTGGAATATACTTTTAAGCATTTTTACATATTTCAGCCCTTGATAACCTGCTCTGTGTAATTCTTCAGATAGCTGTAAGTGTGAGTGTGTTTAGAGAGAGTAAAATATTAGAGAGATCAGTATTATGTGGAACAGATAAATAGATCTAATTTCAAAACCTACACTGACCTTAAGTGAATATGTTACCGTACATTATTAATGTCTCAATATCCTCTTTTTGAACACAAATCCTCAGTTTGTCAGTGTTTTTTGAATGCGCTGTTAGTCATGTTTGTATGGCTTTAAACTGGATTGTGTAGATAATCAGTCAGTCATGATAATGGTTGTGTGTTTTCCCAGGTTTTCAGTGAAGACTCTCATTGATCGCTCCTGTTTTGAGACGATAGACGACGCGTCTTCTGAGTTCATCAACTTTGTCTCCATTCTGGAACATATTCTGAGCCATAGACTCAAAGGTGAGACAGAAAACATGCACACATTTATTTGTAAGGACTTTCCATTGACTTCTATTGTTTTTATACTGAGCTAATGATATTTTCTCTCCTAATTCTGCTCATTAAAATAAAAAAGAAATTACAGTTACATTTAGTCATTTTCCTAAATGCTTTTATCCAAAGTGACAAACTTAGCAAGCAATTTGTCACACGAAAATCAACCATATCTTTGCACTGCCTATGCTATATATATGCTCCAAAAGACAATACATAATAATAAACAGCAATATTTACCTACATACTGTATATTAAATTAAAACTCTATAATATTTGAAAAATTGCTACATGGAGACTTGACAAATGAAACGTTGAATCAAGAGTTTTGAATTGATTCACTGAAATAAACAGTTTAAACTGGAGACGTAATTAAAACAGCTGTCTTAACACTGTCTTGTGAGTCACAAGACAAGGTAATATTGCAATTTAACTAGTCTAACGACAAGGTCTGTATTAAACTTTATGGTCATATTAAAAACTGTTATTAAGGCAAATCTATGGCAAATTAACGATTTTGCTTAATTTTCATCATGAATATATTATACATATTCAATACATTGCCCAAACCTGCTCGGTTGAGTCCATTCATACTGAGTACACAGTTTTGCCTAGGAATGCACCGATGTATCGGCTGCCGATATTTATCAGCTAATTATTGACCAAATTAAAACATCATCATTTTGGTTAAAGCATGAAAATGCTGATATGAAAAATTAATTAGTAACACACACTGGAAAAACTCTGAATTCAGTTGCACACTCCAGAAATAATAATAGTCTCAATAGACTTTGACTTTTGTGACATCGGTGTGATACCCATTAATGCTGCATGACTGATTGAATTAAGATTGAGTTCCCAAGAAGGCTTTGTGCGATAACTAAATCCTCATGTAATTTCAGTGTGAAAATAATTAATCCTGTTCTTGATTTGTCCTGATTTATTGCATTATCTCTATAATTTATGACAAATAAAACATCAAAATATATTTGATTTTATTGTTTTCTAATTGTCTTGAAAATATTTATAAAAAAAAACATACACTATATGGGCATTTTGTACATCCATTTTTGATAGATATAAGTGCCGGGTCTCTAAAGCCCGAATGTGTGTTTGGGGAAAATTATCATGCATTAAAGGGTTAAACTGCAAAAACAAAAGTGCAAGAAAGTTTTAGAAGTACAAAATAACTTTTTTATTTATCTTGTATTGTGTCTCTCTATAAACATGTTGCTTACCGTGTATTCAACAGATCCAATCCATGATCAATGGAAATTATTTATTGTTAGAACAGTAAAACAGCTTTTGCACTTCTTTGTACAATTTTTAAGTATATTTCCGAAGTAAAATCTGATGACAAATTAAGATAAATTGGTATAGGTATTGGCCTATAGATTTTTGTTAAAATCAGGATCAATATCGTACAAAAATGTTCATATCAGTGCATCCCCAGTTTTTCCTGATGTGTAAACTGCTTGTATTTTGTGTTGTATGTTTGTGTGTTTTCTCTCTGTAGGTCAGGTCAGTTGGTTTGGCTACGAGAGCCCTCGCAGTTTCTGGGATTACATACGTGTGGCGTGTAGTAAAGTCCCGCACAGCTGCATCCACAGTATTGAGAACATGGAGAACGTCCGCAGCTCTAAAGCAAAGGTCAGGACTCTCGCTCTCTCTCTCTCTCTCTCTACACACACACACACACACACACACACACACACACACACACACACACACACACACACACACACACACACACACACACACACACACACACACAGAGCTTCAAATTTGGTGAGGTATTTAAATTAAACAGGATTTACTGTAGTTACAACATCTGACTGAGTTTGATGAGTTTATTGCGATCAAAATCAGTGACTGACATTAAAATCTATGACTAAACACACACTCACTCTATACCCTACTGATAAGACCAACTTGCAGTTCCCATGCTGGTCTAGGCTGGTTTACAACTTGTAATAATATGGGTCTCAAATGCATCTCCAGTAACCACTTTTCAGAGGAGGGTCTCTCATTTCATGACTACATACATCACTTACTAGGTTACACACCCTTGTTTTGGCTGGTAATTTGGCAGTCCTTCGCTGTTGTCCGTGATGTTTCAGACAGAGTTTACTGTACACACTAAATGTGATGTGGTCACATGAGTAACAAAGTACCTTTGAATTTAGTTGGAGTGATTGGAAAATAAAGTGTTTTGGACCTCATTAGACCTATATTGATTGGAGCTATATATATTGGAGTTGATCACCTGAGATGGATGTTAAAGGGATAGTTCACCCAAAAATTTACATTCTGACATTGTTTACTCCTCGTGTTGTTAAAAACCTGCATGAATTTCTTTCTTCGGTGTTACACAAAAGAAGATATCTGGCAGTGTGTTAGTTAGTCACCATTCACTTTCATTATAAATTTATTTCCAAACAAAAATAGTAAATGGTGACTGAGGGTGTCATTCTGTATAACATGTGATGTTGTGTTTCACAGAAGAAAGAAAGCCAGGGCTCTATTTCCTCTGTATGCTGAATAACGTCAGAATTGTTTTGTTTTTTTTCCCCAATTTTGCATGCCCAATTCCCAATGTGCTGTAAGTCCTCAGTGGTGGCGTAGTGACTCGCCTCAATCCGGGTGGTGGAGGACAAACCGTCAATCTGCGCATCTTATCACGTGGCTTGTGGCGCGCGTTAACGCGGAGACATAGCACGTGTGGAGGCTTCATGCTATTCTCCGTGGTATCCATGCACAACTCACCACACGCCCCACCGAGAGCAAGAACCACATTATAGCGACCACGAGGAGGTTACCCATGTGACTCTACCCTCCCTAGCAACCAGGCCAATTTGGTTGCTTAGGAGACCTGGCTGGAGTCACTCAGCATGCCCTGGATTCGAACTCACGACTCCAGAGGTGGTAGTCCTTATCATTTACTTGCCAGGCCCCCTGAATAAGGTCTGTTTTAAAGGCTTTTTATGGTTGACAGGTAATAGCACTGCCACTCTATCTCTCTCTCTCAGGGTCGTGCCTGGATAAGAGTAGCGTTAATGGAGAAGCGTTTGTCTGAATACATCTCTGCAGCTCTAAGAGACTTCAAAACTACCAGGTATTTGTATATATATAGTATGACACACACACACACACACACACACACACACACACACACACACACACACACACACACACACACACACACACACACTCAGCTGTCTTATATTTGATTGCTGGACAATTGTGGCTGTAAACATTTATATGGTTCTCTGTGGTCCATCTTTCCAAAACACTGATTGTTTAAATGTGGTGACTTGAGGAAAAACAGTGCCATATGGCACTAAACTGATTCATTTAGCAAAATATTAATACTAGACAAAAATACATGTATTCATGCACTATGTATAGCCCAAAAGTTTGAAGTGTGTAATTTTTCAGATGCTAAAATACTTCCTTTTTTTGGTGTTACAATACTTCCTCCTATTTTAAAATACTTCCTTCAGGTTAACGTGCAGAGACAACTATAAGAAAACCATTGCTTGGTTGACTTTCTGAAGAGTTTTTACTGAACACTGTGGCTCTGTGACACTTTCAAAACATTGCTCTGTTTGTTTCAGCCATGATGTCAATTTGTAGGCGAACCCAGAAGTCTTATTTTCCATGTGTTCCCTCTGGATTTTCTTGTGTTTTTTTATAATGGTGTTTTTAAACTTAAGTGTAAAATAAGGTCTGTAGTAAACGTTATTTGATTATGTGGATGCTTTGTTCTACGTCATAAATTACACAATTTCATACCTCAAATGTGAATTTGGAAGCCTCCGTGTGATTATTATTTTTTTTTTTTAAAGTGTGTAATTTATTATGGCTTCAAAATTTCATGTTTGAGATATGAACGTGTAATTTATGTTGTAGCACAAAAAAAAGTAATGTTTACATTCACTCAGTAACTTTTGTCTTTGTGTCATCTTGGACTTACACTGACACCTAGCAGCTTGGATGCAGCATGATTTAAAATCAATAGTTTTCAGATTCACAGTTAGACATGACTACTTTTATCAATAAGTGAAGGTGTCAAATAACTGGATGGTTACTGAGATTAAGCAAGCAGTATTTGTCTGGTCACGTCATTCTAACTAGGGGTGTGAATCGGACGTTTCATCACGATACGATCTTGAATCGATTCTCTCGGCATGAGATCCGATATTTGCCGATACTTCAAAGTGTGCCACGATTCGATTCAGGGGCCTGCGATCGATTTTCCAATATTATGTGTCTCTTTTAAACAATCAATTACATGTTTATTTTAAATTTTTTGGTCCTCAAATGCAAACAAAATATAATTTGATTGTTTTATTCAGTTCACTGTATACACATTGGACATCCATAACAAAATAAGGTACTTCAGATGTTGAAAAAAATGATACAGATAAATAATATAAAAAATAAAGTCACTGGTTTGATGACAGCTAATTTTTCAGTTTAGTCCAATTCATAATACTTACAACTGCAGGGCAGTTTCTAGGCATAGAAACTACAACTTCCAGTTGTGTACAATTAACTGGGATAAATGTGTGTGTTGATGTGTAGATGTGTAAAGTCTAATAACTGATGCTGGAGCCGAGCAGGTGTTTCTCTTTCCCTCATTAGTGCTGATCAGAATGTCGGCACTGTCAAGATGTTTCACGTGGTTGAACTTCTACATGGTGCTTTTAAATAGCAAATTCTCATATAAAGTTCAAATGGGTCGCATGCGCAACAATATCGCATGAATATGTACTTATGTACATGTGATTTTTTTTTGGTTTTTTGATTGTAATACATTTTCAAAGATTTCAAACAAACTTCTTTCACGTTGTCATTATGGGGTATTGTTTGTAGAATTTTGAAGAAATGTATTAATTTAATCCATTTTGGAATAAGACTGTAACATAACAAAACATCGCTGTGAATACTTTCCAGATGCACTGTATATTGCAAAATGAATGTCTTCAGGAGTTAAAATTACTGAGAGTACATTTCGATGATGATTAAATTATGATTCCATCTTGTGTTGTGTTTGTTTAACAGGAGGTTTTATGAGGAGGGGGCGGTAGCTCTGGGGGAGGAGGCGGGGCTTCTGGCTGATACTCTGATTGGCCTAAATGCCATTGACTTCAGGTACATGTTTCTGTCTGTGGGGCGCTAGTGACATTCAGCTGTGCACCAACAGAACAGGATAATCACTCATTATATGGGTGGCATTCCATAAACACCCACTGACATGAGCTGCCCGCACTCCTGTATGCACACTCACTTTTACGTAGGACCATCTCATCCCATAATACTCTCAAATATTGAAATTCTCATCATAAATGCATGTATTGAGTTAGGCTGAAATTCTCGTCTGTGATTGACAGTTTCTGTCTGAAGGGGGAGGGGCTTGATGAGAGCTGTCCTGTCGTCATTGACTACACACCATACCTTAAATTCACACAAACGTAAGTTTTAAAAATGGATAGCACATACACGCTTTAAAATATATATGTTTCTTAAGGGTTTAAATTTGCTTTGAATTATATATAAATAATAATAATAATAAAATAGACATGCTATTCAAAATTGAGACAAAAAGTATTCTTTCTGCACTTTCTGTTTGTCAAACTTAGTTAAACATGGCAGTAGGTAATGTGATGAACTACACCTATGGTTACTCTGCTTGGACATCTGTATGAGCATGAGGGGAACTGACTTCATTCATACATCTACTTAAAATCACCTTGAGTGTTTAAAAGTGTCTATATGCTTTTCAGGGCTACAGTATGAACATACTGCCAGAGTTCACTTGCTTCTGGCTTTGTTAATACATCTGACTGAATATTATATCATAGTAAATAATAAAGTAAGACTGTAGGATGTGTGTTTGTTTGTGTGCGGTAGGTCTGGCAGCATCAGCAGTGATGAGGAGGAAATGAGAACACTGGGCAGCAGTGGCAGTGAAGCAGGCACTCCTGAATCTCACATGGCCGCCAGTCTGATGGCTGATCAGAGCAACTGGTACAGCAAGAGCAAACGACTAGAGCAGAAATACAGAGTGGTGCTGGAACAAAAGGTGAGAGTGTGGGAATGTTTGGAATGGCATACTACCATACAACTCTTACGGTTTCTCCAGTTGGCAGTATGTAGTATGCATAGCCTACAGTGTGCTGTATGCTAATTTTCTGTATGCACGGTATACCAAGATGACCGACAACAGAACAACCTGCACAAAATATGTTATCAACCACAATTTTAACATCTTTTTTGATTCATTATTTGATCAGAATCCATATTTATACTCAACATTGGATTAAAATGCAGAATAACCATGTTGATTCAATGAATTAAAGGGACAGAACATTCTGTCATTATGTACTCACCCTCATGTTATTTCAAACTGATATGACTTTCTTCTGTGGAAAGAAAAGATGTTAGGTAGAATGTTAGAGACTGCTAGCCTCAGTCACAACCACTTTTATTGAATGGGGAAAAAAAACAGCATCACCAATCTTTAAAGGGATAGTTTGCCACAAAAATGATAATTCTCTCATCATTTACTTACCCTCATGCTGTGTCAAACTCGTATGACTTTCTTCTCCGGAACACAAACTAAGCTATTTTAAGGATGTATGAGGTGTTTTTGACCATACAATGTAAGTCAATTGGGTCCAAAACATTCAAGTGCCGAAAAGGACATAAAGGCAGCATAAAATGAATCCATCCAAGACTCGAGTGGTTTAATCCATGTCTTCTGAAGAGATCTGATTGAGTAACAGACCAAAATGTAAATGCTTATTCACTTTAAATGTTGAGAGAGAGAATAAGCATTATGGGCAGTGTCAATTTTTACTCAGTTATTTTTTATTATTTAATCAGAGTTTTAGTCTTTTAACAAAAATGTCCTTTAAATTAGTCAATATTTCGTCATGTCATATTCATTTATTTTAGTCAGTTTTACTAAAATGGCATATCATTTGTCTACCAAAATAATAGATTTTAGTTAATGATACTGTGCAAAAGGACATAAACTTGTCAAACTATAATAGACCATACTTAAATCAAATATTCAAACATTTAGAAAACATGCGTAATCATTTTCTTAATTTAAACATGTATCAAACATGTAAAAGATACTGTAAAGAAAATACTGTACAACTGTTCTTGTGAAAACCTGAGCTCCTGAAACAATAGCATATAATGAATATAATGAAGTATTAGCTTCTCTTTAGAAGTTAGCCTACTGTATTCTGAATTATTCATGCTTTAGAGACTGTTATTAATTTTCCATGTTTAGGCAGTTTAGGATATTGCATTGCGTATAGAGTGTTTTTACGGAAACGGCGTATTCACAATGCAAATTATGTTACACATATCATGACTAGCGCATCATTTAGTTCAAGTTCTTACTAAGTTGTAATTTTACTTATATGTTGTGGATAAAGTGATTAATCTCATGTATAAATAGGATGTTGCTGTTCATTTTGCTGGTGTTGAGCGCGTTCAACTCCTAAAGCTCAAGCTGGGAAATCCCCAACATTACTGGGTTACTGTATTATTGGATTAGATGAATCCATATCTAATGTCTTTCTCTATTAACAGATGCTTCTCTAGATGTTTCTTCTTTTGTTTATTTCTTGAACGGTTTATATCTTGCAATATTATTTTTTTCTCATCATGTTTTTGTCAACACTATGCTTTAATATAATATTTTTTATTAATGATGCGTCTTTTTCATCTCATATTCGTTATTGTTGATAAAATCAAAAAACCCTTCGACAATTAACATTTGAGATTAACACTGATTATGGGGTGAACTATGCCTTTAATAGTTTCAAGCAAAAAAGAAAGATGAGTTTGGAAAAACATGAAGGTGAGTAAATAATGACAGAAATGACATTTTCAGTGAACTACCGGTAACCCTTTTAAACATGCATGTAATGGAGGACATATAACAACAATTTAGCATTCTACATTTTGAAATGTTTATCGTTTCATACTGCATACTGTTTCACATACTATTATACTAAAAAATAGTAGGCAGTATAGTACTTTATAGTACTGCATGTAGCAAGCAGTACGCTAGTTTTCCATTCTGAACATCGTTTCAAAGCTTAACTGTGTGTGGATGTTTCTAAATCAGTGTTTATCTAATCTTGCCCCCAGCACTGCACATTTTAGGTCTTTCTCTAACCTGACACTCTGAAAATCAGGTCATGAAACCTCTACTTATAAGCTGATGATTTCAGGTGTGTTAGATAAAAGAGACATCCTTTGGGACCCCCAGGAGCAGAGAAAAGAAACACTGAAATTGATTTTATTAATTGACACAATTGTTTATGTTTAGGGTTATCTGGAGGAGTTGGTGCGTTTGAGGGAAGCTCAGCTCTCTGAATCGGTCTCTCAGAATAAATCTCTCCTGCAGCGACTCTCAGACATTGAAATCAGACACAAACTGGAAAAAGAGCAGCTGGAGATCATCATACTGGAGCTACAGGATCAACTGTAAGTCTGAACGCTAAGGCCCTGTTTATACCTGGTATTAACATGTGTCTCAAATGTATCTTCTATGATCAGTGATTGGATTTATAAAAGAGGGTCTCTGGTTTTGTGACTACATGTATAAATAACTATGTACAGTGACAAAAAATATATATGGACCCTTTGGAATTAGCTGTTTTCCTGCATTAATTGGTCATAACATTTTATCTCATCTTTATCAAAGTCACAAGTATAGACAAAAAAACAATGTGCTTAAGCTAACAACACACAATTATAATCTTTCATGTCTTTACTGAACACATCCCATTAAACATTCACAGTGCTGTGGAAAATGTAAATGAACCGTTGGATTTAAACACTGGTCGATCCTCCTTTGGCAGCAAAACTTCAACCAAGTGTTTCTGGTAGCTGCGGATTAGACCTGCACAACAATCAAAAGGAATTTTGGACCATTCTTCCTTACAGAACTGCTTCAGCTCAGCCATATTCTTAGGATGTCTGGTGTGAACAGTTCTCTTAAGGTCATTTCACGGCATCTCTATGTGTTAAGGTCTGGGCTCTGACTGGGCCACTCTAAAAGGTGGATTTTCTTTTTTGAAGCCATTCTGTAGTGGATTTACATTGATGTTTAGGTTCATTGTCCTGCTGCATCACCCAACTTCTACTGAGCTTTAGCTGGTGAATAGCCACCCTACAGTAAGCGATTTTGTCACACTAAAATCATGTTAACATGCATATTGTTCACGTCTTGTGACTATACATTTGAAACGGTGTGTATTTTATAATTTATGTATTGTATAAGAAAAGGTGGGACGAGTTGAAATGAATTTTTGTGATGATCAATATTATGCCACACATTTTTCAATTGAGCTTAATTTGTATTGAACCTAGAATATTCCTTTAATATTGCCTCTATCTTTCCAATCCTCTCCCCATTTAAATTCTGCAATGGACCCATTTCCTGGTTTGGAATGCGGAAGTGAACTTTAGTGGGATAAACTTCTATAGCGGTGAATTGGAAATCATAACAATATTATTTGCGTTACAGTTTGCTTCAGTAGTAAAAGAAAAACTACACTTTTAAGTTTCCAAGATTTTCCAAAAGAGAAAAAAAATAGAGAAAGTTTGTAGGATATCTTAATTAAGTTGGGAATTAATTTTTCCCTCAATGATGGCAAGCGGTCCAGGTCCCGAAGTAGCAAAGCAGCCCTAAATCATGATGCTCTCTCCACTGTACTCCACCGTTGGGATGATGTTTTTATGTTGGTATGTTATGCCCTTTTTATGCCATACGTAGTGCTGTATGATTTTTCCAAACAATTCAACCTTTGTTTCATTAGTCCACAAAATATTTTCCCAGTAGTTTCCCAGAATAGAAAACTCAAAATGTTTGAGTGCTTTTTATAAGTCAAAGTAGCTCTAACCCACACCTCCAATCTCGTTTAATTAATTGGAAGCCAGGTTTTCCAACTCTTGACTCTAGCTTTTGTTGACTTCATTAGACAAGGGGTTCACTAACTTTTTCCACTGCACTGTGAATGTTTAATGGCATATGTTCAATAAAGACATGAACTATTATTATTGTTTGTGTGTTGTTAGCTTAAGCACATATTTGTTTGTCTATACTTTTGACTTTGATAAAAATTAGATCACATTGTATGACTAATTAATGCGGAAAAGCAGCTAATTCCAAAGGGTTCACATACTTTTTTTTTATTTAATGTAAAAGTCTGCACATTCACAATATGCTCTGGAATTGTATTTTAGTTGCATTCTCATTGCAAATGTGATATTTTGAGTCTGTGTTTCTGAGCCATACGCTTTTGGAAATGTTTTGGCCTACTGAGAACGATCTGTGCAGTAGGATTTATTTCTCTCAGTGACCATGCAGATATTATCGTGTTTATGTGTACTTGTTTTGTTAACACAAGATGATGAGTAGCATTTAGCCTCATCTTTGAGTGTTTTCTTATGCTGCAGTTTCCTTTCAGATGATGTCTGAATGTTTCAGTCCTGTGATTGGTTGTCTCTTCTTATTTTGTCATATGGCTGGAGGTCAACTGAGCACTGGAGAGACATCTTGTAGAGACATCAGCAGCTAGACAAGAGCAGGGTTGCTATGGAAACAGACGCAAATGAGTTAATGGATTATAGACCCTTTTCACAGACTGAGATGACTATTTTCCGTCTTTTTTAGCATCAAACATCTAGCTTTTTTTTATATTGTTTATATTTTAAAGTTGAATATAAGTTCATAGCATTATTCTTTAAGTTTATATTAACCTGGCATTCATTTAGGAAAACAAAAATAGTAATTGCTTGTACGATACTGTGGGGGCCAGTTCCTCTCTGGCTTACATGAATATAATATTACTTATGTATTGTGCAAGGTTTAAAGGTTAAACTAAGTAAGGATTAAGGGACAGCGTTGTAAGAACTGTAAGATTAATGACTAATGTCTTTGAAGTCCATCCTGGATTAACTGCAGAACTTCACATAGATGCAATTGTCCTTGTAAATTGGCTGATGAGAGTGTAATCCATCATTAGACCGAGGTGATGCAGGCAGAGATCAATGAGGTGCATCGCAGTTCCACATGGCCGGTAAATTCGGTGAGGTCTATTGTAATTCCGAGGTTCAGGCAATGGCATATGAAGTATCCCATGTCTTATTGGTTGGAGTTGGCATCAGTTCATCCTCTGAAGTTCATCGTAATAGACTGAAGTGATGTTTGGCTGGCACCGGCTGCTATTAGTCATCATCACACAGCGGCACATAGCAATGGAGTCCAACACGAAGCAGGAATGGAGCTGGATCCAGCTGGTTCTGGTGACCTCAGGATAGGAGTCCTGAGGTTGAGACAGGGAAACAAATAAAATAATATTAGCATAGATGCCATTCAATTTATTGCAGTTATAGATCATGATCACTGTTTCTGGTTTCTGGTTCCAGCAGATCAAACTAAAGCAGCCTAATTGTGGGTTGGAGGATAAATTAGGTGTATGTCTGGCTAAATAGAGGAGTTTTAGTCTAGACTTAAACTGAGTGAGTGTGTCTGCATCTCAAACTGTATTACGGAAACTATTAGTTAACAGTATTAGACCATAGTTTAGGAGCCAAATATGAAAAGGATCTACCTCCTTTTGTGGATTTTGATATTCTAGGATCAATTAACAGGCCAGAATTTTGCGATCGTAATGAACGTGATGGAATATAGCATGGTAGAAGTCACTTAAGTACTGCAGAGCTAGACCATTCAAAGCTTTAGCAAAATGCTAACGCTGTATCTTCTGTCACAAATGCTGTCAGTTGAGCTGAACTTGTATTGAACATGGAATAGTCCTTTAAATGGGAACTTCAGTGTTAAAAGTTGAGTGTTTACACTCTTGTGGAAGTCAAACTATGAATTACTTACTTGTAGCGCACATTAAATGGGGATAGTAGAAAGTATTTTAACATAGAGGAAAATTACACACATCATCCCCTGATTTTCTCAGTTAGATAAATGCATCTTCATTAAGTATCTCCATCTCTCTGTTTGTTCCTCTAGAACGGTGTTGAAGAACCATGACCTGCGCTCCAGACAGGAGCTCACCTCTCACCTGACAAATCAGTGGCCCTCACCTGCTGCCTTGGATACCAATGCGGTTGCCTTAGATACACTCCTGTACAGGAAACACACAGGACCGTGGGAGGAGTATGTGCTTACTGTTTTTGTTATCCCTCAGTGTACTCACTCCCTTATAGGATACATGCAGCTTAACACTATATCTCATCCACTTTTGGAATCTAGTCGCAGTTCTCTTGGTCAGCGAATGATGCAGAAGTTGGTCAGCTGTGGCCATTACATCAGCCTCTGGTTTTAGCTTGCATCTGCAGCTCTGAAATCACATTACAGCATTAGCACACTTCTACATTCATCACTCTCATGTATGGAGAACTTTCATGAGGGTATTAAGTGGGTCGATCTAATATAAACCCAGATGTCAGTGTCGTGTGGGTGAATCTCTCAAAAACATGTCCAGGTTATATTTGACCCCAAAATGAAAAGGGAAAAAATAAGAAATTACATTTTGCATAAGAAAATTAAGCCTATTTTTTGCAGGAATAGGCTGTTGAAATGCTTGAAGGAATAGTTTAATCCAAAAATGAAAATGCTATCATCAATTACTCACCGTCATGCCATTCCAGATGTGTACGACTTCAATCTGCTGAACACAATCAAAGATTTTTGGAAGAATGTCTCAGCTCTCTTGGTCCATACAATGCAAGTCAACAGGGTCCAAAACTTTGAAGCTCAAAAAGCACATAAGGCAGCAAAAAAATGTAATCCATATGATTGGACTGGAGCACTGTTTAAATCCACTTCAGAAGTGATATGAAAGATGTGGGTGAGCAAAAGATTAATATTTAATTCCTTTTATTACTATAAATCTCCCATTTCAAACAGCCCTCCTAAGCACTCTTCTCTCCTAAGTGTTGTTCTTTTGTTTTTGCCAGTTGGCATTCTTCATGCATATCGCCACCTACTGGGCAAGGTGGAGAATCTATATAAAAAAGGACTTAAATATTGATCTTCTCACCCACACCTATCAACTTTCTTCTGAATACATGGATTTAACCACTGGAGTCAAATGGATTACTTTTATGCTGCCTTTATTTGCTTCTTTTGAGCTTCAAAGATTTGAACCCTGTTGCATTGCATTGTATACTATGGATCAACAGAGCTTAGAATTCTTTTCTAAAAATCTTAATTTGTGTTCAGCAGAGAAACAAAGTCAGACACATTTGGGATGGCATGAGGGTGACTAAATAATGAGGAAATTGTATGGTGAACTATTCCTTTAAAATGCTTATATAATGCAATGTGACCTTATTTTCATGACAATTAAAGCTAAAGTGTGTAACTTCTTTGATTTAAAAAAAAAAAACTTTCTCATGTCCTTGCTTAATATACTTAAAAGCTTTAAGCATTTGTACTATATTACAGTAAAAAAAAATACTATAATACTACAATTTTTAGAATTTTTTTAAAATCAGCATAGCAAGGCAGTACAACAATAATGGATATTGTACTGTAAAATGTATATTGATGTATAATGTATTCTTGACCGGATTATTGAGATTCACCTGTGTTTGTGTGTGTTCACAGGAAGAGCTTCCATAGTTTGGAGCAACTATCTGCGGATATGAGTCTCTCTCAGATGTCTCTTGATCCTGTACAACAGAACACACAGAGTCTGGACAGCAAGGCAGGACTTACACACTGGCACAAAGAAGGTGTGTGTGTGTGTGTGTGTGTGTGTGTGTTGGGTCTGCCATGGTGACATCATTCTCTGATAACAAGCTCCATTATAGATGATGTCATTTCCTTTCATTGGAAGGTTCCACACACCTCTAAGGGAAGATAGCAGCATCCCTCCTTTAGTTTTCGAGTGAATCTAACGAAAACATGTGCAGGTCACATTTCACTCCAAATAAATAAATTAAATACATTTTTGCCTTTTAGCCTTTTTTGGTCCATTACAATTTTTTACGTTGTGACATTTGATATGATAATCAAGCACATTTCCCCCCTGAATTCTTATTACTGTAATCCACATGGACATTTTACGTTTTTTGTAAGTTTCATTATTCTCAGTGGTGATTCTCATTACTCTAATTCTGTAAAAAAACAAACAAACAATCTTACAGTTACAAAAATACTGCCATGTTAGGGTTTTTTTAATCATTTAAAGACATTAGATGTATATTTTAATACATATAAAATTGTAAATATTTTACAATTCATTATGTCATTATTACTGTAAATATCATAGAATGTTGGTTAATTGTCATGAAAATGTCGCAATGCAAAAAACGTAATAGTCCATAAAAAGAAATGCTTAATTTTTCCTCCTCTGATTTTGCAGGAAAATATGACCAGGCCATGTCCTTGACATGTTTTGTGAAATTAAACCCGTTTGTGTGTTTGCCTGTGTTCAGAATGGAATACTAACATACTGCATACTGAGCTTTTTATACAGTATACTATATACTGCCTACTAATTTTTAAAAAGAGCATGTGAAACCGTTTGCAGTGAGAACAATTTTGTACATTGTTGTTACATGACCTCATTACCAGTGGTGGATTTAGGCATGTGCGACATGGGCAGTCGCCCAGGGTGTGTTGAAGCGGGTTTCGCCCAGGGCGCCAAACAAGCTAGAACCGCTAGAACTGCTCATTACATTCATAATTAATTCAGCAATTGGAGCCTAATTGTCATTTTGGGAAAAAAATGCTGGTTTTTTTGCATTATGAATCCAATTTGTAGTAAAAATCACAGTTGATATTCTTCACACGGTTCATTCTTCACAATGAAAATAAAAGGTCAAGTCAAGCATATCGCATTGCGGGATACAGAGTAATCCATGCAGTGTACTGTGATTTATATACTGCACACTTTGGCAAACGTAGTATATAAATGCTGTACAAAGTACACTGCTGAAATAGTATGAATAGTGTTGAAGTATCCTATTCTCCTCTCCGTTCCTCTGTTTTGTGTGCAGCACTGCCTTTTATAACATCACTAATATCATTAGAACATTTCATATGTCAGTAGATGATATCTCCAAACTCTACTAATGTTCATGTTTTTACAGGAAAAGAAGATACGCCTTCTCTGAGGGGTTTGTGTGGATCATTGACCTCAATGGCCAGTTACAAATCTCTGGCCAGTCTAAAGTCCAGTGAGTATCTGGCCAGTCCAACAACAGACATGACCAGCCCAGGACTCACTCCATCCTGAACATGTAGACAAGCAAGGCTTATTTTAAGCAGACACATTGATGCAAACACAAACACCGTACTGCTTGAGAAACAATGGTTTGGACTTTGAATTGAGGTGAAGAAATTGAAGACAAAGTATAAGATAAAAAAACTACCTATCAGTACTGTCCTCAGAGCTTCTAAGAGACATTACTGCCAGATAAGATGCCAACCCAGTTCTGTTCAGACTGGTTTTAGTTTAATTTGAAGTGAAATCTGTTCAAATGTGAACATTTTGTCATTGTCAAGTCCAAAGCTAGTGTTCATTTGTGTTTATTGACTTCATAACATACAGACGAGTTTAATGGATTACAGTGAATAACAATCTTGACTCAGGACATCAGTGAATTTCAGCTATTTATGGAACTTCTTAGATTTCACCATCAATTGACTGCTGTTTTTGCAAAGGTTTTTTGTTTACATGTTGGTTTTATTTTGTGCTTGAGGAAATCTGGCTCTTAAAACTTTTTTTCAGTGGAAATGAAGTTAAAACCATCAGCTTGAACTATAAAAATGAGCACTTTTCCTGAACATCATACTCAAAATATTCAGGTCATCTTTACAACCCATTTTACTTCCACAATTTAAAATTTTGGGTGAGACTTTTTATCCATTAAAACTGGGTGTTACATACCAGAATGGAACCAGGCGAAAGGAGGGGAGGGGTTTAAAATGTAAAGAGGATTCGTTATGTCAGTGAAAAGTAACATTGTTTCAGAGGTGGAGCAGGTTATTATTACATTTTTGTACAGATTTGTTACTAAATAGGGTCAATGTTGATTTCAAGTTGATTTTAAAGTTCACCACAGATGGAGCCCAGATAACATTTAATTTTACCTGATTATGAAAGAGACAACAGTGTTCAACAACAAATATTGCTTGGATCAGCTTTAGTCTTTTACCTGCTTAAAGGGATAGTTCACCCAAAAATGAAAATTCTCTCATTGTTTACTGACCCTAATGCCATCCTAGATGAGTATTTCAGCTCTTTAAGTCCATACAATGCAAGTGAATGGTCGCCTGAACTTTGAATGTCCATAAATCACATAAAGGTGGCATAAAAGTAACCCATAAGATTCCAGTGGTTTAATCCATGTCTTCAGAAGCGATATGACAGGTGTGGGTGTGAAACAACAATATTTAAGTCCTTTTTCCCCCCATAAATCTCCTCTTTCACTTCCACATTCTTCTTCTTCGTTTTTGGCAATTCACATTCCTCTTGCATATCGCCACTTACTGGAAAGGGAGAAGAATATATAGTTAAACAAACTACTTAAATATTGATCTGTTTCTCACCCACACCTATCATATTGCTTCTGAAGACATGGATTTAAACTCTGGAGTGGGATGGATTACTTTTACTCTGCATTTATTTGCTTTATGGACCTTCAAATTTCTGGTCACCATTAACTTGCATTATATGGACCTACAGAGCTGAGACATTCTTCTAAAAATCTTCAATTGTGTTCTGCAGAAGAAAGTAATTCACTTCTGTGATGGCATGAGGGTGAGTAAATGATGAGAGAATTTTCATTTTTGGGTGAACTATCCCTTTCAAATATATATTTTCTTACACATTTTTCTGGAATGTATTATGTAGATGTTATTACAAAGATTTTTTTTCCCAGTTTGAGATTCACCCTGTCCTTACAGAAAGCGGTCCATTCTTACATGGAGTGATAAATATGAATTCTAATTAACATATTTAAGCAGAACTGAGAGCCCATTTTTATTCAAAACGGAAGGTTAGGATTTAGAATGAATTTGGAAAAGTTGTTCCTTAAGACTTCATCGACTTCCTTAAAACAATCACTCCTAATACTCACTGCTGATAATTACAAAAACATTTTGCTATGTGATTTATTAACAATTATTAAGACATCAGTTTCATGAGACATGCCAGACCATGAGCAGTATATTAAAAAACTTTAACATATTAAGAATAGTGTATTACTCCGTAGCATCTCCAGACTATGTAACAGAAATTCTAGGGAAACACAATTTTGTATGCTGAATTCCCTCTGTTGCAGCACATCTTAAATGGTCTTGCAGGCTCATTCTGTATGTTGCCTTGCTGAACATCAGTGTTTTTAGCGTTTAAGAATCTCCCATCTGCAGAGCATGTTTTCTGCTGTTCAGAGCTAGATGTGACGTCTGTTCAGACACCAGTACATATCAGTGTGCTTTATATCAAAGTTGTTTTAGATTTTTACAGTACTGTCTGATCTACGTATAATGTGCAATTCAAATAATTGTATGTGCATAGTGGAATGCAGGAAATACCGTAAAGTACATAGTTAAGAATTAATCAAGAGTTACTTTTTCTTCTGAATGTGTTTATTTGTTTCTGACACTCAGGTCAGAGTTTTAGCCTTTATTTTTTAAGAGATGTTATGCCTTTACTGACATTTTTGAATGTATTCTTTCTGTCTCAGGCTTTTAAGTCACATTTGATGATTATGCCTTTGTTTCTTTGTCTGTTTTTTACATTTGTTCAGTTGCAGTGTAACCGAAATGAATGGGGTGAGGATAATGATGGCATACTAAGATGAATATCATATATTCATTATAATTTAGCCTCAATATGTTCCGTTATATTTATTTTTATGTCCTCGTCTATGATCAGGTTTGTTAGTTTTTTCCAATAAATTAATATGTGAAGTATATCTTGGTGTTGATTTTGTCTCATTTGCTTTGGTTTAAGTTACACTGGCTATGTTTGGAATGCAATTCTAGCAAATTTAGTAGATTTCATATGATATTTC
Organism: Xyrauchen texanus; assembly: GCF_025860055.1. Classification (NCBI taxonomy): domain Eukaryota; kingdom Metazoa; phylum Chordata; class Actinopteri; order Cypriniformes; family Catostomidae; genus Xyrauchen; species Xyrauchen texanus. The sequence goes on along the minus strand of NC_068290.1, from coordinate 8,016,090 downwards.
GTGATAAAAAAAAAATTAATTTGAATTTATCATTTATGCATTTTAAAAAGAAAATTAAATAACATTTAGTTCTATTATTTTAAATGCTGTTATCCACCCTTACTTTATTTACATTTATGCATTTGGCAGACGCTTTTATCCAAAGTGACTTACAGTGCACTTATTACAGGGACAATCCCCCCGGAGCAACCTGGAGTTAAGTGCCTTGCTGAAAGACACAATGGTGGTGGCTGTGGGGATCGAACCAGCAACCTTCTGATTAACAGTTATGTGCTTTATCCCACTACGCCACCACCACCACCACCACTTAAATATGATTTCAATACATACAATATCAAACCGTCTCTTCAGTTCATAACATGGCCTTAACACAAAAGAGTTGCTTTAGTTTTGACACCATTCTCAGACATTGTGTTATTTATTAACATTAACATATATACAAAAATATAATAAGACTTGAGACATTTAACCTATAAACAAATCTACAGCATTGAGCAGCTAGAATAAATAGATAGAATCACATTATTAAACACTGTGATGTGTCAGGGTCTGGAAGGAATACAATTTTCCAAAATATTAAAGCAGTGCTGCTTAACAAGAGTTAGTTATTTGTATTTTTCCTAAAAAATACCTAATTGTGCATCATGTTCCCCCTTTACACTTTTAAATGAGTATTTACTAAAGAAAGCCAGATCATTTCACAGCAGCAAATCTGAACTAATCTCTCCTATAGACAGACACCTACAACAAATGATCATTTATTTTTCTAATGCATTTAAACCAAATCCTGTTATTTAGTGATTTGCTGCAGAGTCTCAGGGTGTGTGTGTGAGAGAGAGAGAGAGAGAGAGAGATTAGGTGCTTGGCTGCAGTCTGGTCACCATTTGTTTCTCATGGTTGAGTCTGCGGAAGAAAGCTTTCCAAACTCATATGTGCTGTTCATAATAGCACACACAGGAGCCACTTTAATCAGCCTTTGCATAAAACCTGAGGATGGGACAAATATAAAGAGACAGGAAGTTATGCAGTAAGGTTGCAAAATATAGTGGCCAATTTACACAATGTTTTTTCCACTCCCATGTTAAACAAGTATTAAAAAAACAAAAATAAAAAACCAATTCCAAAAGCAAATCTTCCCTACTTGGTGTTACCTAAAAAAGATTTATAAATGTTTTATTAGACATCTAGGTACAACCAAGTGTTCTTATTTCGTGAAATAGTGGTGTACACACCAAACCATTATTTACCGGCAAACAGTCCTAATAGACCATTTTCTTCTATCCTTTTCATCACATTATGTGCTGGGCGAGACTTGCGTGGACACTACAGATATGAGACATTCAGAAAATAATGCACATTTCTATGCTAATCAAATTTGATTAAATTTTAAAACACCAAAGCTGGAAATCCCGATAAATTGATGGAATACACTTTTCTGATCATTTGCGATTACTGGATAAGGATTTTCAGAAACAAGCATAACTTAATATCCAATTACATTTAATTTACTTTTCCATGATAAACCTGATTTTAATACTCACTTCATTGCCTGCAGTTCACCTAGTTCCACCTGTCGTCTAGTTTTCACAACGTCAAACGGAAGAGTGGCGATTGCTGCAATCTAAAATAAGAGAAGATTCACTTTACAAGTGTGTTTAGATTAGTTTTGAGTAAGAAAAAAGCAAGCCAAAATAACCATGTAGTTTAGCGATTCTGCTGGTCAAAAATACATGATTTGGAAGTGTAAATTGCATCGCTCAAAATTCCTCAGTGTATGAGCTAGACCCTGTTTACTCCTGGTATTAACACAAGTCACAAATATCTCCTGTGACTAATTGTGATTGAATTTCATCAATTGGAGGGTCTCTGCTTTTATGACTTCATACGTCATTTACCGTAAATGTGTAATTGCAGGTTGATAAAATGCAAAAAATTTCACATCAAACTTTCCCTTCCAGCATATATAAATGTTTTCTCCCCAATTTGGAATGCCCAATCCCGAAATGCGCTCTAAGTCCTCGTGGTGGCATAGTGACCCGCCTCAATCCGGGTGGCGGAGGACGAATCTCAGTTGGTTCTGCATCAGAGACAGTCAATCTGTGCATATTGTCATGTGGCTTGTTGAGTGTGTTACCGTGGAGACCAAGCGCATGTGGAGGCTTTACGCTACTCTCTGCAGCATCCACGCACCCCACCGAGAGCGAGAACCACATTATAGTGACCACGAGGTTAACCCAATGTGACTCTACCCTCCCTAGCAACCAGGCCAATTTAGATGCTTAGGAGACCTAGCTTGGGTCACTCAGCACGCCCTGGATTCAAACTCATGACCTTAGGGGTGGTAGTCAGCAACTTTACTTGCTGAGCTACCCAGGCCCCCTACTTGTGCCAGCTTCACTTTTACTAATTATTTTAAAGCCACACAAAGATGTTTAAAACCTTTTATGACACAATGACTACATGTAGAGGTCAACCAATAGTGGATATTTCTTTCACCAATAACTTAAGGTGGTGGAAAAGGCAGATAACCGATTAATCGGCCTATAGTTTTTGTTTTTTATTTATAGTACATTTAAATATTTTCTTAGACTTTCCTTACTATGACATAGAAGCTATAAGTGTCCAAAATTAATAAAATCCCAAATGCAGTTTATTATGCAACCAAATTGTTTTAGTTTTTTTAAACAAGCCTAAAATAGTGAGGACTCTTGGAAGACTTAGCTCCGTTACAATGGTCTTTATGTTAGTATTTACCAAATTAACCTTTCTATAGGATATATATAGGGATTTCCATATAGTCTATTATGGAAATAATTTTCATGCAAGCACGTTTTATTTGTTTTCTAGTTCTATGCTCGAGATGTCGTTAAAACAAATTATTTTTGTTCATTTTAAATAAAAATATTTTAAGCATACAGTTAATTTATTTTGATAAAACACCAGTTATTACAAGTACACCAATGAGCATCTTTAACTACATATTCTCCCAGTAACAATTCATGGTTCATTCACAAAAGTGAATAACTGGGTCCGTAAACAGTAGTCCATATGACTCGTGTTCCTTGTTTTTTAAAGTCACACAACAGATTTATGTGAGGAACTGACCAAAACTGCAAATGGGTCATTCTCCAAAAATGTTCGACTTTTCAACTTTTCCATTCAGTTCAGTTTTTGCCCATAAACGTTGAGTAAATATTTTGTAACACGTTGACATTCATTTTTATCCATATAAGACAACTTGGCTGTTGTTCTTTCTTTTATTATTTAATTTTGTTTCACGAACAAAGCAAGTTAACATTAAGTTAATGCTAACGAGGGTTAAATTAATATTTCTGTGTGAAAATATTAGTTAAAATGTGAATTAATCACTTTTTAGCATGCTGGGAAAAATCACTATATGCATATTTAACCAGCCTCTGAAATTTGACATTAATTATTTTCCACAACTTTTTATATAATTGTTGTTTTTTTTTTTTTAAAAAAAAAGGTTTTAACATGAACACCAATGCCATGAAATCAAACAATCTT